>NC_139553.1:44902281-45597281 GCF_965153285.1 Podarcis tiliguerta | reverse complement strand
GAGTAGTATAATATGTTCATCAACAAGGCATCTGCACCAACATTGTTGTTGTTTTCTTTATAAAGAAATCAAAAGTGACAAATTGCAGCTTTAATTACAGCCAGCTGCTCTTCCAAACTTCCTTACGTACAGAAGACTGTTAAACGCAGCTGTAATCTAAAGGGCATAAATTAAATAGTCAGAGGTTATTTAAATTTAGAGATCTCTTAATTTTTTCCTGTAAGCTTTGCTTCCTTAAAAGGGAGGGAGAGAGAAAAATCAACACTCTTGGGGGCTCTTAAAAATAATCTCTGTGTGTGGGACATAGCATGGTATGTTCTCAAGCAATTCTTCTCTTTCATTGAGGACACATCCTTAACCCTAACATACTGCAATCCTTATGACATCCCCTTCCTTATCTTTTATTTGTTCCTGAGCCTGCAATTTTTGTATGGTGCCTGGCACAGGACTGAGAAATCTATAGCCTTTCAGCTTCTGCCAGCGCTCAGCTAGTAGGGCTAAGGTTAGTAGGAGGTGTAGCCCAACTGGAGGACATCAATTTCCTCAACTCCAGTGCCAACACATGTTAGGTGCTCTTATAAGTAATAACTGGTGATGATTTTGTATTATTATAGATTAATTTAAGTGCCCTGCATGCCAGGGACTGTCTGCCCCTGAATACTAGTTGTTGGAAATATTGCAAGTGTGGAGAGTGTTCTTGTATTCAGGTCCTGTGTGTGGCTTCCCATTAGGTCACCTGGTTGGCCATTGAGAGAACAGGATGTTAGGCTAGATGGGCCATTGGCTGGATTCAGTAGAATTGGATTCAGAGTAAATGGTTCTGTACACTCTGAGAGAATACATGTGCTTGTTTGCATCAGGAAGGGAAAGTTTTAATAAAATGCAGTAGCCCCCTGTATGTGAAAGCTAGCATTGGCACGCCGGTTTTAATTTGTTAGACACTTGGGTGGAGTTCCGGAATGTGTGCTGCTGTACATGGAGGAAATTCATGCCAAGGGAATACCAATTCTCAGGGCTGTGTTTTTTTGAGGGGTGGAGTGCGGAGCAACCAACTTCTCCTCTTCGCCCACCAGCAAATTCAATATCTCAGTTGTGCCCAGAAAATTCCGTAATGGTCATGTAGGCAGCATTGTGGTATAAGCAACAGGGGCAACTTGGGTTATCTCTAGTAATATGGCACCCTGTGTGAGCCCTGTGCGGTGCGCCCTCCCCCCACAATGGTTCTTCTCAATATCTATCTGGGATAGCTCAGTTGGTAGAGCCTGAGACTTCTAATCCCAGAGTCATAAGTTTGAGCCTCACGTTGGGCCAAAGATTCCAGGCAGGCAGAAGCACATCAATGAGGGCATGGAGTAGGGTCACTGAGAGTTTTGTGGTCTGAGGAGAGTCCTGAGGTCCAGACACAGCAGCCTGGGCTCAGGCCTGAGGTTCCACATCTCTGGCTTTGGCTTTGGCAATTCAGGGTTATTGTTTTGATAGGTCAAAACCAGCACTTTGAGCACTGCCTTGAAACATATGGGGAGTCACTGTAGCTTGTGTAGCCGTCAACAGGGCATGCATCCTATGTTTATTTGATGCATCATTCCTAAATATTTCTTGCAGCACCCCCTAATTCAAGAGACTTGGGTTTCTCTCCTTTCCAAAATAAATTCAGCTCAGCTCAATTGTTTGAGGAGGTGGGGGGTGGGGAGAAGCCATTCCAGAGAACAAAGTTTCCAGTCCCTGGAAACAAAGGGACATCAGGAATCCCAGCCCCCTGCCTTTGAAATGGGGCCTTGACAATGAAAGGGCAGGGGGCTCCCACTGTTCTGCCTTCTTTATAGTGTTAATCTACTGTCCAGAGAGAAGAGAAGCAAGAAATTGCTCAGATTTTCATCTCTCGGATTTCATCTTGTGGCTCTGCCACCACAACAAATCAAACCGAAATGGGCCCCCTTCTTCCTGGCTTCAGGGTTGCCATGCAGCCAAGAAAGGAGCTTGGGTTTGAGGCCGGCCAATCTCCCCCTCCCCTCACCCAAGCCATTTATTTTGAAGGAGGAATGCTTGAATGCAGCAAGTATAGGATCCTCAAAGCTCCACTTCTCCATGGCCCTGGGAATGAGGGACGGCCTGACAGAGTCTCCCTTCTCCAAGTTAGAGGTCCAGCTACTTGCCCAGCTATGGGCTTTTGCAGTAGCATCAGCAGCTGTCCACTATGAACTGCCATTTTAAATTTCCCATTTAAGAACCATCCCAACAACCCTGTAAGTCAGATTAGGCTGAGAGTTCATTGTGACTAGCCTAAAACAGTTAAGCTTATTAAGCTTTGTGAACCGGCAGGGTTCATTTAAACCCAGCATCAATCCAATAACAAGAACACAGGAAGCTATCTTATGCCTAGTCCAGGCTGCCTCAGTATTGTCAACACTGACTGGTAGCAGCCAGTCCCAGTCCTACTTGGAAGTGCAGGGTCTGAACCTGGGGTCTTCTGCATACCAAGCACATGCACTACCACTAAGTGCTGTTTTTCGCTTAAAAATAATGGAAGATTCTAGTCCTTATGGTTCTGGTTTAAACATAAGCATACAAAACATCTTTATAACAACTCAGGCCACAGAACCACATAATTGTAGAACTGGAAGGAATCTCAAGGGTCATCTAGTTCAACCTCTTGCAATGCAGGAATTGAGCCATCCCTGGTTGGGCTCAAACCACCAACCTTCTGGTTAGCAGCCAGACACACACACTCTTAATCTCAGGCTTGTTATGTCTGAGCCCCACATTGAACAAAAGATTCCTGCATTGCAGGGGGTTGGACCAGATGGTCCTCAGGGTCCCTTCTACTTGTACAATTCTATGATTCTATATTTGCACCATCTGAGAGACTACTGGTCAGCATTGTCTATCATAACTAGCAGCTGCTGTCCAGGGCAGTCTTAGGCCTGCCTGGAAAAGCACCAGGGATTGAACCTGGGAAGTTCTGCGTGGAAGGCAAGTGCTGTGCCATTGTGCTCCAGCCCTTCTACCACTTCCTTCTTAATTGACAGTAAGTTCCCTGTGAAGAGGGATTGACTGTTAAAACCACTCTGGGAAATGTAGTTCTGGGAGGGAATTGGGTGTGTCATAGCAATCTCAGCAGTTGGAACAAACTGCAGCTCTCAGCATTCTTTGGGGGGAAGCCATGACTGTTTAAAGTGGAATTATACTGCTCTAAATGTATTAATGTGTTAATGGAGTATGTGGTGTGTTAGGGGGACACATTGTGCTCCTTTTGGGGTAGTTTGTCTTTTGGGGTAGTTTGTTCACCTTTGGTCCCCAACCTGCACTCTGCTCTAACCTGGGGCTCCTAGAAGCTGTCAGCTTGAGACAGCGGCCACATCCCAGGAAACAGCTTCAACTGGCCAGCTAAACCAGGTAGCCAATGGGTCTCAAAACTTCAGTAAATTAGGGCCCTCCCCTGCATGCAAAGACAGGTCATTGAATGGACTAGGCCAATAATAGATCGAATGATCAAGAAGGCAGTTTTTGCATGTGTTGTAGGGGAAAGGGGGGGGGGCAGATGGGGCTCGTCCACCTGGGAAGGGAGCTCATCTAGGAGAAGGAAAACTCAGATCCAAACCTTCACTGTCTTGTGGCTATACTCATTAGTTAGAAAAGCTTCAGGAGTAAACCCTACACAAATCCGGAGTGGAGTCCCTAAGGCGGTTGGATGGCACCTGGCATCCCTCCTTCGGGCAACTTTTGCAGCCAAGCTGGTGCCAAAGGTATTGCTCTGCTTTTGTTTGCACCACTTCAGTGAGGACAAGAGTCTTGTCATCTGGGCAGCCCAGGATCTCCACACACACTGCCCAGGCTTGTACCCCAGAGAGGTCAGTTAGGTTCTGCTGATGCAGTAGTTTTGGCTTTGCTATTAGGTGTGCACTCCATTGTCTCTTAATATAGACAGATGCTAACAGCTGTAGCGCCCGAATCTATAATGTTACCATGCAAATGTATTCTACACTAGTCTTAACAAACTTGGTGCCCTTCAGGTGTTTTGAACTACAGAGCTTGGGCTGAGGAGAGTGGTATTCCAAAAGGTCTTGAAGGCACCAAGGTGGTTTTGGTGGGAGGCTGATGTACACCCATCTACAGCCCCAAAGACATTTTGCCATCGGATGCTTTAAGAAAAAGAAAGGAGTGTCTCTTTCCTTCACTTGTAGTAAACAAATAATTTCTTCCCCCTCCGACTTTCAGGTGGGTGTCTGAATCAGGCTTTCAACAAAACACTGAATGTGGGTTCAGACAACTTCTCAGCAATTGTGTGTCAGACATGACACACAAGAAAACAGGGATGAGGAGGGAGGAAGAAACAGCACTGGAGACCCAGGATCAAAAGCCTGGCACAAAAAGCTCACTCCTCTCCTTTAACCTCTCTTATTCCCTACCTTCCCCTCTTTTAACCTGACCTTACCTCATAAAGGTAAAGTTAAAGGTACCCCTGCCCATACGGGCCAGTCTTGACAGACTCTAGGGTTGTGCACTCATCTCACTCTAGAGGCCGGGAGCCAGCGCTGTCCGCAGACACTTCCGGGTCACATGGCCAGCGTGACAAAGCTGCTCCAGTGAACCGGCACCAGAACAGCGCACGGAAACGCCGTTTACCTTCCCGCTATAAAGCGGTACCTGTTTATCTACTTGCACTTTGACATGCTTTCGAACTGCTAGGTGGGCAGGAGCTGGGACTGAACGACGGGAGCTCACCCCGCCGCGGGGATTCGAACCGCCGACCATGCGATTGGCAAGTCCTAGGCGCTGAGGTTTTACCCACAGCGCCACCCGCGTCCCATTACCTTACCTCATAGGCAGTGCTATTTTTCTGGAAAAAGAGGTGCCAGAACTCACCATGAACACCTCCCTCGTTCTTTTAGAATGGCAATGGTGCCCACCTGAGAGGTGCTGGAACTCAGTTCCAGTAAGTTCCAGCTGAAGAAAGAAAGCCCTGCTCACAGGAATGTTGTGTGGATAAAATGGTGGGGACAGAACCAAGTATGATGCCCAAACAGTTTGGAGGATGGTTGGAATAGAAGTGGTGAACATGGAGTTCAACAAACATTTCCTCTCCCTGTTGGTTTTTACCATGCAGATCGCTGTAAAACCATTTCTGCTAGTGTTGGTGTGCTTAATCGGTAAACCAGTCTGAAGAAATATTTGCAAGGAGAATCTTGTGACTGACACTGAGGTGGGTGGGGGGAGAGAAAGTTAAGTGTTCCCTGTCTCTGCACACTTTCCCCTGGAAGTGCCCTCCATCTTTACCATACAGAGAAAAACAGGTTTGCAAATGTCATGTGTTTCCTAAATTAATGTTTCTTTCCACCCCTTTTGTTAGCGGTAGCAAGAACATAGTTTGGGTTGGGCAGAGATGCTACTCAGCTAACAAGACAATTCCACCAAGCTGAGGAGTCAGGAGCATATAAAAGGAACCACCCCAAACAACCTCAAAATGCAGATTCTCAAAGGGGGGAGGGGAGAGAAAGGATGTTAAAAGGTCAAGTGCCCCTGAGGCTTTTATTGTGACAGACACTTAACCCTTTTCACTCCTGTTTATCTGCTTCAGCTGCTTGGCTGGCTCTTTTAACTGAAATGTCATTTCCTTCCCTTCGGAGTCAGAACAGGATGAGCTGAAGGATGCTCAGTCCTTCCTGGACCCACACCATAGAATCATAGAATTGTAGAGTTGGAAGGGACCCCGAGGGTCATCTAATCCAAACCCTGCAATGCAGGAATCTCAACTTAAGCGTCCAGATGTTTTGGCAGATGTGGCCAACCTCTGTTAAAAAACCTCCAAGGAAGAAGAGTCCATTGCCTCTTGTGGGAGTCCGTTCCACTGTTGAACAGTTCTTACTGTCAGAAAGTTCACCCTGATGTTTAGTTGGAATCTCCTTTCTTATAACTTGAATCCATTGGTTCAGGCCCTACCCTCCAGAGCAGGAGGAAAAAAGCTTGCTCTGTCTGCCATGTGACAGGCCTTTAGATATCTGAAGATGGCTGATTGCTGAAGAATTGATGCTTTTGAATTATGGTGCTGGAGGAGACTCTTGAGAGTCCCATGGACTGCAAGAAGATCAAACCTCTCCATTCCGAAGGAAATCAGCCCTGAATGCTCACTGGAAGGACAGATCCTGAAGCTGAGGCTCTAATACTTTGGCCACCTCATGAGAAGAGAAGACTCCCTGGAAAAGACCCTGATGTTGGGAAAGATGGAGGGCACAAGGAGACAACAGAGGACGAGATGGTGGGACAGTGCTCTCGAAGCTACAAACATGAGTCTGACCAAACTGCGGGAGGCAGTGGAAGACAGGAGTGCCTGGCGTGCTCTGGTCCAGGGGGTCACGAAGAGTCAGACACGACTAAACAACTAAACAACAACAAAATCATATCTCCTCTCAGTCTCCTCTTTTCCAGGCTAAACACACCAAATTCACTCAACCGTTCCTCATAAAGCATGGTTTCCAGACCCTTAATAATCTTGGTCACCCTCCTCTGCACACGTTTCAGCTTGTCAACATCCTTTTTAAATTGTGGTGTCCAGAATTGGACACAGGACTGCAGGTGTGGTCTGACCAAGGCAGAATAGACCGGTACTATTATTTCCCTTGATCTGGACACTATATGCCTGTTGTTGCAGCCTGGAATAGCATTAGTTGGGGGGGGGGGGTTGCTGCTGCATCACACTGTTGACTCATGTGAAGCTTGTGATCTACTAAGACTCCTAGATCCTTTCCACATGTACTACTGGCAACTCAGGTGTCCCCCAGTTTACATTTGTGCATCTGGTTCTTCCTGCCTAAGCCTAGAACCTGATTTTTGTCTCTATTGAAATTCATTTTGTTAGTTTGGGCCCAGTTCTCCAATCTTTTAAGGTCACATTGAATTCTGTCTTCAGTAGTACTGGCTACCCTTCCTAGTTGGTGCCATCTGCAAACTGGTGTCACCAGCCAGTGGACATCAGTAGAGTGATATTTTGTGTGGTGGGTGGCCTTTATCAGAGGGAAGATTTTGAATCTGTTTCCCTCCAAGGATGGTCCTTTTGATTGCATCTACCTAGAGATGCCAGGGACTTCTGAGAACTTCTGCATGCAAACCAGATGCTGTGCCTTCGATCTATGACCCTTCCACCACTATACCACTTTCTGAAGAGGTTTTATGAATGGGCCAGATGCATCACCTTGAAACATACCTGCATGAATTAATGCTCCCGTAGTACAAAGCTTACCCTAGTCAGAGTTACAGTTCACAGGAACATTTTTAAAATTACAGTGCCCAGAATACTTTGGGTGGGGGGAGGGAAATGTGTTTCCAAAGTGAATTAAAGGTATTCTTTCTTCTTCTTTGGCAATCACTTGTACCCGAGTAAGATTGTCTTCCATAAACACAGTTTTAACAGTGAGTCCGTAAGTGAATATGGAGGCCAATTCTGGATCCACACGTCCTTCCACAGTGGGGACATAGGTTTCCGGGTGGGAGTTGATCGTGGTGAGAGTTTGCCAAACGTGTCTTCCTCTTAGCTTGTTTCTCCTTTTTGTCCTGAGTTCGTGCTTCTTCAAAGCCAACACCTTTGGTAAAGGCTGTTCTCCAATTGAAGCGCTCACAGGTATAGCCTTACTCTTATTTCAAGCTGAACTATTAATTTGGAAAGGGTTTGTTGACAAAGCCAATGGCACCCCACAATGGGACTACCCCTCTTTTTCAGAGCCCATGAGCAACATGGCAACTGTCAGTGCTTTGAAACCTTCTGCTCCACACCACAACTACCCAGTGCTGCGACTGAATGTGGTTTCCATTTTCCTACCTAGCTTGTGATGCTTCAGTGTCTGCCCCTAGACACATCACCAAGGCATCTGCAGTAGAAAAGCAGCCAAGGATGTCAGCTCAACAGTTCTGAAGGCATTAGGCCAGCCACTGTCAAGGCACGCAGGCTGAATGGAGGCAGTTGGTTTGCAGATGCTGAGAGACCAAATGAGTCTCACACTGCGATGCTGCCTTGCTAAAGCAGGAGAGTTGTGGAAAGTGTGTACGTCTGGGGTGATGAGGAAATGAATGAATGATGCAGCTTAACATTATAGGCAACAGAACATTATGCACAAAATGACTTAACATTCGAAGGGTCCAGTGTACCCCCCTCCCCCCATTCTGAGCCACATAAATGATGTTCCTGGTCATAGTGGTTGTTAGTATGGCATGGAATGAACCTAAACCAAAAGACATAAATTAAAAAAAATTAAAAAATGTGCAGTAGCACCTTAGAGACCAGCTAAGTTTGTTTTGGTTATAAGCTTTTGTGTGCATCTGAAAAGGTATCTGAAGAAGTGTGCATGTGCATGAAAGCTTATAACCAGAACAAACTTAGTTGGTCTCTAAGGTGCTACTGGTCAATTTTATATTTTATTTATTTTGACTGCGTCAGACCAACACTGCTACCAACCTGAATCTAAAGCAAAAGGTTATACATGTTTACAGGCACCCTATAGAATGAAACCTGGGCTTTTTACCAGCTAAACAAGCATAAGACTGCAACCAAAATAATACATTTTCCATAGCTAAATTTGTGTGGAATTCTTTTTATTTTATTATTTTTTTGGGTGCTACTATTTATTTTATTTACTTATTTTGCAAAAATTATATGCTGCTTGATTGTAAACAGCCTCAAAGCGGTTTACAAGAAGATCAAACAATAAAGCGGGGGGGGGGGGGGTTCACGACCATACTTAAAAACATACAAAAAGTTGAAATACTAAAAACAAGGTTAGGGGCCACTAGGTGGCGCGTTGGAAGATGGCCGACAATAACATCTCTCTGACCCATACGAGGTATTAAGGGGCTGCTATGGGAAGTAGGCAGCCTTCCTAAAACCCCCCCAAGGGCATGGGGGGGCCTGCCCTGCCAGCGGTGTTCAAAGCACCCCCTGATCCGAGAGACGGGGGTGCGGAACACTTGGCAAAAGCCCTCGATGGACTCAGATCTTCCCGACGCCGATTCCAATCAGCGCGTGCTAGTTGCTTCAGTCTGGAACTACAATTCGACTAATTGGCAATGATGGATCAGAAGAAAGACTGGAGCACATATATCAAGTAAGGCTCGAGATAAGGACTGCTGACTAATGCATCTCTGTGACCGGGAGCGACGGATGGATAAGTAAATCTTTTGATGAATTACCACCATGAGAACGAAGGTTGGAAAGAAGGGGGGGGTGGAGGAAAAAACCCTCCTAAATTCCTTTACATGATATGACTATAATAACCCTCCACCCCTAGAAAGAAACAAGATCGTTGCGTCGTAAATAACATAAACAGAACTTTAAAACTGTGTGGGGAAAGGATTACAATACGAGAAGATTGAAAGGCGAGAAGGAGGAAAATTCTTATGACGCAGTTAAAAAAACATGGCGTCTCGCAAAGACAGGCTAGCAGGAGAATAGATGAGGGGGAGGAGATTCAGGAATTTGGAAAAGAAAGAAGGCTGGAATGCAAGTTTGACCTGACAGAGCCCCCGATATCGTCTGATTTATGGCTAGCCTGGGAAAAATAATGGACCGACCGAAGACTAACAGAGGTCGCTCCTGAATAATATGAGTTTGGCAGAGCATACCCACACAGAGACGCTAAATCTTCAATCTGTTTGTGAAAACCATCAGAGATCGCAAAGAAAGGAATAAATGATAACAACAAGAAGAGAAAGAAGGAATTAAAGATCTATCCGAAGTGAACTGGATGGAACTGTTTAATAAAAGCAGCAAATAAGTGACGTCTGGAGTCATCCGGAATTTTGGACTCGTGCTGAACTTGATATATGGGTACCCCCCAAAAAATTTTAAAATTTGGCTGTATAATTTGGAATTAATGTGATTTGAACAATGTGATGTGATTGGCCTATCAATAAAAAATTAATTAAAAAAAAAAAAATAAAAACAAGGTTAAAAATGCCTCAACTTCCTAAGAACCTGGGTAGGCTTGTCTTGTTTTCAGGCACTGAACAGAGTACAGTAAAGGCACCTGCTTCATCTCAATAGGCTCCAAAATTTAGGTGCCAAGTTCTTACAAATGTGGAGCAGGCATTATGTGGCACCAGTCGGTTGAGTGGGCGCACATGGCATCAAGGCAACCTTGCAGGTCAACTGGTCCCAAGTTGTTAAGGGCTTTATATACTAATAGCAACACCTTGAACTTGGCCCAGTGGCAAATCAGCAACCAGGGCAGATTTCTGAGCACAGGTGTTGAAGGATGACAAGGTCTCACTGCTGTCAGCAATTGTGCTGCAGAATTCTGCATTAACTGCAAATCAAGTGCAAGGGAAGCCGAACCTAGAGTGCACTGCAATAATCCAGTCTGCTTATGAGATTCCCATGGGGGCAAATGGTCTGCAACTGTGAGAGCAAGATACTGGACTAGGTGGGCCATTGGCCTAAACCATCAGGACTCTTCTGAAGTGGTGATGGTGATTATGATGATTTATATACTGCCCTTTATCAAAAGATCCCATGGTGGAGGAACATATTTTACTAAGCATAATAATATAACCATAATAAAATAGTAATAGGTAGCATAATAATAGATAGCATGAATGATGAAATAATAACAACCCGCCATAGATTAGTTAACGGCCAGAGGCCACGATGAGCCTCCTTTGGCCTCAACCATCGAGTCTTGTATTCTTATTCTTCTTTTTAATGTATTTTTATTAAAGATTTTCTTGATTTACAAAATACGTGCAAAGTCTCTCTCTCGTATTTTTTCCATGTAACATTTTTACAAATCAGTTTCATTTGTTGAGATATTAGGATGAAAAAAGGAAAATGGGTGGGGGTGGGGTCGGGTGGCGATGTTTCTATTTTACTTAATATATGTAGGGTTTGGTGTCAGCGTTGCTTGTGCAGGTTCTCTGCTGTTGTGTGGAATTCTTTTAAGTTTTCAGTAGAACTTTCATTGTTGCCAAAATCCAATTTAAGCACATACTGTATTTTTCGCTCTATAAGATGCACCAGACCATAAGACGCACCTAGTTTTTGGAGAAGGAAATCAAGAAGAAAAAAATTCTGAATCCCAGAAGCCAGAACAGCAAGAGGGATAGCTGCGCAGTGAAAGCAGTGATCCTTCTTGCTGTTCTGGCTTCTGGGATAGCTTCGCAGCCTGCATTCGCTCCATAAGACGCACACACATTTCCCCTTACTTTTTAGGAGGGAAAAAGTGAGTCTTATAGAGCAAAAAATATGGTAGTTGCTCTTGCTGTCTTATTATAGGTTATATGCAACTAGGTCCTGCTCAAAGTAGATCCACTGAAATTAATGGACCCAAGTTAGCTGTGTTCATTTATTTCAGTGCATCTACTCTGAATGTGGTTGAGATAAGATATAACCATGTGTTCTTCAACCAGGAAGGGATCCTATGCCATAAATTAATATACACTTAAACAAGAGCTTAATTATTCCATTGAAACCAGTGTGCTTATACTGGGCACATAGCCAGCATGAGCTATTTGGTTTTCTCTATGATTAGAAGAGAGACAATGTAAGTTATTTGGGTGAAACACTCTTACTGTTCCCCCTTAAGAGCACCCACAAATTCCACAAACAATGCACTCTCCCAGTAGACGAAATCTGTTGCACGTTTGAGACTAGAGACGGGAAGAGAGAGCGAAGCTTAATTAGGCTGATGCAAATGGCATTTTCAAAGCACTTGTTTATATTTTCTCAGGGGTCTTCTATATTTTGGAATTCTGTAAGCAGCAAGAGAAAAATAACAAAAAACAAAGGAAGATGGGAAGAAGCTCTCCCTTGCAGCTGTAAGTTGGCAAAGAAAGGAGAAATGCATGTTGTGATTCACTTGAAGAACTTATATTTTTAAAACAAAAATACAATTACAAACACAGAGAAGACAAGAAGGTACTCAATAAAACAGAAAAGGGTATTGGTAGTTTGCCAGTATGGTTTTTTTAAAGTCTGAAATCAATGGATTTATGTGTTTCCACAACAAGGTCAAGCAGAACATAGCTCTGAGTCTGCTAGCAGATTTCTGGGTGATTTGCTGCAGATCAGCAAGGATTTGCGAACTTTCAAATTTTTCACAATAGCAGTAACAAAATGATTCCTTACCACCACTGTAATTAATACTGCTGAATGGAGGAAAGCTTGGGGTAACCAGGAGTGGATTTTACTGCAGAAAGGCTGTTAGCTCCTTTTAGTTCTGACAGTCAGAACAAATACCTGGACTCAGAATTATTTAGTTCAAGTGTATGGATTTCGCACCGGGCTCACGTGTGGGGCAGATTGATTGATTGATTTCAGTACCTGTATCCCACAATTCCATTAAAAAAATATTAAAGTGGCTTACATGTATCTAAAAGACTATCTAATGGAAGATGGGGGGGGGGGGAGGTTTTCTGCTTTCTGCTTCTCCAGAGGGTAGGAACTGCATTCTAAATTCTAAACTGCATGAATTCTAAACATGAAAAAAGAGATTCTAACTAAATACAGTGGTACCTCGGGTTAAGAACTTAATTCGTTCTGGAGGTCTGTTCTCAACCTGAAGCTGTTCTTAACTTGAAGCACCACTTTAGCTAATGGGGCCTCCCGCTGCCGCTGCACCGCCATCATGCGATTTCTGTTCTCATCCTGAAGCAAAGTTCTTAACCCGAGGTACTATTTCTGGGTTAGCGGAGTCTGTAATCTGAAGCGTCTGTAACCTGCGGTACCACTGTATTAGGAAGAGCTGTTTACCAGGATCCGGGTGGCGCTGTGGGTAAAAGCCTCAGCGCCTAGGACTTGCCAATCGAAAGGTCAGCGGTTTGAATCCCCGCGGCGGGGTGCGCTCCCGTCGCTCGGTCCCAGCGCCTGCCCACCTAGCAGTTCGAAAGCACCCCCGGGTGCAAGTAGATAAATAGGTACCACTTTATAGCGGGAAGGTAAACGGCATTCTGTGTGCTGTGCTGGCTCGCCAGATGCAGCTTGTCACGCTGGCCATGTGACCCGGAAGTGTCTGCGGACAGCGCTGGCTCCCGGCCTCTAGAGTGAGATGAGCGCACAACCCTAGAGTCTGTCAAGACTGGCCCGTACGGGCAGGGGTACCTTTACCTTTACCTTTAGAGCTGTTTACCAGTGGAATGGACTCCCATGAGAGGTGATGGACTCTCCTTCCTTGGAGGTTTTTAAATAGAGGTTTGATGACCATCTGTCAGGGATTATTTAGGTGTAAGTCCTGCATTACAGGGTGTTGGACCAGATGACCCTTGAAGTCCCTTCCAAATCTACAATTCTGTGGTTCTAGGTGTGTATGTGTGTGTACACACACACACACACACACACACTTGAAAACCATGTAAAATGAGCTATTGCAGCAGATGTTTTCTCAATTGTCTTCATAAAGCTTGTGGCATAGAAAACTTTTCAGATAACATTTAAGGGTTGAAACAGAAGTCACCTGCTGAATCTCTTATCAGAGAGTATTCCACAATACTGAGTTGATGACACTGAAAACTTGAATTCCTGTTAATGAGCCTCACTGACTCCAAGGATGATCTAAGATGCTCCTACAGATGATCTCATTGATCAAGAGGAGATAAAATGTTTCTAACATATGCTGGACCCAAGTTATCCAGGTACAAGTGCGAGAGAACACTGTCTGAAATCCTGGAGTACTTGGTGCAAATAATTCTGAGCTGGATGGACCAATGGTCTGATTTGGTAGAAGGCAGCTTTCTGTGTTCCTATGGGAATCAAAAAATTAAGTGAGCAAAACAAGAAGAACTGAGAACCAGGTAGAAAGATGGAGAAGTGTGTCAAGTCATGTGCTTCTACATACTTCTTTGGCATCTAAACTAGCAATAAATATTAGCGTATCTTCAGATTTTTCTCTGGAACAATGAGGACTAGAGGCATAACTCTGATTATTATTCAAGGTCTACCAGCGTCTGCACTTGAGAGTATTTCTGCCCTCTGTGACTTAAGTGCAACTTTATAGATTCTTATAGTCCTTGTCAATCAAGGGCTCCTCCTCTGAGTAAGCCTGGGGTTGGCAGTTCCTTAACCTTTGGCCTCCAAATCATGTGCAGTCAATTGATTTCATTGTACAACAGCCAATCAGGTTCTGCCATCTCCCCCCCTCCCCCCCTCCAACTTGGCCACTGTGGAATTTTTTTTTTTTGACAAGTGAGAAGCCGAAGGGCAAAAATCTTTGGAATGTCAAAACGTGTGTTGCATGGGAGTTTTTGAGATAGGATTGCAACTCTTAGTTGTAGTGGAGATGTCCATTTTCTATCACTGCCTCTTCTTTTTTAGCCATGGGGAAAATGCATGATTTTAAAGCTGCAAGTTCCCCAGAACTTGCCAGGCAGAAACAGTGCCTGCATTCTCCAAGGATGCTGTTCTTTCCAACCCTGTGCTCAGTCTTGTGTGAATCTTAACTGGTCTGACTCTCTCCCAAGTGCCTTCCTTTTCCTCCTCAGTAACTATGGAAGTGGCAGCAGCAGGTTTTGGGAGGAGAGAGGTGGTTTAAGATTTATGGCTCAGAAATAAAATAAAAATAAAGCACATTCCCAAACTGGCGAGAGGTGGAAGAGTGAGGGAAAGAGGCCATCCATTGCAAATGTTCAAGTAGTAGCTTATGGCGAGGGTATATTTCCCTATGAACACATCAAAATTCCTCCAACAAAATTCTGCACCAAGAGAATGTGGATTCTGCAATCAGAGCAAGGTATGCAAATGAAGCTGTCTTAAATCTGCATATTCTGAACCAAGAAAGTAGGCTCACTTTTTTTGCACATACCACAGTGTCAGAAGCTCCTTGCCTATAGAATCCGGGGAAGTCAAGGAGAAGGAGGAATTCCATAAAGATTTTGCAGTTGTGGGTGTGTGCGAATATATTTCAGTTGTTGCAGCAAGGTTTTGAGATATTCTCTGGGACATGGGCAGGATTAAATAGCTACCCCCTCTAAGCTACACATTTTCATTCTTTATATGTAACTTTAACAATGTTTGTTTATTTAAGCTATTACACATCACTTAATTACCAAAGCTTCTAAATGGTATGCGTAAAAATTAAAAAGCATGCAATGGATAAGATGTATTAAAATTAAGCACAGAAACAGAAAACAGCACTGAAGTACCTGCTCAAATAGAAAAATTAACGACACAGGTCTAGCAATCATCCTTTCTGAGCTGCACTAGAAGAATCACGTATGTTAGGTTTCACCAACCTGATGGCCTCCAGACTTTTTGAACTATAATTCTTAGCAGTCACAGCCGACATGACTGTATGATGTTGGGGGCTGATGGGAGTTGTATTCCAAAACATCTGGAAGGCACCAGGTTGGGGAAGGGTTTGGTGGAGAGAAAGGTTTGGAAGAGATATTTCTAACTCTTTCATAGCAGAGTTAAGCACAATGACAATTGCTCTAAGGATATTTAAACGTGGTAAGATTCTGCAGCTGTCCTCATCCACCTTTAAGCAAATGTTCCCCATGAAAATACTTAGGCTAGAATAAATAACAGACACTTAGCTTTACAAATAAGTGAATATTTTACTCACAGAGTTTCATCCAATAAGTCTTCATTTGTTGGCAGTAAAATGAAGATGACTTCCAAACTTAGTTTCCTTATGAAAAGGATCATGCAGTCTTTGGATTAGCAAGGATGCAAGCTTTAAAATTTGGAGAGATTCAGATTCAGATCACCTTGTTTCTGTTGCAGCTGGGAGGCACTGGCCACATGACTCCTTGCTTTCAATACTGTTTGAACCTTCAAAGCTTTTGAGGTGGACGTGGACCTACTGTTTCATTCCCAAGTTGTGCATGTCCTGTAGCTTCTTGCTGAAATGTTTTAACTTTTTGTACCACAAACGTGTTCTCTCTCTCTCTCTCTGTATGCTCTGTTCTTGTTGTACTATAGCCCTCCAGAAAGCAATAACCAGTAGGAGTGTTGTGTGTGGACAGTCCAGTATAAATCCACCACTAATGCAGTACTATTATTGCATCTATTACATGTTTAGTGGTATACCCACTAAAAAACCCCACCGCAGTCTGGAGGGACTCTAAAATGGTATGCTCTGGGAGGACTATGTCACATAGTTCTGAACATACAGATTGGCTCTAAAGTTTGCAAGTGAAAAGGGGAATATATGTCTAAAAAACCATCCCTGTGATAAGTGCAAGTCCCTCCCCATCTTATTTCCCGCACTCTGTGCTCCAACTGTGTTTTAAGATGGCTATTAAAATAATGAATTCTCTTGCAATGACATGACTGTGTGGTATGTTATACATAACCAGCATTACACAAGAATGGGAGGAAAAAACCTTCAGCTGATTCCCATTGTGGTGTTTATAATTAAAACATGCAGGCAGTTACTACAATCAAAACTGATCTCCCTTTTAATTCCATCTCCCTCCTTAGATTTTCCTTTCTGGCTGCAGTTTACTAGTCTGAGTAATTCTGCGGTAAACTCTTTATCCTTCTACCACCCAAAAGAGGGGACATCCCACCCTTTTCAAAAGCAACATTTACTGCCTCAGATAACTCTTAAGCACACTGCTGTCAAAACAATTAGGGTTATTTTCCTTGCATCCCTCCTATTTTAGAATAAATAGACGTTTCATGAATATGTTAATTGCTTTGTAAGTGGAAAAGATAAGTATGATGTTGTAGTTCCACAAACAAGAAAAAATAATTGTTTTAAAAATGTATGTATATTATACATTTCAGGCATTCTTTGCAGTTTCTATCTGTTTCAGGTACTTTAGATAATGAGATGAGGATGAGATAATTTCACTTTCTAAGGCTGCCAAAAAGATTAATAAAAATATAAACATGTGGACTGCATCTTTTTAAATTGCGACAGAAATTAATTTTCTCACTATCCCCAAATTACACTTTTTACAGCAGTACTTATAAACTAAGTACAGTATTAAGAAAGTACTAAGAAAAAAAACTTTCTAAAATTTCCACCCATATTTCTTGTTTTTCAGATATTTTGGCTGAGCTTTAAAATTGGGAAGGGTGGCTTAAAACAAAGCTAGTTAGCCACATTTAAATAAGGTGGTTATAGCAAACATTCATTTTGACTTGTTCTCACAATGTACTCCAAACTAAATTAGAGCCCTTAGATTATCCCTCAAAGCATATTTTTCTTTCTTTCTTCCTTACAAAAGAGAAGCTCACATTTTAAAAAGGCAGAAAAAAATAGGAAAAGGCCAATTTCCCTTTGAAATATGAATTTTATTTCTCAGCAGCACCATCAATTGGGGGGAACTGACAGAAAAGTGCATTTTTTTCCAGATTTATTCTTTTGGGGGGGGGGGTGAGAAATGTTGAATGCAGCATTCAACTGCCAGATAATTAAAATGTAAATTTAAATATCTATGCTTTGCTTTTGTGATTCCCTCCCCAGCCCCCAATACTTTCTAAGTTAGTTGTCTTTGCAGACATGTGGTCAGCTGTTGTATTCACATATGGTCAAATGATCAAAGTCTGAAGTCTTCTCTAATTGTCCCCTGCTGCTTGTCTCCTCTCTCCATGATCAAGGCCTCAGCAGGTGATAAGAAAAGCATGAGAACGGCTTCCAAGCAGAATGAGCTGCGGAGAGGCCCAGGCCGAATGCAATAAAGACTTTCAGTACATCACCCTGACAGTGAAACGCTAGGCACTAAAGTGAGGTCTGGATAGCTCCGAGTTGTTTTTCCCCATCTCTCCTCCTTTTCTCCTTTCTCTCCTCCCTCCCCACCTCATCAATCTGCATACAGTTCTGAAAGACAACGAGGGAAAAACCCTCAACAAAACACACACACTCTCTCTCTTTCTTGGAGGGCTTGGCACATCGCGTATCCGAAATAAATCCGGGGATTCAGAATCAGGGAAGCCCAGAGTTGGCGCAGTAGCCTGTTTGTTTACTTGACTGTCCGAGGAAGCTCCTTAAAGTCTCTCCCGAGTTGAAAGGAGTTCACATGTTTGTGGAAATAGTGACGGGTCTTTTCACTAGGATGTGTCATTGTTTGCCTAGCCCGGCCACTTTGCCAGATGGCTTCTTTATTGTCACCCGTGTTTACACCTCCCGATTGGATCAGGCCAAGACCAAATGGTGTGAAGGGCTTTAAAGACTTAGAGGATTTAGGAAAAGTAAATCCACACTCCTGGGCCTTTCTTGGCTATTCAGGGCTGGGCCCCTAACGCTCCTTCCTAGATGTACCCCCGTCAATGGAGAAAAGCTAAAAAGTGGCTTAGTCCAGTCTCCGCCTTCCCCCTCCCGCCCCCGCCTCATTCATCTTTTCTCTGCCATCAAAATTGCTGGCTAGGTTTTCATGCAATAAAGGAGTAGACGGCTTTAAAAGAAAATTGGAGGCAAAAGAAAGGCCTTTTATAAACGCGTTCATTGCGCTACTTGCGTAAATAGACATGCATCTCAGGACATATTTCTAAAAGTTCTTCAACTGACACAGTTAATTCATTGTGCATGAATAGAACAAACTTGTGTTATCTAGGCAGGTTTCGATTTGTTTTTTTTAAAAAAGAGGAATTTTTTTTTATTGCGTCTCTCCAGCTCAATGGCCTCTCTCCTTTTTTTGGTGGTTTTTTGCATTCTGCAATTGGCCAAGTTTTGTGGATCTAATGTGCAATCCAGATGTATCTTTGCCCTTTGTGATCAGCTTATTGGCTACTTATTATGATCGGTGCAAACATGATCCCCCTTACTTGGTTACTTGGATTAGGTTCCTTAAAATATTTGTTGCCCCAAAATGATGGTTCAAATGGCATCATTAGTTTATTCTTTCATGGACAGATATAATATTGTATTGCAAATTATTGCAAATTCAAATCCCAGCTTTTAAGGGAGAAAACAAACAAGCAAACCTCACCAATGTGAAGCGCCTAATTTCTTGCCTCTAATCTAATTTTTTCTCTGACTGATAACGGACTTAGGTGACACAGGATCACTTAATGGCCTGTAAAAACCAAACCCATTTTTTTCTATAACACCTCAAATCTCCACCAGCAGTTTTGCATTGGGCAGATGTGCCTTCTTTAAGGCAAAGACCAATCACAAATGAAATATAAAGAGTGAAAACATCAATACACCATTGAGAAATCATTTTAAACTTCCCGGGCGCTGGGTTGTGGACCTTGGAGTAGTTGGTCTTAGGAAAGTCATATCCTGTGGACATATGAAATAAGAAACAGCTGAAAAGGAGTCTGGGCAGATGTTAGACTGTGTCTATATGGGGTTTAACAGGGACTGGGGTTCTTTGTATGGAATAAAGATTCTACACAACTTGCATCATAATGTCCTTCTTAGGAGCTTCTTCTTGATCAGCTCTCAGCTAACTTTTTGGCTTAGCTCCCCCAGTTCCAGCTCAGCACCTACAGAAGCTAGCACTGTTTTACAGGGTGATATATATATATATATATATATATATATATATATATATATATCACTTCTAAAAAGTTAGTTTTGAGTTGCTTCTCTTCCACAGCACCCCTGAGCTGAAACACTGCACTTAATATGAAACTTACCTTACTATACATCAGGGGTGGCCAGCTGCCAAGAAACTGTGATCTACTCACAGAGTTAAAAACTGGCAGTGATCTACCTGGGGGGTTCAGGTAAAAGTTGTTGAGCTTTTTTAGGGAGGAAAGCCCTGTTGAGCTTCTTGTGGGGGAGCCAGTGATCTACCAGTGGGTCACAGTCTACCTGTTGGACATGCCTGCTATAGATCATTAGCCATGTCTGTTAAATATAACCACCATGTAGATAGGCTGTAAACCACTAAATATCAGGGGTCCCTGGCTGGCCACAGCTGGGAAAAAAATAGATGGCTTAAATGTCCCCATGACAGTAGGTTCATGACCACCGTTCAAACAGAATTGCTGCTAAATACTGGGTCAGAGAGGTGGGAGGAACAGATTGGTTCAGCTGGTGCATTTGCACCATGCTGACCTTGCCTTTTCACATGCAGCACTGATCACAGAATCATAGAACTGTGGAGTTGGAAGCGCCCACAAGGCTAATCTAGTCCAACCCTCTGAAAAGCAGGAATCTTTTGCCCAACATGTAGGTGACCAGAGGCTAGGTGAATGCCACCCCCTTCACCAACTGCTACTGCCCCATGCAGCTGGAACCATGTGCCTCTTGAACTTTTGTGGGTACAGAAAACAGGAAAGAGGGCAGCATTTCATGGATTTTTTTTTCCAGAAGAGAAGTAAATCTCCACCGCTTTCTTATCTATTTACCGTATTTTTTGCTCTATAAGACGCACCTGACCACAAGACGCACCTAGTTTTTGGAGGAGGAAAACAAGAAAAAAAATATTCTGAATCTCAGAAGCCAGAACAGCAAGAGGGATCGCTGCGCAGTGAAAGCAGCAATCCCTCTTGCTGTTCTGGCTTCTGGGATAGCTGTGCAGCCTGCATTCGCTCCCTAAGATGCACACACATTTCCCCTTACTTTTTAGGAGGGAAAAAGTGAGTCTTATAGAGCAAAAAATACGGTATTTATCTAGGCAGATTTATACATTTCTTGATTGTCCATAACCTTGAAGCAGTTTACAAAGAATGCACAATGTTCATAAAAATATTGGTACAATCAAGCATTAAAAAGCAGGTTGACCTGGAAATATTATCAAATTGTAAGCAAAATCTTCAGTTGTCAAAAATGAACATTATGTGGCACTTGTAAATGTGCTAGTCTTGTAAATCAAAGTGGTCAAGTGTGTACAGTTAGAGCAAGGTGATTCTCTCAGTAAACGGGTCCCAAATCTATTAAGAGCTTTATATACAAACAATAACACCTTGAATTTTGCCTGGTAGCAAATCAACATTTAATGCAGATTTCTGGACGGAGGTGTAATATGCTGACAGGGTCTCACTCCTGTCAGTAATTCTGCTAAAACTGCACTAGCTTCAGTTTCCAGACAAAGCAGAAGGGAAGCCCCACGTAGTGTGCAATGTGGTGATACAATCTTGAAATTACCAGTGCCTGAACTACTGTGGCCAAACAATATAGGAGGGGTTCACCACTGACAGTTGTGGTAACTTTGCTTCTTTCTCTTTACCTAGACCACCCCCTGCCCACAAGGCACATGGGGGCATCAGCAACTGTGCACACAACCTGGTTGCGTATTTACATATTCTACAGTGCTCTTGATCAAAAATCATTCCAGTATACTGAGAAATGAAAATTATGACCACCTGATGGTAGAGAACCATTCTTCTTTCTGGAGGGTGTGGGGTGTGGGAGAAAAAAAGGGGGGAGGAAATTCCTAGGGGGGAGGAAAAATGTTTTCTGATAAATTTCAGTTCAACCCTACATCTTGCAATGCAATTTGTATATTCTTATTGGAGCAGAAAACCTTCCAATCAAGAGGGTGTATACGAACCTCTTTAATTTTATGAGTTTAGCCAGTTCTCTTCCACCCAAAGGCGATTATGACCCTCATCATCTCAGAAATAGGATCAACTAATGTGAATCCATTTCGCAGTTGGGTCCTTGGTTAAAAGGAAGAGGCCTCTGCTCTTGAGGTGATTGCAATCTAAGCCCCAGCCACACTTACTATGCAATGTACAGACAGAGCTTGTGTGCCTCTGATGTTAAAACGGTCTCCTTTCGGGATTAGGACTTTAAATTTAGATACAGCTTAATGAAAGCTGATAAATGAAGGATGGGAGAAATCACAGTGACGGGGAAAAGATCAGAAGCAGTGTTAAAATGAATTACCAATTTGTACCAGCACTTTGCAAGCAAATATGACATTTGATAGACTGAGGGCCAGCAAAGACTTAGATGAGGTTGCCAGATATTGGAAGGGATGTGGCTATATTTTAAAGAGATTGTTCCTGTACCCAGAGCATTGCCGTCCTATGGATCAAGATGGCAGGGAACCAGGCAGAGGGCCTTCTTGGTAGTGGCACCTGCCCTGTGGAACACCCTCCCACCAGATGTCAAAGAGGACAACACCTACCAGACTTTTAGAAGACATCTGAAGGCAGCCTTGTTTAGGGAAGCTTTTAATGTTTGATGGACTACTGTATTTTAATATTTTGTTGGAAGCTGCCCAGAGTGGCTGGGGAAACCCAGCCAGATGGGCAGGGTATAAATAAATAAATAGATAGATAGATAAATATTATTATTATTTTATATTTGGGAAGGGCTGTATCTCAGTGGTATAGCATCTAATTCACAAGCAGTAGGTTCTGGGTTCCATCTTTGGCATGCCCAGCTAGGGCTGGTGAAGACTCATTCATGAAATCCTAGTGCACTGTTGCCAGTTGGGGGAAGACGGCTGGGGGTGATGGAGTTCAGCAACATCTGGAGATCCACAGAGTAGCCACCTCTGTGCTAGCTGGACGGGGATTTAGCTTGGCATATGACAGCTTCCTATGCACACTCAGAGTCAATAAGGACTAGTGTTCTCTCTGGTCTCCAGGAGCATGAAATGTTGGAGAGAGAAAAAAAGAAAAGGGTGGCAGAGTGAATAGCTTGGCGCCAACCCATAATAATGTGCATTATCTTGGAGAAGGGCATGACTGACTGGTTGACTTCGATGCCCTGAACATGATTCCAACCACCGTTAAGGGGTCTGACCTGTCACAGCTTGTGAGAAGATCTGCAGGGCTGTTTGTTTGTTTCTTTGTGTGTGCAGGTAGACATTACATAACAACACCGGAAGAGCCAAAGGCCTATCTAGTCCAGTGTCCTGTTCTCACAGTGGTTAACTAAGTCCTTCTTCTGCAAGCAGGATCTGAGTGCAATGGCAACTCTCGGTACTTGTGATTCACAGCAACTGGCATTCAGAGGCATGTTGCCTCTGACAGCGGAGGCAGAACAGAGTCATTCCTCCTACTCCTCCTCAGTTGCTAAACTTGAAAGCCACAACATGGCAAAACACTGGTCCTTCCTTGCATACAATCTTTCATCGATGAAGGATGCCTGGCTTCCACGCCTGTTATCCCTGCTGAGATAAAGCAAGCAAATGAAACAGTTGCAAAAATACACAATATGTAAATGCACTGCAAATAAGCTCTGTTCCTCCACCAAGTCCTGATGAAAAGTGATGGTCGGGGGGGGGGGGGGCTTGGGGGGCGGCAGGGAAGAGTTTGAAGTCTTTCAATCCCCAAGTATTATTTTCAGAAGAGAGAAATGTGTTTTCTCTCTGACAAAAAAGGAAGTTGGGTTATGATAATATAGTTCTGGTTACAGTGGAATGCTGGGACTCTTGGGAAAAGGAAGATGAAAGGGAGAGGAACAATAGAGTGGTAAAAAGTTGCGGGGTTGTTGTTTTGTTCTTGCAAGAGTTCTATATATTCTGTTAGAAGATTTTTATTTTTATTTAAAGCAAATAGATACCGAATGTGAATGCAGAACAGACCAGGGGTTACAGAACTGGCATGGCAGTCATACACTTGTAGGTCAGACTATTGCATGTCAAAGATGGGCTTTGCTTGAATCCATGAAGTGTGTGTGTTGGCTTCTTCACGCAATGCACTAATAACACAGGTACAAACTGACTTTGCACATGTACCAGTGTATACAGTGCTGGATTTACGTATAAGCTAAACAAGCTATAGCTTAGGACCCCACTCTGTTGTGGCCCCCAAATTTTTTTAAAGGCAAAACAACAACTGGATGCACATTTCCAAAATATAAGATAAAAAACAAATAAAATAAAACCTACATACAACAACAGTGGTTTGTGTTGTGTAGGCCCCCTTATGATGTAAAATAATGGGCCCCGCCTGCTAGCCTGCTCCCTAAAATATCACTGGTTTGCAATTTCTATATATAGGGTGCCTACATTCTGCATGGATTGGTTGCATGGCAACATGTAGCATGTAGCTACAGACTGCAGTGCAGCACAGTTGAATGTAGGTCAAGCTGTTGTACCTGTTATCTAATATGAAAGAGTGCCTGTAGACTGATAACATATATTGTTATGTGCAAATGGCTTTAGATACCTATTGGTCCATAAATTACAATATAGCATATATGGTATATATCGCATATATTCAACAGGAAAGTTTTCAAATTCCTCCTGAAAGTTAATAATGATGGAGGCAGGTGTACCTCATTAGGGAGGTATTCCACACCCAGGGAGCCACTACTGAAAAGGCCCTGTCATGGGGTCTGTGCCAACCAGGCAGCCCCTAGTTGTAACATTGCCACCAACACACACACACACACACAGCACAATTCAGCACTATGTGCATCTTTAGAGGCTGAAGTGCAGATTGGATGAATGTTATTCAGAGCAAATGCAAACAAAGACATAAACAGCTGCTGAATCAAGCCCATCTAGTCCATCATCCTGTTCTCAAAGTGGTCAGCCAGATCCCCTAATGGGAAGCTCCAAAGCAGAACCTGAGTGCAACAGCCATTCTACCCTCTTGAGATTTCAAGCAACTGGCATTCAGAAACACACTGACAACACTCCCCATCCAATTTCCAGAAAAGGGGCTATGATTGTCAAATGTGCGGTGGGGGATGCATCCATTTTGATTGGATCAGATCCTGCATGAAAGCAAGATGGACATACTTAAAACATCTTTTGGTCCATGGAAGTGGCTTTAAGAGGCATGAACTTGAAAAGATACTTCTTTTTCTCCCCTTCCCACAAGCCTCCACATGTGTATTCAGGCAAACAAACAAACAAAACCAGCAACGCTTGCATGTTGCTCACTTTGGTGATCATGGATGAAATAAGCCTCTGGGCAGAAATGGATGAGAACATAAGAAGAAGAAGAGGCTGCGGAATCAGGCCAGTGCCCCATCTAGTCCAGCATTCTGTTCTCACAGCTAACCAGATGCCTGTGGGAAACTCACAAGCAGGACACAAACACAAGAGCACTCAGCTGCCATTTTGTTTCCAGCAGCTGCCACCTTCTCCACCATGAACTTGTCTAATATTCTTTTAAAACAATCTAAGTTGGTGGCCTCACTGCCTCCTGAGGGAGCAAGTTCCAGTTTAACTATGTACTGCATGAACAAGTACTGTATTTGACCTGTCCTGAAACTTCTAATGTTCAGCTTCATTCAACATCCAAATGCTCTAATGTTAAAAAACATTTTCTCTACCCACTTCCTCTGTGCGCTGCATAATTTTATAAAACTTTGATCATGGCATCTCTTAACTTGCCTTTTCTACAAAAGGCAACCTTTCCTCATTGCGGGGTCCCTCCATGCCTTTGATCATTTTGGTTGTCTGAACCTTTTCCAACTCTTCAATATCCTTTTTGAGGTGAGGTGACCAGAACTGTATTCAGCATTCTAAATGCTGTTGCATCACAGATTTGTATAATGATGATTCCTTTCCTAATGATCCCTAGCATGGAATTTGCTTTTTTCACAACTGCTGCACAATGGGTCAATATACATCTGAAGATAACTAACAGAGAGTCTTCCATTATACTGAGTGGCACATTTTGAATCACTCACAAACAAACAAACAAACAAACAAACAAACAAACAAACACAGCCACACACACACTGCAACTTATTTATTAGGGCTACAATTAGGGCTACATTGCAACTTATTTATTAGGGCTACAATGACTACAATTCTGATCACAGTCTGCTAAGCATAAGTTCTTTTGAATTCAGAGTGGCTGACTTCATGGGTTCAGCGTATAAGCATTGCAAGGGTTTGGACTAGATGACCCTTTGGACTATGATGCCTCTCCTCATGGTTTGGCTTCCTCTATTGCTAATTCGTCTGCAACAGATTTGAAAGCCTCATTATCACCTCATTCATTTGCCAGAGCAAGGAGGCTCCATTAATTACTCTTGTGCTTGGCAAATGGTGTTGTCGTTCCTGCTCTGGGAAAAGTCATGAAGCTGTATCCCCCTGAACCGCGACTCCACTGCATTGCTGGTTACGCTCAGATTTACAGAAAAAATCAACGTGTGTGTGTGTGTGCGCGCACCCCCCCACCCCATATTTAATACAAATTTGCCCTTTCAAAGTCCAGCTCACAAAAATTAGGATTGTTATCATTTTTTCCCTGGGGTATGAGGAGGAATGTTTCAGCCAGACTGACTGTCAAAATTGGCTAGGTCAACATATTTCACCTGAAGCACAACCAGCACCCCTGGTTCAGGGATGCAGCGTCAGATGGGTAATGCTTTTAGCAGACATCCATCTAAATCAGAGGTGGGGAACCTTTGGCCCTCCAGAGGTTGTTGGACTCCAGGTTCCGCCTCCCCAAACTATCAACCATGCTGTCTGGAGCTGATGGGAGTTGGTGACTAGCAACATCTGGAGGGCTACAGGTTCCCCATCCCTGATTTAGACATACTAGCTCTTGGAATCTCATTGTCTGAAAATGACAGCTGTTCAGTCCCTTACCCTGGGCCACTATCCTGCTTTTCCCAGAGCAACTGGACTTCTCTTTCAGCTAGACTGATTGTCAGGAAAGACTACTTGTCCAAATCTTTCAGTTTTGGTAGTTTGGATGGGTGTCCTGCCTTCCAAAATTCTTGGGAATCTTTTTGGGTTTCAGATGCATGGCTTACCCGACATGAAGGCATGGAGCAGGAGTGCCAGCTTGGCACTGCGATTGTGGGTGCCTGGGGCCCTAGGTGCCATGCATGGCCTGTGCACTGAAATTTATGGGTACCCAGCCTCTTCATAGGGAATTTTGTGGGTGTTCAGGCACTCTGGGCCCCAGAGAGCCAGTACCTATAGCATGGAGTGACATCTGATGGGCATCTGGAGTCACTCAAAGCTGTTTGATTGACTTTGGGGTGATGGTTGGTATCTGCCTTCAGCCATAAAGGAGGAGGACTTGACAGGTGGTTTGAGTGACATTGAGGAATATAGGAAGCTGCCTTGTACTGAAATGGATCATTGGTCCAGCTAGTGCAGTTCTGTCTACACTGTTTGGCAGTGGCCCTCCAGGTTTTCAGGCAGGAGATGCTGGGGACTGAATTTGAGATCTTCTGCATGCAAGACAGATGCTCTACCACTTTACCCCATGGAAAGACTTCTGAGATTCAGGTAGGTGCAGTGACTTTGCTAGGGGCGGTGGTTGGATATTTTGGTTGATTATTGCACTCAAACCAACAATTCGTGTTTTGTCATACAGGCACATGAAGGGGCTGAGGCTCACAGAGCTTTCCTGTGATTTGCTAGAGAGAACTCTGTGACATCACTTCCTTTGTCTGCCTTGGCAGGAAGCTGTAACACTACTTACTTACTTCCTGCCTCCTCTTTCTTCATCATGTCTGCAAGCTGGCCAAATGTGCGTGACTGAGCTCTGCAGCTCAGACACCATTTTTGAACTTACATTTTGTACTTTGGTAACATAGATAGTAGGGACGCGGGTGGCGCTGTGGGTTAAACCACAGAGCCTAGGACTTGCCGATCAGAAGGTCGGCAGTTCAAATCCCCGTGACGGACTGAGTTCCCGTTGCTCGGTCCCTGCTCCTGCCAACCCAGCAGTTTGAAAGCGTGTCAAAGTGCAAGTAGATATATAGGTACCACTGCAGCAGGAAGGTATACGGCGTTTCCGTGTGCTGCTCTGGTTCACCAGAAGCAACTTAGTCATGCTGGCTACATGACCCGGAAGCTGTACGCCAGCTTCCTCGGCCAGTAAAGCGAGATGAGCGCCGCAAACCCAGAGTTGGCCATGACTGGACCTAATGGTCAGGGGTCCCTTTACCTTTACCATACCCTCCAGTATATTTATCTGATGCAAATAGGGACTTCCTAAGAAAAAGCAGGGCATTCTGGGATCAAATCAGAAACCAAGACAGCTTCTGTAAATCTGGGAGTGTCCCTGGAAAATGGAGACACTTGGAGATCTGATAGCACCCAGCGCCTACTTACCAGCCAGCAACAGTTCATCTTTTCATTCACGTTAATCATCCTACGCAGTGGCCCTGGGATGCAGAAGGAGATAAGGCTGCAAAGCCAGGTGTTTTGCAAAAGAGCCTTGACATTCTAATCAGTGATATAACCTTATAGCTGGTGAAAACAGGAAAACATGATGTGTATTAAGAAAAATATATCTGAGTACCCACATGACCCGGAAGCTGTATGCCGGCTCCCTTGGCCAGTAAAGCGAGATGAGCACCGCAACCCCAGAGTCAGTCATGACTGGTCAGGGGTCCCTTTACCTTTACCATACCCTCCAGTATATTTATCTGTTGCAAATAGGGACTTCCTATGAAAAAGCAGGACATTCCGGGATCAAATCAGAAACCGGGACGGCGTCTGTAAATCTGGGAGTGTCCCTGGAAAATGGAGACACTTGGAGGTCTGATAGCACCCAGCGCCTACCTACCAGCCAGCAACAGCTCATCTTTTCATTCACGTTAATCATCCTACGCAGTTGCCCTGGGATGCAGAAGGAGATAAGCTGCAAAGCCAGGTGCTTTGCAAAAGAGCCTTGACATTATACTCAGTGATATAACCTTATAGCTGGTGAAAACAGGAAAACAGGACGTGTATTAAGAAAAATATATCTGAGTACCCACATGACCCAAGACAGCTTCTGTAAATCTGGGATTGTCCCTGGAAAATGGAGACACTTGAAGGTCTGATAGCACCCAGGGCCTACCTACCAGCCAGCAACAGCTCATCTTTTCATTCACGTTAATCATCCTACGCAGTTGCCCTGAGATGCAGAAAGAGATAAGGCTGCAAAGCCAGGTGCTTTGCAAAAGAGCCTTGACATTATACTCAGTGACACAGCTGGTGAAAACAGGAAAACAGGATGTGTATTAAGAAAAATATATCTGATTACCCACCCTGATCCATTCCTTCCCTCAAGCTCCCTGCCTCTTGGATCCATTTCTGCAGCACTAGCCTCTGCAGGGAGAGGGCTGCTGTTAAATGGACCACCATCATTTTCCTTAAAAATGGGTTTGGGTACCCCGACTGCAGCACCAGCCATGACCCTTGTGACTTTTCAAACCAGTAAGCCCCACTGAATACAGTGGGAAGTATGTCCAAACAAACATGCATAGGGTCTCATGTTTTTAAGGGTGCTTAGGCTGCAGTCCTAGGGACGCGGGTGGCGCTGTGGGTTAAACCACAGAGCCTAGGACTTGCCGATCAGAGGGTCGGCGGTTCGAATCCCCATGACGGGGTGAGTTCCCGTAGCTCGGTCCCTGCTCCTGCCAACCTAGCAGTTCGAAAGTATGTCAAAGTTCAAGTAGATAAATAGGTACTGCTCTGGCGGGAAGGTAAACGGCGTGCACTGCTCTGGTTCGCCAGAAGCGGCTTAGTCATGCTGGCCACATGACCCTGAAGCTGTATGCTGGCTCCCTCGGCCAGTAAAGCGAGATGAGCGCCACAGTCCCAGAGTCGTCACAACTGGACCTAATGCTCAGGGGTCCCTTTACCTTAACCTAACATAGATAGTAGTTATAAACCTGCCTTCATTTTGCTACTGTAATTAGGTTATTTAAGTAAATGCTACTTTTATTTCTTCACAAAACAATGTTTGTGTGTTTGTTGTTTTTAAAGGGAAGAAAAGGGGTAATACCAGGAAAATCCAGTCTGCCTTAAAGCATCCTGGATCATTGTTTTCAGAAGGTTAAATTAACCTTGTCTTAACTTCCAGGTTCAAGCTGCAACGGATGATACTTGCTAACCCTAATGTGAGCAAGGAAGGATAAGAATTAAACAATAGATCCTCTCCTAGTGTCTAAACCAAGGGGTCAGCAAACTTTCTCAGCAGGGGCTGGTCCACTGTCCCTCAGATCTTGTGGGGGCAGGCTATATTTTGAGTGGGGAAATGATGCAAGAGCACCACAAGCCCCAGTGGCTGCTTACCTGTGTCATGCGAGCAGCAGGGGCTGGCGGCAGCAGCAGCAAAGGAATGATGAGTGGTGCACGAAAGGGCTCCGGAGAGGGGCTGTTTAAAATGGCTGCCGCTCGAGCGTTGTTGCTGCTGCTGCTGCTGGCACCAACAAAGCCCAGCCCCATTCCTCCTATAGGCAGGGCAGGGAGAAGCCAGGAGGAGGGAGGGAGGAGGTGCCGCTGCTGCCGTGTGAGGGAGAGGGAAAGAAAACACGTGCTTGCGATCCACGTGGTGATTCTGAACTGTCCGTGGGCTGGATCCAGAAGGCAATTGGGCCTGATCTGGCCCGTGGCCTTAGTTTGCCGACCCATGGTCTAAATCCATTCCTACACTCAAAATCTTTGCCTAGTCTACTGTTAGCTTCTCTGGGAGCAAACTAGGACAGCTACTGGTTTTGGATAAGTCAAATAGCTACTTGATAGACAAAATTTGCTACTTGGCCCTAAAGAAACTTTACCCTTGCCCAATGTCATGCCATCCAGATGTTGCAAACTATACCTCCCATCGTCCCTGACCATTGGCCTCACTGACTGGATCTGATGGGAGTTGGAATTCAATGACATCTGGAGAGCACCAAGATAGGGGTGTGTGCATCTATGACATAGGTGGGACCTCCATGGCCTGCCAGATGTTGCCAGGCTACAACTCCCTTAAGCCCCAGCCCACATAGCCAGGGGAATTCTGGGAGTTGTAGTCCACCACTCCTGCCCTAAGGTGTAGAGATGACCAGCAGGAATATACTTGTATTGTTAAAAAATGTCACCCAGAAAGTGGGCATTAGTGTTAGTAAAAAGCACCGCTTCTTGATTTTCCCTGTTTCCAGAGTCTTTGAATACAGTATCCCCCCCCCCCATTTATTTCACATTGGTGTCAACTCATTTAAAATTTGATTAACCAGAAGTGTTCTGGATTGATTGTCACACCTCTCCCTAAATCTTTGCAGGTAGTTTGGTTGGCTAAAATTGTATTTCAGGTTCATCTCTGGCACATCATCACATGCAGTTCAATGTGAGCTGCAATACCTAATGACAATACCAGAAAAGGCAATGTATACATACACAGTCCTCCTATACAGTGCTGGGATGCCAAAACATGCTTCTTCAATTTATTTTTTCCTCCTTTTTCTTGTGTGCATGGGAAAAAAGCTGGGTAGAAAAGTTAACAGGGGACATATAACTTGCAAGGAGATTTACTGAACTACATCTAGAACTTTTTGTTGTTCAACACAGAGGCGGGAGCCATAGCAACTGCTAGATCTGGACTGTTATGATACCTCGGAGAGGTATTGTTTTGTAAAAAGGAGTGCTAACCTTAAGATTGGTATAGCAATTTGCTGGACAGTTAACAGCAATTTTCTGTTCAGAGCAGCCTTCTGTTTCGGCAATTCTCTCATTTCATGTCAGTCTACCCTTCTGCAAACCAGGGGCTTTTCAAAAAATTTAATTAGTGTCAAAATAAATTTATCAGCTGCACAGACTGAATTTTTAAGTGCCGCGGGACTCCCTCATTACCGAAACCTTGCACAGACAAAACACTTCTCCTTCCAAGGAACACTGAGATGCAGGGTCAAATATGCTCCGATAGCATCTCATTTTGAGTACTGCAGTGTGTTGTACATGGGGCTACTTCTTAAGCACGTTTGTTAACTTTGGCCAGTGCAAAATACAGTAGCTAGGCCAACCTTCCACAATCTGTTGCCTTTAGATGTTTTTGGCTTCAGCTCCCATCAGGATCAGTCAGTACGGTTGATGGTCTGGAACAAAATGTTCCAGATGTTGAGGGTCCAAAACTTCTGGAGGGCACCAGGTTGCAGAAGGCTATTCTATTCTATGGACTTGGACCAGCTGAATGGAAAATGGGGGTGGGAATAGAAAATTATTAACAGTACACAGATAAAATCAGCAAATGTTTAAAAGCAAAGTACTATACATTTGAATTGGGGTAGGTTTGTTTAAGCAAAGACATTTTAAAACAGCATAGGTGTTGCCACACTGAAGGCTGACTACTAACACACACAGAAAAACAACAACAGCGCAACATTAGATGGCATTTATAAATGTGCTAGATCCACAGAGCAAAGCGGTCAAAGCAAAGCAGCTAACAGTCTATTTCCAAGCTGTTTGAAGACTTTGGTGGCTTTAAATGGGTATTAGATCAGGTAATCAATGGCCACTGGTTATGGTGCCTTGTAGGATGCAAATTACAGTTGGTCTTTACTTGCCACGCTGAATCTCTGTCAAAAATCCAAGAGCTGGGAGGTGCAGAGATACTCTAGTCTCAAAATCTAGTGCAGCAACTTGCTGAACCCACCCAGCCTCAATCTATCGTCAGCTGGATCCCACCAGCCTATCTTCTTTCTTACAACCAGTCCAAGAGGAGCACTGCTTTCTCCTTCTTCCTAGTCTCAGTTTTGCTCTTCTAGAACTTAGCAGGGAGGAGAAGCACGGTAGCAACACAAGAATTAGCTGTCCTCACCTGTCATTGCCTCTGGCTCCTCATACTGTTGGTGTCCCTGATGTCCGCCCTACCAAGTCCCTATGGGGAGCAGCCCCCACTGCTGCTGACTTGAACAAAAATCTGCCTTATGCTCAGTTGAACCATTAGTCCATCTAACTCAGTATTGTTTGCACCAGGGGGACGTGGGTGATGCTGTGCTCTAAACCACTGAGCCTCTTGGGCTTGCCAGTCGGAAGGTTGGTGGTTCAAATCCGCATGATGGGATGAGCTCCTGTTGCTCTGTCCCAGCTCCTGCCAGCCTAGGAGTTCAAAAACAACTCCAGTGCAAGTAGATAAATAGGTACTGCTGTGGTGGGAAGGTATACGGCATTTCTGTGCTCTCTGACTTCTGTCACGGTGTTCCCAGAAAGCTGTCTGTGGACAAATGTTGGCTACCTCAGCCTGAAAAGTGAGATGAGTGCCACAACCCCATAGTCGCCTTTGACTGGACTTAATCATTCAGGGGTCCTTTACCTTACCTTTACGCATCTAACTCATTATTGTTTGCACAAGGGGTGGGGATCGTCAGACCTAGGTGCCAAATGTAGTTCTCCAGGCCCCTACAAGAGGCATTGATGGCTACCAACTTGCACAGCTTTCAAGAGGATTAGACAAATTCATGGAGGATGAGACTATCAATGGCTAATAGCCACGATGGCTATGTTCTATCTCCGCTGTCGGAGGCAGTATGCCTCTGAATGTGGGTTGCTGGGGACTGCAGGTGGGAATTGTGATGTTGTGCTCATGTTGTGCTTATAGGCTCCACATAGGTTAACCACGTGGGAGCAAGATGGTGGAAGAGATGGGCCAATATCCTTATCCGGCAATCAGGCTTTTCTTCTGTTCTTGCTTTGCTTCTAAGATAAATGGCACAGTCAAAGGCTTGGTAGCTGCCACAAGGAAGGAGAAAGAATATGCCAAGAGGCAGACCAGCTGCTAAGCCCCCTCTCCATCAAGTTCTCTGAGAAGAGGTTTAGCCAAGTGGTACAGTAAGCAGCTGGAGAGAGAACCAGCCCTCACAAAAGCACAAAGAATGAAAGATCTGCAGATTGCTTTTTGAAAAAGAAAGCCTTGATGAAGATGGACATTGCAACAAACGAAATATTTAACTAGAATGACCCTGGCTGGAGTGATGTCAAGAGTAATAAGTAACACACTTGTCAGATTTTTGTTCAGTCATTCCCGCCTTTCTTGCCCTGAACTCGGGCCACCCTTAAAAAGAAAAAAGAAGTGGTGTAAAGACAAGGGAATACTTTTAGAACTTCATTCCATCTGAAGAGTGAAACTGAAATGAATTAATAACAAGAGCCTCCTCCAGACTGGGTTTTTTAGTGTGTGTGTTCTTGTATTCTGCTGCGTATCATTGATGCCGTGATACTGTATTCATGGTGGATTTATATAGCACTGTTCACACATAATTCTTCTTTATTCTGAGATGCTTCTCTAACATTGCCCCATTACTGTTGCCTAGATATGTAGGAAATTGCTGAAGTCTGACCATTGGTCAATCTAGCTCAGTATTGTCTATACTATACATTGTGTTCCTTTTGGAGTACAGTGGTACCTCGGGTTAAGAACTTAAATTGTTCTGGAGGTCCGTTCTTAACCTGAAACTGTGTTTAACCTGAGGTACCACTTTAGCTAATGGGGCCTCCTGCTGCCACTCTGCTGCCGCTGCGTGATTTCTGTTCTCATCCTGAAGCAAAGTTCTTAACCCGAGGTACTATTTCTGGGATAGCAGAGTCTGTAACCTGAAGCGTCTGGAACCTGAAGCATCTGTAACCCGAGGTACCACTGTAGTTTGTCCACATTTGTTCCCCAACTTGCACTCAGTTCTCACCTTTGGCTCTTAGAAGCTGTCTGTCTGCAACAGTGGTCACACCCTGGGAAACGGCTTCAACTGGCCAGCTAAACCACGTGAGGATTCCCAATGGACCTCAAACTCTCAGTGCGTTAAGAACTTCCCCTGAATGCTAAGGCAGGGTCCAGCGGATTGAGTGGATGAGACTAATAGTAGGTCAGAAAGTCAAGAAGGTGGTTTCAGCACATTCATTAGAAGGAAGTGAGGGGCAGATAGGGCTCATCAACCTGGGAAGGTAGCCCATCTAGCAGAAGGAAAACTCTGATCCTAAACCTCCACAGCCTTGTGGGATATCTTTGGGAGAAGAAAAGGCTAAGGAGTGAGCCCTACACAAATCCAAAGTGGAGTCCCTAAGGTGGTTGGATGGCATCTTATACACCTCCTTCCAGCAACTCCTGCAGCCAAGCTGGTGCCAAATGTACTGCTCTGCTTTCCTTTGGACCACAACAGTGAGACTGAGAAGGGGGTCTTGTCATCTGGTCAGCCCAGGATCTCCACACACATTGTCCAGGCTTGTGCCCCAGAGATGAAGTCACCATAATGCTATACAGTGGTATCTCTGGTTACGTACTTAATTCATTCTGGAGGTCCGTTCTTAACCTGAAACTGTTCTTAACCTGAGGTACCACTTTAGCTAATGGGGCCTCCTGCTGCTGCCGCGCTGCTGGAGCACGATTTCTGTTCTCATCCTGAAGCAAAGTTCTTAACCTGAGGTACTATTTCTGGGTTAGCGGAGTCTGTAACCTTAAGTGTCTGTAACCTGAAGTGTCTGTAACCCGAGGTACCACTGTATTTATCATATAATTCTGATGTGATGCATGGATGTAGCCAGGATTTTTGTTAGGCAGGGCAGGACTTGGGGGGGGGGGGCAGAATCAACTTGATTGGTCACTTAGTTATTTCTATTGTTTGACTGCCCAGGCTTGCACCCCAGAGAGGTCACTTTGGTGCTGCTAACACAAGAAAATTGAAGTAGTTATGAGTTAATGGTCTCTGCAGCCAGACTGTGATTTTCCAGCAGTTTCACTTCATCCCTGGAGGTGCACTCTATTGTTTTTTGAGACAGACAGATGTCAACAAAACTGACACAAACTGTCTAGAATTTCAGACAGGTTTTTCTTCCAGCCCTACTTGGAGATGCTGGGGGTTGAACCTACGACCTTCTGCATGCAGTGCAGATGGTCTACCGCTGAGCTACATCCCTTCCATGTTGTTTGGATGGCCTTCCTACAAGCTTCTCAGAGGTGGAGAGGAGGAGCAGGTCCAGGGGGCTCTTGTCATTGGGCCCCCAATGGAGTGTGGACCCTGACAGGTGCTTGACCATGTTGACACTTGCTGCCAACCCAGACCATGTGAACTGCCATGATCTTATTGCTTGAAGGATGGAATAAATCTCATGTATCTGTTCCAAGTAGGCTACAGTGCTGGCTGGAAGGCCATGTTGCCCAGCAGGAGTCCTTGGGAAACAAGCTACCTATGTTTTAAATTTACACGACACCCACCTTGCCATACTTCCAGAGCTGGGAATGACTCATATTGCGGGGGGTGGAGTGGAGGGGGAGGCCTTCTCTGTCTGGAAACTGTAATGTGCAGATCAACCATGCATGGGGCCCATTGTTCAAGAGGCTGTGCTCCCCTGCGAATGTCACTCTGAGAAGACGCTGTGGAATGAAGCATTAATGAGCGAGTAACGTTTATTGCATATAATTGAAATACAGAGCAGAGCTATTTCTAGGTGGTTTTTTTTTTATTCCTCTCTCCGAGGAGAGCCATATCTTGGAATCAGTTGGCTTAGGAGAAAGGGGCTTTCATGCAGCTTCCCATCAGGCACATTTGGGATTAAGGCTTCTTGTCAGTCTGTACTTGTGGAAACTCTGAGGCATAAACTGATCTCTTCTGAGGGGCATCATTATGAGAAAATCTCTAGCCTTCCTGCAATTAGTAAAAAAGGTAGCCAATGAGCTTTTCCTACAGCATCCCAGCTTTATGTTGTTGGTGGATGACTCGAGAGCACTCAGTGATTTTTCAGCATGTTACATGGGTGTATAAGAAAACGGAATCGCAAGCTATAAATTCACCTTTTCCAGGTATTAAGTTTACTCGTTCCAGTCGGTTGCTGTGGAGATGGCAACAGCACTGGACCTTGGCAGGATGACAAGCAATTAAAATACCAAGATGCCTCACCGTGTTCAAGCATTTTCTCACAGGGAGACCTCTGAGCTTTGCCTGCTTCTGACATTGTTAGTTATTGAATCAATTACACAATATGGGTTTGACAGGTGTAATTATATATTCGTAGGGTGATTATGTATGACCTGTCGTTCAGACCAATGAACAAGCTTGTTCCCTTGATTCATTTCAGCAGTCAGCTTCTCAAGCAGGATTACTGAAGCTGGGCAGGCGGCTTTGAAGCGAAACAAAACAATGTATAAATGCATTAGACAAAACAGGGTGGGTTGGTCAGGGAGCTGAAGGTTATGGGCAATGCCTGGGAGTGTGGATGCCCACAGCTCAATTCTCACCTCAGCAGTTAATGAGACAAAGCAGCAGGACTTCCCACCCCACCCCACCCCACCCTCAGCCCTGGACCTGCAATATAGATAGAATAGCACCAGCCTACTCAACAGGACTGTTGTGCTGATTAGAGTGAGAATACATGTGAAATATCCCATTTACTCTGCTTGCACAGATGACGAGGGTCTCTGCAAAAGAGGGTGTCACTCTCAGGTAAGTGGAAAGGCTCTCTTAGAAGGGACTTCAGGGGAATGAGTTGATATCCTTCTTGCACTGAGGATACGCCTCTTAGTGCACCACATGGCATCTTGCTTGCCTGATGTGAAGGTTGCAGGTGTCGCATTTTGACTGAGAATGTAAGAATAGCCTGCTGGATCAAGCCAAAGGGGGGAGGGGGTCATATAGTCCGGCATCCTGTTCTCACAGTGGCCAGTCAGATGTTTGTGGAAAGCCCTCAAGCAGGACCCAAGAATAAGAGCAGCTCTCCCCTCCTGTGGTTTCCAGCAACTGGTAATCAGAGGCGCACTGCCTCCAACCATGGAGCCAGCGTATTCCCCACTCAGAGATACAATTCTCAACAGAGGGATTGGTTGTTAATTCACTGTGGGAACTGTGTGTGGAACAGAGGTCTCTTAACAACTCTCAGCACTCTTAACAAATGACAGTTCCTGGGGTTCTCTGGGGGAAGCCATGGTTGTTTACAATGGTATGATGATGCTTAAATGTACAGTGTGGATGTCGCCTTCATCTCATCTTCTATTAAGAGGCCAGATTATATAACACTCATGGGGAACCTCTGACCCATGGACTATTCTGGGACCACCAGTCCTCCCCATTTTGCTCACAAGATTGTATATGAGATCTTGACAACATCTATTGCTAATGCTGAGTGATGGTGGGTGGAGAGAGAGATTGCAAAGCCATATTGGCTGACATCTTGATTTCTTGATGTGCTAATGGTCATTTCCATTTGCAGTGTAGAATTAGATCATGTTTTCAAACGTAGCATTGGGGATGAAGTGAGATGTTGTCCAGTGCCAAATACTTACTTTTGCAATGATTTTTTGCTTCCCAACTCCTTTAGACTGGTTGAAATGTAGAAATGATTTTTATTTTAAAGGCACATTCGCATAAGGACGCAAACAGCAAGCAGATGAAATGGGACTTAAGCCATTAAACTGGAAGTGATCAGAATGTTTAGTTGCCTCCTCCTGGTGGTAGAGTCTATTATGAGTTGATCCAGTTTCCATCTGCAGTGTCTTTTTCCAGTAGAATCTCTTCCAAGTCCAGATCCTAGCTGCTTTTCTGATCTCACACTCTATATCATGTGCAGAACACACACCCTTTGCTGATGTTCCAAAGAAATTTCTCAAGTGTCCAAATCTTTTGCACAAAGTTCCTGCAGAGTTCCTGCTTGGAAAGAAGCCTTGCTGGCAGCATAGGATCCCCTGAATGTAGGGGATTCCTCCAGCTCTAGGAAACGGTGCAGGCCCTCACTGATTACATCAGATTGCTACTCTGGGAACACAGGAAGCTTATTGTCATGGACTGGTTGGACACAGAGGAATGGTGGGAGGAACCAGTTGGGGAACCCTCATAGGAAAATGGTTCAGAGCCAGAGGATTTGCTGCGGGATACCAATGAGTGTCAGAGGTAGAAGAATCATAGAGTTGTAGAGTTGGAAGGGACCCTGAGGATTATCTAGTCCAACCCCTGAAATGCAGGAACATGAGCGTCAATGAGTGTCTGCCCTTATTCCCTTCTGGGGGACACAAGAGCCCTTATAGAGTCCTTTGCAGGTTCTCCATCAGTCGGAGAAAATAACAGAGGCCAACCAGAGAATATTGAGAAGCAAAGCAGCTCATAAGCCTGATCTTTATTGAACTGTTGCAACAGTTCACACCCAGGAGGAGGACCCAGAACCCAGGTGTGCCCACCCTTATATAGACATTTTAAATTGCCCGCCTTGGAGTCCAAGACCACCCCCAGACACATCATACCTACATCACAGAAAGGGCAGTCTACAACAGAAATCTGAGTGCTGTTGTTTACCTTCTGTCTGGCAGGTTAGCTGTTAATGCTTACTTGATTGGATACCCTGGGAAGCCTGGCCAGTCTTTTGTAATGACAAATACTTAGTTCCTGAGCCTGGTGACAGGCTCACCCTATTCATACCCTTAAGACAGGATTTGTGAAGGAAAAGACAATGGGGAGGCTTTTCCATTTTCCATTGACTTTGCAGAGAAAACATTTGGTCAGTTTGGGAGCCAAAATGGCTTCATGGCTGTTTTCCTGTGCTGCTTCAGACATGTGGTTTATATATTTATGTATGTGTTTGCTTGGTACATTTATGAACATTATATATATAGAGAGAGAGAGAGACCTTAATTTTTTCATTTCAAGGGGGACCAAGAGGCAGAGATGAAGAGTTCTGGCTGTTGAAGAGTCAGAGGTGTCTCCCCCTCTTCCTGGAACATGCTCCTCTCCCCCTTGGTCTTTCAGAACCAGGAGAGGAATGAAGAGAATGGAGAGGTTAGCTCCATGCAGGCACAATCTCAGGCTGCTTAGGAAAAGCCCTGGAGATGAGGGGACAAGCAGCTGTGGGGAGGTTGGGACCTTCAGTCTCAGCAACTGATCCACCAGGGCAAGACCTACCAGAGATGAATTGCCATGCTCATTAGGTCTGCCACTCCTGCTTTTGCTAATAAAGAGTTAGCTTGGACTTGCTCAGTGTGATTTACGAACCAGCATTCTGAAGTGGTTCAGTCCTCTACTGCAATGAGTAAGGGACTCCACTGATGTTAGGGAACAGGGCACTCAGATTTGTATAGGGATCTCTGGGCTAAGGTAAACCCAAAGTGATAGCATTATCTGTAGTGGTCAAGAGGACTGGAAGCTTGTGTCTGAAAAAAATATGGATGTTTGCTCTACCAAACTTTGCTCCACTACAATGAATAAGGGACTCCATTGGTGTTAGAAAATAGTAGAGCCAGATTCGTATACGGATCTCTGGGTTAAGGACAATCCAAACTGATGTAGTGGCCGCTGAGGACTAGAAACTTGTGCTTGTGGGTGGGGGGAATCAATATTTGCTCTAACATACTTTTTGTCATCAAAAGAAAAAGAACAGTTATTTTCAGGTTTGTTCCACAAACAATTTTTTTTAAAAACTTTGTTGAGTTGTAAAATAACACTTTGTTTAAAACAAATGGAACAACCTTTTAAAAGACTCCAGCTGCAGGCAGAGGTGGACTTTGGTAATAAACAAAGAAAAAATTTGGCACCCCCAGCCTCAATATTTGTTGTTTTCACAATAGTTCCTTTTGGTACTTTGAGTACCAATATAGGTTTTATCAGTATCATCATTATTATTTTGCACCCTCCTGGCTCAGGACTCTGTGCAGGGAAACCAGCCTAAATCTAACACTGCTGCAGTCACTGATCCTCCACCAGCCCTGGACACTTTGACAGGAGCAGAGACCAAATCACGGACACCCACTTTCCAGGTCTGTTCTCCTTGATTAGTTCTTGCCCCTTGCACGTGCATGAATTATGTTAACACTGATGTGAGAATTAGGCCCAATTCTCACTGGAACAGTGAATGTGTGTCTGAAGTTTCCTACTTCAGGATGCCGGCAGGAGCTCACACAACTAAATTCTGCTGCATACCTAACAAGCAAGTAAATTCAAATCCCTGCATTTAGGCAAACAGCACACAAAGGATAAAGCTAGGTTAAGATCTTTCTCCATGATATCTGGTTTTCTGTCTGCTAGATTATTATTATCATTTTTTTAAAAAAAAATATGGAGCAGATTTTGAATCAATGAGTCCCTGTGGGGAATCTGGAATGGTCCATCTCAGGTACACATTTACCCCCTAAATTATTCTTATTTGTACAAAGCAAAACTCTATGCAGTTTACAATATAGGTTAAAACATCTCAAATAAACAGAAAATACAAAAAAATACCAGGGAAGGCCTACATCCTATAATGCTGAATTAAACTCTAAACAAACCAACCCCTTTAGTACAGAACTAAGCATTGCACATAAAAATCTGCAGCTAAGATACATGGGAAATCAATAATAAGCATAGCAAACTACTAAATGAAATATCCTAATTGAGAACCAGGCTCTCATGGGTTATATGTATGCATTTGTGCAATGGAGCGGTTTCCCTGCACTCTTAGAAGTTCTACTAAGCATGTGGTGGAATGAGGAGTTGTAAAGGGGGCGGGGAAGAGACTCGTCTTTGCTCTGGTACCAGTTGACTTTAATCTTTTCTATGATGATGACCCTACTACTGGCTTGTTGCTCCAACCTCCGGACCACACCTCTGCACTGTTTATCCCCCTTTCATTCAAAGTGTCATGTCATCACCATCATGCCCAGGTGGCCAGCCACCCTGCTAGAAAGGCAGCTGTTATTGGTACAAATGGTTCAGCATGTAAGGTACATCCATGGCTATCCAGCCAGATGGCTTCTTGGGTACCAGTTCTCTGGAAGGTCTTTTGGCACAGGAAGCTACCTTACGCTGCATCAGATCCTTGGCCCTCCTAGCTCTGTATCGTCTTCTACACTGACTGGCAGCAGCTCTCCAGACATTTCAGACAGAGTCTCTCCTGGCCTAGAGACTCTATTAGAGAGTTTGGATTTGATATCCCGCCTTTCACTCCCTTTAAGGAGTCTCAAAGCGGCTAACATTCTCCTTTCCCTTCCTCCCTCACAGCAAACACTCTGTGAGTTGAGTGGGGCTGAGAGACTTCAGAGAAGTGTGACCAGCCCAAGGTCACCCAGCAGCTGCATGTGGAGGAGTGGGGACGCGAACCCGGTTCACCAGATTACGAGTCCACTGCTCTTAACCACTACACCAGCTGTTATCTACAGCAGCTATTCCCTCAGGCTGTGGGGGTGAAGGGTGGAGAGAGAGAGAGAGAGAGAGAGAGAGAGAGAGGATGACAATAACTTTTCTTCCTGTATTCACCATGATTTACTTGCAGGATGCTTCCTGTTCATCACTACCCCAGCGTGGAGTAATGGTTAGGGTGTTGGGCTAGGACCTGTAATACCAGGTTCAAAACCTCACTCAGCCATGACTAGGAGCCAGTCACTGCCTCTCTGCCTAACCTACCCCACAGGGTTGTTGTGGGGATTAAATGAGGAGGGGGATAACAATGTACATCACCTTGAAGTCCTTGGAGAAAATAGTTGGGGTATGAATACAACCAATAAATTAATAGCTCATACTTCACTTTTCAGTGCGCTTTCCCATCATTTTCAAAATTGCAAAGAGTCTTCTCTTCTTTTAAAAATGACTTTCTTGAAGTGGGGCAATAGGGTGCTCTAATCCATGAGTGTAGCCAGGATTTATGTTGGGGGGGGGGAGGCAGGACACCCACCTGTCACCATCCTCTGTCTAGCAGACTTGGAGTGAAACGTCTCAACAACAGTTGTTTCTTTTGATCCCAAGTGCTCAGAAAAATCTATCCAAATCTTTTCACAATTTCTACTTTTAGTTAAACATTTTTATTTATTTTCTTGATTTGGGGGGGGGGGGAGCAGCTGCCCCCTTACCTCCTGACTGTGCCCATGCTCTAACCCACTTTATATAAGGATTTGTCTCATGCCATTCAACCAAAGAAGCTCCTGAGTCATCTTGAAATACAATTATGCTGGCGTACGGAAGAAGATGGTGCACAGCCTCTGTATGCTTCTCCCTCTCTCTCTTTTATAGATCAATTGGTTTCTGACACCAAAATGATCCCTTGCGGTTTATTCTAGTTTTAAGCAGATGGTTAGATTCAAGAACTTCCTGGTGTCCAACATGAAATGCTCACATGGTGAATAACTTTATTTTCTCATCACACCTTCTTAACTAGTTTTAAAGGGCCAGCAGCCACTCTAAGCACCTTGTCAACACCAAGGGTGGTGTTTTTTGAACAAAAGAAAAGAAAAACAATAAATAAATAAAAAATGGGTATTTTGCTCCAGTTTGGCCATTGGACATCAACCTGATGACTTTTTGACCACTTCCACATGGCAGAGCAAAGGAATGGGCAGCCCACCCTCCCATTCAGCAAGGTAACCAGAGCCAAAAGCCAGTATTTCTGCATTCTCTCTCTTCCTTTACAAATGTCTCCCCTGTGCCAAATGGTTTAAGATGTTCCTGGTCCGCTCTCAGCTTAACTAGAGCTGTAGCTTCTTTTTCAAAACCCTTCCCCTCTTCTGACTTTCCAAGGCAGTGGAGACAAGGAGGTTCATCCGGCATAAAAGTCTTTACATGTGCTCAACATCAGCCCCTGGCCCCAAGGTTGAGTTACAACCCAAACACGGCAAATATTAAAAACAGTTATGGAGACAAAGCCAGCAGCAAGTCTCGTAGTAAAACGAGAAATAACTCTTCACTTCCCACCCCCTACTTCTCTTCTCTCTGATGTCAGCCTTCCAGTTAACTGATTCTTACTAGCTCAATATATCTTCTTTCCCATTTTGCTAGCTTTCTCGGATTTGCGTGTTTGGTGCCCTGGTTCATGTAGCAATCATAAATCAGTGTACTGAAGGGCTGAACCAGAATGATTTAATTTATTATTTAGTTTGCATTTTAAAAGCAAACAAACACCATTCATCGAAAAGATCCTGCAGCAGTACCCAACTATGAAACAATGCCACCAAGGTAACAAAGCAAACTTATAGCAGGAAATTAAAACCCAATTAATCTTATTTTTTAAAAAAGACAGCAACTAGAATAAAAGAGGGCAATCTCCAGTTGGCAACTGAGTTAACAGTTAGTAAAGACATAGGGCACTTGACCTTATAATGAGCCAAACTATCGGGTTCATATCAGGTTCGTGTTGTACACACTGACTTTCAGCAGCACTCCTGGATTTCAGACAGGGTCTCCCCCAGCCTTATCTGGAGATGCTGGGACTGAATTTGGAGCCTCAGGTATGCATGCCTACAGCCCTTCCCCCAAGTTTTGTTTTTTTAAAAAATCTCTAGAGCAAAGAAAACATAACAGAGGGCTGTTGCTCTTGGAAGAGAATTCCAGATCATGGGGGCCAATATGAAGAAGGCTCTGCTCTTAAGAGACGCTAATCTAATTTTCTTGTAGAAATAACTCATATGGAGTTATTTCTTGGACCTTGGAGAAATAACTCATATGGAGACTGTAAGGGGTAGGTAATAGCCTCAGAATGTGGACTAGCTTGGTTGGTAGAGCATGTGACTCTTAATCTCAGGGTCATGTGTTTGAACTGCACATTGGGCAAAAGACTTCTGCATGGCAGGGGGTTGGACTAGGTGACCCTTGTGGTCTTTTCCAACTCTACGACTCTATGATTTACAGGAGGAAGCACACTCTTAGGATTCTCAAGGCTCAATTCTTTGGGGGCTTTGAAAGTAAACAACAACACTTAGAATTGTGTCCAGAAGCGGCATGAGAGGGAGACTGGGTTCATACTTCCAATGGCTTGACCACACCACCATCCCCATGCTGGGACTGAAGTGGTGAGCCTGCTGTACATGTGACCCTGATCATGCAGGCTAGAGTCAATGGTGTAGTGGACGGAGCAGGGCAATGATGTCATCTAGAGTGTCAGCATAACAAATCAACCTGTCTTGCTCTGGGAAGTGAATGACGTGAGGCTTTCACGTTTGTCACAGAGTAGCACAGAAGAATGTGAGAAAGAGCAAAATGATCAAGCAGAGGCTAGGTCACTCTGTCCTTTCTTTTGATGGGGTTCCTGCTTCCTGCTAGCAATTTAAATGCAAGATTGGATACTTCCAGATTGTCACTATTTTGCGGGATTCAATGCATACTGGTGGGGAATTCAGTGTATACCAGCAAGTTCAGGTTGCACAATTAAACAATAAACCCTCTTCCCCCCCTTCAAAAAAGTCAGACTTTGTGCAGTGAGGAAAGTGATGGGGAAATGCAATCGAAGGTGTGGGGTAACAATTCTGGAAACCAATGAGTAGGAATGCTCAATAAACAGCCAACATCATATAACCTTGAAACTCTGTACTAATGCATGCTTAATAAGAAGGTTGTAAACTTTAATTACTAGGCAGCTCACTGTCTTCTGTTCTTGTTTGAAAGAGATCAAAAAGGTTCTTGTCTAGTTTCCTGACTGACACATTTTTCTAAGTTTTCCATGACAGAAGTAAGTCCCATACTGTTCAGGTAATTCAGAAAAGGATTTTAGTCTGTGTTACTGTATTAAATGTACAGGTTTTTTCCTTCCCTCAGGCTGAGAAAGCTTCTCCACTCCTGACCTATGATTTCCCTGATCTATAAATGAAGACTGGCTGCTCTGGAATTTGAGAGGGTAACAGAATGAAGGAAGAGTAACCCAAAATACTTGTTTTTCTATCCCAAGGCTGGTTCACTTTGTCCTGAGCTTGTGCAGGAATCAGGATGACCTCAAGGCAGCTGTTTACATCTTGATGACCCCGCCCCTCCCAACTAACATCCCTTGACCATCATTGGAGGTCAGTGGGAGTTTCACACAGGCATACTAGATTCCTTGGAGGTGATAACTGCCCATTTTATCAGCAGGGGGCATCCTAATAGGAAAAACCACCAAAAGCCAATTTGTGGCTTGCAAAAAGGAAATCCTTCAAGCTCTGCAGAATGGTGTCACCACCTCTGGAGTATAAGTAAGCAAGCAAGTAAGCAACTAAATATTAAAAACAGGTATGCCACTGACAGAAGCAGTGGGATGCAGAACTATCCTAGCTTGTAGACATTGATAACCTTATCCTTCATGAATTTGTCCAGGTAAAGGTAAAGGGACCCCTGACCATTAGGTCCAGTTGTGGCCGACTCGGGGGTTGTGGCACTCATCTCGCTTTTTTGGCCGAGGGAGCTGGCGTACCGCTTTCGGGTCATGTGGCCAGCATGACTAAGCCCCTTCTTTTAAGGTCACCAAAGCTGGTGGCCTCCTGTGGGAGTGAGTTCCATCATGTAAGTACATGCTGTGTTAAGAAGCCTCTTTCTTTTCTCTGTGTTGAATCTTCTAACATTCAGATTTACTAGATGTCATCAAGTTCTAGTGTTATGAGAGAGGGAGAAAAACTTCTTTGCATCCACTTTCTCCATGCCGTGCATAATTTTTATAAACTTCTCTCCTGTTGCCTTTCACTCACCTGCTCTCCAAACTGAAGAGTCCCAAATGCTGCAAGCTTTCTTCAAAGGGAAGTTGCTCCATCCTTTTGATAATTTTGGTTGATCTTTTCTGAATTTTCCCCAATTCTACAGTATCCTTTCTAAGGCGAAAGGATTGTTTGGAACTGCAACAAGGATGACATACCCTCCAACATTTCTTGGATGAAAATAGGGACATCGTATTCCTTACAGACCAACGTTTCTAAATGAAAATAGAGATGTCCCCCTCCTACATTTCTCTGATGAAAACAGGGACATCCTATTCTATACCTGCCAACATTTCTCTGTTGAAAATAGGGACATCTTAAGGAAAAGTTGGACGTTCCAGGATCAAATCAGAAATTGGGATGGCTACCGTAAATCAGGGACTGTCCCTGGAAAACAGGGACACTTGGAAGGTCTGGGATGACTGCTTATTGTTGTATGACCTCCCCCACCCCACTAATCAGTATGAATCATCAACAAAGATCAGACATAATCTAACCTCCATGTAAGATTTGTGCCAGCAAATCTGGATGAATGATCAATAAATAGGTGCTCTGGAAGAACTCTTAATTTGGGAAGGGAGTTGCAGTTTGAGAAGTGATGATTCTAGCATCTCATAGTGAAGTGGTTAAAAAGGCATCTGTAAAAGCACAAAAAAAGAAAGTAATTTATCAGGGACTAGGATTAGAAAACAAGGACCATCCGTGTAAAACAGAGACAGAATGTAGCACGCATTTCATTTGATAGTCAGCTAACTTGAGCCTGCTGTGTAGTTTTAAATCTCTTTGGATTCTCTTGTTTTGACCAACTGAGTCCTTTGAAAATTCAAAGTGTTATAGTGCTGCTATCTCTGCAGAATCAGCAGCTGCAACAGTTTTCCAGCATGAAATGATCATGAAAAACAGATTCTGTTGCTACTCTTTTGCTACTGGGAATACAAACTTCATCACAAAGTTTGCCCTGTTTGCTTTTAAGAATCTTCTCATCTTTTTGCTCAATATTATCACATTTCACAAAGATTTTGAAAGATTAAGCAAGAGGAAATCTTTATGAGAATCTGTGGCACAGTTGTCTGAAAATAAAGAACATGCTAGAATGCCATGTTGGGAATGCAGTATTTGTGTGTGCAATCTCTCTGTGTGTGCATGGATGGCATGTCCACATCACACATCACACGCTCGTGTCCGCATGTGCTTTTGTGTGAACCACATTCAACTTCAGCAAATGCAGAAAATGCATTCCTAAACTGGAAAGCCATGGTAGGTTGTGTGTATGTGTCAGTTTCATGAAATAGTAGACCTGTATTTTTTATTGCTTACTATAAGTTTCATTGTTCCTTTATATGTTATGGTGATTTTTAAAATCTCTCGTACATTACTTTGCTTTTTTCTTTTTTATATGAAGAGATTAACAGATTATTTAATAAAATACATAAATGTAGAGGAAAGTGAAGTAAAAAAAGAGGATCACACAAAGGCCACCACCTGAAAGTTACTGTAACCAATTAACAAGACAGTGTGTTGTTGATAACACAAACATGCTGATATTGGTGAGCTAATTAACACATGTAGTGTGATTAAAAAGAGAAAGAAACCTCAAACACATAATCTTTATTCAAGGCACAGGTGACAGCACTAACTTGCCTGATAAACTGTAATTCAGCAATTTCCTGCTGGAGTTTCCTTTTGAAGTTCTTTTGTTCAAAGATGGCCATCTTAGGGTCAATTACGGACTGACCTGGACTGTTCTGATATCAGATTTGTATCTGTTCTTTTGCAGAGTCAGTGACCTGTTAGTCTTACATGCAATGCAAAGGGCGCTGCTGGCAGAAAATGCCTTATAAGGGCTGTGATGACGGCATAGTACAGTGGAACCTCATGTTACATATCATCCCCCTTGTGAACGCTGCGGGTTACGAGCTCTGCTAACCTGGAAGTAGATGCTCCTGGTTGTGACCTTTGCCCCAGGATGCGAGTGAAAGTCGCGCTGGCAGTGCGGCAACAGTGAGAGGCTCCATAACCGAAAGCGCGCCTCATGTTACGAGTGGTTTCGGGTTACAAATGGACCTGCGGAACGGATTAAGTTTGTTACCGGAGGTAGCACTGTATATCTGCTTTCTATGCAGAAGGTCCCACGTCCAATCCCCCATTCCCCAGCATTTCCAGGCAGAGCTGGGGGAGTCTGAGTCTGCAATCCTGGAGAGCCATTGCTGCCAGTTGGTGCTGCCAGTGCCGAACTAGATGGACCAGTGGTCTGGCTTGGTATAAAGCAGCTTCTTGTGTTCCTGAGACGAGCAGGTGAATGGACTGCAGACATCATTAAATTGTGTAATAGGGCTGAGAAGGGAACATTGCTGGTGCTGCAGCTTGTTCCTATGCAGGCTCCAGTTCCTATGTTGGTGTCTTGGTTATACAGTCTGCCATTGCTCATAAGTGGCTGTTTTAGGCTGAAGAAGGGAGAACGTCTGCAAGCAAGTACAGGCCTGCCTCTCTCACATTTATCCAATGCCTATGCGAGAGACATGGCCTTCTCCAGTAGATGCATTTGAATAGTTTTAGCTGGGACCTATACAAGTGGTGTCGTATCATTTTCTCTTCTAGGTCTAGCCTGCATATCAGGTGAACGGAACCTTTGCCCAGCCACCCCATAGGATGCTGAACTGCAGCTCCCATCTGCCCTAACAAGGGTGGCTTATGGCCAGGGATGATGTGAGTTGGAGTTTAGCAACAACTTTAAGGCCAAATATTATTCCAGTCTGGCCTTGTTGATCTGCTTTCCACCAACTTCCTTGAGTGGATCTTGTACTATGTCTGAGAAATGCCTGATGGATTTTTTTTCTGTTGTGAGTCCAATGAACCCAAATTGCTGCAGTTGTATTATAAGACTTGGCTATAGACCAGGGGTTGGCAAAGTGTGATTTTTTGGCTAGTGGGCATACTTGGAATTTACAGAAAGTGGCCATGAGCAGTAAATATGTATGTATAGGATAAATGGTAGTGTATCTCTCATTCTTCATCTCAGTCCCCGCCGCACCCACCACTCTTTGGTTATATATTTCTCAGTTATTTGGCCAAACAACATGAAAGCAGCATCTGAAAGCTGAAGCACCAGTCACCTGAACCTATTGTGGCTTTTGACTCAAGTAGAGTTTAATGTGAATTACAATGTGCAGAGATTTCTTGGGTTCAGGGTTTCAGTCTGTCATGGCTTTGATGTATTGCCTCTCACATCCATGAACAACCCTCCTTGGCAACCAGGGAATCTGAGGGAGGTGGAACTACCAAGAGGGGGTCCTCTGCTATTCTGAACACCGAAGCAGTTTGGGGTCTGTAAGGAAAGAGGTCTCTCAGATATCGGGGGCCAAAGTGCAGCCCTGGAGTCAGCAAATGTTTTAGGCTTGTAGGCATATTTGGATTTTTGAGCGAGTGCCTCAGGCATCATCACCTCTGCTTACATCCACTGAATCTGGATGTTGAAAAGGACACACTGCTGGAAGATGAAGGAGGAAAGAGTGTCACTTTTCTGGCTTCTTCCATCTTTGTAGGAACCATTGTACCATGGGCGCCATGTTGTTGAAATGAAATTGGCAGAGTTGCTCAGTTGCTCATCTAGATATTGTCTAGATGAGCAACTCTGTCAATTGCATTTTCTCTCCAATTCTCTAATTTTTCCAGGCTTCGGTTCTCCACATTTCTACATTAGTAGTTTTTTTCTTTTTCTGGGGGTGGAGGTGGGGGTGATGTTGGAAGTAATTATGTCCTCATCAGCTCTTTAGGCCAGATTTCTCCTACACATGTGTACTTTCGGCTTATAGACACATTTTTGCAAAGTGGTTTTTCCTAATGCAGCACATTTTCATATGCTGTTTTTTGTGGGTGGGGGTGGCAATATGTGCATTCATACACCCAATTCACCCCAATGTGCACATTACTTGGCTCTAGAACTGCAGATTTTGAAGGATGGCTGAGTTTTGGTTTGTGTATCATTTTGGAAAGTGCCGGTCAGGTAAGTTTGCCTTCAGATGTGAATTGAATTGAATGTGTCCCATGTTCCTAAGTGCATCCCACCATTCAGAGGCAAATTCTACTAACTTCTGCAGAGGTTCACTCCAGTGCAAGGCCCCACCTGCACTATAAGTTTAAAGCACTGCGATACCATTTTGGCTGACTCCCCTGCCCCAAGAATCCTGGGCACTGCAGTTTCTTATAGGTGCTGAGAGTTGTTAACAGAATGCTATTCCCCTCACAAAGCTACAATTCACAGAATGGTTAAGGAGTCAAACCCTCTTCCCAGGGAACTCTTATATTAATTATTAATACAATATATGTAATATTAATTATCCTCAGGTAATTAAAGTAACTTTGTAATACTTAACACCCAACCAGTACAGTGATTACAGCAGAGCTGATGATAGATCATTTATTCCACAGTGTGAAAAAACCACAACGCAGCAATAATTTCTCATCTTCATACTGGGCTGGTGTTCAAATGTGGTGGAGTTTACATATGTTTTCTTTAAACCTATGAAATAAACATTTCCAATGTATTTATGGGCTGATTTTATATACTGTCTTCTTCCTTTCAGGGTATTCATTGTTAAAGGATGGAAAGGAAGATATGGGAAAGTTGCACCCCTTTTTACAATCATATTATAAAAGGATCATTGAAAGGGAGGCTGAACATTTTGAAACTATGTGCGCTGCTAGCAAACACATACAATGCATTTTTGAAAGGTGCTTTTGATCCAATAACAATTATAGTCTCACCTGTCAAAAAGTATTTAAGGATCCTTTAAATCCACAGGTAATTTGAGTGCTAAGTGTACAAACCAGTTCCGTATGCTAAGCTAAAGCAAACCATTTCTTGCATTTGTATCAAAGAGGAGCAAAATGCTTTGCTTGACAGATGGTTTTCACTCACACTTCTTTCCCAAAAGTAATCAGTCATGTTGTTACCTTTGGTGAGATTGCTACCAATTCTTTCTTTCTAACAAAGACATGGCGGGGAACATTTTCTTAAGCCAAGCCAAGTAAAAAAATGAAAAAGTAACAATAAAGAATTCACACACACACACCAATCTTATGTCCAGATTCACAGGGATAAGCACTTTAGGATGCAGCAGATCTCCAGCTCAGCTGGTTGGTTCTTGGCTCAACCAGCATTAAGGCTCCAATCCTGATTCAGGAAAAGATATGCCAATGTAACTTAATTAAAAAAAATAATAAAAAATTGCCCAGTATCACCTTAGAGACCAACTAAGTTTGTTCTGGGTATAAGCTTTCGTGTGCTTGCACACTTCTTCAGATGCACATGAAAGCTTATACCCAGAACAAACTTAGTTGGTCTCTAAGGTGCTACTGGACAATTTTTTTTATTCCGGCTCCATCAGACCAACACGGCTACCTACCTGAATCCAGGGTAACTTGATAGACACAGCTCAGCTAGGGTTCAGCTGACTGAGCCAGGGTTAGTGCAAGTCCCCCAAAAGGCGCATTCCAGGCCATGGCTGGGGTGGGACCAGAGATAGAGGACTTTGGCTGGATCAAAAGCCCATTCTGCTTGGTCAAGTGTCCTAGCAATTCAGCACAGAACATTCTTTTAAAGGCTTGTTTTCCTTCTGCTAGGTTTAGGCTGCTTAACAGGGTCTGAATGGGGTCTGGTGTAACTTTATGTCAGCTTAATTTACACACTGGCTTGTTTTAGGGCAGCTTTTTGCATGTAGGATTGCTTTCATAGGTAATTTAAATGACTTTAGGCTCCCTCTGGCAATAATATCCCTCTGGATATTCCTCACCACTGATCAATGATCAGCGATGACCAAGCTAGGTAAACGACCCAAGCTGGCAAAGTAAAAGTCTAAATCTAAAAACAAACATTTTGAAAAACTAGGAAATTAGATTATATGCAATTTTTCATACCTGCACCACTCCTTCAGTGGAGGAAGAGAAAAGGTGATTTCCAACCAAAAGTAATTGCTTCTGATATTAAGGATTTACCCCTTCATGGATCACTGCCTTGCTGTAGCGAAGGGGCTTGAATAACTCAGATAAGCTATGAGCTATGCCGTGCAGGGCCACCCAAGATGGACAGGTCATAGTAGAGAGTTTTGACCAAACATGATCCACCTGGAGCAGGAACCGGCAAGCCACTCCAGTATCCCTGCCAAGAAAACTCCATGGACAAAGACAACAGGCATATAAAAGTTATGACACTGGAAGATGAGCCTCTCAGGTCGGAAGGCATCCAACATGCTACTGAGGAAGAGTGGAGGACAAGTGCAAGTAGATTCAGAGCTGATGAAGCAGCTGGGCCAAAGCCGAAAGGTCGTTCAGTTGTGTATATACCTGGAAGCGAAAGGAAAGTCCAATGCTGTAAAGAAAAATATTGCATAGGAACCTGGAATATAAGAACCATAAACCTTGGTAAGTTGTATGTGGTCAAAAATGAAATAGCAAGATTAATATTGACATCCTAGGCATCAGTGAACTAAAATGGACGGGAATGGGCGAATTCAGTTTGGATGACCATCATATCTACTACTGTGGGCAAGAATCCTGTAAAGGAAATGGAGTGGCCTTCATAGTCAACAAAAGAGTGGCGAAAGCTGTACTGGGATGCAATCTCAAAAATGATAGAATGATCTCGATACGAATCCAAGGCAGACCTTTTAACATAACAATAATCCAAGTTTATGCACCAACTACTGGTGCTGAAGAAACTGAAATTGACCAGTTCTATGAAGACTTACACAACCTTATAGAAATGACACCAAAGAAGGATGTTCTTCTCATTATAGGGGATTGGAATGCTAAAGTAGGGAATCAAGAGATAAAAGGAACAACTGGCAAGTTTGGCCTTGGAGTTCAAAACGAAGCAGGGCAAAGGCTAATAGAGTTCTGCCAAGAGAACAAGCTGGTCATCACAAACACTCTTTTCCAACAACGCAAGAGACGACTCTACACATGGACATCACCAGATGGGCAGCATCGAAATCGGATTGATTATATTCTCTGCAACCAAAGATGGAAAAGCTCTATACAGTCAGCAAAAACAAGACCTGGAGCTGACTGTGGCTCAGATCATCAGCTTCTTATAGCAAAATTCATGCTTAAACTGAAGAAAGTAGGAAAAACCACTGGGCCGGTAAGATACAATCTAAATCAAATCCCTTATGAATACACAGTGGAAGTGAGGAACAGGTTTAAGGATTTAGATTTGGTGGACAGAGTGCCTGAACTATGGATGGAGTCTCGTAACACTATAGAGGAGGCAGCAACGAAAACCATCCCAATGAAAAGGAAATGCAAGAAAGCAAAGTGGCTGTCCAACAAGGCCTTACAAATAGTGGGGGAGAGAAGGCAAGCAAAATGCAAGGGAGATAGTGAAAGATACAGGAAATTGAATGCAGAATTCCAAAAAATAGCAAGGAGAGACAAGAAGGCCTTCTTAAACGAGCAATGCAAAAAAATAGAGGAGAACAATAGAATGGGAAAAACCAGAGATCTGTTCAAGAAAACTGGAGATATGAAAGGAACATTTCGTACAAAGATTACCATAATAAAGGACAAAAGTGGTAAGGACCTAACAGAAGCAGAAGACATCAAGAAGAGGTGGCAAGAATACACAGAGGAATTATACCAGAAAGATATGGATGTTTCGTACACCCCAGGTAGTGTGGTTGCTGACCTTGAGCCAGACATTCTGGAGAGTGAAGTCAAATGGGCCTTAGAAAGCACTGCTAATAACAAGGCCAGTGGAAGTGATGGTATTCCAGCTGAACTATTTAAAATTTTAAAAGATGATGCTGTTAAAGTGCTACACTCAATATGCCAGCAAATTTGGAAAATTCAGCAGTGGCCAGAAGATTGGAGAAGGTCAGTCTACATCCCAATTCCAAAGAAGGGCAATGCCAAAGAATGCTCCAACTACCGCACAATTGCACTCATTTCACACGCTAGCAAGGTTATGCTTAAAATTCTACAAGGCAGGCTTAAGCAGTATGTGGACCGAGAATCTCAGAAGTGCAAGCTGGATTTTGAAGGGGCAGAGGAACCAGAGACCAAATTGCAAACATGCGCTGGATTATGGAGAAAGCTAGAGAGTTCCAGAAAGACATCTACTTCTACTTCATTGACTATGCAAAAAGCCTTTGACTGTGTCGACCACAGCAAACTATGGCAAGTTCTTAAAGAAATGGGAGTGCCTGATCACCTCATCTGTCTCCTGAGAAATCTCTAAAATCTCTATGTGGGGCCAGAAGCTACAGTTAGAACTGGATATGGAACAACTGATTGGTTCAAAATTGGGAAAGAAGGACGACAAGGCTGTATATTGCCTCCCTGCTTATTTAACTTATATGCAGAATTCATCATGTGAAAGGCTGGGCTGGATGAATCCCAAGCCAGAATTAAGATTGCCGGAAGAAATATCAACAACCTCAGATATGCAGATGACACAACCTTAATGGCAGAAAGTGAGGAGGAATTAAATAACCTTTTAATGAGGGTGAAAGAGAAGAGCGCAAAATATGGTCTGAAGCTCAACATCAAAAAAAGAAAGATCATGGCCCATCACCTCCTGGCAAATAGAAGGGGAAGAAATGGAGGCAGTGAGAGATTTTACTTTCTTGGGCTCCATGATCACTGCAGATGGTGACAGCAGTCACGAAATTAAAAGATGCCTACTTCTTGGGAGAAAAGCAATGACAAACCTAGACAGCATCTTAAAAAGCAGAGATATCATCTTGCCAACAAAGGTCCGTATAGTTAAAGCTATGGTTTTCCCAGTAGTGATGTATGGAAGTGAGAGCTGGACCATAAAGAAGGCTGATCGCCAAAAAATTGATGCTTTTGAATTATGGTGCTGGAGGAGACTCTTGAGAGTCCCATGGACTGCAAGAAGATCAAGCGTATCCATTATCAAGGAAATCAGCCCTAAGTGCTCACTGGAAGGCAGATCGTGAAGCTGAGGCTCCAATACTTTGGCCACCTCATGAGAAGAGAAGACTCCTGGAAAAGACCCTGATGTTGGGAAAGATGGAGGCCACAAGGAGAAGGGGACGACAGAGGACGAGATGGTGGGACAGTGTTCTCGAAGCTACCAGCATGAGTTTGACCAAACTGCGGGAGGCAGTGGAAGACAGGAGTGCCTGGTGTGCTCTGGTCCATGGGGTCACGAAGAGTCGGACATGACTAAACGACTAAACAACAACAAAAACAACAATCTGGTCCCAGCGATGCAGGGGGGGGGCACTTGAGGTTTACAATTTTATTCATGGAGAGGCAAAAACAAATGCAGATAACTTTCTCCCTGTCTCAGAGTCCTAGAACAGAGGGCCATGCCATGAAATTGATTGTCAGAATATTCAGTCTAGATAAAAGAAAAAACCTGAGGTGCTGAGTGCTTTTTTGTGGGATCAGAGCTCCTCGCGTATCTTAGAGTGGGTGGGGTGTTTTTAATGCATTGTTTTAATGTATTTTTGCTTGTCTGTTTTAATATCTATTTGGTTGCAAGCTGTTTTGAGTTGCCTTTGGCAATAAATTTAATAAATAGTAATATGCAAACATCTTTCAGAGTCTGCACCACAGTGTTGGCATAAAAATAACAGCCCCTATTGCCTCTCCACAATTAATCCAGATTTACCCTTTTAGCAGAAAATCAGTTAAGGGGAAAAAAATCAGGTAGGAAAGAGAAACCTACCACCAATTACCTGTTTGTGATATCTCAACACCCCATTTGCATCATTCATAGCTGAAATTTACTGCCACATGATGCAACAATGACTATTAGCTTTGGCTTTAACAATGGTGCGTCTCATCATTAAACCTTGCTGAGAGCACTGCATTTCATAGCGTCAGCACAGAATGGTATATCTTGTCAAGGGCTTCGGCTGGGGAGGGCAGGATATAAATATAAATAGGGCACAAGGAGAAGGGGACGACAGAGGACGAGATGGTTGGATAGTGTTCTCGAAGCTACCAACATGAGTCTGACCAAACTGTGGGAGGCAGTGGAAGACAGGAGTGCCTGGCGTGCTCTGGTCCAGGGGCGTCATGAAGAGTCGGACACGACTAAACGTCTAAACAACAACAACAACATTAAGGATTTAATTACAAGAGTCATGGGACTGTTGCCACAATGTTTGAATACCAGGTACCATGTAGCACAAGTGGGAGTGTGCTGTTGCTCTCAGTTTCTGCTTACGGGTTTCTTATGGGTATATGTTTGGCCTGTGGGAGGACAGAGTCTTTGGTGTGATCCAGCAGGGCTGGGTGTTTCATGTTCACGTAAGGGTGTTTGGTTGAACAGACCTCTTGCTATAAGCCAGAAGTAGCTTGTGCCCTCCAAATGCTTTGAACTACAGCTGCCTTCATCCCTGACCACTTGCCAGCCTGACTGGGGCTGCTGGTGGTCCCAACATCTGGAAGGTGCCTCACTGAATATCCCCGTTGTAGGCACACCATCATTAAACATGGCAGAGATCTTTTGCTACTTTAATGCTTCTCAGCTGCTGGTTCTCCTGCTGTGCTAGATCACTGTCTCATCTTAGTTTGGTGCCTGCAAGTGGTAAGTAGTACTCTGTCATGCACCACGCAGACCCATGTGGCCTAATCCACATTGCTGCACAACGACACATTTCTGGCTTTTTTGTTTTCTACTTTCCAACATCCTCCCCGGCACTCCCAATAATGTGTTGTTTTAAAATGCTGTGTGCAATGGCATGTCAGTGAGTCCTGGAGAAATCGGGTCCTCCCTTAAAGAGGGCATGTATTGCAGTGAGACCTGGAAAACCGACACCCTGTGTTGTGGGTGGGTACAATTGGTCAGCCACAACACCTGACTGGTAGGTCCCTCATAGCTGGGTGCAATATGGCCAATGCGGTCCAAACGGTTCGAGGGACCCATTTATACCCATGCACGTGACCCAGAGCATCCTCTTTCGGTGTGTGAATTGGAACACCTGCCCACCTCTCGCTACTTTTAGGGCATTTTGCGCTTGATCTTGCTATGCCGTCGTGTATCGTCTGTCATTGGGACAGGGGCACGGCAGGAATTTTCCCCACTTGGCTGATTGGCTGTTGCCATTTGGGTTTCACCTGCCGCGTTGCAAATCGTCATAACTTGTAAGGTTGCAGATAGGCTCTGCTTCAGGTGATAGGGTTGGGAGAACTCTCTCACCATCCCTATGTGAAGGGTATTTCATTAAAGGAATCTAGGGACTCAGTGGTTTGGTCAACCCCTGAGAGGGGGTTGTGCCTGTGCCTGAGTCCAGGGGGACATTTGGGTGGTGGAGATAGCCTGTTCCCGGTTTTCTGCTTATCCAGGTGTTCACCCTTGTCTGACCTATGCTGGAACCCTGGGTCAGCGCTACCTGCATGGCAGGGCGTTAGTTTAACCAGAGCCTATGCAACCAGTCACTTTCTGTAATCAATAAAGTTGTGGCCTAAATTCTGCCAAAAACCAAAACCAAAATTTCAGTCAAGTGTGAATTTATTTAGGGGGGAGGTTTTTGGTTCTGAACACCAGGGTTGATAGGTGACTGACATCAATATTTCCTGTGCTGGAGGCCTTCATAGAATCCAGTTCTTTCCAGGTCATTCTCAGCAGCTTAAGTCTCTTGGTTTGGCTTTAACTCAGCAGGTTTGAAGAGCTGCAAGCAGATGCACTCACTACAGGCAAGGTTTCCTTATCTGTCATGGCAATTGAAAGCAGCTGATGTGTGTTTTGGGGACTTCTCAGAAGTCTGCCAATACACAACATTCAATGTTCCTTGTGAAATCGGAAAAGTATGTACTTTCATGATAGGGTAGACAAAACAACAATAATTTAAAAATGGTCAAAGGATGCACACATATGAAGTCAGGTTCATATTTATGTCTTATTACAAAATACTTATTACCAAAATTGTCTTACATATTTCCCTTAAATTCTGGCATATATGGGACACATTTCAAGTGTTCCAAAGCACTTTTGTTAGAGTGAGTTTTGAACCACTGGTTCACACTCAGATACTGATTTGCACAACCTTACAGTGAGTAAGGGATGGAACATATTTGGGTGGAAGAAGGATGACATTTAAAAGAACCACATTGGAGGTTTTTCTGAATAATACAAAAGGATGGATGTGGAGCTGAATTGGGCCTTGTTTGTCTTGTATGTTGAAGCCTTGAAAGGTAGCATGAGTTCGCCAGCTCTATTTTAAATAAACAAGTGGAAGCCAGGGTCAATGTGAGCAAGGGGCTCAGAAAGACCATGTGGTTCTGTGGCATCAAGTTCAGAGTGTGCAGTTGTGAAAAAAATCAAAAATCAAATTCCATGCTAGGGATCATCAGGAAAGGAAAACAAAACCACCAGTAACATTATGCAACCCTAGAGCATAGCATCAGGAATACTGTTCTGGTCACCTCACCTCAAAAAGGATATTGAAGAGTTGGAAAAGCTTCAGCAAGGTGTAATCAAAATGATCCAGGCAATGGAGCAACCCTATGAAGAAAGGTTTCAGGTTTGGGACAACTTAGAGAAAAGGGGACATGATAGAAGCTTACAGAATGAGGCATTGCATGGAGAAAGTGGATAGACGAAAGTTTTTCCCCCTCCTTAGAACTTAGGGCTGGATTTAGGTTTGATGAGGCCCTAAGCTACTTAAGGTAATGGGGCCCTTTATATGTCCAGCTGTCCTTTGCCAACAACTAATTGTCGCTGTTTTTTGTGTTGAATATATGCTATATGGTAATTTATGGATCTAATAAGTATCTAAAACCATTTGCACATAACAAATAGGAGCCTATACAACACAAAACACTGTTGCTGTATGTAGGTTTTATTATTATTTGTTTTTTATCTTATATTTTGGAAATGTACATCCAGTTGTTTTTTTCCTTTAATTTTTTTGGGGTACCCCCAAGAGAGTGGGGCCCTAAGCTATAGCTTGTTTAGCTTATACCTAAATCCGGCACTGATCCTGAGCATCAAATGAAGCTGATTGTTGGGAGATTCAACACAGATAAAAGAATGTGCTACTTTGCATATTGTGTAGCTAAACTATGGAACCCATGGGAGGTTGCAATGGCCATCAACTTGGATGGCTTGAAAGAAGACTGGACAAGTTCATGGAAGAGAAGGCTATCAATAGCTATGCTGTGACTCCACTTGGAGGCAATTCATTCAGTTCTTCTGAATATCATTTTCTGGAGATGATTTGGGGTTGGGAGAGAGCTCCTGTGCTTGGATTCTGGTTACAGGCTTCCCACAGGAATCTTGGTGGCCGCTGTGAGAAGAAGGTGCTGGACTTCTTATGTTCATATGGGGCCCATAAATTCAGACACTTTTTCGACATTTGATAAGTTTTGCTGCTTGTTTTGCAGCAGGAGCCCCCACCATGACTACCACCCCAGTGACACTCACCCCCTCGCAGAATAAAGGGTGGCACTGAAATGCATCAGCAAGGAACTTGGTGACTAGGCTCACATACTCTCTCAACTCAACAGCTGCAAATTTAAGTTAAATAAGAGAAATGTGGTTTGGTAAAATACATAACCTTTTTCATTAACTGATCACAGGTTTTATCATATGCTTAACATGAAGTGCGATGCTGAATGAAAGCAAGATTTTCTCCTCAGTATTTAGTGCATTTGCCCAGAAAAAGGGCTGGAAAAGCTTTTGTTAAATAGGTAAAATTCAAATTATGTTTCACTGTTCTTCTTCTTTTAGCATCTTGCTTTGCTTTTGTGTGACAACATTTTTCCATGGCTGCATTTATTATGGATAGTGGCCTCTAAAGCCCAAACTGGCCTAGAGGTCTCAATGAGCTGCGGGAAAATATTGTGGTGTGAAGTGCTGCTGTTCAGGGTTCCGGGCAGCCACCCATGCCTTTTCCTAAGACACTCCATTCCACTTCCCCGCCTCTGGCTTCATGCTCCCCCCCCCCCCAGTGTACACTGAGCATGCCTATCGGATATGTTGGGAATGTGGAGTTTTTGCCCTCTTATATTTTTCCCTTAAACTTTTTCTGTACTATAAACCTTGTTGCTCCTCTGAACACTTTGATCCCTCCCTCTTGTTCTGCAGTGGCCCCACTTTGACTATGATCCTGTCTGCAATTCTGCACCAGAGTTTGACATTAGAAATATAAGCTGAGCTCCAAGGGTTTCCTGGTCTTCATTCTCCGAGTTCATGGTGTTCCTCATTAAAACCTGATATTCTCAACTGCTGCTTCAGTCATCATCTACAAGCAATATAGATAGATGATAGATGATAGATGATAGATAGATAGATAGATGATAGATAGATAGATAGATAGATAGATGATAGATAGATAGATAGATAGATAGATATAGATAGATAGATAAATGATAGATATAGATAGATAGATCTGTCTTGTAATGCACAATAGAAAGGTGGATGCATAGTCCTCCCAGTCTTAGAGATGGACAAGGTAAAGGGTCAAGAACCAGAAGTGGGAGGGGTGTGCATGGCAGCCCTGCAGGTCTCTCTGTCTGGCCCTTGAGACTATCCCCAGGCTAAATCTCTTCCTCAGTTCTACTTTGCACCCTCCCTAAATGTTTTTGAGCCAGCTCAATGTGTCATTGAGCTGTAATAATGATTTTTGCTTGTCTGGATGGAGAACCTCCTGAAAAGTCAGTCAGAAGGACAGGAGCAGAGGGAGCTTGGTGAGACTACCAAGTCCAATACTGGCTTTTTTGTACTGGCAGTGGATCACCAAGGTCTCAGGAGTCACTCTCATCACAGGCAGCCTAGCCTTTTTTATTGGAAATCAAGTCTGAGACCTTCTGCATGCAATAAAATGGTCCAGAAGGGTAGCCAATGTGATGTCCTCCAGCTGTTGTTGGACTTCAACTCCCACCATCCTTGACCTCTGGCCATGTTGGATGGGGCTGATAGAAGTGCTTGTCCAGGAAGAAGTAGAAGGCACCATGTTTGGCCAGAGGAATGAGGTGAAAGAAGCCAGAGGGAGATGATTGCCCTGGGAAAGAAAATGAGAGAGAGAATGGGCAGAGAAGAAAAAGCTCCCATGGCCACTGGCCAGGAGATGACTGAGAATTCATTTTACACATTTTACACACAGTTTTAAAATATCTTTGGTTGCAGGTTTCTAGTAATCACAGTAGGAAAAAGGACTTCATCTAGTCCAACTTCTCAATTGTTGGAATCTCATAAATGTATTGCAGCAGTGTGCAGAATGAAATAGTTTGGAAAGAATAAAGAAATCTGAAGGTTAATGATTCATGGCAAGCAAAGCCATTCTGAGTGCAGGCTCTACATCTGGCCAAGGGGGAGCCAAGAAGTTAATGCTTGAACATGCCAACTCATACTTGGACTACCTAAACTGCAGAGGAAGGAAGGAAGTAAAGCCTGAGAGGGTCTACTTTACCAACAATTAGTTACTTAAAGAGAGGGAAGACTAGGTTGTCTTTCTGTCTGTTGCTGCCAGGTGGTTCAGGTAGCTTCTTGCAAGTGTTGCTGCTTTACTCCCAACACTGATGATGCAGGAGAACCAGTGCTGCAGCCTCCCTTGTAGGTGACCACCCAACTTGCGCTTTAAAATCCTCTCACAAAGGCAACCCCCCCCCCAATGCCTATCATGAGTTCTTCCTAATCGCTGACTACATGTTTATGGCATTGTTCCTTAAATCTATAGACCTTCATGGTATCACTGACAGATGTGCAACAGCTGGGTGGCACAGGGCTCCATCCTGGTGGCATCTCACTCCTTTCCAGTTAAGAAAGAAACTGAAGGTCATGAATCCCCCAGCAACAAATCTGCCCATTCACCAAATAAATCAGCACTCAGGAACAATTTTGCCCCAAAGATGTGGCTGTCAAGCCATCAAGCGAGTGGAAAGGAATTTGAAGGAGAAAATTGATGTGTTTTGCTCCACAGATTCTTAAGATGGAAGGTTCAGATGAACTTCTGGAAGACAGCTTAATAACTGAGGAGTCAACATCAACAGTGAATGTTAAAATCTGAATTGTAGAGTATGTGCTTTCTCAAGGACTTTAATAAAAAAAGAAATGCATTGCTTCCCAGGAGCACTGGGGAAAGAAAACAGCGATGGAAAGTAAATGTAAATCATCACCCACCAGCCCTTGAAGCCTGTTGTCTTTTCACTTTGATTCCATGTCAGCTATTGGACTGTATCATCCTTCTAAACTATCATTTCCTCTTGCCTATTTATGCAGATGTGTTAAATGGACTAGCCTACCTACAGGGCAGCTCTCATTCAGCAAGCCACCTGCTCCGTTTAATCATCTCGTAGGGTTATACTCCCAGGTAGTATTCCTCGACAGCTTCTCTGGTTAACCCCACATTGATTGCCAAACAGAGAAGAAAATTCTCCGGGAAAAGATAGCTTTCGCTTGGTACCAGGCTTCGAAAGTGGGTGTTCTTCAGGCATTTCAGCTAAGGGCTGACTGAGGGCTCCTCCAGAATGGCTTTGTGCATGTATTCTGCAATGTGCCATTGATGCATTAGTGGTGCATTTTTACTGGCCCAGCCACACATCATTACCCTTCCTTCTGCAATGCCTCTCTGGTGTTGTAGTATTATTGCCATATCAAGGGTAATGCGTGCATTATAATCTAACAAAAGCAGGACAAAATAATGAAGACTTTGTAGTACGGAGACTTACAGGATTTCATCAGGGCTTTCTAGGGGTGAGGCTGAGCTGGTTCATTGGATCTAAAGCTGGCTCTGCTCTCATCACATGAGGGCACTGGGCCCAATCCAAACTGAACCGCTGCACCATCTTGAGTCTGGCATAGCAATCTACATGCCCGACCACCATGGCTCCACAACTCTGCAAAATCCTGCCAGGGCTGGGGGCTGGGGAATTAGGCTGCTTGCTAAATAGATGAATAAGTGACAACCTTATTGTTGTTTTACCCCTTAAATAAATACACAAAAGTTTTCTTTTTTGAAACTAATATATCTCTCCCTGAAACCCTATATTAGAAATACCCAAGGTTGGCCTATAAACTCGCAACGTCAATAGAACGTTTACTTGGGGAGGCAAGTATTCCATCTGTTCTTCAATACCTAAGCCCAACTGGGTGCCATTTTAATGACTCTGAACACTCCCTGTTGTTCCTAAGTACTGGGGAACATATGGTCCGCTTTCCCCTTTTAACTGTGGATTTCCTTGTTTCTGCCAGTTGGTGTCCTGCCTATAATGTATTTTAATGCAGTTCTTGTGTGTGTGAATTTAGCCCAGCGTTGTTCTTAGAGAGGGGCTGCTAATGGTGGAAGCAAATGTCAAACATCTCAAAGGTTTTGTAGGCTGGGGGAAAAAAAATCTATATATGTGCTTTTAACAAAAAAGAAAAGAAAAGAAAAGAAAATTCACTCAAAAATATTAAATGAGGACTCCTCAGAGAGCCTAAAACAAAACAAAACAAATATGATTTTGCTCCAGATCGAGCCATGGATGATAAATGGCCACTTAGGTTGCCAATACAGCACAATATTTCAATTTCCTGCCTTCACAGAGGTATTCCAAAGGTTGTGCGGAGTTCATGTGCACAGTATGGGTTGGCCAGAGCGTTCGACTTTAACCGAAACCTTTTCAATTAACAGGACACATTCCTTGCACAATCCAGCCAGCTGAAAACCTAGATGAATATAGCTTCTGTGATGTTTGACATGTGCATACATTAGCCCTAAATCAGTTGAACATGCTCTCCACAGGGCTCAGGTAAAGCCTCTTAGGTCTAGCCAAAATACGGAGAGTGCCTTAGAATGCCCAGGCGTTCATTTGTAGCTGTGTGCACATAGAAAGAGAAGACCAGCAATGGCAGATGGCCTGCCTTTCGAGCAAATTGTCCGCTATCACTAGTGCTGTAATATCCCACCCCCTGCTTCCACCCTGACTGTTCCCCATCAATTAATGAGAAAGGAAATTGCATTCAAAGGGGAGAGAAAATTATAGTGAAATTATTATGGGTGGAATTGCAAGGTTCTTACTTTAGGCAAGCTTGCTTTTAAGGTGGATGGGGGGTGTTTGCAAATGCTGTTTCTTTCATTCTGCAAAATCATATGAGCGGTGTGGTGCACTCTGCAGCCGTCCCAGGTGCCCACATTTCAAGTAAAGTGCAGGGGAAGACATTGTGCGGTTAACTGCTCCTGCTTCAGATCAGGAAGTGCAGGCAGCCAGGAAGACTGAAATGTGCTGGAGAGAAAGGCTTGCTGGAAAGAAAACAGGCACCACCCAAGGTAAGCTTAAAACCCACCAAAATTCTAAACAAATTCTCAAATGCCTAAAAAATAAGGCAGAAGAACAAAAGCCTGTTTTGCAGCAGAATAAAACTTTTGAGAAACCAGAGAAATTATTTTGGCCCAGTATAAGCTGTCTCTAGCCTTGTCATCACAGAACGAGAGAGTAGCTGCAAAGAAACCCAAGTGTTCATCAGGTAGAAATCCACTGCATAATGCGTTGCTGTAGAGCAAGGGTGGGGAACCTCAGGCCTTGGAGCCAAATGTGCCCTCCCCCCGATCTTTCAATCTGGCCTGCAGAACTCACCACAGACAACAACCCTCAGTGGAACTGACCTACATCTCTTTCTTGCTGCTGCCATTCATTTCACAGAGGAGACCTGCCTGACAGAGGAGAACTTCATTTGCCCTTGGGATTCATGCATCTCTCCCCCCCCCCCAACCCGGGTTTGGATAACCATTTGGCAACAATAATTTTGCTTGTGATGCCATTTTCCTTCCCTAATTTCCTCCTTGCCCACCTGCTCCTTTTCTTGCTTGGCCCTCAACATTCCTTCAGCGACTGTTATGGTGCCTTAAGTAGCTTTCATGCTGAGTCCAAGGATTTTAATTTCCTCACTTTTGACTTCAGGGCCTCTTAACTGGCTTCCTTTTCTTCAGCACCCCTCCCCATCCCCACACCTTGGGCTTTAAAAACAAAGTACTTAAAAAGAAGTGTAGTTATTTTTTTGTACTCTTTCTTACAGATTCCTACAAACTCATTTCATGTTTTTAAAATAGCGACTGGGCCTCTTCTGCTAAAACTCATTCTGTGCCAGTTTCTTGAAAGTTTCTTCCCTACCAACTTACCCCTCCCATTGTCCCTCTCAGTAAGCAGCAGTGACTCCATTGCCAGGAGGTCAGGTAAGTGTTCATATCCCAGTCCGCTGTCTGCAACTGGTGTGAAGGATTTCTTTATTATTTCTCCAGAAATTCTGTGGGTTTTGAGTGCACCTTTTTGTTGCAAAGGTAGCTTGGTGTGTTTCCCCCTTTCCCATAAATATTTCGCCAGCAGACAGCAGCCTCCCCAGCTGCTCATCTTTTCTGATCTGAAAAAGCCCCATGGCAGGAGTTAACCTCATGATGTCTTCCCCTGGGCATTGACTGAAGCAAAAGCACCCAGGAAGGCTGCAGAGTTCATACAACTGATGTTATGATGAGATGAAGCATGGATGAAAGGATACTCATAAATGACCTTCAGCCATCTCAAAACCAAGACAAGCACATCAAAAACCTCTGTGCCCCACTCATGGGTATTTCACCGAAATATTATTTCCCCTTTGATAATTTCTGAGCACAGAACTGATGGAGAGTGGCCAGGGAAAATAGAGAACTTTTCAGCACATTGCTAACTAAAAGAAAGGTTGACATTTTCAGGCCCTAAGTTCACAGTCCTCATTGGTTGATGGAGCAAGAGAAAAAAAGGGAGAGCAGAACTATATTTTCTGAATCTGCTACAGCCATACAAGGTAGCAAGGAAAGAGTTAAGGATATTTGTCTATTATGTTTTTATTCCACCTTTCACTCAAGCAGCTCCAATCAGTGTTTTTGAGGTTAGTCTTCCTCCCGTTACGCTGTCTATCCTGTGGGGAAAGTGCTAGCAAAGCAGACTCCTGCGGAGAGCAGGACTGGACCTTCCACTCACCAGCTGATGAGCAGAGAGTTCAGTCCTGCTGGGTGATGCTTCTCCAGCATGTTTCCTGCAGTGAAGTGCCAAACAGGTGGACCCTGCAAAGGCTGCCTCCTTCTTTCTCCCCCCTACCCCATCTGATCACCCCTTTTGACAGCCCCAGATTGGTCCAGGTGGGGCCACTCCCACCTGGAGTAATCTGGGACTGTCTCGACCTGATCCAGTCCAGATCAACATGAATCAGGCCAATTCAGCATGGCACAGACAAAGTAACCTCAGCCCTCTCATTTGCAATGAGGATGATAACACGGAACCGCGTTATCCTTGTCATTGTAAGAACATTCAAGGCAGTGAATGTGATCCATATATAAATGCTGGAGCTGCAATACTGTACTCTCTTAATAAGCCCTATTGAATGCGATAGTACTTGCCTTGCTTTTGAGTAGACCTGCATAGGATTGCACAGTACGTGTTGTTACTTCCCAGAAATTTGGGGGGCTATGTTGAAAATATATTCAGCATGGAGCAGGGATGGGAAATCTAGTTGTTGATGGACTACAAGAATCATTTCCTTGATTCTTGGCCACGCTGACTTGGATCCAGGGACAGTAGTGAAGGAAGGCAGGGGTGTGGGGGTTGGGGTGTGAGGGCTGCTGGGTGGCACAGGGGTCGCTGGGCGTCCTGGGTGCTGCTAGGGGCAGAGCCACTGTCCATTCCTCAAACCGCCAGCTAAAGAAATGTTGGTGATTTCCCCCCAAAAAAGTTCGAAACTTTTGCCAATTCTCTAAAAAAAAGCTCAACAACTCTGGCCTCTTAAATAAAGCTGATGGGGGAGAGCCCATCAACATTTGGAGATTCCACTCTCCCCGCCCTGGCATATATAAGAAAGGATTGGGCTGAAGATAAGGAAACTTCAGGAAGTTCGTGTTAGTAACTTCCCCTCTTTCTCCAACAGCCCAACATGTCACATCATGAATTGTTTGTGAGGGCATCCTGACCCTACAGAGAGATTTCGGGTGACAGGGAACTCTGGTGGCTGCAAGCAAGAAAGGCAGAGGGGTGTCCCTTCTGCAAAATCCCTTAACTTACCTTAGGATCCAAGCGACTCTGCTTTCAGTCGTTGTTGTCTATTTAATGGCGCCGTTACTGCTCTGAGTGTTTCTTTTTATTTTGATTATCAAGATTTACAGAGAGAGCCAGTGTGGTATAGTGGTTAGAGCTTTGGACTAGGACTTGGGGGGTGGGGAGGCTGGGCTTTGAGTCCCCACTGCATGACTTTTGGCCAGTCACTGCCTCTCAGCTTAACCTACCTCACAGGGTTGTTGCAGGGATTAAATGAGGAGGGAGAGAACAATGCACACCACCTTGAGGTCCTTGGAGGAAAGGTAGAATATAAACCAACCAACAACTTAATCACACAACAACTAAACCCTCTAAGTGGTTAACATAAAACAGAACATTCATTAAAAACACCAATATAACAAACAGGCTTTAAAAATATGTAGACATCATCAACAACCACAACCACAACAACCTATATATGTATTATATTTGTGCTATCTTACTATCCTGTGTTTGACTGTAGTATAGTACAGTGGTACCTCGGGTTAAGAACTTAATTCATTCTGGAGGTCCGTTCTTAACCTGAAACTGTTCTTAACCTGAGGTACCACTTTAGCTAATGGGGCCTCCCGCTGCCACCGCGCTGCCACCACACGATTTCGGTTCTCATCCTGAAGCAAAGTTCTTAACCCGAGGTACTATTTCTGGGTTAGAGGAGTCTGTAACCTGAAGCGTCTGTAACCTGAAGTGTCTGTAACCCGAGGTACCACTGTAAGTGTTGATGGTGTGATATAATAGAAAAGCAAGTATTTTTAAAAAAAATGTAGACATGACAAAATTATCAAAACAAATATGCATAATTTCATTGCATGTCGGAATAGGCTTGCCTAAAATAAAACATTTTTAGCAGGCGTCAAAAATAGTACAATGGAGGTGCTTGAGGTATATCAGTGGGCAGGGAGTTCCACAGTTGTAGTGCTGCCACAGCAAAATATTGTTTCCTCACCAGTGAGGGGGAAAAAATCTTACACAGCTCTTGAAAAACTCTTGTTATTGATGAGGATGATAATAATAATGTGCACTAAAACAAGTGAATGCAAATAACATGCAACAAATAAGCACTGAGTTATCAGAGACTGACTGAAGCTCTGTCTTGAGTGTGTGCTCATCGAAGTCTCCTTATCTGTGAATAGCAAAGCTGGGTTTGCTTCAGATGAATATGTGAAATGAGGGGTCCTGACTAAAATTGGGACAAGAATTGGAGAGGGGCTTCTGGATTTCTTTGAAGCCCCTTTCCTTCTTGCCCCCCCCCCCCCAATAATCCAAGCAGGAATCCTGTTCAGGGATGTGTCCGACTTGTGCTGGGGGGGCAGGCGGGGGGGGGGGTGATTTGCAATTTGCTTTGCTTATAGCTAATGAGGGAGCTTTCTTGTGCCAAAATCCATATATGTGTGTGTGTGTGTGTGTGTAAAACAAAGGATGTTGATTCAGATTCTCAACCTCTTGAGAAATCTTTTGATATTCTCAATTTCATAAACAAGCTGCAAGCTGCTATTAGGGGCCCTTTGCACCCCATTCACTCTTGATCTTCTTCTCTCTCTTCCCTTTGTGATCCATCAAATAACTGGCCTTGAGATTTTTCTCCCCACAACCATCGCAGATATGTAAATACGGCTGCTGTTTTGAGTTCACAATGTTCCATCAGAGGATAGGTGACGCAGTTAGGCTGCTCCCACCACTGAAGCCACAGGACACACAGGAAGCATTTGATAGCAAGATGAACTTGAACCCAGCGCCAAATACTTCTCATGACCCTTGCTGGCAACTGCACAGATTCATCCAGTCAGCTGCCTTTAGATCAGCTCCTATTTGATTTCTGCACTCAAAAAGTGAAAATAAAAATCCTAAATTGCATTGGATTGCTACTAAAACAATCCAAAGTTTTAATAGCTCAGGTGAATAAGGTGGGCAAGTGTGGGGGACTCCCTGGTCCTGAATGGGGCAGCTGTGCAATTTTGGGCTCAAAGCTGTCCATGCAGGCGCAGGTCAATTCTGTGTCCTGGGCAGCTGTCTACCAGCTCCTTTGGGTACGCTGGCTGAGAACCCATTTGCCTGCATCCTGTCTCATCAGAGTGGTGCATGTTCTGGTTATCTCTACTAGGGATGCAGGTGGCGCTGTGCTTTAAACCACTGAGCCTTTTGGGCTTGCCAATTGGAAGGTCAGCAGTTTGAATCCCTGGGATGGGATGAGCTCCCGTTGCTCTGTCCCAGTTCCTGCCAACCTGGCAGTTCGAAAGTATGCCAGTGTAAGTAGATAAATAGGTACCACTGTGGCGGGAAGCTAAACAGTGTTTCCGTGTGCTCTGGCTTCCGTCATGGTGTCCTGTTGTGCCAGAAGTGGTTTAGTCACAAACGCTGGCTTCCTTGGCCTGAAAGGTGAGATGAGTGCCATACCCCAAGATTGAATTCGACTGGACTTAACTGTCTAGGATCCTTTACCTTTACTATCTCTTAGATATATATTTTATATCTTAAATATAAAATCTATCATAGTCATAAAGATGGTGTCAGAGGCAACTCTCTAAAAGACAAGTGCTCTTGTGCTTGGGTCCTGCTTGTGGGTTTCTTATGGGCATCTGGTTGGCCACTGTGAGAACTGAATGCTGGACTAGATGGGCTAATGGCCTGACCTAGCTCTTACACTCTTATGCTCCCAGATAACTTGCTTACGGAGTATTCATCCTGATTTGTTTGCAGGGAGGTTAGACAGTAAAAGCAAGCATCACCCCACACTTTCCTGGGCATGTTCCCATCACTTTCCTTATTGCAATCCCACTCCCCAAATCCATTATTTTTTGGGAAGTGACTTGGTTGGGCAACTGTTCCTAATCCACTTTAATTGCACAACCTGGATTTGCAGGTATGTAATTGAATCCCACTTGAAAACACTAACTGTCTAGAAGCACTCAGAGAGAAAATGAAGAAGCCAACTGGGAAATATTTCTTGATGGAATGAGGAATGGTAAGGGTTTGCTTACACCGCAATTACAGTTTTCTAACTAGAAATGGCCTGCTTCAAGAGAGGGTGTTGGTGGTGGTGGAACAGGAAAGTATATAAAATATTTATTTAATTAGCTTCAGTGTAAAGGTTCCTTGTACGCCATATACCCTCTGGAACCAAAGGAGGAAGAGGTGTACTTACAGGGCATCTCCTGCTGGGGTAATTCATCCCAGACTTTCTCAAGTATGTTTATTAGAGCCCTTTCTCAGGTTAGAAGGCTGCAAACTGAGTAAGGGGCAGGATTGTGTTAAGCAGATCTTGCCCCCCTGCAGTTTAACAAGTCAGAAACTATAGGGGAGTTGCTATCTGCATGATATCTGACTGCGGCTATGAGTTATTGCCTTGTGTCCCTCGATAACATTTCTATGCTGTTATAAAGGTAGGGGCACATAATGTTCATTCCATGCCTCTTAGAAATTAATCCTTCATTGCCACAGCACATACACTTTGGAACTGCCTGTGTATTGACATTAGGCAGACCCCTTCACTGTACTTCTCAGCACCTGCTTAAAACATTTCTGTTTAGTGAAGCCTATCCAGAGTTATAAATTTGGCCTGCATTTTAATATGGAATTTTGTTTTTGTAACAGAAGGGGAAAGGCTAGGAGAGCCTGCTCAAGCCCTTCTTTACGTAACTGCTGTACAACATACCTGAAGGGTGGGCCAGTTGCATCTTAACTATCCAGTTATTGCTGCCACCACTACCCCTTTTCAAATCTGCAGCTCCAGACAGGAGGAGATTATGAGGTGCTCAAAGAATCAGGATCCCAAAATAGCATCCCGTTTCCTTAGTGCTACCTGGGTAGCAACAACTTGCTTCTCTCTGCCAAGATCAATCTCAGCTTGCATCGGGAGTAGAGACAGCCCTTAATAGCATCTTGCCTCTCCCAAAGATCCTAAAGTCCTGTTGCATGAACCAAGAGAGCTAGGAAATGATCACAAACCCATCATTTTGCACAACTGCAAAGTGCCAAAGGAATTTTTCTGCAAATGGTATCAAAAGGTAACATTTTAAGTTGAGTGCCATTATTACACAAGAAGGGAATATAATTGAATAGGAAGAACATTAGAACGTTTCTCTTTTTTAAAGAGAACTTCCCTTATTCCGAATAGGATTCCTCGCAAGAAAAGGGAAACGTTGACAGCTATGATTAAAACATAAGGACTTAAGAAGGCGTCTCTGGGAAACCAGTAAGCAAAGCCCAGGCATAAGGACACCATCCCATCCTCTGATTTCCAGCAACTGGTATTCAGAAGCATTTCTGCCTTGACTGTGGAGGCAGAGCTGAGCCATGATGATGAAGCCGTTGGTTTCTGTGGGGCTTTCTGTCAGGTGCATGTTGGATTGCACCCTTACTCAATGTTGCAAAGATGCTTGTGTTGCCACCTGTTACTGCTGTGCCCACATTTTCACACTCACATTAACACAAAATAATCATCTTGATTATCATCATCATCATCTGATGATGATTTATACTTTAATCTACAAAGGTTTATGCCATAATAGATTTGTTAATCTTAGTGTTATATTGCTGTTACATTGGCTAATTTCCAGTACTCAGGTGTGGAGGCTGATCGAAGGTACAAGTTACATATTTTTGTTAGAATTTTCACTTTTGAGTTCCTTGAGACTGCTTGGGTGGATGCCACTTTGACACAGAGATTTCCCAGTTTGATTGTTTTTTGTCAGTTAGCCCTAGAGCTTCATTTCTCACCATCACTATTAGCCTCAGTTCCTCATACACTTCTCTTGCAATAGTTCAGACACTGTTAACCAGGATTCCTGCATTGCAGGGGGTTGGACTAGATGATCCTCAGGGTCCCTTCCAGCTCTACAATGCTATGACTATGATTCACAACATAGATAATAAAGTAGGCATTTGTGAACATCATTTGGCTCCTCCATGATAATATGACAGCAACAATTGCAGATAACAATGGCTCTCAAAGTGAACCATTCACAGTGGGATCAGGTGTGAAACAGGTTTGTGTTACTGCCCCAACTCTATTCATTATTTTCATTGCCATGATCCTACACTTTGTCAAAGTAGAAATCATATATTGAACAGAAGGGAAGCTCTTTAATCTGAGCTGGCTGAAAGCAAAGAGTAAGGTTATTGTAACTTCTGTCATAGAGCTTCAGTATGCTGATGACAACGTAGTGTGTGCATGCTCAGAGAATGACCTCCAAACTATCCTAAATATCTTTGCAGATTACGAAAAGCTGGGCCTATCACTCAACATCCAAAAAACCAAAGTGCTGCACCAACAAGCACATAACAACCCCTCTGCAGCGCCACAAATCCAACTCAATGGTGTAACGTTGGAAAATATCGATCACTTCTCCTATCTGGGCAGTTATCTTTCCACAAGGGCCAACATTGATGCCGAAATCCAGCATCGCCTAAGCTCTGTGAGTGCGGCTTTCTCCCGACTGAAGTGCAGAGTGTTTGAGGACTGGGACATTCGCAGGGAAACCAAAACCAAAATGCTTGTTTACAAAGCTAGTGTACTACCAACCTTACTGTATGCTTGTGAAACATGGACCACTTATAAACACCATCTCCAACTCCTCGAAAGATTCCATCAACAGTGTCTCTGAAAAAAATTACACATCACTTGGGAAGACAGGTGAACTAATACCAGTGTACTGGAAGAAGCAAAGATCACCAGAGTTGAAGCAATGATTCTTCAACGTCTACTTCTTCGTACTGGTCATGTTGTGTGGATGCCTGATTTTCATCTTTTAAATCAACTACTCTATTCCAAACTTAAAAATGGAAAGCGTAATGGTGGTGGTCAACAAAAGAGGTTTAAAGACTGTCTCAAGGCATTTTTTTTTAAAAAAATGTAGTATAAACACCAACAATTGGGAAACACTTGCCTGCAAGTGCTCCAATTGAAGAACAGCCTTTACCAAAGGTGTCATGGGCTTTGAAGACGCTCGAACTCAGGACGCAAAGGAGAAACGTGCTAAGAGGAAGGCACGCTTGGCAAACCATCACCGGGATCAACTCCCGCCTGGAAACCTATGTCCCCACTGTGGAAGGATGTGTGGATCCAGAATTGGCCTCCACAGTCACTTACGGACTCACTGTTAAAACTGTGTTTATGGAAGACAATCTTACTCGGCTACGAGTAATTGCTAAAGAAGAAGAAGAGAATAAAGTAGACAATCTGACACAACCCTTCCTCAATTTCCCTTGTGTTTGGCTTCTGTGCCTTTCTGCATGTCAGGTGTTGGCTTGCTGCAGTTTTAGTTCAGGTTCCTACAGAAATGAATAAATAAAGTAGGCTGATATTAATTGAATGTATTTAGGAGATTCTCTGTAGCATCAAGTCCTGAGGTCAACAGTGTAAAATATCCAGCTGAGAAAGCCATATGGGAACGGAACTGTATCAATGCTGAAGGTCCCTGCTGGGGTGAGGCGTAACATATCTCTAGGGGTGGTTGCAAATGATTAATTAGGGTGTATCATAATTTACAAAAACTGTCACCCAGAGCAGCGTCTGAGATGGTTGCAGCAGTGGCAGAAAGAGTTCCCATCCAGCCTGCAGTTCACCATGAAACAGTATCATTGCCTGCCATCTAGTGGCCAAGAGGAGGAAGTGAAATGCGAAAGTCTGAGTGCTTCTAGACAATCCTTCTTTTGCGGTGGGATTCAAACACATTCCAGCAAATTCAGGTTTATGCAATTATAGCTGGTTAGGAGGTCTCGTGCAACAAACCTGCTTCCCCAGAGGGCCAGACTTTTTGCAATAGTGAGGAAGTGCAGGATAATGCTTGCTTTGATGCAATATCATCTAACCTCCCCATAAACAAATCATAATGAATGCTCTTTGAGTAGCCAATGCCACCTAGTCTGTCTGCAAACAAATCACAGTGAATGCTCAATAAAAAGGCCATTTGGAAGGGCCCACTGTCTTACCAATGCTAACCGTCCTGATGATGGGTTTGCAGCCAACAAGAACTCAAAATGGCGTAGACAGGAACTTTGACCAAGAAAGTCAGTGAAACTGAGACAACTACTCAATCTATTCTCCACCTCTTCCTTAAGATACTAACAATGATAACGTTTGTGTTGTGGGGCACTTTCTCTTTCTTTGTACTTTATTCTCCTCCCCTCCAGTTTGTGTTGCATTCCTAATGATTTTCTGCTTCCTGCCTTGACGTTACACTCCCTGCCCCCCTGTCATTATTCTGGAAGCCCACTCAGCTCAGTGGGGATGTACAGGAACGGTGTCTGTTTCCCTCTGCTACCCAGAGGGGATAGAGATAGAGGATAAAAATGGGAGCTATTAATTGTTGGATTTCATCTGCAAAGTCCCAAACAACATTGTGATAATAATTTCCAGGCCAGGTGGCCACATGACACTCTCAACAAGAAGCAATTAAGAACCAGGGCAATTTTCCTCCTAGAGGTTAGTTATTTATAGCCAATTACCCAAGCACCTTCACCCCACTTTGAACAGTGTGTGAAGCAAGGCCAGCATTTACATCTGGGCCTTCAATAGATTCCCTGTAGTTCCTGCCATCAAGCCTATTCATCTCCCCACCCGGGTCTTCCCCTAGAGTTCCTGCGTCCACCTGCTTACAGCTATTTAACTCCTTCAAATCTGAGCTGGGACCTTTCAGAAACTGCTGGGATTATCCTGCGTCAAGGAAGCTGCTGGAGGGGAAAAGGATCAGCATCTTGAACTGAATATGCTCTGAAGTAAGAGACTTTTGGGTGACACAGTGGACCCAGGTCCCAGCTGCACCAGATGGAGATTCTTGGAAGAGAAAAATAAGAGTTGAGCAATAAGGAGAAAAGGTTTTAAAATACTGGTACCGTGGGCAAACTGTGGGGTGTGAAACACAGAGCAGTCAAATACAACATTCCTAGAGTGGACATAAAAAGACCTGTAGAACGCCCTCCCATCAGATGTCAAAGAGATAAACAACTACCTGACATTTAGAAGACATCTGAAGGCAGCCTTGTTTAGGGAAGTTTTTAATGTGTGACATTTTAATGTATTTTTAATCTTTGTTGGAAGCAGCTCAGAGTGGTGGGGTGCAAATAATATTATTATATTATATTATAATATTATTATTATTATTATTAAAAGGGGATGTCTGGACCAGCCAGTTGGAACTTCCTGTTTCCTCCTGGGCTGAGACAAACTTCCTCTACATGTGACCAGAGGTGGGCATGACCTCACCTGTGCAGGTAACAAAATAGCACAGGGGAGGCAGCCATCTCTCTCTCTGACTCCATTCCTCGAAGTAAGAACTGCTGGATCAGGCCAATAGCCCCCCATCTAGTCCAGCATCCTGTTCTCACCAGTGCTATTTCTCTAGAAAACGAGGTGCCGGGACTCCACATGAATGCCTGCCTTGTTCTCTTATATTGGCAATGGCAATATAAGATGTGCTGTTCTGGCTGGGGAAAAAAGAGCCCTGGTTCTCACACTGGCCAACCAGATGCCCATCAGATGCCCAGAAGCAGGACCAGAGCACAACAACACTCTCCCCACTTGTGATTTGCAGCAACTGGTACAAGTATCCATTTACAGCCTTATCCTCCTTAAATTTGTCTAATCCTCTTTTAAACCACCAGAATTGGAGACCACTGCTGCTTCTTGGGGGAGCGAATTCCAAAGTTTAGCTATGCACTATATGAAGAAGCACTTCTTTTTTTCTGTCCTGAATTTTCCAACATTCAGCATCATTGGATGGTTCTGGGTTCTAGTGTTATGAAGAAGAAGAAGAAGAAGAAGAAGAAGAAGAAGAAGAAGAAGAAGAAGAAGAAGAAGAAGAGTTGTTTGGATTTGATATCCCGCCTTTCACTCCCTTTAAGGAGTCTCCAAGCGGCTAACATTCTTCTTTCCCTTCCTCCCCCACAACAAACACTCTGTGAGGTGAGTGGGGCTGAGAGACTTCAGAGAAGTGTGACTGGCCCAAGGTCACCCAGCAGCTGCATGTGGAGGAGCGGAGACGCGAACCCGGTTCCCCAGATTACGAGACTACCACTCTTAACCACTACACCACACTGGCTCTGAGAGAGGGAGAATGTAACTTCTACCTGTCAACTTTCTCCACACCCTTTAAAACATCGCACACCTCTGTCTGACTCACTTTTCAACTAAAGTCCCAAATGTCATTACCCTTCCACACAGGAGTGTTGCTCCAACCCCTTGATCATTTTGTTTGACATTTTGTTTTAAAATATCCTTACTTTTACTATGCCCCCTGGGACTAATTATGGCATGGACAGTAGATAAGCATTTGCTGAGTTGTTGTTATTGTATGGTTTATGCTGGCTTTGAATACTGGCTGCAGGGATTTTATGTTAAATGTTTTAAGCAGGGTTACTGTAATATTTTACTGTGGCTGGGTAGTTATTTGGGGTGCACATTAACCACAAGATCAGTTTGCACCCCAGTTTGGTTTAGTTTGTCCACCTTTGGTCTCCACACTCAGCTCCCACTTGGGGTTCCTAGAAGCTGTCAGCATGTGACAGTGGTCACACTCTGAGTATAGCTTCAACTGTCTGGCTGAGCCAGGTGAGGGTAGCCGATAGGTCTCAAACCATCAGTGAGTTAGGGACTTCCCCTGCATGCAAAGACAAGTTCCAGCAGATTGAGCAGAGAAGACCAATAGTAGGTCCAATGCTCAAGAAGGTGGTTTCTGCATGTGCTGTAGAGGGAAGTGAGGGGTAGATGCGGCTTGTCAAACTGGGATTGTAGCCCATCTAAAAGAAGGAAAACTCAGATCCTAACCTCCACTGCCTTGTGGTATACCTTCATGAGAAGAAAGGGCTAAGGAGTAAACCCTGAGGAGTAAACCCTTAAAGGTCCAGGGTGGAGTCCCTAAGACTGTTGGGTGGCACTCCTGCAGGCAAGCTGGTACCAATGTCTTGCTCTGCTTTCATTTGGACCACATCAACAAGTCCAAAGAGAGATGGGCTTGATGTCTGGGCAGCCCAGGACCTCCATAATTACTGCTCAGGCTTATGCCCCCAAGAGGTGGACTCTTGAGACAGATGGATGCCAACAACAGAAACAACAGAAAGTAGCCTTATTCAAGTCATGAATCTGCCTAATTTCTCCATTCACTAGGGGCATTTTATTTTATTTTTTAATGATCTACAACTCTACCCCTTTGACAGAAGTGGATGGAATTTTCAGGCCTGCTAGATCCTTCAGAGTGGATTAAGCCTGCCAAAATCATGGCAAATAGCTCCAGGGACTTTTAAACACAATTAATAACCTAATAGGACAATCCTATGGAAGTCAGATGAGCCTAAGTGCCACAAAAATCAATGCCCACCACCCAACTATATTTAGCTTACATTTGATCTAAGCCAAAAGGTCTAGAAATGCTCATCTCAGCCTCTCCCCTGCCCCCACCCACCCCCTGCTGTGGAGGAGATAAACCCAGAGGGACTTTAGTTTCATTATATAAATATACTGTTAATTAACTAAATTTAGGCATGGCTAAAAACCGTTCAACACACATGGAACATGTTAGTTGAGACTCTAATCCTTTGCAGAGGCATCACATTCCGTATCTCAGCCGGCAAGGTCCCACTGGGAGCTGCCAAGGTCCTGATCTGCTTTACAGTGGTACCTCGGGTTACAGACGCTTCGGGTTACAGACGCTTCAGGTTACAGACTCTGCTAACCCAGAAATAGTACCTCGAGTTAAGAACTTTGCTTCAGGATGAGAACAGAAATTGCGCAGCGGCAGCACAGTGGCAGCGGGTTAAGAACAGTTTCAGGTTAAGAACAGACGTCCAGAACGAATTAAGTTCTTAACCCGAGGTTCCACTGTATTTTGCTGAGACTGAATCTTACCTGACTGGAAGAGACTCCAGTAATTGCTAACATTTCCCTTGCCTCAACAGAGCAGGGTAGATCAAGCATAGGGAATGTGTGCTGCTCTCCAGATGTATATTATATCTATTTGAAAAAAGACTGGTTAATGAAGAAATTACATATCTTTCTACTCACGAGTGTTGAACTAATTGGCTGATGAAGAATTCAATGAAACAGTAGCTGTTATCTGGAAACACTGTTCAGCAGAGTTCAGAGTAGGATATCAGAATCGGACATTTGCTGATTATACAAAGCTTCACAGCTTGCTCTCCGCTGGGTAAAGTCTGGCACCTTGATTCATTTAAGGACTTTCAGAGACTTCAGTTTGTTAGTTTTGATGTTTTGAATTAGTCCATAAAGTTTTTCACGTTGTAATTATTTCTGGCCATTGCGTTGCTTTTGATATTGCTGCTCTCCAGATGTAGCTGGATTTCAGGTTTTGTCAGCCTCAGCCAGAATGGTCAATGGTCATTGGTCACTAGACGAGGTTGTTCAGCAACATCTGGAGGAGAACCTTCCCTGTCCCATATTTCAAGCTATACCACTCATGCATATGTTGGCTAAGTGGTTGTTGAGGGTGTGGAAGTCAGAAGGTTTGTGGGAGCAATGGGGGCCATCTTAACCATAGTTATGAAGACCCATGTACTTTCCTTCATGAACTGGATTGGAGGTATATTCGGGACAAAGGGAAGTCCTTCTTTACACAGTACCATGCTAATTGATGGAAGTTGCTGCCACAGGGTGTATTTGCTAGCTCAGATGCCTTTAGGCACATCCATGGAGGATGGTTCTATTGGCAGCTATTCGTCATGGTGGCTAGTCATGGAGTTCGCATGTCCAGATATGCAGCAAACCACCAGGTTCCAATTTCTGGGAAGGTAAAGCAGGAAAGGACTATTGCCTTCATAGTCTCCTCGAGGGCTTCTTGAAAGGATTGGTCTGGACACTATGGGAAGCAGAATGTTGAATTAGAATATTGATTGGCTACTCACTAGACCTGGGGTGGAGAACCTTATGGTCCCATTTCAAGCTATATCACTCTGCTTTAAATAGCCATGGTTTTCCCAAAGAGTTCTGGGAACTGTAGTTTGCTAAGGGTGCTGAGGGTTTGTTAGCAAACCCCCCATTCTCCTCTCACTGAGTTGCAATTCCCAGAGTGGTTAAACAATCAATCCTGAAATAATAGAGGGGAGCAGGGGCAGAGTTCTCCAGCAACTCTCAGCATCCTTAATTAACTATACGTCCCAATATTCTTGGGGGGAAGCCATGGCTTCTTAAAGTGGCATGATACTGCTTGAAATGCATAGTGCAGATGGATATAGGACACAATAGAGATCTTAACCCCTGGGAGAAACTCTGCAAAAGTGACCTGAAATCTATAGCATGCTATTCATTGAAAGAAAACTATTTGAAAATGATTCATAGATGGTTCTAAACTCTGAGTAGGTTGGCTAAGATTTATAAGGCAGAATCAGATAAGTGTTGGAAGTGTGAAGAAGTGGAGGGAACATTCTTCCACATGTGGTGGAAGGGTATTGTGAAATGGTTTATAATGAATTGATTTTTTTTTTTTTACTTTCCCAAAAAAACTGGAGTCTTTTTTGTTGGAAATAATCCAGACTGAAATCCCCAGGTGTCAGAAAAGGCTATTTATGTATGCAACAACTGGGGTTCATGTTTTGTTAGCCCCAAAATGGAAAGTGAGCTAGATCCCAACTAAAGAGGTTTGGCAACTTAAGTTGACAGAATATGCACAACTTGCAAATTTAACATATAGAATAAGAGAGCAAGAAGAAGATTGGAAAACGTTTATTGAATATATGGGAAATAACTGTATACAGCTGAAAACGCTGGCAGCACTAAGATAAATTCAACAGAGTAAATAATTTTTGATGGATGTAAAAGTGGAAAATTGATTTGAATGGTTATAGTAAAATATGCAGGGATGTGTGGTTTGTAAAATGAACCATGGAAAGAGAAGAAGGAAAGTCACTGGATATTTCAAAGTTTGTAAAAAGTTTATTTGAAACTGTAAAACAGAAAAATTTAATAAAAATTATTATAAAAAATAGAAATGTATACTGCAGATGGGGCCTACCTGGTCCTCAGGAGGCCACAACTCTCACTGGCCCCACTCTGCACCTTTCTCAGATGCTTTTGCCTGGCTGCAGCAAGTCCTTGAACTATGACAATGCTTCTTGCCCGCCTGTATGGAAGTTGGATAGATGTATGTGCAGGAGTCTGCAGAGAAGTCTGCCTTCTGCGTGCCTGGAATGTAGCCTACTTTGCACTGATATGAGCCACAGTCTGCTATTGTTTTTGTTTGCACCCACTACCAGCCTATGGAACATAGGGTTGCCATATTTCAAAAAGTGAACATCCTGGCAAAGTTGTTGACCTTTTTTTGTTTTTCATTTCACAAAATTGTTGAGCTTTGGCGACCCCCTAATGGAAGGATCTGTGGCCTTTGGGTGAAAAAGAGTTCTGCTTCTTCCCTCAATGGACCTTTAGTCTGATCCAGCAGGGCTCCTCCATTGCTCTAAGCCTCCAAAGTAATTCTATGAGTCAGGTTCCTCTGCTGCACAAAAGTTTGACAACTGATTATCTTGACAATGACGGTGCTGATCATTATGTCTAAATTCTTTCTTTGGCCTCGGAAGAAGGTGCAGAATTATCTCGGAGTCAATCAAGCTCTGCGTATAAATACATCTGTAAGAAATGAAGTGTCAGGAAAAGATTATTTCTAGCTCTTTTTTCAGAACTTGGAGGGAAAGAACATAAATTCATGGGATGGAATGAGAAATTGCCTCCACCAACTCGCTCACGGTATAATGAGGACCTTCTGCACACTTTTTAAAAATGGAAGCGTCAGAACTTTGACACACAAAGAAATTCCTCATATTACAGATTCGTTTAACGCCAAACATTTTAAATCCTTGAACCAATTTGGAAATGATTTTCATATTTTCAGAGCTCAGGGTTGGTTCTCTTCTCTTCCCCACATTTCCTTCACATAAAAATATTCTATCCTTTGTGGGGGGCTCTTAAATAAAGTAAAAACGCTATAGAAATGTAAATGTCACAGATTTAAAAACTGTTGTATAAAAGGACGACCTCACTAAATTGATTTCAGGGTTATGTGGGATGTTCTTGGGCTGCTTAAACAATAGCAAATTGGAAGTAGACGGGGAAAAGGTTTAGGTAAGGGACTTCATCAAGGAAAATAGGGGCAGGTCAAGGTAATGGATTTTGACGCAGGTAAGCCACCTGGTTATTTTTTTAAAATATCTAGTTCTTATTTAACTATTTCTGTCCCAAACCTTTTGCATAAATTTTGCACTCCTGTGGTGGCTGACAGAGTAGCAATAAGCTCGCGGGAGTCCATGTGTTTGGTAACCTGAAGGTGAGATTACTGCAGTGCACTCTATGTGGGGCAGCCCTTGGGCCTGTTCCAAAAGGCCCTGCCTGTGCAGAATGCAGCAGCCAGGCTGCTGATGGGAGTATCTGGCTGGCAGCACATAACATTGTTGTCAAAAAATCTACTCTGGCTTCTCAACCACTACTGAGCTGGGTTCAATGCATACATTAGGGCAAATTCATATGTAGTTTAAAGTAACATACAAAATGCATCATACGTGGGAAAACTGCTTTGTGAAAATATTACAGGTAGGTAACCGTGTTGGTCTGCCGTAGTCAAAACAAAATAAAAAAATTCCTTCCAGTAGCATCTTAGAGACCAACTAAGTTACCGTAGTTATTGGTATGAGCTTTCGTGTGCATGCACACTTCTTCAGATACACTAAAACAGTAGTCACCAAACCCATATATATGGTGAGAGGGTGGGGAGGGGTATTTCTCAGAAGGGTGGTGGGAATGGGTGATTGGCTGATAGGTGTGGTAAACCTGCTGATGACTGTTAACAACTGCAATTGGTCTTACAGGAAAAAGCAAGGGGTGAGATGGCTAAAAATAGCTTTATAATGAGATAAGAATCCAATGTCTCTATTCAGACCAGGTCTCTCCATGGTTTTAAGTTTGGAAATAAGTTGCAATTCAGCAACTTCTCTTTCCAGTCTATTCCTTAATTTCTTTTTGTAATAAGACAGCTACTTTGAGATCTTGTATAGAATGTCCTGGGAGATTGAAGTGTTCTCCTACTGGTTTCTCTGTCTTGTGATTCCTGATGTCAGATTTATGTCCATTTATCCTTTGGCGTAGGGTTTGTCCTGTTTGTCCAATACAGAGAGCTGAAGGGCACTGCTGGCATTTGATGACATACACAATGTTAAAAGATGAGCAATTAAATAGTCCTGAAATGGTATGTTAGATGTTGTTGGGGCCAGTAATGGTGTTGTCTGGGTGTATGTGGCAGCAAAGTTGGCATCTGGGTTTATTGCAGGCTCTGGTACCAGTGTTAAGTCTGGTTGTTGTATTATTGTGGGTGAGGAGTTGTTTAAGATTGGGTGGCTGTCTATAGGCAATGAAAGGTCTTCCTCATAGAGTTTGAGAAAGAGAACTGTCATTGCCTAGGAGAGGCTGTAGATCTCTGATGATGTGTTGAACTGTTTTAACTTGGGAGCTGTATGTGTAGGTGTTCTGTTATTTTCTTTTTTGGGGGTCTGTATTGCAGCAGGTTCTCTCTGGCTATCAATCTGGCTCTGTTGATGTGTTGTTTAACTTCATTGGGCAGATATTTTAGTTCTAAAAGGGGTTGCTGTAGATCTCTTAGGTAAGAGTCTCTGTCTGTAGAGTTGGAACAGATGGGGCTGTAACGTAGGGCCTGACTATATACAATGGATTGTTTGGTATGTTTGGTATGGTAGCTAGAAGCATGTAGATATGTTTGTCAGTTGTTTTACGGTATAAGGTGGTGTCTATATGCCCATCCTGTATTTTTATAGTAGTGTCCAAAAAAATGTATTTGATTCATTGTTAGGTTGATGGTGGGGTGAAAGTCATTGAATGTCTGTTGGAAGGTGTCCAGGGTCTGTTGACCATGTGTCCAGATAATAAAAATATCATCAATGTATTGCAGGTACAAGAGAGGTTTGAGTGGGTTGGAGTTTAGGAAACGTTGTTCTAAATCTGCCATGAAGATGCTGGCATACTGTGGGGCCATGCGGGTGCCCATTGCTGTGCTGCTGATCTGGAGGAACAGATCATCACCAAATTTGAAGTGGTTGTGGGTGAGGACAAAATGGCAGTTTGGTAGCCAAGTCCGCTGTGATTTTATCTGAAAATGTGTATATTAGGCAGCACTACATGCAAAAATGTGCACATTAGCAGAAGCTGTTGCTAAAATGCTGGTACATTTTCAGGAGGGCTTTTTCCTTTTTTATTATCACAAACTGGTGGAAATGCAGAGGTCTGAACTTACTGTAAGTCTGGAAAAACAGAGAGAGGGAGGGAGAGAGAGAAACCCAAACTGACAGATTCACTCATCCCTAACAATGATGGCTGCTTTCTTAAGATGACTTAAGAAAAAAAAGAAAAAAGTTACATGCTGGCGATTGAACCTGCAGCCTCTCCCAGCCCTGTCTGAAGATACAGTGCTACCTCTGGTTACGTACTTAATTCGTTCCAGAGGTCCATTCTTAACCTGAAACTGTTCTTAACCTGAAGCACCACTTTAGCTAATGGGGCCTCCTGCTGCACGATTTCTGTTCTCATCCTGAAGCAAAGTTCTTAACCCGAGGTACTATTTCTGGATTAGCTGAGTCTGTAACCTGAAGCGTATGTAAGCTGAGGTACCAGTGTTCAGGGAATTTAACCAGGGATCTTCCACATGTAAAATAGATGCTCTACCATTGAGCTATTTCCCCAGCTACAATGTTTGAGCCCTCCTTTTGCGGATTTTCTCTGCTGGTCCCTAACACCAATGAATAAGGAACAAAACTATGAAAAATAGTTCTGAACTGAGAGAAATGTGGGTGTTCTTTTTATTTAATTGATGCTGCACAGAGTCTCTTCCGAGACAAGCCTATTTGGTTCAACACAAGTTGCTGTTGTAGCTTGTCTTTTGGGTGTGTTGAGAAGGCCAGCTGTTTTAAAATATAAATGGGAAATAAATAAATCACAGAGTGTAAAAATAGCCTTACTAATGAGTTAATCTGCATGTTTAAACACCAATAGGCAAAGTTACAAACTGGAACATTCCTGCCCCCCTCTGGATTGTCCATTGCCAAAACGGTGCTTATTGATTTCGACAAACATTCTTGTTCTCTCCATTATATCAATGTATTTTTAAGTGTGATGGTTAAAGCAGTTGGACAGTGTTGCTCTTCAATCTCAATGTTTCCTTTGCTTTGTCTGCATTAATAATTGCTATGCATTTAATAAATAAGAGGACAGAAGAAATAATACCAATTCTGAATACTGGCACTTAGCTTGCAATGAACCTCATTAAAGCCAGTGATCCATGCTTTGTTGTTTAAGTAAGTGCATGTAATCCCTTCCTTCTCATTCTGGGGATTTAGTCCCCCCCCCCCCCACTCATTCGGTGAGCACAATCCTATCTTGATGTCTCTTATTAGGAATTGATCTTACTGCCTGGTACTGACCAGGTAAAGTGAGCAACGGCTAGTGGGAATTTGTGGGAAAGGTCCATGTATGACTCAGGGGTAGAAAATCTACTTTGCACACAGAAGATCCCAAGTTCAGTCCCCAGCATCTCCAAGTTGGACCCTCTGTCTGAAACCCTGGAGAGCCACTGACAGTCAGTGTAGGTGATATTGAGCTAGATAAACCAGTAGCCTGACTTGGCAGAAGGTAGTGTCCTATGACTTTAGCCAAGGAGCCACCACAAGAAGACTTTCTTGGTTGGAGTGGCTGTACTCCCTGCAATTCCAGCTTCTACCCAGAAAGTGGTGCTCAGCCTAACTTCTCAGAGCAGAGCAGATGAGACAACACTGACGCCCTAGGAAAGCTTCTAGTTCAGGCTTCTTGGTGGTCAAAGCACAGCTTCCTGTTTCATCTAAGCCTTCCCTTGCAACATTTATTACACTCTGCTTCTGCAAATCTTGAAGAAGCGTTCAACAAAGCAAAACAATAAAGATGCCTCTGAAACTATTTCAAAAGAAAAACGACTGAGTGCAATAGAATCAACACAGGACCACAACACCAACTAACCAGTAGGTAAAAGGAGGTTTTTATATATTCTCTTCACATAGGAAGATTCTTTATATCAAGTCAGGACATTGGTTCATCTTGTTCACCATTGTTTACAAAGGCTGGCAGTGGCTCAGCAGGATCCCAGGAAGCAGGCATCCCCAAGTCATATGAGGAGAAGCCAGAGATTGACCCAGTTAAATGCCTTGGCTGTGGCTCGGTGGTAGAGCATTTGTTTTGCATGCAGATGGCCCCAGGTTCAATCCTGGGCATCTTAAAGAGGGACCAGAGGAGAACGCGTCTGAAACTTTTGGAGAGCTGCTATCAGTCAGTGTAGACAATGCTGAGTTGAATGGACCATTGGCTGACTTGCTATGAACTTAATACATCCCCCAAATTCTGCAGACCTCTTCTGTGACCTCATCATGCCACAGACTCAAAGCAATTGTGCTGAAGGCTTGACTTACCATAAATACTCTAATTCTTGAGCTAAAAGGCATTGAAGCTTTGAACGTGTTAGGAGCAAATGCATGCAAAAATCTTAAGGACAAGTGAAAAGTACTCACTCTGCTGCCACTACCTCTCCTGTCCTGTACTCCAAGACTCCTCAGAAATTTACTGGATTGGAAAAGCAATCAACTTGGAGGGTTTTAAAAGAGGGTATCAGTGCAAAGGCTATCAGTGATGGCCAACGATGCTTCATATGTTATGTCTACACTGTTGCAAGCAGTATGCTTCTGAATAAAAGTTACTAGGAATCATAGCTGGAAAGAATGTTGTTCCAGTCAGGTCCTGCTTATGGGCTTCCCAGCTAGGCATCTTCTTGGCCACTGTAAGAGGAGGATGCTGGACTAGATGGTTCTATGGCCTTATCCAGCAGCCACCTCTTCTTATGTTCCTTAGTCTTAGCCTTTGGTCTTATTTTAAACGTATTTGTTGTTTTTCTGTGTTTTCAACCATTTTTAATCATCGTATCTGTAAATTGCTTTGAGATGGTGGTTTAGAAGGTGATTAATCTAATAATAATAATAATAATAATAATAATAATAATAATAATCTACATTCTTAGCTTCAGGCATGGAGAAAGCAGAGGCAGAGGCACTGTCTCTGTTGGGAAAACACTACTTTGAGTGTGCCATCTCCATATTCCTGATGTCCTTTTACATGCACTTGAATGGAAACCTGCTCTGAGAGACCATCTTGGCTGGAAAGCAGGGTATACATACAGTTCCCACACTGCATTGCTTTCAAATGGATACAAATTTGCAAGCACATTACCCTCCCCCCTCCATATTCCAGCACAGCTGGTCATCATGCTCACCTATGCACAACAGATTGGTGCATAGATATTTTAAAAACAATTCGAAATGGCAGCCCATCACACTTGTTCCTGCTTCAGTCTTGCTTCCACTTCCTTCAACCCACCATCCCAACCCCCACCTCATGTTAGAAAAACAATTTAGCTTTGCCACTTAATGTTGTTGATGCCATTAAAAGTAATACTGCAATGAATGTTATATCAAACCCAATTACTCCACTGCGCTGCTTTCTGTGGCATTTCCTTTTCCCGGCAAACACTCCTTCACTCTGTCTAGCAATTAACTGCTTGAACAGTATAATAAGGAAGCAATTAAGAGGTGACAGAGAAAAAATTAACACTCCATTTCACATTAAAGGCCAAGTGAGTATCCGTGCCATTGTGAGTTAAATGTGTCTTTGAAAACCTGTAGTTTTGAATGTATTTTCCTTTTGAATAAGAAGCTGGCTCCATGGCTTCACCCCCTCCACGTTTTTCTCTCCTTTTTGTGCATCTAGATTCCCAGTCTGAAAATGGATGATAACTAATTGGGTGCTGTCTGCTTTAATGGGGTATATTAATTGCAGTTTGCTCTCCTGTTAAAGTGTCAGGGAAAACAAAATCTTTGTAATGCGTAGGAGCATTTGTACCCAGCCTTACTGCACTGTGTATACCGGGGCAAAAAACCCCAACCTTCTCCACATGTACCCCCCAAAAGCTGGGGTGACGTTGCCTTGGCAATAATGTCTGTACAATAACTAGCACCCACAAAGTCCTTGCTTGCAGTTGTCCTTCCAGCCCAACACACAAAGCTGCATCATGGAACGGTTTGTGTGGCCATCAAGCATGGTGCCAACCATAGCATTGAGAATGGGCCCGCTAATTGTGCGTGCACACAAGTGGTTGGCATGATTCCATTAGTGTGCTGCAGAATGCAGTGATGCTTCCTTGGGATTGGTTTGATGGTGCCACTTTTTTAAGGCTGTGGTTTTCCCATTGGGCTGTGGGGATTTCTGCTACTCCCTTGCTGTGGTATCACTTGTGGTGGGTTGAGGGAGGGGACAAGGCTGGGATTTAGAAGTCGAGACGGGGGGAGAGGGGGTTACCTTCAGAGTTGGCTTTGGATGTTCCCTTTGCTCATTCTGCAAGCTCCCCTCTGGCCTAGGGAGAAAGCCACCTTGGAACCCTCCCTCCCTGAGGACCCTGCCTGCCCTCTGCTGTTGGAGGCAATGTCTGCTGAAACAGGAAATTCTCCCCCTTTAACTAAGGAGGCTTCTCCCATTGAAGGTAGAGCTGAACTGCGCTCCTGGTATGCCCTGCGGAGGACCTTAAGGTCCACAAATGACAACACATTGGAGGCCCCAAGTCGCAAGGTGGTTAGATTGGTCTCAACTAGGGCCCAGGCCTTTTCAGTAATGGCCCTGACTTGGTGGAACGCCCTGTCACAAGAGACTAGGGCCCTGCGGGACTTGACATCTTTCCGCAGAGCCTGCAAGACAGAGCTATTCCACCTGGCCTTTGCTCTGGACTCAGTCTGACCCTTATGTTTTCCTTCCCCTTATGGTTTTGATCCATGGGCTACTTTTAAAACGAGGCTGCATTTTAACCTGTATTTTAAATTGTTCTCCCCCATTATGTTTTTATTGTAATTTTACTGGTGTTAGCCACCCTGAGCCTGGGGGAGGGCGGGGTATAAATAAAAATTATTATTATTATTATTATTATTGGCTCCGTCTTGGGTTATCTGCTGCTGGAGCAATGTTCAAACCTTGTTCCAGCTCCACTTTTAGCTGTACATCTGGAAGCCTCTTGTTGCTTCATGTTGCCTTGACAGAACTTGGATATACCCTGCCTTGATGTCTGAAGGATGGGGAGCCTGTAGCCCTCCAGATGTTGCTGGACTCCAACTCCCTTCAGTCCCAGATAGCACAGCTAATAGTCAGCAGTGATGAATCACAGCCCAGTAACATCTGGAGGGCCACAGGTCCCCCATATCTGTTCTAATACATTATCTTCTTAATACTTTGTACCCTCATGCTTCCAAAGGCAACTAGGTGATCCTTTGCCATAACTGTGTCTTACCTTACCTTTTGGGCATTCTTGATCACCCAAAGTTGAAACATTGAATTGATATATCACCAGGGTTAGAATTAGGGTTGTACCAAATAGTCTCTCATTCCTGGTTTGTGGTTTCTGCTGTGCTTTCTGGGGTGGGTAGTGGAGGAGCAGGCACAATGTTCTCCAAGAAAATTGACTTCTGAGTCTGTTCACATTTTCTGTGTCTGCTTATCATCCAAACTGCTCCTTCTTTGCTGCCATTGCCTAGCCAGTAAGGAATAGATTAACTACCTGATCCTAGCCAACTGCAGACCCTCCAAGGGTCCTTATTTTCCAAGGACATCCCTGATTTAGAGAAGCCATTTCGGTTTCTGATTTGATCCCGAATGTCCCTCTTTTCTTTAGGATATCCTTATTTTCATTGGAGAAATGATGGAGGGTATGGAGTTATCCAACCCCTGAGCTGTCTGAAGGCAATCCTGTATAGGGAAGTTTTTTTAAATGTTTAATGTTTATTATGTTTTTATATATGTTAGAAGCTGCACAGAGTGGCTGGGGCAACCCAATAAGATGTGTGGGGTATAAATAGAAAAATTATCATTATGGAATGGGACATCCCTATTTTTATCAAAGAAATGTTGGAGGGTGAACAGCTGGTGATCATGCAGGGAGAGAGATAGGGGCAAAATGGAAGGGAGTTTCGTACAGGGTAAGCACACCAGCAGAGCTAATCTGGTGCTTCGGTCAGTGGGTTTGCACCATACCCATCTTTCCTCCATCATAGCCTTCCAGTAAGCAACAGCAACACACCTGTGGAGAAGCTAGCATAGTGGCTTTGTCCCACCCACCAAGCCATTTATGGAGGCAGTGATCTATCAGTGAGAGGCAGCAGGCAGGAGCTAAGGGATTCCTGCTACATAAGCTGCTACTGAAGTGGCCTAGAGACCATCATACTCGTGAGTGCTGCAGAACCTGATGCTGAGGATGCCCAGAGATTCTCAGGGTGGGGTATTATTTAGGAGTTTTTTTGTAGGGGGTCAAGATTTAATTTTGTAGGTGCTTCATTTGTTCCTGTTATCATATTGTGTTTTGTTTGTTTGTATATCTGTTGTTAGACCTTACTATGACTCATGTGGGGATTGTTTAATTTGATCGTATACTTATTGTTTTCATTTATTTACCGCTCCTTAATTTTTGTAATATTTTTGTAAGTGGGTAAATCTCTTGATGTTGTAAACTGCCTTGAGTGTGGCTTAACCAGGCCTAAGCAGAGCTTGTCTGAGGTCCAGGGCAGGAGTCTTGTTATAATAAAGTTATAAACTCAAACAAAAAAAGCTCTCCCCTGCCCCACCTGGGCCTGGATTTAACAAGGAGAGACAGCATGCAGATAAATGATGGTGATGATGAAGATGTTCCTTGCAGATTTCACCACTTCCTCAGATGGTTGCTATGCTGCTACATGATATCGGGGTATTTCATATGTGCAAGCCCTCTTCCAAAGGGGCAGGGAATGTATTCTCTCTACAGGCTTCTACAGAAATGAGCAACCAAGCCTGTGAAGGTTTCTACAAATTCATGGAGGAGTAAACCCTACGCACAGGGGTGTGAAACCTCAGGCCTGAATGTGGCCCTCCACCTCCCTCTGTCTGGCCCTCAAGACTGTACCCGACTAGAATGTTTCATTCAACTGGAATGATGTCTCTTGCCTGAATGGAGGAAGGAAGAGGGTATGTGTATGGCCACATCCACTATGGTCCCTGGGAGGTTGTCCACGTGGGAATGTGGCCCTTGAATTGAAAGAGTTTCTCTCCCATTGATTTCCCCCTATTTTGCTGTCATTAGTTGCTGTGGCATGCCAAGTGATGGCCAAGCCACCCAGGGCATTAGCTGCATTAAAGGTAAAGGTAAAGGTACCCCTGCCCGTACGGGCCAGTCGTGTCCGACTCCGGGGTTGCGTGCTCATCTCGCTTAAGAGGCCAGGAGCCGGCGCCGTCCGAAGACACTTCCGGGTCACGTGGCCAGCGTGACGAAGCTGCAGCTGGCGAGCCAGCACCAGCGCCGCACACGGAAACACCATTACCTTCCCGCTATAAAGCGGTACCTATTTATTTACTTGCACTTAAGGGTGCTTTTGAACTGCTAGGTGGGCAGGAGCTGGGACCGAACGATGGGAGCTCACCCCGCCGCAGGGATTTGAACTGCCGACGATACGATCAGCAAGTCCTAGGCACTGAGGTTTTACCCACAGCACCGCCCGCGTCCCTTATATTAGCTGCATTATCAACTCAGAAAAGGACAGCCTATCAGCAGTGCAAGTCCTTGGTCTATACAGTATCCGCTATCTTTCCTTTTATGTATGCAGCCTGCCATCTAATGCAACAGCACAGCATGTGTCTGTTCACACACCGGGGCACGTGACCAAGGAATTGCTTAATACAACCTGACTTAAGGTGGTGCTGATATTGTGTGTGCAGAGTGGCAAATCAAGCAGTAGCACTTGCTCTGACAAGTGAGTAATTATCTTTGCCAGCTGATAGTGTTTTGTTATTTGCAGGTCAAAATGGAAAACAGGTGCTCTTTAGCAGGTTTCCTGCTCGAAACAGTACCAGGCGATGCAGCGGGGGTGGGGTGGGGGAAGAGATGTCTAACTGCCAACTCTGTGAGGGGTGGCGAGTGAGCAGGCCAGATGAGCGGAATAAATGGTTGCATCGGGAAAAGGATGCTTGCAATTTAGGTTGCTGGAAAGGGCTTGAACTCGGCATAGAGGAAATCATGAGAGGGAGACTGTAGCTGTAGAAAACCTGCCTTAGCTTGAGTCTGCCAGAGCTAAAAGGCATCCCATAAGTCTGTCTTTCTTTCTTTCTTTCTTTCTTTCTTTCTTTCTTTCTTTCTTTCTTTCTTTTCCTTCCTTCCTTCCTTCCTTTCAATGCTGAAGAAGAAAATGGAAATCCCAAAATACCCGTGGCCTTTTCTTAGTTTCTTGCACTGGACTAAAAAGTAATGGCACACAGTTTTACATCTTGATTGATTCAGTACAACATTTCATTGCTAATGAAATGAACAAAAAGGGTGTCAATAGCAGAGCTGGAAAATTAGCTCTGTCTGAGGTACTGGTGAGACCCTGACAGAGAATATACAGTTCACCGGGCTCGATGGATCAGTTACGTGGCTCTGCATATGACATGATTCAGAAAGATCTACAGCTAGGTGATAGATCATAGAGCTGCATGCAGAAGGTCCCAGCTCCAGTCCCTAAAATCGCCAGGTAACTAGGTATCATTCAGCAGAGATTTTGAAAATCCACTTGTAGTAGACAACACTGGGCTATAAGAAATGCTAGAAGTGTGACCACTTATGCATTGCATCCCACCAAAAAAAAAAAAAGCCCCCAAAGGAACTGCAAAACTTTAATGTTAACAAAACAGGAACAACATAAAGGACACAGATCTGCATAGAATTGCATTAAGTGTGCATGGTGCAAATATAGAAATTATTATCATCATTTAAATCAGGAGTGGGGAACCTGTGGCCCTCCAGATGTTGGCAGAACTCCTGGACCTTGATCATTGGCCATAGTGGTTGGGGGGAGATGGGAGGTGGAGTCCAGTAATGTCTGGACCAAAGGTTCCCCATCTCTGAATTAAATAGAAATACCATCTCATGATGGCGGGGAAGACTATGTGCTGGTGCTTGCTCTGTCTGCTGTCCAGGCACTCATTGTTGACAGGCAGCTGCAAGGCCCCTGCTGCTCTCCCTTCTTATGACTCTTTATCTTTAAACCAAACTGAGCAGAGCCCTCCAAATGGGCAATACCTTCAAGCAGAGAGAAGTCCTCTGCAAAGAAGAAGACATCACCACTTGGCAGGGTGGGAAGTAGGGAGGCCAACAGTAGGTCTTAAGGCAGAAGGCAGGCAGGCAGGCAGGGGCAGACTGGTGACTCAGTGCTTCAGGTGTTTTAATGGACCAGCATCCATTGCCACCTTAATCACCAGTCTGAGCTCCATGGACTGCATCCAGCATTCTCTGCTAACACAAATGGACTGGTGAGTTTTAATGTTGTGTAACACACTAGTTGTCATAAGAAGAGCCCTGCTGGATCAGGCCTTTTTAAGCCCAACACCTTGTTCTTACAGCAGCCAACCAGATGTCTATGGGATATCCACAAGCAAGACCTGAGCACAAGAGCAGTCTCCCTTCCTATAGTTTGTAGCAACTGGTATTCCGAAGCAATGCTGCCTCTGGCTGTGGAGGCAGAGCCAAGCCATTGTGACTAGTAGTGGGAACGTGTTGTGCATCAAATTGTGGAATCTATTGCACAACCAATCTACCAGCAGCCTACTTACGCTTAAAAAAAACTTTCTTGAATTTTTGTAGAAGTGCATTAGAAAATTCCACTTAATACCACATATATAAAACCACAAACATGCTTACTTTTGCAGAGCAATGTTGCACCAGCAAAAAGCATTTTTGTGAACAGAAGTATAACACCAAGTGACTTAGACTTAGCACCAAACTGGATACAACCTGTTGTGTTCATATATGTTCAATGATGCACATAATGATCAGAGCCAGTTTCTCTTTCAGCCTCAAAGGCAGCAGCAACCATTTGGGCCCCGCACATGAAACAAAATCCACCCGGCAAGCTTCATTCTCACCCCCACCCCCATCCTGTCCCCACCTCACTTTTCCAAAGCCTGGCTAAGATTCTGAGAAGCACATTCAACTTGGGCTGTATCATCAACCTGAGCACTTCAACCGTGTGCTGTGGACCTGCCAAGTGTCATGCCTTTCTGACTGATCCTTCAGCTGCATCTCCATTTCTCAGTCATGCATCCTCCCTGGAATAATTCATACATGGCTGCAAATAAAAAACAGAGCAGGAAATGCTTTGGTTGGGCTCCAGGGCTCAGTTTTATTCTTTCATCTAGGGGCAGCGAGGAAATCTTCAAGTTCTGGGTCCCAAGGCAAATTCACTCATCTTAAAGAGGAATCTGTCCAAGATGTGAAAGTTTCACAAGCGTCAGGCTCACATCAGGGACCACAGTTGTTAATGTGAAGCCAACCTTTCCCTAGTTGGTTCTCTCTTTTGTTTTGGGTGACAACACCTATTTGCCCTGGGCCTGATTGGAACTGTAACCAAAAACATCTGGAGGGCACCAGGTTGGGAAAGTTTGGTTTTAGGTTTCACTGGGCAAGAGGGTGCACAGAGGCAGATGTTAAGGTCAAGAGTTGCTGTTCCTCAATTTCTAAGGCAGGGATGGAGAAACTTCTGGTTTTCCAGATGTTGGACTGAGACTCCCATCAGCCCCAGTCAGCATGGCTGATGGTCGGGGATTATGAGATTGCTGGTCTAGCAACATCTGGAGGACAACAGGCTCCCCATCCCTGATTGAAAGGAAGATACTGCCCATCTTTCTGCAACCTGATGCCATCCTGATGTGTATGTGTGCATGTGTGTTTGAAAATATATATTGGAATGTCAATGAGAGGAGCAAACCCAGATTAAATGTGAAAGTAATATTGGATGTTTTTTGATGAGGACAATGTCATGTGGACAGTGTACAGAACTTGCACGTGTGAGCAGTCTGCAGCAAACTGCCACATGAAAGTGCCTGACATTCAAATAAAATATGTAAACAATTAATACAGTACTAGCAGAGCAGAAATTAACAACAGGCAGCAGCTAGAGTCAATTAAACAGCAGCTTCTATATCCAAGAACCACTCCAGTAATGAATCATAGAATCATGAAGCAGAGGAACTGCTCAAATGACCTAGATAGCAGTGGTAGTAACAACAACATCATCATCATCATCAACAACAACAACAACAACAACAATGTTACAATTGCCTTTTCATATCAGGACTTGGGGTGCTACTTGCTAAAATTGATTGGGGAGAGTGTTCTAAAGATGAGGTTCCAATGCTCAAAGGACCAACTATCTCAGGGGGAGGCAACTTGGCGATCTCCAGGTGTGTTGCCAAACTGCAACTCCCATTCTTCTCAACCTTTGGCTATGCAGGCTGGAGCTGATGGGAGTTGGAGCCCAACCAACACACGAAGGACACCATTTTGCTCCCTCTTGTGCTAACTTGCAGGCAGTCACCTGCCTCACCTCTAGACAGCATTGCAGCTATCACTAAGCCTTGGGGCTGAAGTCCAGGGCCTCCATGCCCAGGGCAACCACCTCACACCATATGACTACCCGGAGAGCAACAGCTGATAGAAGCAGCATCAATAACAGCACCAGGGCCTGGGCTGGTTTTGACATGTGGGGGCTCATCGGGGTAACTCAGAATCATTGAACTGTAAAGGACTCCAAGGATCATCTAGTCCAGTGGTGGCAAACTTTTTAGCGACCGAGTGCCCAAACTGCAACCCAAAACCCACTTATTTATCGCAAAGTGCCAACACGGCAATTTAACCTGAATACTGAGGTTTTAGTTTAGAAGGGGAGCAACACAGTGGTATCTTGGTTTTTGAACAGCTTAGTTCTCGAACTCCTTGGAACCTGAACACTTCAGACCCGGAAATGAGTGTTCTGGTTTTTGAACTTTTATCAGAAGTGGAACATACTATGTTCTGAGTATAACTTCCATTTTGATTGCCACACTTCCATTTTCAGAGTGATGGAAGGTGGGCTGGGCAGAAGCGAGCAGGCACCTGCCACTCTCCAATGCTGGGTCCTTCTGCTGCCACAGCCACAACAGCAAACAACCCCTCCTCCAGCTTTGGAGGCACTGAGTGAGGGAAGGCTGGACTGGGGTGGCAAGCAAGCAGGCAAGGGGGCAAGGGATGTCACCGCCGCCGCCCCCAGCCTGATCCTGCTTGCAGGCAAGTAGGAGTGGGATCGGGCTGCTCCTTCTAGGCAGCGTTGCTGCTTGCACAGGAACAGGAGCTGGATCGGGGCTGCTTTTATGTATATAGGAGGAATATATTGTATATATACTGAACATGAATTGTAGGCATTTTGTGTGAGTTTGTTAATGTTATCTATAATTTGCTAACTGTATAACATATGTTTTAAACTGTTTTGAAATCTCCTGGAAACCTTTGGGTAACAAGAAACTAAGAAGCCTAACAAATAATAACAAGTAACAATATGTTAATAAGTAATAATAAGATGTTAAATCGTGGAGCAATGAGAACAACTAAGCAAAGTGTTTGTGCATAGTGAGAGGGGAATGTACAAAATATATGCAAAAATGAAAGTCAGTGGAAGACAGCCCAAATGTTCTCTTTCACAACCGCTCCCCAACCCCTGAAGATGGAAAAAGAGAAAGGGAAGATATTGCTTCAGAAAAGCCAATTCTCCAGAGAAAGAACAGGCTAGTATTAGCTGGGTGACAGTGAGTGACAACTCTTTCACGTGCACCAGCGTGGCAAAGGAAAAAGAGAGGCTTTAGAAACAGAAGCACAAATGACATCCCATCTCCTTCGCAACGAGTTTGGGCAGCAATACTAACAGAGGTCTCTTGCTCTTGGATTAATCCCATTGTCAAACAGGTTCCTGGCACTAATGATGCTCCCATTTGGGGGCTGTTGTGCAACATGTCATCCTATCGTCTCACTCTAAATCTGTACAGGATTTAGTGCTACAACACATTCAGGGTGACAACAAGTAAAACCCAAACTATGAATCTAGGAGAGGGAGAAAGGGTGGGGTGGGGGGAACTACAGCAGATTTTGAACTGAGCCATCGTTCAGTGGTGGAGCACCTGCTTTATATGCAAAAAGTCCCAGGTTCAAATCCTGGCATCTCCAGATATGCTTGGGGATGTCCTGTGCTCTGGAGAGCCACTACAGTCAGTGTAGGCAGTACTGAGCAGGATATACCATTGGTCTAACTCAGGATAAGGCAGCTGCCTGCAGTCCTGTGTCTCCATCCCTGCACTCTGTGTAACTTTAGGACTGGCCTACTGCAATGCACCCTTTGTGGGGCCTCCCTGTTGCTTGATCTGGAAACCACAAATTGTGCAGAATCCTGCCACACAATTACTAACGGGGTTGACATCCCAGCAGCAAACCATACCTGTTGAATAGTGGGTAGACATAGCAGACGACACAGTGATTTCTCCAAAGCAGCTCTTTATTTGTAAGCTGGAAAAGAACTGAACAGCAAACAGCTCAGCCGGCCTGCTTTTATAGGCAGCTGGCTGTCAACATTGTAGCAACAACAACCCAGGGTTTCCCGCCTAAAGTAACTGACGTGGACCTGGGTGAAAACTATATACATGATACTCCTGGTGGCCAGGGTGAGAACTTCAATACATAACACCCCTCCACACTGAGAGAAGGCATTTTTTACAAGCATAGTGGTTCCATTACATACAGCAATACCCTTATTGGTTTCAGTAAGGCACATAAGCATATTAATTGACCCTATTCACCAAACAGCTTTACATGTGCAGTTTGTCCAGTGAACATAGTCTTTTAAATACGGGCTACTGACCTTGCGGATTTCCTGGGCGGAGAGTTCAGCAGCTTCTGAGGCCACGGCCTCCTCAATGGCTTTCTTCAGCATGAGGTCTGGCTTGGTGAGGAGACGCCGTTGCAGACGGATGTCCCAGACCCGGCAGACGATTCAGTCCATCAGGGCATCATCTAAGTCTCGGAACTCGCAGTGCATTGCAGCCTGTCGCAGGGCGGTGGTGTAGTTGTTAATTGACTCCCCCTCTGCCTGGTTCCGGTGGTAGAACGCATGGCGGGCAGCAATCTTGGACGGCTTTGGCGTGTAGTGGTTGCGGAGCTTCTCTTGAATCGTGTCCCACGGCTCTGCCTGGACTGCTAGAGGTGCAACCAATGCTCGGGCCATTGCGAACACTACGGGGCCACAAAAGGCTGAAGGAAGAGGCCCCACTTCTGCTCTATAGACCCTCTTGTCAGCTCATTTGCTTGGAGGTAGCAGTCGAACTGAGCGAGGTAGGAGTCCCATGATTCAGAGGCTGGTGCAAACGGATACCCCTGCTTAAAGACCTACACTAAGCTGCTGATTCATTACCAGGTGTGTTCAAAGTGTAACAATTGGTACATAATGTCATGAGACAAAGGTTCTTGAGAGCAGAAGAAGCAGTAAGGCCTACAAGGCCCACACAATCGTTCAAGCCTGCTAACTGTTAACAGCAAACTGCTGAATCATTGTGACTCATCTACAGGATGACTCCTTCTCTCTATAAATTTGTGTCCTGTTTGCAGGCAGGCCCAGTGTAGTGTCTGTGCTGTTGTTGTAATGCGTTGCTGTGAATGTAAAGCTAAGGCAGACAGAGTGGCTCCAGTCAACCAGTAACTAAGATATGCCTCTGTGAAGAGACAGATAGCTGCTATGAGCGCTCTGTGTATGCTCTTTAACTATGCTGTTTCTGAACAAGTTTATTTTATTCAGCAAAGTTTTATTCTGTTTATAAAGAAGACTGTGTTGATTAATTTACCGTTGCTTCCAACAGCTTTGGACCAGTATACTTGGCCTTCCTTCATATGTGTTCACTTGACTGAGTCAATCTGTGGAACAGCCACATTTAGTAGTGCCATAAAATGTTTGTTCTGCAATTGCAGTGCCTTCCATCAGTTTTGGCTGGTAGACCAGCTGCACCCCTATTTGGACAGCAGTAGCCTAACATTGATGCATTAGGTTAGGTTATTGCAGCACTTTATATGTAGGGCTGCCACTGAAGACAGTTCGGAAACTCCAGCTGGTACAGGATTTGGCAGCCAGGTTGCTCACTGGGACAATTAATTTCTGGGCCCAATTCAAAGTGCTAGTTTTGACCTATAAAGCCTTAAGCAGCTCAGAACAGCAATACCTGAAGGACCGCCTCTTTCCATGTGAACCATCCCTGAGGCCCTTCTTCGGGTGCCTCCCTCACGAGAGGTCATGAGGGCAGCAACATGAGAACAGTGCCTTTCTGCAGTGGCTCCCCATTTGTGGAATGCTCTCCCCAGGAAGGCTCACCTGGTTCCTTTGTTACATATCTTTAGGAGCTATGCAAAAACGCATACAGTGGTACCTCAGGTTAAGTACTTAATTCGTTCCAGAGGTCTGTTCTTAACCTGAAACTGTTCTTAACCTGAAGTACCACTTTAGCTAATGGGGCCTCCTGCTGCTGCTGTGCCGCCAGAACACGATTTCTGTTCTCATCCTGAAGCAAAGTGCTTAACCTGAAGCACTATTTCTGGGTTAGCAGAAGCGTATGTAACCTGAAGCGTATGTAACCCGAGGTACCACTGTATCTTCAACCAGGCCTTTGGCTCATTAACATTCCATGGCCTTTTAAATGTTTCTGTTGGGGGAGGAGATTATTGGTTTGTTTTGCTTTAGTTTTTTTAATTGTATTTTGTGTTTTCATTTTGTATTTTTATGTTGTGAACCACCCTGTGATCTTCAGATGAAGGGCAGTATACAAAACTAATCAATCAATTAATTAATTAACAACTTGAGAGGTATAAGGTTTTTGCTTTGTTTTGTTTTGTTTCTTAGTGTGGCGTTGCACCTCTCTCCACAATTCCAAGCACAAATTTGAATATTGCTGTGAAATGTATTATTTTCAAATGGCAAAACTGGCAATATAAGTCAGTCCCTCCCTGCCCCCCACCCTAGAATTGTTAGAAACTCTCATGTTGGCTTTAAACATGCCTTCTTGTGAAACATTAACATACCCAACCAGCTAGGATCAGGGAGAGGAAAAGGAAAGAAAACCAAATGAGAACCAGCAAGTGAAGATCACGTGATCACCTCCTGATTTGTTTCCAGCTGTTTTCTAGTCATTAGCTTTTAATTTCAACAGCTGCCTCTTTGTGCTTCTCTCCCCCTACACACCCCAAACTCAGGTATTTTGTGCTGTTAAAGTGATTGTCAGTTCTGTTCTGCTTGAAAGGTTTCAGTGTATGTTGCCATGGCCACGGGTACCAGAATTGGAAATAAATGAAGGGGGGGGGCGGGATCTAGGAATTGACATGGTGCTGATGAGGAGCTATGAGCCAAAAGGTTGCCTATTAGTGTTGGATTTGGTTTGGCTAAAAGGAAAAATGCTAGATATGGTAAAATAAAAGGAGAATCCCCTGGGTGCCTAGATCCAGGTTTGGGTCAAGTACTCTTTGGTTGTACTCTTTAGCTGTTTGAAAGCATGTCAAAGTGCAAGTAGATAAATAGGTACCACTCTGGTGGGAAGGTAAACAGCGTTTCTGTGCGCTGCTCTGGTTCTCCAGAAGCGGCTTAGTCATGCTGGCCACATGACCCGGAAGCTGTACGCTGGCTCCCTTGGCCAGTAAAGCGAGACGAGAGCCGCAACCCCAGAGTCATCCGCGACTGGACCTAATGGTCAGGGGTCCCTTTACCTTTACTCTTTGGTGAGAGAGCCTCAGCAGAGATTTCAAATCACAAAACATGCAGCAAAGTAAAGAATGGAAAATTAGGCTGGTAGACCTTTAAAATATCTCCTCCTAAGTCATTTCCAAAGTCCCCTTAGCATAGAAAAAGACCACACATTTGGTAAGTTAAAAATGGCTTACTTACAAACTTTTCAATTGTTAGATCCGTGCGTTTTTCTTTACAGCCCTAAGAAAAGACAGACAGTAAAACTTAGTTTCCAAAATGGTATCTGTTTCCAAATTATTTATATAGAAACACAAAGATGGCTTGCTTAACCCACATAGATTAAACTTTGGGCATCAGTTTAGATCTTCTTCGTCGAGGTTCACATTGTGGGAAAGAGTGAAAACAAAGAGTTTGATAACCGTTCCTGCCAAGGTGAGCAAGCTGTGACCTAGCTAAGCCTGGCAGGACAGCTTACTCTATGGTCTTAACCCCATCATGCATTATGGTTAAGCATGTTGGTTATATGAGGCTGCTTATCCCACAATTACTTTGGCAGATTCTGCTGTGTCTGCTGGAAAATCTGTTTTAATAGAATGCCTAAATCCTTCATCGGAACATGGATTATAGCTAAATAGAGCTATCTATGCCTGGATTCATAATAAATATATTAAGGAAGAAAAAGGAGAGAGAGTCTATAGCCAGTGGGGAGAGTTGGGGAACCTCAGAGGTTGGGGGTGGCAATTGTGGCCATCCAATCCTCTCTAACTGGCCCTCAGGGCTCTTCCCTGGGTCATATGCCATACCCAAAGCAACCCCCTTTGCTCCCTCCTTTGGTCTTTTTTGGCTGGCTGGAATGTGTCCACAAACTCCAATAATGCTTGTTTATGTGCATGGAGGATAGAGAAGGGTGTAGGAGTCTGTGTAGCGGAGACTGTGGTGTCTTTAGGATATATGGTTTATTTACACATATATACAGCCTGAGCCAGGATGAAGGGAGTGCAGAGCATTCACATCTCAAGAGGAGAGGGAGACACCCATGGCTCTTCTCCAGCCAGACTCATCTCTGCCTCTTGGCCTCCCTCCTCTTTTGCTTCAGCTCCTGCCTCTGATTCTGGACTTCTCTCTGCCATGGACTCTCCCTTCCCACTAAACCCTGTTACCTCTTCAGCTTCTGACCATTCCTCCACTTCCACTAGGTGTGAAGAGTAACGGAGAGAGGAGGCAGCCTGCCAGCACTCATGGAGGCAGAGAAAGAAACAAAGGTGTTGGCTGACTGGCAGGCAAGCCCCACTCCTGAGGCTGGTGGCTGGACTGCTAAGGGAGGGAGGGAGGGAGTGGGTGAGCATCAGGTGGCCATCCGGAGGCCTGACTGAAGTGCGCTATGCTGTCTAGGGATTCGTGAGACATTGCCTGTTTGGAAATTCTGTCTTTGTATTGAAATTATAAGTTAAAACCGGGTTCAGGCAGTACCTTGCCCATTGCTAGTGGACAGGATTTCTGCCTTGCAGGGAGTTGTACCAGATGACCCCCCCCCAGGGTCCCTTCTATGACCCCCCCCCCCACAGTTCTATGATTTGACTACCAACTTCTGAGTAGCATCGAGTTTTGGAACTGTTTGACTTCTTCATTGGCTGATAGAAATGTTGGAAGTGCAACAGTGACGACTTGTGGCAGAAAACATCATGACAATGAGAAGTGTGTGTGTGTGTGTGTGTGTGTGTGTGTGTGTGTGTGTGTCCTGCCCAATTCACATGCTTTTTAAAATATTTATTTTATTTAAAATGGTATAATAATGCTTTAAATGTATGGTGTAAATATGGTAACAACCAGACAAGGTCATTTAAGGAGGTCATGGAGCAAGGCTGAATAAATGGGTGAATGGAGGAGAGTCTCAAGAGTCCTGAGGGCAGCATTTTGACCCAGAGCTGGAGGTTCCTGACTCTTGCCCTGAGGAAATGCAGTCCTGGGCATAAAAAAGCAGCTCATTCCCGATTACAGGCTTGCACTCTAAAAGGACAGTTCTTTTCATGTGTATTCAGAAATAAGTCCCATTGATCTCAGTAAAGAGTACCCCTACTGTGGATCCCAGATTCAAAATATTTTTGGCTGTTTTTCTGAGTGATATTTTCAGAAATACATGTTGGGGAAAGGGTTAATTGCTTTCACATGGGAACAAATCACCCCATGCACCAAGAGATGCCTGGTCAGCCAAGAAACAGCCCAGTGCCATCTTTATAAGTAATTAAGGCAGGCCAGCTCATTACTCGGCCAGCGAGTCTCAAGAGTCTGTGTTGCATCTTGAATTGCTGGAGCAACAACAACAACAACAAAATACTTTGTACTTGTTTATATCTATAGCTGTAAAGTTTACAAGCTGTATGTACAGTGAGGGGGGAAAGTATTTGATCCCCTGCTAAATTGGCCCCCCTCACTTACCAAATGGGTATGTATGTATAGGGTAATGTATACACAGGGGTAATAGCCAAAGCTCAGTGGGCAGAGCAGCTGCTTTATATGACGAAGGTCCCAATCCCCAGCAACTCCTAAATAGGGCTGAGAAAGTCTCCATCTTGGAGACCTGCAGTAAGCTACTTCCATGGATGTATAATCATTTGCTTCATGTGGGGTAGCTCTGCTGGTAGAGCATGAGACTCTTAATCTCAGAGTTGTGGGTTTGAGCTCCACATTGGGCAAAAGATTCCTGCATTGCTGAGGGTTGGACAACATGATCCTTGTGGTCCCTTCCAAGTCTGCAATTCTATAATTCTGTGTCCAGAACGGTATTACTGAAGCCTAATCATCTGCAGCAGCAAACTGTTTTGGACCTTAAGCTGCCTCTGTGTGGTGACTGGAACTGGGGGCAACTTTTCCTCACCTTAGATTCCTGGTGATAAGGTCCCATCTGCAGTGTCGAAGGTGGCCAGTTTGCCAGTAGCTCAACAGCTGTTAACTGGGAGTTCTAGTCATAAATACGCAAAGTTTAATGGGGATGCAGCAGCAGCATTCATAGAATCATAGAATCATAGAGTTGGAAGAGACCACAAGGGCCATCGAGTCCAACCCCCTGCCTCTGAATATGCCTCTGAATACCAGTTGCTGGGAATCACAAGTGGGGGAGAGTTGCTGCTGCACTCAAGCCCTGCTGGCAGGACTCCATACCTGCCAATAGTTCTCCGATAAAAATAGGGATGTCCTATTCCATAACAACAAACAAAAACAACAATTTCCTAGACAATGACAGTTCTCTTTCTCAAGCTGTGGGAGGAAGACCTTTCATTGCCTACAGACAGCCACCCAATCTTAAACTCCTCATCCACAATAATACAACAACCAGACTTAACATGGACACTGGTACCAGAGCCTGCAATAAACCCAGAGCCAACTTTGCTGCCACATACACCAGACAACACCATTACTGGCCCCAACAACATCAAACATACCATCTCAGGACTATTTAATTGCTCATCTTCCAACATTGTATATGCCATCAAATGCCAGCAGTGCCCTTCAGCTCTCTGTATTGGACAAACAGGACAAACCCTACGCCAAAGGATAAATGGACATAAATCTGACATCAGGAATCACAAGACAGAGAAACCAGTAGGAGAACACTTCAATCTCCCAGGACATTCTATACAAGATCTCAAAGTAGCTGTCTTATTACAAAAAAAAATTAAGGAATAGACTGGAAAGAGAAGTTGCTGAATTGCAACTTATTACCAAACTTAAAACCATGGACAGACCTGGTCTGAATAGAGACATTGGATTCTTATCTCATTATACATATATACACATACATTATACATATATAAAGTTATTTTTAGCCATCTCATCCCTAGCTTTTTCCCGTAAGACCAATTGCAGACATTAACAGTCGTCAACAGGTTTACCAGACCTATCAGTCAATCACCCATTCCCACCACCCTTCTGAGTAGAATCATAGAATCATAGAGTTGGAAGAGACCACAAGGGCCATCGAGTCCAACAGGAAACACCATCAGAGCACTCCTGACATATGGTTGTCAAGCCTCTGCTTAAAGACCTCCAAAGAAGGAGACTCTACCACACTCCTTGGCAGCAAATTCCACTGTCGAACAACTCTAACTGTCAGGAAGTTCTTCCTAATGTTTAGGTGGAATCTTCTTTCTTGTAGTTTGGATCCATTGCTCCGTGTCCGCTTTTCTGGAGCAGCAGAAAACAACCTTTCTCCCTCCTCTATGTGACATCCTTTTATATATTTGAACATGGCCATCACCCCTTAACCTCCTCTTCTCCAGGCTAAACATGCCCAGCTCCCTTAGCCGTTCCTCACAAGGCATCGTTTCCAGGCCTTTGACCATTTTGGTTGCCCTCCTCTGGACACGTTCCAGTTTGTCAGTGTCCTTCTTGAACTGTGGTGCCCAGAACTGGACACAGTACTCCAGGTGAGGTCTGACCAGAGCAGAATACAGTGGCACTATTACTTCCCTTGATCTAGATGCTATACTCCTATTGATGCAGCCCAGAATTGCATTGGCTTTTTTAGCTGCCGCGTCACACTGTTGGCTCATGTCAAGTTTGTGGTCAACCAAGACTCCTAGATCCTTTTCACATGTACTGCTCTCAAGCCAGGTGTCACCCATCTTGTATTTGTGCCTCTCATTTTTTTTGCCCAAGTGCAATACTTTACATTTCTCCCTGTTAAAGTTCATCTTGTTTGTTTTGGCCCAGTTCTCTAATCTGTCAAGGTCATTTTGAAGTGTGATCCTGTCCTCTGGGGTGTTAGCCACCCCTCCCAGTTTGGTGTCATCTGCAAATTTGATCAGGATGCCCTTGAGTCCATCATCCAAGTCGTTGATAAAGATGTTGAATAAGACCGGGCCCAAGACAGAACCCTGTGGCACCCCACTAGTCACTCTTCTCCAGGATGAAGAGGAACCATTGATGAGCCCCCTTTGGGTTCGATCAGTCAGCCAGTTACAAATCCACTGAGTGGTAGCATAGTCAAGACCGCATTTTACTAGCTTCTTTACAAGAATATCATGGGGCACCTTGTCAAATGCCTTGCTGAAATCAAGGTAGGCTACATCCACTGCGTTCCCTTCATCTACCAGGCTTGTAATTCTGTCAAAAAACGAGTTCAGGTTAGTCTGACATGACTTATTTTTCAGAAATCCATGCTGACTATTGGTGATCACAGCATTCCTTTCTAGGTGCTCACAGACTGTTTGCTTAATGATCTGCTCCAGAATCTTCCCTGGTATTGATGTCAGACTGACTGGGCGGTAATTATTTGGGTCCTCTCTTTTCCCCTTTTTGAAAATAGGGACAACATTTGCCCTCCTCCAGTCTGCCGGGACTTCGCCTGTTCTCCAGGAATTCTCAAAGATGACTGCCAGTGGTTCTGAGATCACATCTGCCAGTTCTTTTAATACTCTTGGATGCAGTTCATCTGGCCCTGGAGACTTGAATACATCTAAACTAGCCAAGTATTCTTGTACTATCTCCTTAGTTATTCTGGGCTGTGTTTCCTCTGCTGAATCATTTGCTCCAAATTCTTCAGGTTGGGCATTGTTTTCTTTATCGGAGAAGACTGAGGCAAAGAAGGCATTGAGGAGTTCAGCCCTTTCTGTGTCCCCTGTTTGCATTTCACCATCTTCTCCTCTGAGTGACCCCACTGTTTCTTTGTTCTTCCTTTTGCTACGGACATACCCATAAAAGCCTTTTTTGTTGCTTTTAACCTCTCTAGCAAGCCTGAGTTCATTCTGTGCTTTAGCTTTTCTGACTTTGTGTCTACATGTGCTGGCTATTTGTTTGAATTCCTCTTTGGTGGTTTCCCCCCTTTTCCATTTTTTGTACACATCCTTTTTTAATCTTAACTCAGTTAAAAGTTCTTTAGATAGCCACCCTGGCTTCTTTAGGCACCTTCCATGTTTCCGTCTCATTGGTATTGCCTGAAGTTGTGCTTTTACTATCTCCCTCTTAACAAACTCCCAGCCATCATGAACTCCCTTTCCTTTTAGTATTACTGTCCATGGGATCTCACCCAACACTTTCCTAAGTTTTATGAAGTCGGCTTTCTTAACGTCAAGAAATTGAGTCCTAGTATGCTTGGCTGCTCCTTTCCGCTGTATAGTAAACTTCAGAAGAGCATGATCACTCACGCCTAATGATCCTTCCACTTCTACCCCACTAACCAGGTCATTAACATTGGTTAGGACCAGATCTAAAATGGCTGTTCCTCTTGTTGCTTCTCCCACTTTCTGAACAACGAAGTTGTCTGCAAGGCCAGTGAGGAATCTGTTTGACCTTATGCTCTTGGCTGAGTTTGACATCCAACAAATATCCGGGTAATTGAAGTCGCCCATTACTACTATCTCCCTTCCTTTTGCATGCTTGGCCATCTGTTCCAGGAAGGCATCATCTATGTCCTCCGTTTGGCTTGGGGATTTATAGTAAACTCCCACAATGAGGTCACTGTTATTCTTCTCTCCCTTAATTTTGACCCAAATTTTGGCTTTGAGGTTCTAAATCTTGGATATCTTCACAGGTATACACATCCCTGACGTATAATGCCACTCCTCCTCCTTTCTGGTCTGGTCTGTTTCTCTGAAATAGATTGTATCCCTCCATTATTACATTCCAATCGTGGGACTTATCCCACCAGGTTTCAGTGATGCCTATTATGCCATATTTAGTTTGCTGTACCAAGAGCTCAAGCTCATCTTGTTTATTTCCCATGCTTTGCGCATTAGTGTACAGACATTGAAGTCCATTAATCATTCCCCCCTGTCTCTTATTTAAGGATTTTTTCCTCCCACCACTAGGTCTGCGTGCTGTTTGCTCCATTTGGTCTATGACATTTGGATGATCATCTTCATCAATTGATAGACTCCTACCTTCAGGAGCACTGTCTCCCTCCCCCACATTAGTCAGTTTAAAGCCCTCCTGATGAGGTTTCTGAGATTTTTGGCAAAAACATTCCTCCCAACCGTTGTGAGGTGCAGCCCATCGCTTGCCAGAAGTCCATCTTCAAGAAACTGCAGTCCGTGATCTAAGAATCCAAACCGTTCCTATTTACACCATTTGCGAAGCCAGCTGTTCACTTCCACTATTTTTCCCTCTCTCCCTGGGCCACGTCGTTCAACTGGGAGGACAGATGAGATGACAATTTGTGCATTTAATTGCTTCAATTTCCTGCCCAGAGCCTCGTAGTCTCTTTTGACCTTCTGGAGGCTATTGCTTGCAGTGTCATTGGTTCCCACATGAACCAAGAGGAAGAGGTATTTGTCAGTGGGTTTTATGATTCCTTGCAGTCGTTCAGTTACATCTTGGATCTTAGCCCCGGGGAGACAGCACACTTCCCGAGACATCTTGTCAGGCCCACAGATCACTGCTTCTGTTCCCCTCAGTAGGGAATCCCCTATCACCACTACACGGCTCCTCTTAGGTTTGGGGGTTCTTCTGTGAGCTGTCCGTTCCAAGGTCGCCTGCACATTCCCTGAGGACTGACTTTGCTGCTCGTCTTCATATACCTGATCGACTGTAATGAGGGAGAGATCCTCAAATGGAGTCTGCTCTTCGTCTTTCATGCTAGGGGAGAGGACCTCAAAGCGATTGTGTATTTCTAAACAATCAGAGCGAACCCTGGGCCTCCTACTTCTTTGAGTCACGTTTCTCCATATATCTGGCTCCTGTGTTGGTGAACTAGCCTCCTTCTCAGGGGAGTCCCCTGTCTCCTCCTTGGTGGAGACGGTGTGCTCTGTTGCTTCCAAGAAGAGCTCCAGCTCTCCAATTCTTTGGAGCGTAGCTACACGTTCCTCCAGTTGCTGGACTTTGTCTTCTAAGAGGACAATCAACATGCAATTGCTGCAGGTAAAGCTGCCTGCAACCTTTGGCAAGATGGCAAACATTGCGCAGGAACTGCAGGCGACTGCAGCTGTTCCCTCCCCCTCCATCTTGAGAACGTGTCGTTGGGGTGGCTACAGTGGTCCTCCATCATAAAAAGCGTGAAGACAGGACAAATAACTCCCCCCCCCCAAAAAAAATCATAGATCTCAAGGTGGTTCACAGCATAAAAATACAAGACAAAAACAAGAGCAAAAACAAAAACAAAACAAAACAAAAACCCACACACAACCTCCCACAAACACATTTTAAAGGATATAAGATTTTAGTGTGGCTGAAGACGAACATTTCACCTGGTGCCTAAATGTGTATAATGAAGGCACCAAGCAAAATTGCCTCAGGAGAGCATTCCACAGACGGGAAGCCACTGCAGAGAAGGCCTGTTCTTTATATATAATTTTTTATTCGTTTTGAACACATTTATATTGCCATACATTTTACAAATTTCCAGCTCTTATACAATCTTTTGGACTTCCGTCAGCTCCTCTGATGATCTCCCATCTTTAAGATTCCTTCCTGCATTTCTTAAATTTATATTACCTTTAACCTCATAACCGATATCATCCCTTTCATTCAATCAGGCAATAATTCGAATTATTCCCCTTACAAAACTTCCTGCAAACCTACAAATGCAATCGAATCATCACAATTACTTCTCATATAGTCCGTAAATTTACGCCAATCTTCTGTGAATCTCTGGTCCCGCCGTTTTCGGATTCTTCCTCTTAATTTGTCCAGTTCTGCATAGTCCATCAATTTCATCCTCCACTCTTCTTTCGGCGGTAATTCTTCTTGCTTCCATTTTTGTGCCAATAAAATTTGTGCTGCCATCATTGCATACAAAAACAACTTACAATCACTTCTATTTATATCAGTTCCTAAAATGCCTAATAAAAATGCTACTGGTTTTTTAATAAATGTATATTTCAACATTTTCTTCATTTCATTATATCTTATTTCCCAGAAGTTTTTAGCCTTTTTACATTCCCACCACATATGGTAAAATGTTCCTTCTTTTTCTTTACATTTCCAACATTTACTGCTTACCTTATACATTTTTGCAAGTTTAACGGGTGTAATATACCATCTATAAAACATTTCCATCACATTTTCTTTTAAGGCATTGCATACAGTAATTTTTAAACCTTCTTTCCATAATTTCCCCCAATCATTCAGTTGTATATTATACCCAAAGTCTTTAGCCCAATTAATCATAACCGACTTTACCTCTTCATCCTTTAAATGCCATTCCAGCAGTAATTTATACATTTTCGACAAAATTTTACATTTATTACTTAATATCTCAACTTCAAACTTAGACTTATTTTCATCAAATCCTTTTTCTTTATAATCCTTTTTAAACGTTTCATTTACCTGGTGATAGTGTAACCAATCTCTAACATATTGTTTGACTTCCTCATATGTTTTCAACTTCCATTTACTTCCTTCTTTCTGTAGTAACCTTTCATAAGTTACCCAGTTCTTCTGCATATTGATCTTTTTCACACTCATCACTTCTAATGGGGATAACCAGTGTGGTATTTTTCTTTCCAATCGGTTTTTATACCTATCCGATACTTCTATTAGAGATCTTCGAAATATATTGTTTCTGAGAAGGCCTGTTCTTGTGCTGCCACCCTCCAGACCTCTCATGGAGTAGGCACACAAAGAAGGGCCCCAGAAGATGATCTCAGGGTCTGGGTAGGTTCATGTGGAAAGAGGGGGTCCTTGAGGTATTGTGGTCCTGAACTGTTTAAGGCTTTATAGGTCAAAACCAGCACTTTGAACTGGGCCTGGAATGTAATTTGCAGCCAGTTCAGTCGGACCAGGATTGGTGTAATATGCTCAAGTTGTCTTGAATAATAATGTCAAGTCCTGTCTGTCTGCTGCAGCGTATTATTTTTTTACATTCACCGCACGTAGCCCTTTAAAATCCAGAACCAGAAGTACTAATAACACAGCTTGTGGGACATTTTGTAGAGTTTGTGACTAAGCCGGCCTAGAAAGTAGAAGATTGCCTAGGGCTGCTCCAGATTTAATGAACCAGATTTATCAAATTACGTTCCTTGTCACACTTGTTGCATGACTCCATTTTCAGTGTTGCCTCCCACACTTGAAAGATGGAAAGGGAGTTGATGCTGCAGGCTATTATGCCAGGAATAGAAATCCCCTGAAACCCAGAGTAGTGGAGCCCCATTCCCATGGCTACGGGAAGCGCCACGGTCTTGGCTTGGCATGCAGAGGGTGCCAGGTTTAATCCCTGGCATCTCCAGGCATGGCCGGGAATGATTCCCTGCATGAACCCCTGGAGAGCCACTGCCAGTCACGGCAGACAATATTGAGTTAAATGGTTTAATGTTCTGACTGTGTCTAAAGCATTTTCCTTTGTTCTTCCTTTCATCTGGACCCAGCTACTCAGAGGTCCAAGAGAATTTCTGTCCAGAACAGAAGACCATAGCTGAAGAAGAGCCCTGCTGGATCAGGCCATTTATCTCAGCATCCTCTTCTTACAGTGGCCAACCAGAACCCATAATGGGAAGCCTTGACCCAGTCGCATAGCTAGGGGTGGGGTGGGTAGGGCAGGACACACTGGGCCCCACTTACCTTGGGGGCAGCACGCCAGGCACCTGCAGGCACTGCGCTGCCAGAAAAAGCAGCGTGGGGCTGGCCGCCTCTCCCTCAGCTACCCTCCAGTTGAGGGGGGTGGGGTGGGCAGACCCCCTGCACGCTCTGTGCTGCTCAAAAAAGCAATTCAGGCCTGCAGGGTGCCTGAGCAGAATGTGGCAGCTTGGGCACTGGGATTCCAGCAGTGTGCCCCACCCCGTCCCGTGGGCAGCTTGCCCCCCCCCCCCCCGTGTGTGGCGCATGCATGCCCCGGGCACCCAAGTGGCTAGCTATGCCACTGCCCAGACCCTTCAAGTGCCCCTATTTTCCAGTGGTAGTTTTGGATTTACAGGTGGCATCCTGATTTTATCCCAGAATGCCCCGCTTTCCCTTAGGATTTCCCCATTATCATCTGAGAAATGTTGAAGGGTGTGGAGTTTTGCAGCCACCAAAGCAAGGAGATAAGTAACTACATGACGTTTAGAAGACATATGGAAGCAGTCCTGTATAGGGAAGTTTTTTATGTTTAATGTTTTGTTATGTTTTTATGTATGTTGGAAGCTGCCCAGAGTGGCTGGGGCAACCCTGTCAGATGGGTGGGGTATACTGGTAAATAATGAAATTGTAACAAAATAAAAAAAAATCCTTCCAGTAGCACCTTAGAGACCAACTACTGATAACGCCAAGGTTGCAGGTTCGATCCCTGTATGGACCAGCTGCATATTCCTGCATTGCAGGGGGTTGGACTAGATGATCCTCAGGGTCCCTTCCAACTCTACAGTGCTATGCTATGCTATATATATAGTGAGAGGGTGGGGAGGGGTATTACTCAGAAGGGTGGTGGGAATGGGTGATTGGCTGATAGGTGTGGTAAACCTGTTGATGACTGCTAACAACTACAACTGGTCTTACAGGAAAAAGCAAGGGGTGAGATGGCTAAAAATAGCTTTATAATGAGATAAGAATCCAATGTCTCTATTCAGACCAGGTCTCTCCATGGTTTTAAGTTTGGTAATAAGTTGCAATTCAGCAACTTCTCTTTCCAGTCTATTCCTGAATTTTTTTTGTAATAAGACAGCTACTTTGAGATCTTGTATAGAATGTCCTGGGAGATTGAAGTGTTCTCCTACTGGTTTCTCTGTCTTGTGATTCCTGATGTCAAATTTATGTCCATTTATCCTTTGGCGTAGGGTTTGTCCTGTTTGTCCAATACAGAGAGCTGAAAGGCACTGCTGGCATTTGATGGCATACACAATGTTAGAAGATGAGCAATTAAATAGTCCTGAGATGGTATGTTTGATGTTGTTGGGGCCAGTAATGGTGTTGTCTGGTGTATGTGGCAGCAAAGTTGGCTCTGGGTTTATTGCAGGCTCTGGTACCAGTGTCCATGTTAAGTCTGGTTGTTGTATTATTGTGGATGAGGAGTTTAAGATTGGGTGGCTGTCTGTAGGCAATGAAAGGTCTTCCTCCCACAGCTTGAGAAAGAGAACTGTCATTGTCTAGGAAATTGTTGTTTTTGTTTGTTGTTATGGAATTGTTTAGTCGTTCAGTCGTGTCCGACTCTTCGTGACCCCATGGACCAGAGCACACCAGGCACTTCTGTCCTCCACTGCCACCCGCAGTTTGGTCAGATTCATGTTTGTAGCTTCGAGAACACTGTCTAACCATCTCGTCCTCTGTCGTCCTCTTCTCCTTGTGCCCTCCATCTTTCCCAACATCAGGGTCTTTTCCAGTGAGTCTTCTCTTCTCATGAGGTGGCCAAAGTATTGGAGCCTCAGCTTCAGGATCTGTCCTTCCAGTGAGCACTCAGGGCTGATTTCCTTAAGAATGGATGCGTTTGATCTTCTTGCAGTCCATGGGACTCTCAAGAGTCTCCTCCAGCACCATAATTCAAAAGCGTCAATTCTTCGGCGATCAGCCTTCTTTATGGTCCAGCTCTCACTTCCATACATCACTACTGGGAAAACCATAGCTTTTACTATACGGACCTTTGTTGGCAAGGTGATGTCTCTACTTTTAAAAATGCTATCTAGGTTTGCCATTGCTTTCCTCCCAAGAAGCAGGCGTCTCTTAATTTCGTGGCTGCTGTCACCATCTGCAGTGATCATGGAGCCCAAGAAAGTAAAATCTCTCACTGCCTCCATTTCCTCCCCTTCTATTTGCCAGGAGGTGATGGAACCAGTGGCCATGATCTTCGTTTTTTTGATGTTGAGCTTCAGACCATATTTTGTGCTCTCCTCTTTCACCCTCAATAAAAGGTTTTTTAATTCCTCCTCACTTTCTGCCATCAAGGTTGTGTCATCTGCATATCTGAGGTTGTTGATATTTCTTCTGGCAATCTTAATTCCGGCTAGGGATTCATCCAGCCCAGCCTTTCACATGATGAATTCTGCATATAAGTTAAATAAGCAGGGAGACAAAATACAGCCTTGTCGTACTCCTTTCCCAATTTTGAACCAATCAGTGGTTCCATATCCAGTTCTAACTGTAGCTTCTTGTCCCACATAGAGATTTCTCAGGAGACAGATGAGGTGATCAGGCACTCCCATTTCTTTAAGAACTTGCCATAGTTTGCTGTGATCGACACAGTCAAAGGCTTTTGCATAGTCAATGAAGCAGAAGTAGATGTCTTTCTGGAACTCTCTAGCTTTCTCCATAATCCAGCGCATGTTTGCAATTTGGTCTCTGGTTCGCCTGCCTCTTCTAAATCCAGCTTGCACTTCTGGGAGTTCTCGGTCCACATACTGCTTGAGCCTTCCTTGAAGAATTTTAAGCATAACCTTGCTAGCGCGTGAAATGAGTGCAATTGTGCGGTAGTTGGAGCATTCTTTAGCACTGCCCTTCTTTGGGATTGGGATGTAGACTGACCTTCTCCAATCTTCTGGCCACTGCTGAGTTTTCCAAACTTGCTGGCATATTGAGTGTAGCACCTTAACAGCATCATCTTTTAAAATTTTTAATAGTTCAGCTGGAATACCATCACTTCCACTGGCCTTGTTATTTGTAATGCTTTCTAAGGCCCATTTGACTTCACTCTCCAGGATGTCTGGCTCAAGGTCAGCAACCACACTACCTGGGGTGTACGAGACATCCATATCTTTCTGGTATAGTTCCTCTGTGTATTCTTGCCACCTCTTCTTGATGTCTTCTGCTTCTGTTAGGTCCTTACCACTTTTGTCCTTTATTATGGTAATCTTTGAACGAAATGTTCCTTTCATATCTCCAATTTTCTTGAACAGATCTCTGGTTCTTCCCATTCTGTTGTTTTCCTCTATTTCTTTGCATTGCTCATTTAAGAAGGCCTTCTTGTCTCTCCTTGCTATTTTTTGGAATTCTGCATTCAATTTCCTGTATCTTTCTCTATCTCCCTCGCATTTTGCTTGCCTTCTCTCCTCCGCTATTTGTAAGGCCTCATTGGACAGCCACTTTGCTTTCTTGCATTTCCTTTTCATTGGGATGGTTTTCGTTGCTGCCTCCTGTATAATGTTTCGAGCCTCCATCCATAGTTCTTCAGGCACTCTGTCCAGCAATTCTAAATCCTTAAACCTGTTCCTCACTTCCACTGTGTATTCATAAGGGATTTGGTTTAGATTGTATCTTACCGGCCCAGTGGTTTTTCCTACTTTCTTCAGTTTAAGCTTGAATTTTGCTATAAGAAGCTGATGATCTGAGCCACAGTCAGCTCCAGGTCTTGTTTTTGCTGACTGTATAGAGCTTCTCCATCTTTGGCTGCAGAGAATATAATCAATCTGATTTCGATGCTGCCCATCTGGTGATGTCCATGTGTAGAGTCGTCTCTTGTGTTGTTGGAAAAGAGTGTTTGTGATGACCAGCTTGTTCTCTTGACAGAACTCTATTAGCCTTTGCCCTGCTTCGTTTTGAATTCCAAGACCAAATTTGCCAGTTGTTCCTTTTATCTCTTGATTCCCTACTTTAGCATTCCAATCCCCTATAATGAGAAGAACATCCTTCTTTGGTGTCACTTCTATAAGGTGTTGTAAGTCTTCATAAAGGTAAAGGTAAAGGTACCCCTGCCCGTATGGGCCAGTCTTGACAGACTCTAGGGTTGTGCGCCCATCTCACTTAAGAGGCCAAGGGCCAGCGTTGTCTGGAGACACTTCCGGGTCACGTGGCCAGCGTGACAAAGCTGCATCTGGCGAGCCAGCGCAGCACACGGAAACGCCGTTTACCTTCCCGCCAGTAAGCGGTCCCTATTTATCTACTTGCACCCAAGGGTACTTTCGAACTGCTAGGTTGGCAGGCGCTGGGACCGAACGACGGGAGCGCACCCCGCCGCAGGGATTCGAACCGCCGACCTTTCGATCGGCAAGCCCTAGGCACTGAGGCTTTTACCCACAGCGCCACCTGGGTCCCTCGTAAGTCTTCATAGAATTGGTCAATTTCAGTTTCTTCAGCACCAGTAGTTGGTGGATAAACTTGGATTACTGTGATGTTAAATGGTCTGCCTTGGATTCGTATCGAGATCATTCTATCATTTTTGAGATTGCATCCCAGTACAGCTTTCGCCACTCTTTTGTTGACTATGAGGGCCACTCCATTTCTTTTACGGGTTTCTTGCCCACAGTAGTAGATATGATAGTCATCCGAACTGAATTCGCCCATTCCCGTCCATTTTAGTTCACTGATGCCCAGGATGTCAATGTTTATTCTTGTCATCTCATTTTTGACCACATCCAACTTACCCAGGTTCATGGTTATTACATTCCAGGTTCCTATGCAATATTTTTCTTTACAGCATTGGACTTTCCTTTCGCTTCCAGGCATATCCGCAGCTGAGCGACCTTTCAACTTTGGCCCAGCCACTTCATCAGCTCTGAAACTACTTGTCCTCCACTCTTCCTCAGTAGCATGTTGGACGCCTTCTGACCTGAGGGGCTCATCTTCCAGCGTCATATCTTTTATATGCCTGTTGTCTTTGTCCATGGAGTTTTCTTGGCAGGGATACTGGAGTGGCTTGCCGGTTCCTGCTCCAGGGGGATCACGTTTGGTCAAAACTCTCCACTATGACCTGTTCATCTTGGGTGCCCTGCTCGGCATAGTTCATAGCTTCTCTGAGTTCTTCAAGCCCCTTCACCACGGCAAGACAGTGATAGGACATCCCTATTTTTATCGGAGAACTATTGGCAGGTATGGAGTCCTGCCAGCAGGGCTTGAGTGCAGCAGCAACTCTCCCCCACTTGTGATTCCCAGCAACTGGTATTCAGAGGCATATTGCCTCCAATGGGGGATGTAGAATGTAGCCATCATAACCAGTGGTCCTTGATGGCCTTATCTTCCACGAGTTTGTTGTAAAGCTTTCCAAATTGCTGGCCATTGCTACTTCTGTAGTTTAACTCTGCACCATATCTGCTGTGAATCTTCCAGCAGCCAAGCATGGCAACACCCTGTTCCACCACCAACCCAGAACAGTTACCCACTAGCAATGGGTATGCCATGATGCTGTTTTCTTCCTGCCACTCTCTGCTTGCCAAGGAGACCAGAAGCTGTGGGACTGCTGCTGACTTAGGGGTGCTCCTTGAGAACAGCAGACTGTGAGCCAAATTCTGAGTTTCCTGCTCCCATGTACTTGAACCCTTTTCATGCATTGTCAGACAGCTGAAGCAATTTGGAGGGACACAGTCCTTGAGTGTGATCACAAAGGGCCATAGCTCAGTCCTCAAGTATCTGCTCTGCATGCAGAAGGCCCTTGGTTCAATCTGCAGCATCTCTGCTGAATTTACCCTGTATGGAACCCTGGGGAGATGTTGCCAGTCAGTGTACAAAATACTGAGTTAGATGGAGCAATGGTCTGATCCAGTATATTAATGCCTGAGGATCTCAGGAGGGAGAGCTGGGGGCTGCTGCTTCTGCCCCCCCCCCCCCAGCATCTGCCACCTGAGGCAGTTGTCTCTCACTCTGCTGTGTAGTAGACCTGGCTCTGTAAGCACTGGAGGGTATATAGGAGCAATTCAGTCCTTAAACACGGCAAAATACTTTTCACCAGCTGTTATATCAGAGGAGCCAATTTGGGTATTTATTGTTGGGGACTTTAAACTTGTTTCTCTTCAAACAGCGCCCACTCACTGCTGTATGCCACATGGCAAACTGCTTTTGGGATGAAATGTGGGGGAGTTGCGCAAGTGGATTGCTAAACAGCAGGAGGATTACACATTCAATTTTCCCTGCTCCCCAGAAAGCCAAAAATTCCACTGGGCTACTAAAAGCTCCTTCAATTAGTGCAAACAGTTCTTTAGATCCTGGTCAAGATTACTATTTATACAGGGTTACCAATGGCATGTGGTCAGTAGACATGGGGAACTAGGCTAGTCCCCTGAATGTTCCTGGCAAATTAACAGTACTAAAATATTAAAGCCTGGAGCCTCTTTCCCAAAGCCAGGGAAGTTTCTGCCTGGCTTAGGGAAGGAGGTGCGATGCTCACTCATGGGGTGTCAAGATGTCACCCCCACAATCATCCTTGTAAGCTGGTGTCTCTGGCCCTAACCATTCCCCCATGAAAAATTTCACTGCACAACACTGAGGGTTACCAATGCTTGTGGTGCTTTATAATAGGAGCAAACAGCAGGCCTCTGCATCAAGGGACTTCCCATCTAAAGTCTGACAGTGATGAGAAAATGGAAGGAGAGCAGACAGGAAAGATGGGCACACTCTGGTATGAAACAAAGAAAGGAATACTGTACATTATTATTAGCCTTTGTGGACTTTCTACAGACATTCTGCACATGAGCATTTGGAATACACCAATGCAAAAAGAAGAAGTGGCATTCTGATGATGTGCCAGTTATGTGCCAATATCACAGACTTGAGAAGACAGACCTGACCAAGGTCATTCATTCACACTGGTTTAACCTTCAGTCTGGACTAATGTAGCATGCTCTATATGGGGCTGCCCTTTGTTCAAACTGCTGACAATGCACTCCTGTCTGGTACTCTCTGAACAAAGTGCATAATGCTATTTCAATTCAAACTTTGTTGGGAAAAGCTCAGAGTATTTGGAGATGCCAACCTTGGGGTAAGTCCTAGCAGGGTTGGGGGGTTAGAACCTGACACTCTGAGACACAGCTGATCCAGGGGAGGGTCCCAATGGATTGGGATGTGGAGATCTAGACTGGATCTATACTGATCTAAAAAATGCTAAGGAAAAAAAGTTATATAACTCTCAATGCAATTTTCCACTGACTGCTGTACAACACCCCCTGGTGTCACATTTTTATAATGCATTTATGTTATAACTCAACAGTATATATTAGTCCCATGATTCAGGGGAAGGGCCTAGTGGCCTGTTAGAGGAGCACCCCATCCAAGTGATACACCACTGGTTGAAAAGGTGACTCCAGTGACTTCCTTTTCAGGGAAGGGCCTTCCAAGAAAATAATTCTGATTGCAAGCTGACTCCATTGACTCCACCGCCATCTCCAAAGATGTGCAAGCAGCAGCACAGGCGCAAACAAACCATGCATGCCCAGCCTCTCTAGAGAAGTTCCTGTTTGCTTGCCTGAAACTTAGGATGTCAGGTGTGCCAATAAGCTGTGCTCTTCAAAAGGAGAGTCCAGGGGGCATATCATGTTTTCAGTGACTTAGCCAAGCCTAGCCATGAATCTTAGTGCTCTGCCACACTTTATCTCCTCGTAACCTGTAGACTGAGGAACGTGGGTGGCGCCGTGGGTTAAACCTCAGAGCCTAGGACTTGCTGATCAGAAGGTCGGTGGTTCGAATCCCTGCGACAGGGTGAGCTCCCATTGCTCAGTCCCTGCTCCTGCCAACCTAGCAGTTCAAAAGCACGTCAAAGTGCAAGTAGGTAAATAGGTACCGCTCCGGTGGGAAGGTAAACGGTGTTTCCGTGCGCTGCTCTGGTTCGCCAGAAGCGGCTTAGTCATGCCAGCCATATGACCCGGAAGCTGTACGCCGGCTCCCTCGGCCAGTAAAGCGAGATGAGCGCCGCAATCTCAGAGTCGGCCCCGACTGGACCTAATGGTCAGGGGTCCCTTTACCTTTAACCTGTAGTCCCAAGGTTGGGATGCTGCACTGACTTCATTAATAAAGCTTTCAAAGCTTCCTGTGATGGTAATGGTTCGAGTTTTGAGTATGGGAGGGAGAGGGAGGAGGAGGACACTTCTTCTGCAGAAAAGTGGAATGTTCACTTTGTTGGTTTATTTTTTAAGGTGATAAAATTAGATGATATCCAAAGCCTCTTTTCCAGTGCTATTTTTCTAGAAAAAGAGGTGCTGGAACTCACCATGAACACCTCTCTTGTTCTCTTATAATGGCAATGGTGCCCATCTGAGAGGTCCTGGAACTGAGTTCCGGTGAGTTCTGATTGAAAAAAAGCCCTGCTCTCTCTCTCTCTCTTTTTTAATGGCTCAAAATTTTGGCAACATTTCACTCTGTGTGGAGTAGGTGGCAGCATTGATCAATTTTTCACTCAGGGTAAAAAAGCCCCAGAACTTAACAGTCCTTGCAGAGGCTGTTCCTGGGCACATTGGATTTATTATTATTATGTATTTGCAAATTTGGTGGCCAATTACTAGTGTTCGCTCAATAGATGGGGAAACCTCAAACAAGCAGGCTATTTAGGAGAGAGCTGGCTCACCTCATGACCACTGGCCATGACACCTCTCCTCCATCAAGTGGCATTCAGTGACAATATCCTTACCTCAGGAATTTGCCTAATCTCCTTTGAATAAATCTGACAAATGTGCCATAATAATAAATAATAATAAATTTTATTTATATCCCACCCTCCCCAGCCGAAGCCCTTGACAAGATATACCATTCTGTGCTGACGCTTTGAAGTGCAGTGCTCTCAGCAAGGTTTAATGATGAGACGCACCATTATTAAAGCCAAGGCTAATAGTCATTGTTGTATCATGTGGCAGTAAATTTCAGCTATGAATGATGCAAATGGGGTGTTGAGATATCACAAACAGGTAATTGGTGGTAGGTTTCTCTTTCCTACCTGATTTTTTTTTCCTTAACTGATTTTCTGCTAAAAGGGTAAATCTGGATTAATTGTGGAGAGGCAATATGGGCTGTTATTTTTATGCCAACACTGTGGTGCAGACTCTGAAAGATGTTTGCATATTACTATTTATTAAATTTAATGCCAAAGGCAACTCAAAACAACTTGCAACCAAATAGATATTAAAACAGACAAGCAAAAATACATTAAAACAATACATTAAAAACACCCCACCCACTCTAAGATACCCGAGGAGCTCTGATCCCACAAAAAAGCACTCAGCACCTCAGGTTTTTTCTTTTATCTAGACTGAATATTCTGACAATCAATTTCATGGCATGGCCCTCTGTTCTAGGACTCTGAGACAGGGAGAAAGTTATCTGCATTTGTTTTTGCCTCTCCATGAATAAAATTGTAAACCTCAAGTGCCCCCCCCCCTGCATCGCTGGGACCAGATTGTTGTTTTTGTTGTTGTTTAGTCGTGTCCGACTCTTCCTGACCCCATGGACCAGGGCACGCCAGGCACTTCTGTCTTCCACTGCCTCCCGCAGTTTGGTCAAACTCATGCTGGTAGCTTCAAGAACACTGTCCCACCATCTCGTCCTCTGTCATCCCCTTCTCCTTGTGGCCTCCATTTTTCCCAACATCAGGGTCTTTTCCAGGGAGTCTTCTCTTCTCATGAGGTGGCCAAAGTATTGGAGCCTCAGCTTCAGGATCTGTCCTTCCAGTGAGCACTCAGGGCTGATTTCCTTCAGAATGGAGAGGTTTGATCTTCTTGCAGTCAATGGGACTCTCAAGAGTCTCCTCCAGCACCAGAATTCAAAAGCATCAATTTTTTGGCGATCAGCCTTCTTTATGGTCCAGCTCTCACTTCCATACATCACTACTGGGAAAACCATAGCTTTTACTATACGGACCAGATGCTTTCCACCAAATGTCACCAGTCGTGCCAGGAGTGCACCAGGAAAGAGACAATGGTATGGAGGATGAGTGCCCATCTTCAGGCCAGAGGGCTGGCCCTTTAATGCTCTGAAGTAACAACAACAACAACATATAATTTATACCCCGCCCATCTGGCTGGGCTTCCCCAGCCACTCTGGGCGGCTTCCAGCAAAATATTAAAATACAATAGTCCATCAAACATTAAAAGCTTCCCTAAAAGTCCTCCAAAAGTGGATGGGAGCTTGGAGGAAGTAGTCTCAAGACCAAGACTTATGAATAGAGCTGTGCACCAGATTCAGCCCAAACCAGGCAAGATCCAGCCTTTGGCTGAGTTGGGTATAGGTAGCCCTGGGTTGCTTCAGAATGATCTGGGGCTGTCTGTATTTATAATTGTTTAATTGTACATTGAAAATAATTCTGTATGTGTAGTGCTGAAGGCATAGTATGGAAACTTCCACTTAGAATGCTGCTCTGACATGAGGTGTTCAATTTAGGTCACATGAAAGAGACTGAATTTCAGGCCTATGCCCATGCTAATCTGTGGGTATCCATTTTGTGTGATTTAGTCTTTGTTTTCAAGCCACCAAAGAGGATGGTGTGCTAATGATTCTCTCCAGGAAAAAAAACAGCCTCCAGGCAGAGGAGAGACAGACCTTTGTTTTCAGCTCTGGATAAAGTTATTTCATATTTCTAAGATATTATGCCTGTGCTGGGAACAGCGCATGATTTCATGCAATTACCATGTTTTTGGACTGGACAATTTTAATTTCAGGAAGAGTCAGTTTTTATTCACTCTATTGCTTCCAAATGTGCAATATTAACATCTGCAATAGTCAGGGGATACAGCATGGGTGGGGGAGAGAAAGGGCTTTGGCTCTGTGTGCCTGTTCTTGGCAAGGGACCACACATACACAGTCAAACTGAGCAGGATAGAACTTTCTCCTCCCCAACTGCACTGGCATTCAGGAATACCTGGATGACTGCAGGTTCCCAGCCCCAGCAAGAAGCAGAGCGTTCTAGGAGATCTTGAAGCTGACCATTCAAGCACACATTCAAGCAGAGTTAGTGCAATATTAGGGAAGGTCTGTGGCTCAGTGGTAGAGAATCTCTTTTGCATGCAGAAGGTTCCAGGTTCATTCCCCACATTCCCAACTTGGGCAAGGAATTTTCTGGGAATGTTTTACCTTAGAAAGCTGCTGCCGATCAATGCATGCCACATCTCAGACATGTTACATTTATTTAATGTTACATAAGATTTTGAACAAATGTGATTATTGTATTGTATTGCAGGGAAATTCATGCCTGTATTTTTCCATGGGGTTTGAGATGGAGACCTGCTGTAAATTTCCATTACAGAGGTGGAGTGATCTGACTCTTTGCACTACAATCACATGCAGCCTTAATACTTGGATTGGTTTACAAAATGTTTGCATATGTTAATGAAGTAGGGTCCTCCATCTGAGAACATGTTGCCTTCTGTTCTCAACTGCCTGAGGCACATAGGCTGGAAATAGAGGAGGGAGAAAGAGCTTTGATTTTTTTTTAGTGCAAAAGTTGGATTTTAGCAAAGTTATGTCTTTAAGTCTTGTAGTAGGAACAGTATATGTTTATGTATATCTGAGACAAAGTATTTTCATTGTTTTTGTAATGTTTGAAGCTAAGCTCTGTTAGTAAATCTTTTGAACCATTTTTTTTTTTTTTTGGACTGGAGAAATTTATTTCTAAACAGGAGTCAGTTTACAAAGAGAAAAGCTTCCACTTGCTTTCATTTACAAACTCCTTCAAGCTAGAGGAGTCTTTGTTCAAGGATGACAAGGAGGTCTTGGCCCTATACCCAGCCCTGGGTCAGGATCCTTCTGGGGCTGAGGAGCTAGGACCCTTGATGAGGCCAAGAAAGTGTCATTCACACCCAGGGTAATTCAGCCTCTGAAACTGAGGCTAAATGGGTCCCAAGGCTGAGGAAGAGGCATTGCCTCACACCCCCCTCTGCTCTCCTCAGAAATAAGACTCTCCTCTCAGAGAGACCTCTGGATGAAGGGAGTTGACAGGAGTCAGCTAAGTTCAGGGTTTGGTTCCAGCTGCTTCAGCTTAGAAATGCCAGTGCTAGGCTGGAAGAACTGCTGGTTCATCTATGTCCCAGCTCCATCCCCTGTCTGTTTACAGATCTCCAACCTATGCTAAAAACCTGATCACTGACTGCTCTGACTTTGTCTTCTGACTAACTCTTGATGTGGACTTCTCTTGCTTGGATTCTGAGCTTGGACCAGTTCTGAATACTGTTTTAGTTGCTGCCCACACTGGCATTGCTGTTGACAAGTCCTCCATTTGTGCAGAATCCCAATGAGAACAGGACAGTGTGAACAATGCTGATCCGACGCAGCAGAAGGAAACTCCCTAAGACCACAGGGGGACAAGATGCAGTTGTGTCTACCAAAGTGATGATTCTAATAGGAAGCAATCCCTGGTGAATGAATTAAATCACAGGTGAATGAATTAAAAAGAGTTGGCACATGATGAATGGACATTAAATGTTATGTAACTGGAATATCCATTGCCACTGATGTATGCCATAAAATTCTCCCTGGCAGGGCCTATTTTTAAATCTACCATTCATCTAGGCAGACATTTGCTCAAGTTTTTAATTAAAAAGTCTTCATCAATTTGCAAGTCATAAGGAGCTCAGTGCACTTCAGAGAGCTAGGATACAAGGGCCCCAATTCAGTTAAAAGGAGTTATGACTTACAACGGCACCTGAAGTGTGTTTACTCCAAAGTATGTTCTTCTTAGATCTGTGGAACTTGGTATTTCACAAGCATCAAAATTAGTGTTGTTGTTTTTTTATTAAAAAAAATAAGCCATGAGGGAAACCAGCAAGTAGGATCTGGGCACAAGAGCACTCTCTGATCCTGTGCTTTCCATCAACTGATATTCAGAAGCATTGCTGCTTTTAATCATGGAGGTAGAACATAGCCCCCATCATGGCTATGACCTTGATAGTCTTCTCCTTCTCCATGAATCTGTCCAATCCTCTTTCTTCCCATATCATTTTTCTTAGCTTTTGAACATATCCCTATTCCTATATAGCAGGCACGTCCAACTTCCAAGAGACTGCAATCTACTCCCACTATAAAAAGAAACTGGCAGTGATCTACCCATTGGATTGACCAGAGGTGTTGAGCTTTTTTGGAGGGGGAGGATGAGCTAAGGTTGTTGAGCTTTTTTTCTTTTTGGGGGGGGGGTCAGGGTCCCACAATCAACCATGATTAACTGGGTACACCACGTGATCGACATCCCAGTTTCAGTGTAGAATTGGAAATCCAACTTGGAGCAGCAACGGTGAAAGTGGGACTATGACAGTCCTTTTTCCAGATTAGATAATCCCGAACACTTTTCTCTCTCTGACTCTTCCCATCATCCACTTTGGCTCCACCCACTGCCAGCATGGAGTTCACAATAGGAAAAGCATCCAATGTACAGAAATGTGACCATTTGCTTCATTATGATATTTCTATAAGGTAACCATGGCATGGAGAAAACTTGTGGTGGTTATCTAAATTAAAAGTCTCATCAGTTCCACCAGAGTTTAAGAACAATATATTTCTCTGGGTTAAGGAGAGGGATATCTGATATTCAGACAGCAACAAGTCTTAGTCCTTTTTGCTCACACTGTTACAAAGAGAAATTCACCCCCTCTTTAGCCTTCCTCTGTTGGACAATTTATGCCTGCTATTAGGACAAGATAATGCATCTAGGATGACATAATCAATTGGTCAACAGCAAAGAGAGTGTGTGTCGAAAAACACCAACAACTATCTCTTGCTAACGTTGTGCTATACCGATAAGACCATTTGAGAAGGCCTAAATCACACCTCCTTCTGGTGAACTTCTAAAAATAAACCCAATGAGTTAGAAAAGGGCAGGTCGGCTCTGCAAGAAACATCTACTCCTCTGATTAATCACTAAGTCCAAGTCCCTCCAGACATTAATTGGCTGAAAATAGCTGCCACAATAAACAGGTTTTATTCCCACCTTAACCGAGTGGCGAAAGGAAAGTATATCTTCTGCCTGGTCTATCTTTTCTCTGTTTTTCTGCCCATATCTCCCCAAGGGATGGGGGTAGAAATTTGGTATGGTCTGTATTTTAAGCTGAATGTCATTCACAATTCCAGGAATAATAATACAGTGGTACCTCGGGTTAAGTACCGTACTTAATTTGTTCTGGAGGTCTATTCTTAACCTAAAACTGTTATTAACCTGAAGCACCACTTTAACTAATGGGGCCTCCTGCTGCTGCTGCGCCACCACCACCCAATTTCTGTTCTTATCCTGAAGCAAAGTTCTTAACCTGAGGTAATATTTCTGGGTTAGTCGAGTCTTTAACCTGAAGCGTATGTAACCTGAAGTGTATATAACCTGAGGTACCACTGTAATAATAATAATAATAATAATAATGGAATTGAAACACAGCTATCCTTTGAAATCAGCACGTTCCCAAATATTTTGATGCCATTCTCAACCTGCAAAAACCTTTGTGTACCAAAGGTGTGTATTGGGGAAGCCCATAAGGAGGACCTGAGTGCAACAACGCTCTTCCCACCTGCAATTCCCAGAAACGGGTATACAGAGGCATCTACTATCTCCAGTATTGAAGGGAAGAGCATAGCGATCATGGCTACTAGCCACTGATAGTCTTACTCTCTGTAAGTTTGTCATATCCTTTTTCACATGGTGGGAATTCCAATCGAACAGGATTTTTGCTTGTGTGGAACAGCTTTACATGGCTAGATCTGGACTTGTCAAGGCCACCTTCAATGCTACTGCTCAATGTATGTCTGCCAATGGATCGTGGCTAGTGGGTCCATAATCACTGGGATAAGGGGCATGCCTAGCAGGCACAAGGCCTCTCCTCTTCATGTGCTCAATGAAATCATGGAGAGTGGGGCTCTTCTGAATCCCCTGAGTACAGTGGTACCTCGGGTTACATACGCTTCAGGTTACAGATGCTTCAGGTTACAGACTCCCCTAACCCAGAAATATTACCTTGGGTTAAGAACTTTGCTTCAAGATGAGAACAGAAATCATGCTCCGGCGGTGCAGCAGCAGCAGGAGGCCCCATTAGCTAAAGTGGTGCTTTAGGTTAAGAACAGTTTCAGGTTAAGAACAGACCTCCAGGACAAATTAAGTTCTTAACCCGTGGTACCACTGCATTAAGAAGAGTCCTGCTCAATCAGGCAAGCGGCTCATCTAATCCAGCATCACGTTCTCACAGTGGCCACCCAGATGCCCATGGGAAGCCTGCAAGCAGGACCTGAACACAACAGCCCTCTCCCCACATGGGATTCCCAGCAGCTGGTATTCTGAAGCATACTGCCTCCAAAGGTGGAGATGGAGCATAACTATCTGGATTAGCAGCCACTGATAGCCGAATACACCATGAGTTCGTCCAATCTTCTTTGAAAGCCATTCAGATCCTTTGCTGGTATCATTGACTGGCACCCAACAGGACTTTTTCCTGGTTTTCTTCAAGCCTTCCATGCCATATTGTCTAAGCTAGGTGGCCCTTCAGCTGGAATTTCGGAGTCAAGCTTTATCTAGTAGTGAAACCCAAGAAGGGCCTCCCCTGTTGATCTCATACTCTCCAACATGTCAAGGTGAAAAACTGGGACAACATCTTCTGGGGACATGCTCCCACACGAGTCATGTGACCAGCATTATATCGCAACCCCCTCCAAAACTGTACAGAAGAACAGCACCCAAAAGCGCATGTTATGGAGGGGGGGTTGCGAGGTCATACCGCTGAAAAAAGTGCTTTTACTGAGTGAGATTGTGGCACTCAAAATGGCTGCTGTGCTCTCACATTAACAAAATGGGATGTCCCAGTTTTCCAGGGACTGTTGAGAGGTATGTGCTCTTAATGCAGTTGTGACTTAAGAGAGAATTGAGTACATCTCTAGGGGTAAAGTCATGGAGAATCATAGTATCTGCTGTGGCTGCAGGGACTTGTAGCTGCTGCCTCCTACATTGTTTTTGCTGCATCAGCAGCAGTGAAGTGACCTCCCCAGGCCCAAGCCTGGGCAATGTGTGTGGCAGACCTGGGCTGCCCAGATGACAAGATGACTCAGCCTCACTGATGTGGTCCAAAGGAAAGCAAAATAAAATGTTTGGCACCAGCTTGGCTGCCGGAGCTGCTGGAAGGAGACATACAAGGCACCATGCAACTGTCTTAGGGACTCCACTCTGGAGTTTTGTTGTGTTTACTCCTTAGCCTTTTCTTCTCCCAAATATATCCCACAAGACAGTGGAGGTTTAGGGTCAGAGCTTTCCTCCTTTTAGATGGGCTACCTTGCCAGGTGAATGAGCCCCATCTGCCCCTTACTTCCCTCTATGGCACGTGCAGAAACCACCTTCTTACATATTCCAAAGATGAGTATAGCCTTATCCTCCGTAAGTTTGTTTATTTTAAAGCCATCCGAGTTAATGGCCATTTCTGCTGTCTGTGGGAGTGAGTTCCATAGTTTACCTATGCACTGTGTGTAGAAATACTTTCTTTTATCTGTCCTGAACCATCCAATATTCAGCTTCACTGGAAGCCCACAAATTCTAATTTTATTAAAGGGGTCCTTTTTCTATCTATTTTCTCCCTTCTATGATTCAGAATAGTTCTTAGGGGTATTCAGTACCTAAATAACTCCATTGCTTGCTTGTTTGCTCTCCAGCCCAGACTAATTGCACCGCAGTCAATGCCTTTCTTTCATACTCTCCTCTGTCTTGATTTGAGAACAGATTTCCATTCTGCAGGCGTTGTCTAACTGAGATTGGCATGTCTGCTCATTTAAGCAAAATATTCATATTAATCTGTCCTAACCATATTAAGCAATGAACTTTACTAATGCTAATACATTGTGATGATTTTGTGGAAGGCCGGCAAAGAGGAGAGACGAGTGCAGAGTATCTCTGGATAAATATTTAATGCAAAATTATTGATTTGATGCTACAAGAGAATGTTATTGTAAGCACTCTGAAGCCACCCGTGGCTTGGGAAGCAGCTCCGTGCAGCTGTTTTCAGCCAGAGGTGGGCCCATTCCATAAATGGCCTTCTGGGAATCTTCTTTTCAAGTGATAAAACTTTATGGTTGGGAATGGGAGGAGAGAAACTAATTTATGCAGTCTAGAACAAGTGTGGTTGGATAATCCTTCTTTCCTTCTACCTAGTGAAGATGAAAGTGGCAAGTACAGTGGTACCTCGGGTTAAGTACTTAATTCGTTCCAGAGGTCCGTTCTTAACCTGAAACTGTTCTTAACCTGAAGCACCACTTTAGCTAATGGGGCCTCCTGCTGCCACCGTGCCGCCGGAGCATGATTTCTGTTCTCATCCTGAAGCAAAGTTCTTAACCTGAAGCACTATTTCTGGGTTAGCAGAGTCTGTAACCTGAAGCTTATGTAACCTGAAGCATATGTAACCCAAGGTACCACTGTATTATAATGTGTGTGCAACTCCCTACTGTAAGGTTACCAGATTTTTTTCAATGAATCTGGGGACACTTTTCAACTTCCTGCTAATTAGATGGATTTTGTCAGGGGACTGATTTGCAAATCCAGGGACTGTCCCCGGGAAAGAGGGACATCTGGCAACCTTACCCTATGGTAGGTAATCCTGAAAAGACCATAGAGTTGAAAGAGGAAGTGGGAAAGAGCACCACTTTTCCAAGTTCCTCCTTTAGCTGTATCTACTTTCCAAGGGAGGAAAAAGAAACCGCCCTCACCACCTGAGAAAGGGGGGAGTGTGTGTGTGCAAGCACACACGTTCAGCCTGGAAGCTCTCCCTGGGGAGAGTATTCTGTAATCAGGGAACCACCACTGAAAACACCTGTAGCAAAAACTGGAATATAACAAGCATAATCTTAAAAGACAAATCCCCTCTTTTCTCTCACAAGAAAAGGAACACAGGAAGCTGAGAGCATTGATCCATTTAGCTCCCAATTATCTGCACCACTGATTGGGAATAGGGTTCTGTGGGGAGGACATTTCGTAGGTTAGGGGCTCTCTCAGACCACAATTCCCCACACTTCTGAGAATGGGAAAACTATGAAGAGAGTCCCCTTCCCTGCTGCTCTTAACACCCAGGATACAAGATGACGGGGATGGTCTTTCAGATATTTGACACCTAAGTCAGCACATGTGAAGAAGCACCTGCAGATGGCAGCCAGTCAACAGAGGGTTCAATCCTGCTGGGGTCTGCAACCACAGCACATTTCCTGTGGGGAACACATGGGTGAATCAGATCCCTGTAGCCTTCATCCAACCCCACCACTACCCTGTGACATGCCCTCCAACATTTCTGCAATGAGAATAGAGATGTCCCATTCCATAATGGTAATTTTATTCCTGGGTTGCACTAGATACTCTGGGCAGCTTCCAACGTACATAAAAACATAATAAAACATTAAAAAAAACCCTTCCCTATACAGGACTGCCTTCAGATGGCTCAGATAATTCCATACCCTCCAACATTCCTCCAATGAAAATAGGGACATCCTAAAGAAAGGGTTGGGGACACGGGTGGCGCTGTGGGTTAAACCACAGAGCCTAGGACTTGCCTATCAGAAGGTCAGCCATTCGAATCCCCATGACGGGGTGAGCTCCCAATTCTTGGTCCCTGCTCCTGCCCACCTAGCAGTTCGAAAGCACCTCAAAGTGCAAGTAGATAAATAGGTACCACTCCAGCGGGAAGGTAAATGGCGTTTCTGTGTGCTGTTCCGGTTCGCCAGAAGGGGCTTAGTCATGCTGGCCACATGACCTGGAAGCTGTACTCTGGCTCCCTTGGCCAATAAAGCGAGATGAGCGTCACAACCCCAGAGTCGGCCACGACTGGACCTAATGGTCAGGGGCCCCTTTACCTTTAAGGAAAGGTGGAACATTTCAGGATCAAATCAGAAACCAGAACTGCTTCTCGAAATCAGGGATTTCCCTCGAAAATAGGGACACTTGGAGGGCCTGTTGTGACAGTCCTAGATTATCCAGGAGGCCCGACTTGATGAATTGCTGTCTTGACCCAACTCAGTCCAAGCCCAAATTACAACCAGTAATCTGGTTGAAATGTACAATTTTGTACTGGAAGGTTGTGTTTGCTTGTTTCCCTTGCTGGTGTCTTATGCCAAGCTTGCGAAGAAGAGGATACTTATCTATCATCCACCAAATTCATTACAGTCCACGGTGACACTTGCTTTTTTATCCCCAGCAGGCATTTTTAAATAAAGGGAGAAAGGAGCTGCTTTCGAAAGACCACACTGTTATTCATCAACGTTATTAAATTGCTGTCCCGCTTCATCCCTCCTCCCTCTGGTCCTTGACTCCTGGAGCTACAAATAGCAAATATACAAAATTGCTCAGGAAAAGCAGGATTTAAATCAGGCTGTCAACCAAAGGCTCTTAAAAAATAATAATGGGGCGGTGGTGGTTCACAAATCAACAAAATGGCACTGTTGAAGGAATGGGGATCTTGACAGTGGGGTGCCTAAGAAGTATCGCAAACATTGGTTCAAGTGATCGGCAAACTCGCCTTGCAATTAGCTCAGATTTCCTGGAGACCCGTTGCGGAAGCTTGAGACTTTGAAAGTGCTCTGAAATGCTTAGCATGTTGTTAGGCCAAGGGAGGGAAGAAGCTCTCTGGCAGGGTCCCTCCGGACTGCTGGTTTGTTTGCAGGTGTATTTTGCAATGTGTAAGGGTGAATAAATATGTTGAGTCCAGCCTTTCTCAGTTCCTCATTTATATGCACATTAGCATCTTAAAATGCAGGAAGGTTGTTTCCCTCCTCTCTCCCCTCGCTGCATTTCAAGTCATGTTTTTATATTGCTGTGCACACCAGAGAGGAGGTGGGGATGTCTTCACCCAATACACATTTCCTTATTTGTTTCCATGCTGTTGCAACCACCCCAAGCTCCTCTTCCATGAAGCTGCTGTCTGCACATGTGCAATGACTGTCTTGCATGTGCAGCAGGATTTCTCAAATAACTTACTACAGGATGGATATGGATTGTGGCTAATGTCATGTGTACGTCAAAACCCAGCAGTGGAAGCACAGTGGATGCAGAGTAAATAGCAATGTGTACTAGGAATAAACTGTTATGTGTATACAGCCTACCATTCAGTATGTACTTAAAATGCTTTTTGGGCAATGGATGTCAGTCTTTCGGAGTTGTTTCAGGCTATATATGAAAATACAGTGGTACCTCAGGTTACATACGCTTCAGGTTATGCATTTTCAGGTTACAGACGCACCGAAACCCAGAAGTACCGGAACTGGTTACTTCTGGGTTTTGGCACTTGTGCTTGCGCAGAAGCACTAAATCGCGCTTTGCGCATGGCAGAAGCGCTGAATTGCGTCACGCGCGTGCTCAGAAGTGGCGCTGCGGGTTGCAAACGTGCCTCCCTCACGGATCACATTCACAAACTGAGGTTCCACTGTAGCAAGAACTTAAAACTGGCTCAGCATCTAATAATATCCCAGATATATTTGGTTGACTTCTGCAGGAATCAGACACCTGGATGAGACTTGTCTCTCTTATTTATGTGTATTGCAGATATTAATATTGCACAGCTTGAAGCAATTGGAAGCATAAAAACTGACTCGTTTTGGAATAAAACATTGCCCAGACCCATTAGATTGTTCAAAACTTTACTTGCAGAACGTTCTTCAATACAGAACCAAAAACAGTACATGATGCATCCGAATAATTCTATAATATCATGTGCAAGTTTTGCACAGGTTCAGCATCTTATAAGAAATAATTTAACTTATAATCAGAGCTGACAAACATAGCTCCCTCTCTCACAGGCTCCATTAGTCTGCAATCCAGCCCCATGACTATGCAGTAAGAGACATTACTCCCACACTGGCTAGGAAGAAAGACCAAGGCAACTCCCTTCAAATTCCCATTTGCCATTCAGTACCTTAATCAACTGATCTAAGGTTAAACACCATTTCAGAGCTAGCAGAGAACAACAACAATTAGCTACCAATCCATCAAGGAGCTCAGAGAGCTGAATATAGCCCCATGGAAAATCCCCATGTTTAAAGCCTTCAGTAATACACATTTGGACATTCCCAATTTCAGTGTGAATTAGACAGTGAACAATGTATATCCCACTTGCTCTCCATCATGGTCTCCATACATGTGGTTCCCAAGGTTTTTCTCATCCAAATACTGACCAGTCCACACCTGCTTAGCTTCAGCATGCATGTCTTGGTGTAAGCTGCAACCTACAGCATGTCTAATAGAGTTTGTACAGCATATCCCAGGGGAAGATCTGTAGTGGTGAGCATGCAAACAGTCTTGTCTGCAGCTACTGATTTTCTCACCATGGATTTTTTTACCAGGGTTCCATTTACTTGCTTGTTAATTGATGAAATATTTATTACATTTCTAAACTGCCCTTTATTTATGCAGAGGTGGGGAACCTCAGGCCCTGTGAAAGTATTGTTCTCTAATAAATTATCTAAATTATCCTTTTGCTGGCTTACTGTGCAACATTTAAATGTAAGTTGATTTATTTTCCCAAACCATGGTATTCCACTCTTTTCCCCCTCCGCCAGACAAATGTTGACCTTTTTTGATGGTTCTCCATGAAGGGTGGGTGCCCCATCTTTCCTCTCTAGCACATGACTCCTGAAGCCCATCAAATGCAGGGTGGAAGAATCCCCAAACCACACATTTCCTGCAGTCTAGGTGCAAAGTTCACCTCTAGTTTTCACATTTCGTTGAAATTAAGGCTGGCAGTGTTGTCCGTATCAATTAAAGTAATGAGATGGTAGAATCAGAGACAAACTGTTTGTGAACATCTTTCTTTTTATGCTGCTGTAACTCTCTGATCTCAGAGGGTTTTCTCATTTTCACCTTGTGATCTCACATGCACTCCATTATTAAAACAGCAGCCAGCGCTGAGCAAGGAGGTGTCAGGAGAGACCTCCCAAAGCAGAGGCCAAAAAGTCCTCCTGATTATTTAGCCCAAGTTTTATAGTCTGTTAAAACAAATAGAATAGTATTGTTGCACAAATACTTGAAGGAAAGTATTCAGCTATGTTCCACTGGGAGTATACTCACTGAAGTCATGCTGACTAATTTCAACGGGTCAACTCTAAACAGGACTAGCATTGGATACTGCCCATTAAAATCTATTTATTGCCTTCCTATCCTGCCTATTTTCCAAGGAGCACAAAGTGGCATCTTTTTTCAGAGAGCATTTGGGGAAAAGACCTGATTGCTGCTGCTGTTAGTAACCATCATTCAATGATTTCCTGTTGTTTTCAGCGGATTTTATTTTTTATGGATTTCATGTATGGGCATCTACTTCTCTTTAATGTAAACAGTTCCATGACCTTTGCAAAGGGGTGGCCTATATGCCATCTAAATAAATCATCTAAAGCAGGGGCAGTCAATGTGGTGCCCTACAGATATTGGCCTCCAACTCCCCTCATGCCTGACCATTGGCCATACTGGCTAGGACTGCTCCTTGTTGGATTGAATCAGATGAAGTGGATACTTTATTTACTAATTATCCTTCCTTTTCTTACTGTTGTTAGAATGCAAATAACTATTTCAGAAAAGTTAAATTCACCATCAGTGCACAGCTTATCTTTAGAAGCTTTTAGAGACAAGGCTGTGTAACCTAGAACAATTATGAAACCCAAGGATGCCTAGACAGACTTGGATCACTCTTCTCCTTTCTGTGTTTCCCTCTTAACAAAGTATTCCTCTAGGATGGCTTAAGTAAACAAGAAAAATAAAAAGTTTACTCACTTATAAGTCGTGCCAGGATTCAACAGTTACAGGGCTGAAAATCAGTCAATGCAGTAATCCTTAAAAGTTACAAAAGTCTATATTCCAGTTCAAAATGCAGTGCACTCTCTGAAGGAGAGTTTATAACATATCCTACTGTAGATAAGAAGGGTGTGCTGTGACAAGAAGAAGATTAAATTTCTATTGTTTCCCTCTCCTGCCACAAAAGTTTAGCGGATATGACATTATGCTTTTGTGATTTGGCTTCAGATCAATCCTCCCACACTCCTGATCTAGATAAATGCATTGTTTCCCCCCCCCTCAATTTTATGTGGGGACTGCCCCCCCCCCCCGAACAATTGTGCCTGAGAGAGATGGAATCCCATCTAGTCCCATTGCTCCAAGGGAAAGTGGAGAAAAGTGTCTAAGTCGTGCCACCTTTTAGTCAGAAAAAGTAACAGATGCCCCACCTTCTTTTACTAGAAGTCCCACCTTTTGATATGAAATATTATAATTATGATATTAAATCATATAAATGATATAAAATTTAAATGCTATAAATGTTAAGTATTATTTTATTTTTGGTTTTCAATAATGGGAAGTCCTTACTGTGTGTATATCCCTCAGCTCTCAGCTACAAAAGTAATCTCTAGAATATCTAGGCTCATGCTCAAATTTATATTTCTAAATAATTTAAGATAACATTAATGCCATTCAATATTAATTTTATATGATTTCATATAGAATTTATAGCCTTCCAAATAAAAAGTGGGGCTTCTAGTGGGAAGGAGAGAGACTTTTGGCGGAAGGGGGAGGAACAGCTATGTTTATGGGGAGGGGTAATAGATGATAAGAATTAAAGAATCATGGAACTGTAGAGTTGGAAGGGACCACAAGGGTCATCTAACCCAACCCCTTGCAATGCAGGAATCTTTTTGGCCAATGTGGGGTTCGAACCAACAACTCTGTTTAAGAGTATCTTGCTCTACTTACTGAGCTATACGCCTTACATTCTTCTGAATTGCTCTATGGTAAGTGCTGCCATTCTCTGCTGTGGATGGCCAGATGGCTCAACATTTTAAAAAGAAAGAAAGGAAAATGTCATCAGGCAGAGGAAGTGCTGCCTCTAACCTCCCCACAAACAAACTGGACTGAATGCTCAATAAATATTAGTTGTCAAGTTTGTATGCCACCCAAAGGAGCCGAGGGCAGCAATGTGCATAAACTGTGCCAAACGAAAATGATGTGGAGATCCAAAAAGATGAAGCTCAGCATGGCCAGGAAATAAAACAAGCACAACCTGTGGCCCAGTGGCATAATAATCCCCAAGCTTGGTGCTGCACAGATAAAGGACAACTATGGCTGTCTGACTGAGATTAGGTTGCTGACAGCCTGGTGATTTACACTGCAAAGAACAGTGTTGAGTGCTTTCACTGACAGATACTAAACATTCACCTGGGGGAAAAGCGAAGGTGGTTCGCATCTTCTGGGTCTTCTAAAGTACTGTTGGAGAGCTCAAGTTAAAGCTTCTTCTTCATTAGTTGACATTGTCTAATCTCACGGCAAACAGATTTGGATCAACCCACAAAAAACAGGTCATGTCGAAGTGACTTTAGTTCAATGTATAACTGTGCCTGGCTTTAATTGGTCCATCTATTCCTACATACTCCCAAAGCATGACTCGCAATGACTGCAGCCCCATCTTCAGGTCACCTACATGACCCTCAGGTCACCTTGATAAACAGGTAATCTGGAAAGCTGCCTTAAATCCCATCTCCATTCAGAACTGAGATGGACCTGGCTTCACAAAACCTCAAAGCATGACTACCAATGGGTCATTGCCATGGGTGCTCCCCAGCCAAAAGAACACACACGGCAGATAGTTAACGCTTTATTGTCAAAGCTGACAGTCATTTCTACAGCTCTGAATACCCATGCACCCCTGCCTAGCCTATGCTCTATGGAGCAGTAATATTGGGCCATACCCCCTTCATTAGCTTACATGTACACCCCACGGGCTGTACAAACATAGCCCAAGACTACACCCGGAGCATGGAAGTTTCCTCTGGTCTTCCCTCTTCAATCCCACCCCCCTGCTTCTGGGAGACAGTAGTGCAGGAGAGGTTGGGGATCTTCTGACAGATCCTGTGCTCCACCTTCTAGGTCTGAAGCTTCCCCTGCCCACCTCCTGCTTCCTGGCTGGTACAGTTCCCCACAAATCACTGCCTCCCTCTCCTGAGTCAGACTCCAGGCTCCCTTTCCCCAGTGCGCACTGCCAGTGTCCTGCCAGTCGTTGGCAGTCATACAGCAATCGCACAGCACCACCTTCTAGAAACAGCCATCCAAATGGCTGATGTTTGCACGACTGGTCTGTAGCCTCCCATACAAAGATAAGAGTCATATCCATTGCCCTGCCCACTTCTGCCAAGTGGCCCCCATGAGGTCATCCACAAGTGAATGTGCTCCTAAAATTGCCACACAGTCCCCTGGGTTACGCCAAAAACTTTGAGGAAAATATGGGGTTGGAGGAACAGGGTTTGGAAGGATGCTAGAGGGAAGCAGGGATGGGCCTCTTTGGAAAGGCCTGCAAGTGAAATCAATTTGCCCAACCTTTTCTGCTAAAAGATATTCATGAGCAGGAAACAAAACTCAATGTGACTGTTAAGAAGCACTTTGGAACCATTTTGCGGAAGGATGCGCTCTAGGGAAACCAGAGGTACCCCACTTCACGCTAATGGCTTTGCTGAGTAACAAAATGGGATGAAAACCATTATTATCTCAGGTAAAAGTCTAAGAAATGGTGCCATGTCTGCTGTTTTCTCTGTTACTTGGACAGCTGCAAGATGTTTCAGTGCCCAAAGCTTCTTGATGCTACATGGAGAACAAGAAGGAATTTGTACTACATCCCAAAGGGTTCTCCTTCTTTCTCCTGCTGGCTGTATCACTTTCTTAGGAAGGGGTGTTGCTTATAATGTTGCAGCATATAGCGGTGTCTAGATGCAAATGCTTACACTTCCATTTTTCAAATTATCAGACCAGGGGATGGCCCCTCCTTCTGAGAATGGTGCAATTTCTTCTGATTTCAACTCCCCTTCCGTTATACACACACACACACACACACACACACACACACAAACACAAACACACAGGGGAGGAAAGGGGAATATATGGGCAAGGTAGTGCCCTTTTTATGCATACAAGCTATTTATAGAACCCTCATATGCAACATCAGGGTAGTATCCAACAAAACTGACAAGTATAATAAAACCTTAAAAACTCTTTTTAAACAAACAAACAAAAATCCAGAATAAATATGGCTGACTCACAATGAAAAATGTTTAAACAACTGAATAGGCCTGCTGGCATAAAAAGGTCTTTGAGGGACACCTGAAAGTTCAAGTGTTCTGCAGCATGGGATTAGTCAAGGGAAATGCTCCTGTGAGTGCTGGGAAGTAGAGGCTGAGGCAGTTTATGTATGGCACACACAATACAATTAAAGCACATTAAAAACCCATCACTTCTTGCAAAGTATCTGGGAACTATATTTTACTGAGGGTGCTGGGAGTTGTCCCTCTGTGAGAGGCAAACTACAATTCTCAGGATTCTTTGGGGGAAGTCATGGGTTTGAACTGTATGCTGTGCATGCACTCTGTGTCTTCATGGCTGGAGGGTGGGGTAAAAATGCCTTAAGCGCAAGTGTTTCTGATGCCTCTCTCATGAACCTCAGTCAGCTTTGGACACTGAAGGGAGTTAACCTGACCAGAAGGACATCTGCGGACTTTTTACCTCCTCCCCTTATTTATCACCTCCTTTCAAGAAGGTGCAAAGTGTTAGATGGCACAGCTTTTGCTTCGTGCTGAGATAGTGCTTTTGCCCCATCTCACATCAAACACTGATGCAGACAAATTATTCTGTTTGGAAATGCATCAAACGCTACCTTCAAAGTATAATACATCATGCCTGCATATGCACCCCGCACATTCTTTTGAGGCCATCACAGAGTCATTAGACTTTAATGATGTGATTGATGATGTTACTTCCACCAACAGTTGCTAAAGCTTTCCTTTTCTTGAAAAAAAAAAGGAAGATTTTGCAAGCATATTGCATAGCAGTGGCTTAAAGCATCCTAAGCATGCTCATAAACAACTGTGGCCAGCAGTTTCTTTTCTTAGTGCCACTTCTGTAAATCTGCTGAGTAGCTTGATTCATATGTTTGCAGGGCCCAGAAAGAGTTCCTCTGCCTTTTATGACTTGCCTGTTGTCTGCAAGCAGGGTGTGTTAAGCACCACCTCTTTGCGTATCAACCATCCTGTGCGTTCTCATCCATTCCTTGCCATCTGCAAAGATGCATTCAATGCCGCATGTCAACAGGCTCTCAGAACATGAGACAAGGCTTTTTAGGCACTAATTAAGGATACCACACCCCAAATTTCTGTTTTCCCTCAGGACAGCAGGGCTGGAAAGGATAAAATTTCCTCTTCATGCCTGATGCTATTAACCCCTTGGGGTCAATGGGACTGTGCAGAAAAAAAGGCTTATGAGATATAGTGCATAAACTTTATTTAGGAACTATGAGCATAGGCATGTACAGAGTGCACCTGCCTAGCCAATAAAGAACCACCATATTTATAATAAGGCAGTTCTTCAATATTCCTTATTGTATTCCTTATTTCTTACATATTTCTTACAGTATTCCTTATTTCTTACATGTAATGATTCCTGGCAGTGGAGAGTGATGATGAGTAAATATTGAACATATACAGATATTCCTTGACGTTATTCCATTTGCATTTCTAAGACCCTGAGTTTGGGGCTGATTTTAGAACTTTATAAGCTCACCAAGTGTTCGATGAACTCAGGTTTTTGGGCAACACTAGTCTAGACCAGGATTGTCTTTGGACCAGCAGCAGCTCCCTAGTGTCTCAGATAGGAATCTTTCACCTGCTACCAGCAGGGGCATAGCTAGCTACTCCGGGGGCACTGCACGGGGGCGCTGCAGTGATCCATCTAGGGGGGTGGCGCGGTGAGCTGCCTACAGAGTCCACCTGGTGGATGCAAGCCCCACTCTGTTGTTTCGGGCAGCGAGGGCCTCCGAGCCACCTTGTCATTCCCAGGAGAGACACGTGCCTCGGGTGCGCTGCAGGCCAGGCCCCACAGTAAGTGCTGCCCCCGGTGGTGTGCCATTTTGTCACCCCCCTCAAGAATGACACCCGGGGTGGACCGCACCCCCTGCACTGCCCTTCCTGTGCCCCTGGCTACCAGGTCCTCTTTTTTCTTTTCTTTTAACTGAAATGTCAGAAATATAGTCAACAATGCCCTGCATACAAATGATGTGCTCTTTGCATTCAGGGAGCAGTTTGGGGAGCGAGTGTTGGATTCCCTATTTGCAAATAAAGTGTGTGTTTATCTCTCCAAGTCTAACATTCTGGGCTCATCCACAATTACTTTCCCCCATGTTTTCTAGGCACAGGTCCACACTTTAAAGCTCTGTGCCCAAGTGCTTGGGGTTTGTTTTTTTGTTTTTGTCTGGGAGCTTTCCCCTTGAAAACCCACTTTTTAATGCTAAATCTGAATGAAAAAGAAAGTGCTTAGGTATAGCACTTCAAAGTACAGACCTGTGTCTAAAGAAGAGGTCTGGATGAGCTCTCTGCCTCATCTTTACAAAATTTTCTATTTAAAAAAGAAAAGAAAAGATCACATGCTTTCCTGCAATGAGCTTATGCAGCCTCTTGGGGAGTATTGAGGGGATACAGTCTGTCAAACGTCAACTATTACATTCATACTCCACACACATTGTGTTTTAATTGTTGTAATCTGCAACAGGTCAATGAAAACCAGGCAGCACCCAGTTGTGCCATCACTAACAAGGACTCACTTGACAATCCTAGGAGCCAAGATGGTGGCTATTTGAGAAGGTGCATGTTTAGCTTCTCTATGGCTCACTGAGTTTTACTCAGTCCAAGGAAAGAGGAGAAGGAGAGATCTGGAGGCCACACAGTTAATTCACTGCCAAAGAAAAAGTTGTGATCCTGGTTTGACGAATCATATGTGTAAGGGCGGGAGGGGAATATGCCAAATCCTTTGGATTCAGAGTATTCATATGAACCTTAACTGACAAACTTGATTGTCTCCAGAGGAGCCCTTAATGACAAAGCAGGAAGCAGAGCAGCTGGGAGTATAAATTTTCAGTGACCTACAGCACCCATCACTGGGTGATGACACGCCGTTCCTTAATGAGCTTCTGCCTGAGAAGGATACAGTAGCCGAACAAGACAGCTGCAGCAGCTCTGGCAAGAATTAATCCCATGCAAAATGAATTGGATATGCAATCTGGAGAAGCCTACTGGATCCACGTCACTGCTAAAGCATTTATAGGCCTTTTGTTTCAGAGTCTTTAGCGGTTTACCCCACCCCAACCTCTATGGGACAAGTGACTTGGAGTGATGCTGATGGAAACAACACACAACCATCTTCGGGGGAGGGGGTTGAATTTTCCTCTTGGGTGAAACTACTGATGCTGTGGGGTGCTGAGTTCTAATAAGCTTTCCTTAACCCACTCCCCCTTAACTCACTCCCCACTTAGTATCTCCCCCCCCCATACAGTGGTACCTCAGGTTAAGTACTTAAATGACCTGGGTCATTTAGGTCTTTATAAACCAACACCATGAACTGGTCTCTGTAGCTCACTGGCTGACTGTGCAGTCCACTTAGGAACACAATTTGTTTTCCAAAGCCCTCTGCAGTATCTGTGACGATGTTTTCATGGCCCAGTTATTCAACACCCCAAACAGAAGCTTGCATTATCTTGAAATTCTGGTCCTGGCACTGGAGCAGAGGATGTTTTGGAAAATCTGGCTCAAAGAGTGCATGAATAATTAATACATTCAAATGTCACAAAATGATACCCCTCAAAAAACAGCTTAATTCACCCTTGTATCAAATGTGCACTCGCCAATCCCTCTTCCTACATGTTCTAATTAGAACCAAAGACTTGGGAAGAGGAGAGGGAGGAGTCTCACAATGTATAATGTTGATTATGCATTTGACTTACCAAAGTGAAATAGCAGGGCGGGGGAGGGGGGAGCAGGGAAAGAATTAGCTGCCTTTAATGCTGTCCTGGACAGTAAGTGGGGAATGATTAATGCTTAATAACACTTGTTGCCATTAATCCCCATTAACCTAAAGTCTTCTTCATTTGTTTTCAAATGGTTTGGCTTCCTGTTGTTTTTAATGAAAATTCATTGTGTTATATGTGGTGATGGATCTGGCTCTTTTTAAGGGTTGCAAAGGAGACTTCCACAAGGTTCAGCTTCTCCAGTCTGTGCCCTCGCCTTGTCCTCTGGGTGATCAACATGTCACATCACCAAACAACAACTACTACTACTACCCAGTATGTTTCCAAGCATAATTCAAGGTGTTGGTGCTGACCTTTAAAGCCCTAAACGGCCTCAGTCCAGTATACCTGAAGGAGCATCACCACCCCCATCGTTCTGCCCGGACGCTGAGGTCCAGTGCCGAGAGCCTTCTGGCGGTTCCCTCATTGCAAGAAGCAAAGCTACAGGGAACCAGGCAAAGGGCCTTCTCAGTAGTAGCACCTGCCCTGTGGCACACCCTCCCATCAGATGTCAAGGAGATAAAGAACTACAATGGTACCTCAGGTTAAGTACTTAATTCGTTCCGGAGGTCTGTTCTTAACCTGAAACTGTTCTTAACCTGAAGCACCACTTTAGCTAATGGGACCTCCTGCTGCTGCCACGCTGGTGGAGCCCAATTTCTGTTCTTATCCTGAAGCAAAGTTCTTAACGTGAAGCACTATTTCTGGGTTAGCGGAGTCCGTAACTTGAAGTGTATGTAACCCGAGGTACCACTGTATACAACTTTTAGAAGACATCTGTAGCCCTGTATTGGGAATTTTTAAAGGCTTGATATTTTACTATGGTTTTATATATCCTGTAAGCCATCCAGGGTGGCTGGGGAAACCCAGCCAGATGGGCGGGGTATAAATAATAAAATAAAAGTAAAATAAAATAATAATGGCAGTTTCTGCACGTGCAGTAGAAGGAAGTGTGGGACACATAGGGCTTGTTAACCTGGGAAGGGAGCCCATCTAGGAGAAGGAAGACTCTGTCCCCAAACCTCCACTGCCCTGTGGGATATCTTTTAGAGAATAAAAAGCTAAGGCGTGAACCCTACACAACTCCAGAGTGGAGTCCTTAAAACAGTTGGATGGCACCTTGTACACCTCCTTCTGGCAACTTCTACCTTGCTCTGCTTTTCTTTGGACCACATCAGTGAGGCTGAGAGGAAGGGTCTTGTCATCTGGGCAGCCCAGGACCTCCATACGCACTGCCCAAGCTAGTGCCCCCGAGAGGTTGTCACTATAATGCTATATTTACCACATAAGTTTGATTTGATGGATATGGCCTGCTCTGTGCTTCTTCTGTGGGAATATAAGAAAATGGAAAACTGCTTTATAGTGAGTCAGAGCATCTAGTTTGGCATTGTAGATGCGAGGGATTGAAACTGGGGCCTTCTGCATGCAAAGCAGGTGCTCTACCACTGAGTGATGGCCCTTCACCATCTAGATAGATGTGTCTAATTTCCAGTTGCTGGGCAAAAACAGTGGGAGAGGGCTGTGCCCTCTTGTCCCCCTTGTGGGCTTCCAAAGAGATATCTGTCTGGTCTATATGTAGAAGTGGACCCTGAAACTGACTGGCAGTTTTTCAGATCCAGCAGGACGCTTTTTTCATCCAGGGCTATTGCCACTTAGGTTTGGTTTCCTGTGGATGAGAACACACTGGAGACACACTGTCTCTCTAACTCTTGCTTTCTTTACAAATATCCTGCCTGAGCCTAACCAGAAGGGTAACCTAGTGTGAGTGCGTACAGGGCTGCAATTTTTCTTTTGAGGTTCTTAACAACAACTGTTCTTGTAACAAGATCCCTGCAGAGACCTTTCCTCTTTATTGGCTCATCGAACTCTCAATGCTGTGCCATTTGGATTTGTAACATACAGGCTGCATGGGCCAACTATGACGTTAAGCGTGTGAGTCATCGGCTCAGTAACCTATCACTCCCGGGAGCTATTGATTTTATTGAATTTAGTGGGGGATCTTTTTGCTAGAAAAACACTGAAGCTTTAGCAGGCATTTGTAGCATGAATGCTGATGGACTGTGCTGCTGTAAGGGAATGAAGGCAGGGTGGGGAGAATGTGCAGCCGGACTAAGACACAGGGATAGCCAAGGCTGTCAATTTCAGTTTTTCTTGTGTTCTGAGCCAGCTTGCAGGATTCTCAAAGGCAGTTGGTTGGCTGCTCTGAGAACAGAATGCTGGACTAGGTGGGCCATTGGCTTGATCCAGCAGGCTCTTCTAATATTCCCCGTTTCTCATTTTTCTTAAAATTCTTAAATTCAGCTCCCCACATTTCCACACCAGCTTTCAATCCCCCCCTTGTTTTTAGTGCTCATGGCAACTCATGGGCATTTTAGTTCAAATGTTTTCTAGCGTACACATTTTTTCCAATACTATTTTTACTAAAATAATACACTTTCTTATTTGCAGTAATGTATGTGTTCCTAGGATTGGGGTGGCTCTGTGGTCTAAACCACTGGACCTTGGGCTTGCTGATAGAAAGGTCAGTAGTTCAAATCCCCGCAATGGGGTGAGCTCCTGTTGCTCGGTCCCAGCTCCTGCCAACCTAGCAGTTCGAAAGCACGTCAAAATGCAAGTAAATAAATAGGTACTGTTCTGGCAGGAAGGTAAACAGCGTTTCTGTGCGCTGCTCTGGTTTTGCCAGATGTGGCTTAGTCATGCTGGCCACATGACCTGGAAAAACTGTCTGCGGACAAACGCCGGCTCCCTCAGCCAGTAAAGCAAGATGAACACCGCAACCCCAGAGTTGTTCATGACTAGACTTAACTGTCAGGGGTCCTTTACCTTTACCTTTATGTGTTTCTATGGATAATTATTTACTGTGGCACATGCATCATCATCATCATCAGCAGCAGCAGCAGCAGCAGCAGCATTTCATTTATTCAGGCATCCAAAACCAATTTACAATATAATAACCTATATAAAACAGTTATCTATTATGCATATAAACAGTTTAAAACAACAACACCACATGTTGTTGTTGTTGTTTAGTTGTTTAGTCATGTCCGACTCTTCATGACCCCATGGACCAGAGCACCCCAGGCACTCCTGTTTTCCACTACCTCCCGCAGTTTGGTCAAACTCATGCTGGTAGCTTCAAGAACACTGTCCAGCCATCTCGTCCTCTGTCGTCCCCTTCTCCTTGTGCCCCTTCTGTTTGTCAGGAGGTGATGGGCCCAGTGGCCATGATCTTCGTTTTTTTTGATGTTGAGCTTCATACCATATTTTGCACTCTCCTCTTTCACCCTCATTAAAAGGTTCTTTAATTCCTCCTCACTTTCTGCCATCAAGGTGGTGTCATCTGCATATCTGAGGTTGTTGATATTTCTTCCGGCAATCTTAATTCCAGTTGGGGATTCATCCAGCCCAGCCTTTTGCATGATGAATTCTGCATATAAGTTAAATAAGCAGGGAGACAATATACAGACTTGTCGTACTCCTTTCCCAATTTTGAACCAATCAGTTGTTCCATATCCAGTTCTAACTGTAGCTTCTTGTCCCACATAGAGATTTCTCAGGAGACAGATGAGGTGATCAGGCACTCCCATTTCTTTAAGAACTTGCCATAGTTTGCTGTGATCGACACAGTCAAAGGCTTTTGCATAGTCAATGAAGCATAAGTAGATATCTTTCTGGACTCTCTAGCTTTCTCCATAATCCAGCACATGTTTGCAATTTGGTCTCTGGTTCCTCTGCCCCTTCGAAATCCAGCTTGCACTTCTGGGAGTTCCCGGTCCACATACATAAGATCAATTCAAATCCAAGACAGCTTCCAACTGGGAGAAAGATTTCAGAAGATCTGTTGAAAGAGGAACATGGAATGTATGAATCTGCTGGAGCACTGCACCGTAAAATTCAAAGAACTGCAAAATTCAAAAGAGGTCTGTGTTTCTGTTTCAGAATGTGCTAATTAGGGTTGTTTTAAATGCAAGATGAATCAAATTTCTCCCTCATCCCTTGGAAGGTTTCAACCTTGCTAGTCTGCCTGCCTACACAGCTCCTCTTCCACCAGAGTTCACCTGTGGAATCTGCTTTCCTACTATATTAAGATCAACGCTTCTTGGGTTTTCACTACTAGATAAAGCTTGACTCCTGATTCCAGCTGAAGGACCACCCAGCTTTGACAATATGGCATGGAAGGCTTGAAGAAAACCAGGAAAAGTCCTGTTGGGTGCCAGTCAATGATACCAGCAAAGGATCTGAATGGCTTTCAAAGAAGATTGGATGAACTCATGGTGGATTCGGCTATCAGTGGCTGCTAATCCAGATAGTTATGCTCCATCTCCACCTTTGGAGGCAGTATGCTTCAGAATACCAGCTGCTGGGAATCCCACGTGGGGAGAGGGCTGTTGTGTTCAGGTCCTGCTTGCAGGCTTCCCATGGGCATCTGTGTGGCCACTGTGAGAGCACAATGCTGGATTAGATGAGCCACTTGCCTGATTGAGCAGGACTCGTCTGTTGTTCTGATGTTTTAGCTGGTATATTTTAACTTCGGTATATTTTTTTTCAAAAAAGGATTGCAAGAATCCTCATGTGGGCACTTCCGGGATGTATTGCTGTGCTACAACAGCACTTCCACAACATTTATCCATGTTCTGGTAATCCCCTTGTCCCTTAGAGACCTTGAGCAAGCAAAATCTAAGGAACAAGAGCCAGCACATTCTTCACAGCAGGGAGTTTAAATGAGAATTTGGTGCTGGGTTAGCGTCTCCTCTTAGCTACATGAATCAGCCTTTGTCATTTAAGCTCTTCAGATGCTCAGCCTGTGAGAGGGAGGCTGCAATCCTGCTTACTTGGAAGCCTCACCCGAATCTGAGGGGCATTTAAGCAATACTCAGGCATTATTCACACATAGTGTGCTACCGAAACTGATTTGGAGTGGGACTGTGCTTCTAACCTCCCCTCTTACATCATGGCTCCTTTACAGAATCACAGAATCCTAGAACTGTAGAGTTGGAAGGGGACCCCCAAGGGTCATCTAGTCCAACCCCCTGCAATGCAGGAATCACAAGTAAAGAATCCCTGACAGATGGCCATCCAACCTCTGTTAAAAAGAATTTCAATGAAGGAGAGTCCCCCACCTTCTGAGAGAGTCCACTCCACTGTCAAACAACTCTTACTATCAAAAAGTTCTTCCTAATGTTTGGTTGGAATCTCGTTTCCTATAGTTTGAGTCCATTGAGTTGTTTAGAGTGTGGTGCTGATGATGCCAAGGCTGCAGGTTCAATCCCTGAATGGGGCAGCTGTATATTCCTGCATTGCAGGAAGTTGTACTAGATGATCCTCAGAGTCCCTTACAATTCTACAGTGGTATGATCCTATGATCCAGGTCCTTCCCTCTGGAGAAGCAGAAAGCAAGTTTGCTCCATCATCCGGACCTTGTGACAGCCCTTTCAGTTTTCTGTTCTCCATATTAAACATACCCAGGTCCCTTAACTGTTCCTTATAAGGCTTGGTTTCCAGACTGTTTGTCAACTTGGTTCTCCTCCAAGGTTCCTGGAACTGGACATAGTACTCCAGGTGGGGTATGACCAAGACAGAATAGATTGGTACTGTTACTTTCCTTGATCTGGACACTACCCTCCAGAGCAGGAGAAAACAAGCTCACTTCATCTTCCATATGACAGCTCTTGAGATATTTGATGCCTACCATATCTCCTCTGTCTCCTCTTTTCCAGGCTAAACATACCCACTATATGCAGATCAACATGAGAAACTGACTTAAGGGGGAGTGGAATCCCACTTAGGCTGTACAAATAACCCTGGATTTTAATTACTGTATTTTTCGCTCTATAGGACGCACTTTATCCTCTCCAAAATTAAGGGGAAATGTGTGTGCATCCTATGGAGTGAATTCAGGCTCCTTGGCTTCAGCGATAGCAATGTGAAGCCTCCGAAGCGCAGAGGGAGCGCTTCCAGTCCCACCAGGAGATTCTGGACACTGAACCTGATGCCTTCTGCATGCTAAGCAGTTGTTCTACCACTGAGCTATGGCCCTAGCTCACAATATTGTTGTCAGGATAAAATGGAGAAGGTGGAGGCTGAAATGTGTATGCTCTGTGGAGGAAAGTTGGGATAGAAGTATAAGAAGGAATAAAGTATGTAAACTAGCCTATAAGTGAATAAGCTACAGTATATTTTTAACTTACTCTCCTAATAATTTGTATATAAATTATAAAAGTGGTATATAAATTTTGTTAAATAAAAAAGAGGAAATGTTCAGACTTTCAAACAGTGTGTTATGCCTGAGCCTTCATTGCTGAAACTCCCAACAGCATTTTCATGCTCACAAACACCTGATGAAGGAACCATTGTGACATATCCCATTCAAGGAGATATAAGGGGCAACAGGCTGTCAACAGTGGCAGTAGTTGGGAGCCACAGGAAGTATTTTCGTAGTGCCTGAGGAATTAATCCCTTCTTTAACGTTCTTAATTGCTGGATCGATTTAACAGGACTGGAGCTAACATTTGCTTGGATTTGGCACCATTGGTAGAGAACTGCCTGCTGCGTCCTCCGCTTTGAAGTCACCCTGGTCTTTGGACCTCCAGCACCTTCTTCAGCATGTCCAACCCATCTAAGAGGCGTCTGATACTGGTGTTCCACTGGGTTAGGAAGAAGCCCCTGACAGAGAAGCCGGGCTCTACCATCTCGGCCAGACCTTCTGCCTCTGCACCGGCTTGCAACACTCCTCACATTTCACCCTACTTCACAAGGAGCAAGACAAAACCTGCTCCGCTCAGGAGGTCCAGCAGGTGCAAGGTGCTGCGATTGCCGAATCTCACCGACCCCAAGGTTTTAAGATCGGTCATTGGCAGCGTTGGCCGGAAGAGAGCCCGCAGGCGTGGCAAGCAAAAGATGCCCACGAGCATTTAAGATATGAAAAGCTACTGGATTTAATCAGGAAGTTATGAGACATGCACTGATTGGAAGTGAAGCTGTATATCGGCCCTGAACCTTCTGCAGGTGCAGATTAAGTAGGCTTGCTTTTAAATGCCATCTGAATCAAGTTTCTCCTCCATCCCTATTGGTAGCTATGTGGAGGGTTGCTATCACTTCTTCCTCCCTCCCTCTCCACTCCAGTGTATCTTTTAACATGAGCCAAAGAAGCAGGCAAAAGGCAAATGCTTTCCTCTCAGCTCTGTTCCCACTGGAGTCCACTGGTCTCCTCCTTCTGTCACAGGCTCATCACCCTGATCTCTCCCAGGTACCAGATGCTTTGCAGCCAGAAGTTTAGTGATCCTTCCACTTAGTTCCAGATTTGGCAAGTAGGCCACATATGCCTTCCAGATCTCGAGAAGAGGCCTGCCATCTTCCACGCTTTGATGCTGAGTGTCACGGAGGTGTTCCATAAAGGCTTCCCTTTTACGGATTAGAAAAAAATACAAATATACAGAAAAAGGAAAATACATGTAACCAATAAAAAATTAGAAAACATTTTACCTCTTCTGATATTTACAATTATTTGCACCTCTACAAAACAATATTCACAATAAAGAAAAGAAATGAAAGGTAAAATATAAAATAAAAGAATAAGAAGAAGATAAAGAAAATGAAGAAATAAGATCAAGAATGAGAATTTTAAAAGTAGATAAGTATTCACTATACACAGCGATTTCCAACCTATATTTATGTTCAATTATGTATTTTCATCATATCCTTATCTATCTTAATTAAAATATTTTTAAAAGACTTCCACCATTTGCCTGACACATTTTTGGTAGTCCATTTGCGTGTTGAGGTCCCCAAGCCACCCCTCAAAATAATTCACAAATCACACGTAATTTTTGTTTAAGGTTTTTGGCATAATCTTGGCCACAACTTTATTAAAATACATAATCTGTGAGTGGTTGCTTACGCATTGGTTATGACTATCTGTCCCCCCGCCTGGGACAGAACTGACTTTCTGAACTCCCTCGGAAGCCAGTGAAGGGAAAACAATGTTGGGGATCAGTTGAGCTGAGCGACAGTCCCTCACCATTCACCCAACCAGCTCCCCAAGGCTTGCCAGCCCTGGTCCCATTTCAGGGATTGGACGAAATTGTGGCAAGCCCCAGGATTCCTTTAACGGAATTCCCTTCCACACCACCATTGGAAAACACAGCCTATCCTGACCACTCCTCCACCAATTTTTATAACCAATGCCTAACCACCACACGAGCTCTTACACTCGCCACCAAACCACTCACAACCCCAATCAAGTACCCAATTTTGCAGCCACCGCATCCAGCCAAACATCATTCCAAAAATTGGAGAGGTGCACTCCATCTGCACGGTAAAGGGCCTCAGCCTTAAAATTAATGTCTGGGTGCGAAATCACCAAACCACACAGCTCCAATACCTTCCCGCAAACAGCAGAGTTTATGTGCTTCCTGGCCCTCTCAGCTGCCTCTGGGCAGGAAATGCCATGCCAGGTTTGCCTCTGCAGCAGGTGAGACCAAATTATTCTCACTGAAGGTAGTAAGGCTGCCAATTCTTCCAAATCCCTTTGGATTGTGGTGCACAACGCAAGACAATCAGTAGTTGCCGCATCATTTCCCCCCAGCTGCACCACTATAGCCACAAGCTCGGGGGGCAGCGGGAAGGTGGTGCGCAGCCTTTGCACTGCTCCCCGACCTGGTCTTTGAGGCTGGCAGTGGGGGAAAGCAGCACTCCCCCCCCCGCCAGCCCCACAAACTCGTGGGGCAGCGGGAACGCGGCGCGCAGCCTTTGTGCTGATCCCCAACCTTGTCTTGGAGGCTGGTGGTGGGGGAAAGCAGTGCTTCCACCCCCCCCGCCAGCCCCAAAGAGCATGTCGAAAGGAACCCAAAGCCTCCGGAGCCCAGCGGGAACTCCCGTTGCACTCCTGAGGCTTCAGGTTGCCTTCACTGAAGCCTGGAGAGTGAGAGGGGTCAGTGCGCAGCGACCCCTCTCACTCTCCAGGCTTCCAAGGTAACCGCCTGAAGCCTCCAGAGCGCAGTGGGAACTCCTGCTGCGCTCCGGCGGCTTCGGGTGAACGCACCTTGAACGCACAGAACGCACCTTGTTTTAGAGGGGGAGAACAAGGGGGGGGGGAAATCTCCCCCTCTCTGCGCAGCGCCCCTTCAGTGAAGCGGTAGGAGAAATGGAAGGGGCTCCGTTTCTCCTGCCGCTTCGCTGAAGGGGCGCTGAGCAGAGAGGGGGAGAATTTTTTTCCCTTGTTCTCCCCCTCTAAAACAAGGTGCGTCCTACGGTCGGGTGTGTCCTATAGAGCAAAAAAATACGGTATTTCATAGAACGGAAGAGTTGGAAGGTACTCCAAGGGCCATCTAGCCCAACCCCAGGCAATGCAGGAATCACAGCTAGATTTCCCTAGATTTAGTGAATTCTTATACCACCCTTTACGACACATACTTCCAGAGCATCCCACACAGAAAAGAAGCAAAAACAGTAAATACTTATTAAAATAATGCCAACACAACAGTAGATTTAAAAACAGCACCATAGCAAAATAAAAGAACGAGTTGAATAGCATCAAGCATTCCCCCTTTCCCTATTTTTCTTCTTCACTCGCTAATAAATTGTTCCCGGGTTCATGATGTAGAAATTGTCATTAAGAGAACAGTTCCAGGTGGACACATGGTTGTCATTTCCCTGCTGGCTCAGTTGGTTCCCAGAAATGCTTTTTCCACTTCGGACTATCTCCATCTACCTCTCTGTCTTCCTGTCTCACAATGGTCCGGCTGGTTTCCATCCACATGGATTAGGAGCTGTGTTCCCCCCCCCCCCCGTTCTTTCCATTTGTTTTTAAATAAAAGACTTCTGAGCAGTTGGGGGGAGATGGCAAGGGAAGGGCTGCATTTTGCAACTGGTGAGGAAGCTTGGCTCCTCTTTGGGAAAGTTTCATCCACACAGGGCTTAGTTTGAGGGTCATTTTTTGTGTAGTTTGCAGTCCATTCACCGTGCCCCCCCCCAGCCTAACCTCTCTCCTTCACAAGGTTCTTGTGAGGATAAAATGGAGAGAACTATTTTTGCCACCTGTAGAGAAAAGGTGAGATATAAATAGAATAATAAATACAAATGCACCCCACATGAGAACTGCTTTATATCCTCCTTGAGGGTTTCTCTCTGTCTGGAATGTGTCCTTGAACTCTGAAGATCCCTCTTGCTTGCCAGTATTTGAAATACTGAACTTCAAATTGTTGTAGCCTGCCCTGGGATCAGCTTTTGAAGGACAGGTGATAAATCTACAACAACGATGATGTTTACATTCACTGTTCCACCCACTTTTGCTTCTGGCCCCACCCACTGGTGGCATGTGGCTCCCAGAAGGTTTCCCAGAAGGGAATGTGACCTCTATTCTGAAGAAGCTTTCCCACTCCTGATGCAGAGCATAGTTTAACGATGGAACTTGTTTCCAAAAGATGTAGCGAAGGCTTCGTACTTGGATGGCTATTGTCATGGACTTGTTGGATGCAGAGGAGTGGTGGTAGGACTGGTGGTGGGATGACAATGAGTGGTCAGAGGGAGAACAGGGAGAAGACTGAAGAGGCAGGAGGGCTTAGTGAGCTGGGAGAGTCTGTGGCAGCGAGAAGTGTAGTTAAACAATGGCACTCGCTCCCACAGGTCACCAATTTACATGGCTTTAACAGAGAGTTATCCTTCATAAAGGAGATGGTTATCAATGGCGACTAGCCATGATGGCTGTGCTCTATCTCAACAGCTGAAGGTAGTAATGCTTCTGAGTACCACTTTCTGGAAACTGCAGGAGGGGAGAGTGCTGCTTATGGGTTTTCCACAAGCATCCGGTGGGAACAGGATGCTGGACAAGATGGGCCATTGGCACTTCTTAATAATTAAAATCAACAGTTTTAAGTATTGTAGGACTGGTATAATATTTCAATCTTTCTTTCTTTCTTTATCTATCTATCAGCTGATAGATCTCTTTTCAACTGCAGAAGTCTTTCCCTCTTCCCTCGCCCCCTCAATGTCTTGTTCTTCCTGGGCATATTCTTAAGAACAAAAATACATAACAGGCAGGTTTTATTTATTTTTTAAGCTGTGGTTTCCAATCATAAGTTGGATTTTCCTCTGACAGGCCCCCTGGGGAGCTAATGAGCAGCCATAAAACTCCTTCCAGAAATATAGGCTCCATGTGTAATATGGTCACCTTGAGGAAAAGAACACTGGCTTACATCTTGGATTTTTATTTATTATTATTTTTGCCTCTGTCCGCAGCTTGCACAGTAATGATCATATAGCTTGCAGACTTCTAAAAACAGGACATCAACAGCTAACCACAATGCTTTAGAAAGCATTAGATGGTATACAAGAACTGAGGTGTACACGATCCTGGTGCTATTTTTAAGCCAGGGAATGGATTTTGCATGCCATGGAGCAGATTTAATAAACAGTGCTGTGCCAATTTATAAGGAGAGTCAGCTGAAGCCAGGAAACCAGGTTATCCCACAAGAGCTGAAAGGGATAGCAAAGCACTCAGGTGAATGCATGGTTTAGATAAACAGGGATCAAAATATCCAATGAATAGACCCAAAATGTCCCTTCACAACTGAAAGCCTGAAGCCAAAGAACTGGCTACTCACTGAACAATTCAAACTAAAGAAAGCCAACTTCAGGTACCCCTATTCCAAACTCAGTTCAAGAGGAATTGGGAAGAATTTGATTTACACCACCTTTTTTTGGGGGGGGGGGGTTAAGTTCCTCTGGGTTAGTAGGTCATGTGACTAAGTGGAAAGATGTGTGGAATAGGCATCAGTTTCTGTCCTGCTCCTCCTATGCTACCCTACAAATCCAGAATACCCTTTTTGGGAGACTTATGCCAATATAGGTTCTGCCATTGTAAGTTCTTCTGGCTGAGCCCTGTCTGGGTGAGGGACATATGTCAGCATATCTTAGACTCAGCTACAGTGAGGGACTTAATGCCAACTTAGGCACATCTTAGCTGGGCAAGCCAAAGACTATCAAATCCAAACTGTCCCATTCTGTCAAATCCTTGGTTTGGATTGCACTGTTAGTCTCTTTGCATCTATAAGTGCCAGTGATTTTTTTTTAATGGGGGGAGAATCTAATCCATCAAATTGACCAGAACTGTGTGGTGTGGCCAGAATATGGGGATACTAAGTTAACAACGCAATATGAGAACTCTCTCCCGTGTCCCAGAAACTTTTCTCAATCTCCCACCTGCCCAGACAAGGGTTTAATTGCTGTCAAACTGACAACTTTCAGTTCCCCCACAGAAGCTGGACTGTGAACTGCTCTGTTCCCTGAGCAATGAAATGTTCTGTGGCATCACACCAGTTCTCTGTCAGTCAGTATCAAAGGCTTTACCATCACAAATGCAGTGCATGCAACGAAAGACATATATAAGCAGCACTGAAAATACCTTCAGGGAGGAACCAAAAGTTCAGCAATAGCCTTGGAGTAACACAGGGGCTGATGGAGATCCAGTCAACAGGCTCACCCATACTTCTGCTTGTCCTTTGCACGGGTCCAAGAGGTTTTCCACTTGTCCTGTGGTTTCTAGGCATGAGTCTGAGTAGTTTTGCTACTTTCTCTGGGAAATTGCACTGTTTACCACTGAATCAGAGCAAATGTCCACTTGCAGAAAAAAAGATTGTTTGTTCCAGTTCAGCAGTAAACAGCAGGTTGGGCAAGCAGGAATGTGGATAAGCCCAAAACCTTTTTCAAAGGATACTTCATTATGTCTAAGAGTGTGGTTTGAAGGCATATGGGGCTACTACCTTGCTTGAAAGCAGGTCTGGGTCTGGTCAGTGCCTGGATAGGTAACTATATGGGAACCACAGTGGAAGACAAGCAGGATATAAACGTAAGAAAATAAAGACAATATAGCCCATAGTCAAGTGTTGTTGTTATTTATTAATTTATATACCTTTTATATGCAAAAACAGTTTCTAAGCCGTCATCATCTAAGTGTGCACTTCACTGGCAGGGGCGAAGTGAACTCGTGGGTTTAGAGGCCTCTATTATATATTTTTTGGCAGAGTACCTTAGAAAGTGCTCTTGCAAAATCAGTGAAATGTTCCCTAGGATTTCACTCTCAAGGTTATTTTCATCAACCTTGCTTGCTTTTCCATCAGCCCATCAGTGAGTCTTTTGCTTTTTGAGTGTTGTTCTTTCCAGGCCAATCAAGGATCTGCAGAAAGGTTTTTCTTCCCCGTAATCAATCCATCAGTCATGTCTGGCTTGTCACGTCTAAAAAACGATAGAAACTTCAACAAGTGCTTAATATTCCCCATTGAGAAGCCTTAGCACCCTGAAGTTGGTATGATTAACATTACTCCACCATCAACAGGAAGAGTATTAAAGCTTTGCTTTATAAACTAGGAAAAATCCAACAGTAAATGGTGTTGAGGGGGGGGGGAGGGAGAAGAAAAAGGAGAGACAGAGATAATGTATATGTAAAATATTCACTGCATTATTGCTTTATATATGCATCGTGCAGTAGATGAGGAATCTTAAAAGTGAGAATGCTGTTGATAAATCTAGCATGGTTATTTGACATTTAATTTATTTACTTAAATAATTCCTACCTTGCCTTTCAAATAAATTTTCCAAAGCATGTTAACATCTCCCCCAAAAAACCCAAGCAAATGCAATATAAAATTGCATTGAGAAATTAAAAGCATAAGGCTTATAAAAAGCTGATAAAAACAGCAGATTAAAAAGAACCAGCCCAGTCATAAAATACCTTCTGGAATAAAAACATCTTTAAAATGCCATATATGAATGGGAAGAGAGAAGGAGGAGAGAGAATTCTATAAACTTAGTGGCAGCACTGAAAAGACCCTGAACTTAGTAACCAGCAATTGGCTTTCAGCTAACGTTGAGCCTCTGATGCCCATCTAAGGCTCAGACAGATTCATATGGGTGACAACAGTCCCTAAAATAATAAATAAAAGTTTTCCCCACAGAGCAACAACTCCCAGAAACCTCAACAAATTACAGTTCCTAGGATTCTTGTGTGTGAGATGTGCTTTAAATGTGCTTCACATGCACGGTGTGATTGCAGCCGGTGCTCCTGGTCACTTCAATGCAAGCTTTGTGTTCGTTACCCCTCCAAATGTGTGGCTGGTGGCTGAGGGACTTCAGCAAAGGAATCTTCCAGTTCATTGAAGCTAATCAACAACTGATGTGCTTCTTCCCCTCACCCAAAGTCCTTGCTGCCATCTGTTTCATCCATATTCATAAATCTGATAGCTTCACACTCTCCAAAATTGAATTGCCGAGTCTCGCAACCTTAGCCAGATAGGGCGTGTTGTACTGTTTGATTTTAACAAGGCTGATAAGACACATCGTGCATTCTGCTAGCACTCAGTCTCCTTTTGATTTCAAATAATTTAAATGCTTGCCTTTTGACAACCTATCTCATCCTGGGGTGATAATTAAAATGCAGTTTTCTTATTGTGTTTCATGGAGCCCTGAGAGGGCAAAATGCAATCAAGCTTTCACACCATAGAAATCCAGGAAAAGCATTGGTGATCTCGTTTTCTGATATCTTTTGGCAATGGAATTGATTTTTAAAAAACAAGCATTGTGCATAATGGACTCAAACAAAACTGGGACAGGAATAACATCACTGGGTTCTTTAAAACTAACCCCAACCCCCGCTGCCACTTTTACAGTTTGTGATTATAAGATGTTGTTGTTTAGTCGTTTAGTCGTGTCCGACTCTTCCTGACCCCATGGACCAGAGCACGCCAGGCACTCCTGTGTTCCACTGCCTCCCGCAGTTTGGTCAAACTCATGCTGGTAGCTTCAAGAACACTGCCCTACCATCTCGTCCTCTGTTGTCCCCTTCTCCTTGTGCCCTCAATCTTTCCCAACATCAGGGTCTTTTCCAGGGAGTCTTCTCTTCTCATGAGGTGGCCAAAGTATTGGAGCCTAAGTTTCAGGATCTGTCCTTCCAGTGAGCACCCAGGGCTGATCTCCCCAAGAATGGAGAGGTTTGATCTTCTTGCAGTCCATGGGACTCTCAAGAGTCTCCTCCAGCACCATAATTCAAAAGCATCCATTCTTTGGCGATCAGCCTTCTTTATGGTCCAGCTCTCACTTCCATACATCACTACTGGGAAAACCATGGCTTTAACTATATCGACCTTTGGTGGCAAGGTGATGTCTCTGTTTTTTAAGATGCTGTCTAGGTTTGTCATTGCTTTTCTCCCAAGAAGCAGGTGATACTCAGCTGAAATTGCCAAAAAAGGCTTTTGAGTTGAATGTCCCCTTTAAGATTTCCCCAGTAAATACAAATTCTAAACATGTGGCTGTCATATTGGAATCATTTTGAGTGCAGCCTAAGGGTTAATTCAGTTTGTGTTAAATTTAACTACTCAATAGGGGGGCGGGGCAGGTAGAGGAATTGCTTGGCAACCAGGCTGTGTGGCTTGATGTTTGCTGGGGTAGCATGTGCTCTGATTTGCTGATTAGTTCTGAGGGAGCTTTTCTTCTTAAAATCCTTAAATAAGAGACACGGGGGAATGACGAATGGACTTCAATGTCTGTACACTAATGCACAAAGCATGGGAAATAAACAAGATGAGCTTGAGCTCTTGGTACAGCAAACTAAATATGACATAATAGGCATCACTGAAACCTGGTGGGATAAGTCCCACGATTGGAATGTAAAAATGGAGGGATACAATCTATTTCAGAGAAACAGACCAGACAAGAAAGGAGGAGGAGTGGCGTTATATGTCAGGGATGTGTATACCTGTGAAGAGATCCAAGATTTAGAACCTCAAAGCCAAAGTGAGAGCATTTGGGTCAAAATTAAGGGAGAGAAGAATAATAGTGACCTCATTGTGGGAGTTTACTATAGATCCCCAAGCCAAACGGAGGACATAGATGATGCCTTCCTGGAACAGATGGCCAAGCATGCAAAAGGAAGGGAGATAGTAGTAATGGGGGACTTCAATTACCCAGATATTTGTTGGATGTCAAACTCAGCCAAGAGCATAAGGTCAAACAGATTCCTCACTGGCCTTGCAGACAACTTCATTGTCCAGAAAGTGGGAGAAGCAACAAGAGGAACAGCCATTTTAGATCTGGTCCTAACCAATGTCGATGACCTGGTTAATGGGGTAGAAGTGGAAGGATCATTAGGCGCAAGTGATCATGCTCTTCTGAAGTTTACTATACAGCGGAAAGGAGCAGCCAAACATACTAGGACTCAATTTCTTGACTTTAAGAAAGCCGACTTCATAAAACTTAGGGAAGTGCTGGGTGAGATCCCATGGACAGTAATACTAAAAGGAAAGGGAGTTCATGATGGCTGGGAGTTTGTTAAGAGGGAGATAGTAAAAGCACAACTTCAGGCAATACCAATGAGACGGAAACATGGAAGGTGCCTAAAGAAGCCAGGGTGGCTATCTAAAGAACTTTTAACTGAGTTAAGATTAAAAAAGGATGTGTACAAAAAATGGAAAAGGGGGGAAACCACCAAAGAGGAATTCAAACAAATAGCCAGCACGTGTAGACACAAAGTCAGAAAAGCTAAAGCACAGAATGAACTCAGGCTTGCTAGAGAGGTTAAAAGCAACAAAAAAGGCTTCTATGGGTATGTTCGTAGCAAAAGGAAGAACAAAGAAACAGTGGGGTCACTCAGAGGAGAAGATGGTGAAATGCAAACAGGGGACACAGAAAGGGCTGAACTCCTCAATGCCTTCTTTGCCTCAGTCTTCTCCGATAAAGAAAACAATGCCCGACCTGAAGAATTTGGAGGAAATGATTCAGCAGAGGAAACACAGCCCAGAATAACTAAGGAGATAGTACAAGAATACTTGGCTAGTTTAGATGTATTCAAGTCTCCAGGGCCAGATGAACTGCATCCAAGAGTATTAAAAGAACTGGCAGATGTGATCTCAGAACCACTGGCAGCCATCTTTGAGAATTCCTGGAGAACAGGCGAAGTCCCGGCAGACTGGAGGAGGGCAAATGTTGTCCCTATTTTCAAAAAGGGGAAAAGAGAGGACCCAAATAATTACCGCCCAGTCAGTCTAACATCAATACCAGGGAAGATTCTGGAGCAGATCATTAAGCGAACAATCTGTGAGCACCTAGAAAGGAATGCTGTGATCACCAATAGTCAGCATGGATTTCTGAAAAATAAGTCATGTCAGACTAACCTGATCTCATTTTTTGACAGAATTACAAGCCTGGTAGATGAAGGGAACGCAGTGGATGTAGTCTACCTTGATTTCAGCAAGGCATTTGACAAGGTGCCCCATGATGTTCTTGTAAAGAAGCTGGTAAAATGCGGTCTTGACTATGCTACCACTCAGTGGATTTGTAACTGGCTGACTGACCGGACCCAAAGGGTGCTCATCAATGGTTCCTCTTCATCCTGGAGAAGAGTGACTAGTGGGGTGCCACAGGGTTCTGTTTTGGGCCCGGTCTTATTCAACATCTTTATCAACGACTTGGATGATGGACTCAAGGGCATCCTGATCAAATTTGCAGATGACACCAAACTGGGAGGGGTGGCTAACACCCCAGAGGACAGGATCACACTTCAAAACGACCTTGACAGATTAGAGAACTGGGCCAAAACAAACCAGATGAATTTTAACAGGGAGAAATGTAAAGTATTGCACTTGGGCAAAAAAAATGAGAGGCACAAATACAAGATGGGTGACACCTGGCTTGAGAGCAGTACATGTGAAAAGGATCTAGGAGTCTTGGTTGACCACAAACTTAACATGAGCCAACAGTGTGACGCGGCAGCTAAAAAAGCCAATGCAATTCTGGGCTGCATCAATAGGAGTATAGCATCTAGATCAAGGGAAGTTATAGTGCCACTGTATTCTGCTCTGGTCAGACCTCACCTGGAGTACTGTGTCCAGTTCTGGGCACCACAGTTCAAGAAGGACACTGACAAACTAGAACGTGTCCAGAGGAGGGCAACCAAAATGGTCAAAGGCCTGGAAACAATGCCTTATGAGGATCGGCTGAGGGAGCTGGGCATGTTTAGCCTGGAGAAGAGGAGGTTAAGGGGTGATATGATAGCTATGTTCAAATATATAAAAGGATGTCACATAGAGGAGGGAGAAAGGTTGTTTTCTGCTGCTCCAGAGAAGCGGACACGGAGCAATGGATCCAAACTACAAGAAAGAAGATTCCACCTAAACATTAGGAAGAACTTCCTGACAGTAAGAGCTGTTCGACAGTGGAATTTGCTGCCAAGGAGTGTGGTGGAGTCTCCTTCTTTGGAGGTCTTTAAGCAGAGGCTTGACAACCATATGTCAGGAGTGCTCTGATGGTGTTTCCTGCTTGGCAGGGGGTTGGACTCGATGACCCTTGTGGTCTCTTCCAACTCTATGATTCTATGATTCTATGATTCTTCTGTATGTTTGGTTGAATATCTCCCTACTGTGTACAAGGCCTGAAGTATGAAAGACAAAGCCTCTCTATTCCTTTCGTTTTTATATATAATTTTATTTTTTATTTTTACAAAGTAATAATAATAAATAAATAAAAATAAAAATGTGCACCCCACCCCCAAGACCATTCCATTGCAACTATCCAACCACCCAAAATTTCAACACCTCTTGTGATGGTTTGACCCCTTTCCATTTTAACAGTACAAATTCTACAAACACCTTCCATATCGCCTCAAAATCGTTTCTCCTGCATATACCCCATCTTACCTTAATAGCATATGTTAATTTATCATTAATATCCCACACCTCTTTATTCCAATCTCTCTGTTCCTTTCTCCTCAAATAATAGAATGTTTCATTCCATTTCTGCAGTAAAGTATTGCCAGCATTCCTTTTCTTTCTGGACTCTGTCTGCATTTTTTAAGTGCTAACACTGAAGATAGGTGGTTTATGATCAGGGTGTTTTCACTGGCTAAGGTTGTTGGGTGTTTGAGTCATATAACATCTGGAAGCAAAACATCTGGAGGGCACCACGTTGGCAGAGACAAGAATGTAAATGAATGCTGCTCTAAATCCTTTCCTTGCTCCACACCAAAGGCTTGACTATGATGGTATGGCAGATACAAGCGTCGGGATGTCTTCTGTGCCTCACTTGCACAAGTCAGGATGAATTTCAGTCCACCAGGAGTAGACAGGAAAGGACAAAGTAGTGTGACTGAGCAACAGTGCTGCAGCATGATGGGTGGTTAGGAAGCGAAGAGATAAGAAAGTTGCCACCGATTTTAGCCTCTCTTTTTTTACCTGTCTAACGAAATTAGTCTACTGGTACTTGTGCTTTTCCGATGCTGTGCCTTTCTTTTCAATGCTCTTTGAAAGCTCCTGTTGAAATTAATCTGTTTCTCATAAGAATGTTGCCAGGTTAGGTCAACCCAATTGTCTATCAAACAATGCGTTCTTCCTGGCAACAGTGGAGAGTGTGGGGGAGGGTTGAATTCAATTCAGTTTGCATTGAAAGGCAAACTTACCTAATTTGCCTTTTCTAAAACAAATGAAAATCCAGCTACCAGTTGCTGGGAACTGTTCTGCGGACATCTAGATGGCCACTGTGAGAACAGGATCCTGGAGCAGATGTGCCATCAGCCTGGTCCAGCAGGGCTCCTCTTAGGTTCATTCTTTAAAATTTGCATTTCTCTGAATTTTGCAGTGCAGATTTCCAATCAAGTACTGTGTGCATCTACTGGGGTACAAAAATGTATCTACTGGGGGTAGTGGGTGCATGGTGTTTCTCCCCCCTCCAAACATTTTTATTTTACAAAACAATAAAACTATTAACATCAATAACTGGGCACAAGTCTAATGATGTAAGCCACATCCAGGGGAGCAAACATGGAATTCCTAGCAGTACCACAACTTTCCTTCCACCTCAGCAGCACTGAGCTCCAGAATTCAACTGCAGTACCAGCCTGTCTGATCTTCCCATCAACTAAAATTGAAGGGCCAGTCCCTGTCTGCCAGACTCCATAAAGCTTGCATGCACCTCAGACGTAGTAACTCATTTCTTGCCTGAAGGAGCTGCCTAGCCTCTGATTCCCCTGCCTTGAACTGGGCCTCCAAATCCTCAGCTGCTGCTTTGTAAAATTATTCCACCCTGCCTGTTGCATACCACTTCCCACTTGGGATGTCAGCTAGCTCTTCCAGAACCAAGCTTCTTGGAGCCCAACCCTTGCTGAGACCTGACATAAGCAGCGAGGAAATATTGATGGCAACTGAGCACTGGCCACAAGGGCTTATAACCCTTGCTAAATGTGTGAGCTTTTAATGTGGCTGCCAGATTTCATGGTTGCTTTTATAATAGGGTGTGGCTCCCCCATGGGGGTGGGTCACAGGCCTGAGGATTGTTGAAGAGCATGTGGCAGAACCCCTGCCTTGCATGCAGAAAGTCCCTGGTTCAACCCACAGCATCTCCAAATGGAGCTGGAAGAGACCTTGCCTTAACCCTACAGGACCACTGTCAGTGAATGTAGACAAGAGAGAGAGAGCCAGATGAATCAATGGCCTGAGTTAGCATACAGCAGCTTCACTGGTGGAGGAAGAGGAGTGTGGGGGGAGCACATCGCCTCCGGCAGTGCGATCCCGGCAGGGTGCGATTGAAGCTGCCCCACCGTGTCCGTGCAGTGTGCCCCGCCCCCAGGACGTGTGTCAGTCCCGCCCTGCCTGCGCTCTGCCACTGAGCAGCTTCCTGTGTTCTGGGGTCATGCAAGGAATGTTGGAAGATTCAGGAAAGCCAAAAAGAAGCACTTATTCACATAGCACATAGTAAAAAATAAAGGACTCACTTTCATGAGACACAGTGATGGTCTCCAGTTTGGATGGTTTTAAAAGGGGTTTTGCTGAATTCACAGAGAGGAAAAGAGTATCAATAGCTAGCTGTGAAAGCTGCTGACCCTACCAGGACTGAAGACACTCTACCTCTGAATGCCAGCTGTTGGGGGCACAAGTGGGGAGAGTGTTGTTGCTCTCAGGTTATCTCTGTAGGCTTCCCATTAGGCCATCTCATTGACCATGATGAGAACAGGATCCTGAATCAGATGGGCTTTTGGTGTGATTCAGCAGGACTCCGCTTTTCTGTGTTTGTAATGTACCATCATAGCACATGGTGCTTAAGCTCTGGGATACTTCATATGGTAGAGCACAAGGGACTTAATTTCAGGGTTGTAGATTCAAGCTCCACATTGGGCAAATTATTCCTGCATTGCAGGGGGTTGGACTAGATGATACTAGTGATCCCTTCCAGCTCTACAATTCTATGATTCTATGATTTATAGAGGAAACCATAAACAAAAATCACCTGCATTCTTTGCCCCAAGCAGCTTACAGGGGTAAATTTGCCATTGCCCCATTATAATTGCAGCAGCAGGGATCATTCAGTTTGTAACTTAAGGGGTTAATTCTGTTCTTAAAGGGAGGGCTGGAGGTGTTGCATAGTAACCAAACAGAGTGGCATGATCTTTACCAAAGAAGCATGCAATTTTTGTAGCTTTGAGGGATATTTTCTTCTGTATGTTTGTTTAAATGTCTCCAGTCTATGTAGGAGGCCTGAAGGAAGGATGACAAACCCTCTCTATTGCTTCCTTCTCAAATTATACATGTTTTTAGTTCAGCTTGCTTAAGCGATGTGTTATTAGGACTTTTCTCTCTGGCCACCATCTGCATTATTTCATTGCTAACACCCCCATGTCCCCCTTCCTTTTCTTCCAGATTGGAAAGTGCGGAAATCAGTCCTCTTTAATCTGACTCACATGGCAGGGTTGTGGTTGTTGGTTTTTCTTTTTTCTTTTAAAGCTAGATGAGACAAGAATTGTAAAGTGTGTTGTACACCTCAGAGTTCTACAGAAGCACAAACATTCTTACCCTACATCAAATGGAAAAGAAAAGAAAATCACAATTAAATCTGGTGATTCAAACAAGAGTGCGGTGGATGCAGACAGAGCTTGAAAATCCTTCACAGGCAGAACTCTGTGGGATTCTGCACCCAGCATAACAAGCAGGTTCTGCTGACATTCCCCATTCATTTACAGTGCTCTGCAGCCAGTTGCCGTCGCTGTTGCCATGGCAACACAATAACTCTAGCCTATATCTGAGGAGGTCCCCTCAGCCGGCATCCCAAGGTTTCCCCCAAATGCTTGCAAGGAAGTGGATGGGGCTCCTGAATGCCAATGAACAACCCTCCCATTGGCTGGGTGATGGGAGAGGGGAATAAGAGTGAAATAGTGCAAAGTGACCTGAATATTAATTTGGGGTGGTTGGGGGGGGGGGGGGAGAAAAGAGAGAAAAGAAATTCCCCAATCTCACGACACAAATGCGTCAAGATTCACAGCTCCCTCTCTCCTGCAAGATCATAAAACCTGGAAGAGCATCCTTTAATTCTGAGATACCTTTGTGTGCAGCTGGGTGAGCCGAAATCACAGTTGTGCCCCAGGCTTTTTAGCAGAGGGTTGGGGTGGGGGGGAAGTGGGAGAGTTATTATCATTATTTAATTGTACCAAAACCTAACTGTTTATGCAGACCAGTGAGGCAGAGTGGGGGGGTTGTTTGGGGGGCAGGAAACCCCCCCCCCACCTCATGCACAAACCCTATGCAAAGATGCTCCATGTGTTAATACATATTTGCTTTTTGATCTTTCCCTTCCTTGTGTGGATTCTGTTTTCCCCCCTGCAGCAGCAGCAGCAGCAGCAGCACCCCCGCTATGGAGCAATTCTGGTGACTCACCAAAGGGAGTTCCCTTCTTCTTGGTCTCTGCCTTACAAATGTATCTCTTCAGCATTGCCTTAGTGGTGCCGGTAAGCTTATTTCTGCCGGGATGGAGAAAGGGGCTGTGGAAATAGTAATAATAATAATAATAATAATAATAATAATAATAATAATAATAATAATTTTATTTGTACCCCTTAAATGTTGCAACTCCTGTCTGTGATGTGATTGATGTCTGTACTGATGTTACCTTTGGGGAGGGCATTGGAATCTGCCTTATATCACTCAGTATCTTTGTTCATCTATCCCAGTGGTGTCTTTTCCTGACTGGCAAGGATTCTCCAGGGTCTGGGAGCAAAGAAAAGTATTTCCTGCCACACAGTACCTGAATCTTTTAGGTCAGAGATACAGAAGGCTTTCCCCCCCTTGTTTGCTTTCTTTCAAATATTTTTTGTTAAAGTTTTCAAAATACAATAAAATAGTATCTGAAAGAAATAGAATCAAGAAGGAGAGAAACAGCAAAGGAAAGAGAAAAAGAAAAGGGGAAGGAGAAAGGAACAGAGAGACAGGAAAAAAATAAAAATTAGCACCAATAATAATAGTAATATAACGAGGCACTAAATTATATGTATATAGCCCTCTAGCATAATTATATCTTAATCTTCAATCCACATACAAATAAGTGAGTCTTCCCAGCTCCCACCTGGGGAAGCTTCCCTCTTTCTCAGCCTCACATAGGTCCCTATCTTCTATCCTCATTTCCCCCAAATCTAAATATTCAAAAATCCCACATCTATGGATGTGGTGAATCAGAGATGTCACGGCCTATATACCAAATGTGTGTGATGGTTTATACCCATTTGCTTCCAGAAGTGTCACAGCTTGTTGCCTCTTGATACTGACTAAAGATAGCCTTGGACACATGGGCACATAGCACATGGGAAAGCTTAATGTCCAAACAAAGCCAAAAGAGAGGACATGTGCAAGTATATAACGCTCATTACTCGATGGCTTACAGTTGAATGTGTGAACTGGCTACATTAAAGAGCGATGGTGCATTTAAGAACCTAAGAACATAACAAGAGCCTGCTGGATCAAGCCAATGGCTCACCTAGTCCTGTGTCCTATTCTCACAGTCACCAACCCACTGGGAAACCCACAAGCAAAACCCACAAGAGCACTCTCTGCTTCTGAAGTTTCCACCAACTGGTGTTCAGAAGTATTACTTCCTCCAACCATGGAGGTATATTCTAGTCTCAATCACAGCTAGTAGCCATTCATAGATGTATCCTCCATGAATTGTCCAATCCTATTTAAAAGCCGTCCAAGTTGGTGGCCATCAATGCCTCCTGAGCATGTGGTTTCCATTTTGAGCTGCTGCCAGGTGACCTGCAAGTTATCTCTGTGTTGATTAATCTGTGGTGGATTAATCTATTGTGTCCCGTGGGAGTAGAGGCAGATGGTACAGTCAGTAACAGATCTCTGGCATCTCCAGGGAGTGCTAGGAGGGACTCATCTTTGAAGCCCTGGAGAGCAAATGTCTTTCAGCATTGCCAGGACAAGCAGAGCCCAATCTGTCACCTACATCCCAGAGCACAACCATTTAGAAACTTGAGCACATCCAAGTATAGCTTCAGGGCAGTGGGCTACCTAGAATATAGCTGCTAGAATAAGGATGGTCAGCAACCCAGATATCAGGACCATGGATCAGGACCATCTGGGAGAGTAATCATGTGTCTCAGTTCAGGTGGCTAGCTGTGCTGATCTGTCATAGTCATAATAAATAACAAGATGAAAGATGAAAAAATATTTTTTAATAATTCCAGTGGCACATTAAAGATCAACTAAGCTTTCAAGGTATGAGCTTTCGTGTGTGATGCACACTTCAATGTGTTTCAGTGGTGTTTTTTCATTCCAGACCCTGGTTATTCATCCTAGGCCAGTGTTTTTCAGACTTGGGTCTCCAACAGTTGTTGGACTACAACTAGCACCATCCCTGACCACTCGTCCTGCTAGCTAGGGATGATGGGAGTTGTAGTCCAACAACAGCTGGGGACCCAAGTTTGAGAAACACTATCCTAGTCTCTCTTTTAAAGGCCCCCAATCCATTCTCAGCTGCACTGGTGAGCACAAACCATGGAGCATGGGATCCCCAGGGAGGAGGGCCCTGGTTCATGTGGGGAGTCTGGCTCAGGGGGTTGCTGTTTCTTGGAACCTTCTTGAAGAGTTATGGGTTCCAGGAGATCCTGATTATTGCTATCAGAACTTGGGTCTATTGCATCCATCAATGGTACTGTTCACTGTTAATAGAACAATGGAAGCTTCCTTCTTCTAAATCTAGCCTTTGGTACATGTAACAGTATTTTTGACACTGACTGATGGTGGCTCTCTAGGATTTCAGCCAGGAGTCTATCCTGTCCCTGGCAGGAGATGCTGGGGATGAAACCTGGCACTTTCACATGCCACACAGGTACTCTACCACAGGGGCCGCTTGATCTGTGCCTGGGTTCTAGTTGCTGATCAAGATCATGAAAATCCAAGTGGTATTCCTCTTCAGGATTCTGGTGCTTCAGAGAATGTGCAGAGTGCTCTTCTAGTGTAGAGTCTCTCTCTCTCTCTCTCTCGTGTGTGTGTGTGTGTGTGCATGCTCAAAAGCACAACATAGAAAGCAGAGGCACAGCAGCAAACAGCAAAAAGTAATTTCCCTTCCTGACTTGGACTGTATCTGATGTTAATCCTACAAAGAGTAGGCCCACTGAAAGCAAAGGATAGGACTCATATAGGTTCGTTAATTTAAGTAGGTCTACACTGAGTAGCTGGATGCAACCCTTGACATCCTGACATCTATCCAAGAAACTAACTCTGGCCAGTCCTCATTTCCAATTCTGGCTAGCTGTTTCCCAATTCTACATCTACTGTGTGTTCCATTTTCTTCTCAATCACAATCAAACCTAATCATGGAGAATGATCTGCTGCCATAATATGAATTTCTGGGAACCAGAGAAGACCTGACATAAAGTAGAGATGGCCTAGATGCTGATGAATAAATGGAATTAACATCTTGCTCAAGGGTACTTATGGGAAAGCCGGTTTAAACAACAGCAACAACAAAATTACACACCACAACCATATCATGGAATGTTAGTTAATAAGGGACTTTCCCCCTCATTAAACCTCCCCCCATCACCACACAAGTTTGTTGAGGAAGTTTCAGAGCTCAGTGGTGGGACATCTGCTCTGCATGCAGAAGGTCCCATGTTCAATCCCTGGCACCTCCAAACAAGCTTGGGAAAGACTTGCTTCCTGAATGCCTGGAGAGCCACTGCCAGTCAAGAGTAGACAATGCAGTGGTTACCTCGGTTCTGAACAAATCAGCTCCTGAACACCGCAAACCTGGAAGTAAGTGTTCCAGTTTGGAAACGTTTTTCAGAAGCCGAATGTCCGATGCGGCTTCCGCTTGAGTTCAGGAAGCTCCTGCAGCCAATCAGAAGCCGTGTCTTGGTTATCAAATGGTTTGGGGAGTTGAACGGACTCCCAGAATGGGTTAAGTTCGAGAACCAAGGTACCACTGTACTGAGCTAGGTGGACTAAGCATAAGGCAGTTTCCTGTGTTCCTTTGCTTGTTTGTTGGTTTAGTTTACTGAGACAAAAAGTGATGTCAGTCAAATTTTATTGTGAGCATTAAATTAATGCTGAGTCCATAGCAGAAAAGGAACTGTTTGAAACCAAGACAGCCAAGGCAGAATTGTAGGTCATGAATATAAAAGAGACGAACACCCAGTTACTCTAACGTTCCCTCTCTCTTAAGCATTTATCTACTGTATATACTGATGTGCATATAACACAGTGGTGACGAACCTGTGTGCCTCCAGACATTTTTGGAGCATAGCCAGTACCAAGAATGATGGGTGTTGGAGTACAGCAACATCTGGAGGGCTGTAACCCACTGGTGTTGCTGTAACCCAATCTTGGACTTTGCACTGAAGGGCAGGTTTTTAAATTTAAAAAATCCACAAATAAATGTGCAAATGTCAAAACCTCTTTGAATTTTACTGGTAGGTCTTAAGATTTTAGGGAGACTGACCTTGGTCAACAGCCAAATTTGATGTTTTGTTTCCAGTGCTAAAGGATAACACTTAAAACAGCTCATGTGTCAGTCTCAAAAAATGCACCTTGTGATGACACAATCCTTTGCAAGATTTACTTCTCAAGTGCCAAGAAGGGCTTGCAGTAAATGAATCGGTTTCACCCTCACTTCTCTCATTTACCAGTAATTGTCCCATGCTCAGCTCCAGATGATCTCCCTCATCCAGGTTAGAAGACTCCTGCTGGATCAGGCCACAGGCCTATTTGGTGCAGTACTTGCGGTAGCCATCCTGATGCATCTTCTGCCAAAAGCAGGACCTGAGTGCAACAGCCCCCCCCCCCCGCAGTTTCAAACAACTGGCACACATGGACTTGGAAGCAGAGCATTGAAGTTGGTGGGACTCTACTGAACCACCTGTTTCTGCCTAGTCAGTGCAGAATAATGCACTGGTGTGCAATGTTTGGTTAATTATTCAGTTAGGTGTCTTGACTGCAGCTCTTTAAATTAAAACGTGGTCAGAATTAAGCAGACTTCATTTTTTAGAAGGTAGCTTTCTAGAATTTCAAAAAACTGCAGTTTTGGAAGTGGAGATATTACCAGCTGTGCTTCATCTTAAAAACGGAATTATTAACCTCAGCTGCAGGGGTCAAATGTGGCCCTTGAGGTAGCTCTATTTGGCCTTTGTCACTCCTCCCCCCTCCTTCCCTGGCTGCACTGCCTCTTCCTGAGCCACACTCCTTACTGACCTGGCTGCATCTCTTCCTTGAGTGCTTCTGACATGCTGGAAAGTCTCATAAAACTGTGATAACGGCTCTTGACTAAGGAATCGTGTGTGCACAGAAATCTCTGACTTCTGCATGGCTGAAATAGAGCCTACCGTACAAAGAAAAGGGTCATATCTATTGCTCTGGCCTCAGCCACCTTTGCCTCTGTCCCCCCACCTCAATACTGAAACATGCCCACCCTCCTCAGAAAGGTTCCCTAAGCATGACATATTTTTTTACCCTTTGAAACAATAGTTCTCTCTTGTATGCAAAAATATGCAGATTTAATTGATCAAAACCGTACCCAGTTAATTGACTGCAGGTTTTTTTAGATTATTAACATTATCATCAGGTGACAGCCTTACGGACAACTGTTCCATTTCATATCCCATACAATGTCACTTGGTTAACATTCGGCTAAGATAAGCCATTCCCTTTCCCCCCTTTCCTTCTGCAGACCTATAAATTGTTGGAAAGGGACATGCAAGGTTACTGCTGGGTTAATGCACAGAGTTATTCTCCTCATTATTTGGCATGCGAGTGAAGATAAAAAGCTCAAGTTCAATCAACGGGAAACATTCTTCTATCTTAGAAATTTGAGCATATATCAAAGTCAAACAATATTTGAAATAACGAGCTCTTCAAAGCTGGAACAATTGAGATTTGCATATGTCTTTGCAGTGTGCATGCAAGCAATCAATGGCCTCCGTGTTTCTGGGGAAGAGCGTCGGAAAATCTGAAATCATTTTGGAGCACAGGAGTAAACAGCTGCAGCCAGACAGGGGGGTGCAAGCTTCTTCTTTTTATCGCAGACTCTTTAGCCAAATGTTACATCCCATTGTACATGGGGGGATGTACTGAAAAAGAAGGGGTGGAATTCAGTTAATGCTCAAACAACTAAGGTGAATAGGAAGCACAGCTATCCAAATTACCAATGTCCTACACATGTACCCCTCTCTCTCTTTATCTCTGCAGCTTCTCCTGAAGCATTTGCTGGTGTAAGCAGGAGAGGTATCATCTGAATGCTGAGAGGGGGAGGATTTTAATAGGCACCATTTGTGATTCCTACAACCTTTCTTTGGAGAGATATTCTTCCCCTGCACCAAATTACCAAATCACCAAAGAGCAAAGGCACTGCTTTTCCTGATATATAGATCCATTGGGCCAGTTCCTCTCTCCTTCCACACCTGTTTGCATGCTGAGTAACCAACAGGGCACACATAGGAGCAAAGACTTAGAATTCAATGTGGGCAATAGAGGTGAGCACTAACTTACATAGCTATGCCAAGTACCTTGCTACAGCTGATGGCATTTCAGACTGGGGTTGCTCCAATGTTTACTCAAGGGGAAGGTAGAGAGAGTGAGAGACCAAGAGAGAAGGGGCACTTTCTGTTTGCAGCTGACTATAGTTTCTTTCTGTGCCATTCCCTCCATACATTGTTAACTTTGTCCTCTTTCCTGTAAGACTGGAATGATAAATCTGTGGCCCTCCTGATATTGCTGGACTAAATTTCCCATCATCCCTGTCTATTGGTCCTGCTGTCTGGGGCTGGTGGGAGCTCAGAGTCAAGCATCACATGGTGGGGTATTGCTTCCTTTCTCTACTATTGCTTCTGTACGTCTCTCCACCTTTCTGGTTACTGCTGCTATGTTCTTTCTGAAAATATGTGGGTGTGTTGTGGATGGGATGGTGTCATGGCAATGTGTAGCAAATCTGGTCTTGCTACAAGATAATATCGAGTGAGGGCAAACAAAGCCAGTTGTGAGTGAAGAAGCAGTGCCTCTTGAATCAAGCACATTGGTCATCCTAGCCAACCAGGGATTACCTGGTGATTGGAGTGATGTAACTGCACTACATATCCAATTGCTTTGGCCATGGGACATTACTGAAGGTAAACAAAGCGGAGAACGAGAAAGAGCATAATATAATTGCATAGGCAAACGTTTTTGTAGGCATTGTGGGGAAATTGTCAAAAGAATGGGCACTTTTTGACACAGGCAAATATGTTCCTGAATAGCAGAGCGATGTCTGTGCTCTCACATAGCTTGCACATAACAAAAAGCTGGAGGGGGGGGGGAATGCCACTGAAAAGGAGATGTGAACAGCTTAACAAACTGCACAGTTCCCCCCTCCCTCTGACCATCAGTGTCCAAAATGCAATTTAAAAATCATTCAGCAAGTACACAGATGATTTCCATCTGATATAAAAGGGAAATGAAAGCCCCAATGCTCTTATCTCCATTTGCCCACGGAAGGAAAGGAAAGGAAATGAAATCTCACATTTTCACCCCAGCAGCACAGCTGCAAATTTGTAAACAAAAGTCAATAGAAGGTTTCATTTGATTACCGGCTTTGATCCATCAGTGCTGGATTCTGATTTGCTCTTAACACTGGCCAGATTGCTTTCATCTTTTAAAATATACGAGGAAGCAAGATGACCCAAGCAGATTTCCTGAAATAGGATGTTCCCTTCTCCTCTCTCTCTCCCTCCCCAACCCCCACCTCTTGGCAACAATGCCGTTTATGTGAATAATACTATGAAACATAGTATGTCATGAGCTAAAAGGCAAAGTCATCGTGGCTGAATTTCGAATTGAATTTTAAAATCCTTGGCTGACGATATATTAGATGGAAGAGATTAAACCTGCAACAGGATGTTGCCGTCTAGGCTGCTCACTATTCAGGATTCCAGCCCCTCCACTTGACAAATTCCCTCTTCCCCTGGATTCCAGTTTTTCCTGTGCAACAAAAGAAAATTCAGGGCAGATAAAAGAAAGTAACATCTTCATGTAGTGAATAGTTACTGTGAAGCTCACTCCTATAGGAGGCCACCAACCTTGATGGCTTTAAAAGAATATTGATAGGGTGCAGCAAAGGGGAGGAATTTTTAAAAAAAAAGACCATGGAAAATGGGACGGGAAGTCGATCAAACAAAAGAAAACATATTATGTATTAGAATGCCTATGTGAAACTTGTGGAAATCTAATGAATGATAGATGATAGATAGATGATAGATAGAGATAGATAGCTAGCTAGCTAGATAGATAGATGATAGACAGACATACCGTAGATGCTGTGGTACTTCAGGTTAAGAACTTAATTCGTTCCAGAGGTGTGTTCTTAACCTGAAACAGTTCTTAACCTGAGGTACCACTTTAGCTAATGGGGCCTCCTGCTGCCGCAATGCCGCCAGAGCTCGATTTCTGTTCTCATCCTGAAGCAAAGTTGAGGTCCTATTTCTGGAGTCTGTAACTTGAAGCGTATGTAACCTGAAGTGTCTGTAACCCGAGGTACCACTGTAGGTAGATAGACAGACAGACAGATATAGAATGAGTATTGCATAAAGCATGATGGATCTGCTCTGCCTTCACAGTTAGAGGCAACAATGCTTCTGAATACCAGTTGCTAGAAACCGCAGGAAGGACTCCCTCTTTCCACATGAACCTACCTGGACCCCAAGATCATCTTCTGATGCCCTTCTTTGTGTGCCTCCTCCCTGAGAGGTCTGGAGGGTGGCAACACAAGAACGGGGCCTTCTCTGCAGTGGCTTCCCATCTGTGGAATGCTCTCCCTAGGGAAGTTTGCCTAGTGCCTTCATTATACACCTTTAGGCACCAGGCAAAAAGGTTCCTTTTTAACCAGGCCTTTGGTTGACTTGATTGACATCCTAGGCCCATTTAAAATGATGCTCTTTGGGGTGTGTGTGTGTTATTGGGTTATTGTTTTTATTTTTATTTTATATATTGTGATCTTTTCTGTGAACTGCCCTGATACCTCTGGGTATAGGGCGGTATATAAATTTAATAATAATAATAATAATAATAATAATAATAATAATAATAATGCACTTGTGCTAGGGTCCTGCTTGCTCCTTTCCCACTGGCATGTGGGTGGCCATTGTTAGAACAAGTTGGTGGAATAGATGGCCTATTGGCCTGACCAACAGGGCTTTTTAATGTTCTTATGTTAATAATCAGTCAACATCCCATGGCCACTGAGCCCTCACAGTCCTCACTGCACTGTTCTAGATTCCCTCTCAAATAGGTTTTCCTCCCCATAATGTTGGGGTTCCATCAAGCCTGCTACTGAGACCAATAGGGATGCGGGTGGTGCTGTCTAAACCACTGAGCCTCTTGGGCTTGCTGATCGGAAGGTCAGCGGTTCAAATCCCTGTGATGGGGTGAGCTCCCATTGCTCTGTCCCAGCTCCTGCCAACCTAGCAGTTCAAAAGCAAACCAGTGCAAGTAGATAAATAAGTACTGCAGCAACAGGAAGGTAAATGGTGTTTCCGTGCGCTCTGGCTTCAATCACGGTGTCCCATTGCACCAGAAGCGGTTTAGTCGTGCTGGCCACATGACCCGGAAAGCTGTCTGTGGACAAATGATGGCTCCCTCAGCCTGAAAGCGAGATGAGCACCACAACCCCATAGGCGCCTTTGACTGGGCTTAACTGTCCAGGGGTCCTTTACCTTTTCCTTTTACTACTGAGACCTTTTTCTTGTGCATGGCATCATTTTCACGGCAATAAGGATTCATACTGGAACAATGGAAATAGAAGGGCTGATGTCAGCAACATGGCAACAGGTTACATTTACTGTTAATGTTTGTTACCTAGAAATGTTAGAAACATGGATGACTTGGGGTCATATATATATTTTTAAGGCATTTCATTGCTGATGCTTCTTGGTCAATTTCCCTTTGAACCTTTGCAAATCCTAGGGCTTACCAGTAAATGTCAACTTCTCCACACAATAATGTTTTGACTAGCTGAATGCTGAGGTGAGCTTCCACAGTAAAGGTGAAGAATAATCAAATTAAATGCCCTAAGGGCTTATCAGCAAAGGGCAGTATATAAGTCAGAAGCATAGATGATTGCGTATGTTTTGGTTTATCTTAGTTTCTCTCCCCCCCCCCCCCAGTCAAATTCAGTTTGCAACATGGCTGCAGCAACTTGATTTCTTTTTTAAAAAAGTCCTCATGAAAATTCACCAGCATTTTAGTTTGCATTTTCTCTAAAATACCCATTTTTGCACGTGATCCTGCCTAACATGCACATTTTGCAAGCAGTTTGCCCTAATTTAATGCATCTTTCTGCACATTTTGGATAGGAGAACTGCATTGCAAAATCTAAAGAAGTGCAAATTTCAAAAGTAAGCTGTGTTTGCTTATTATCTTATGCTTATTATCTTAGGAAGTGCAAATTAAGCTGGTTTGCATTAAGATGCAAACGAAACCAAATTCCTACCCTATGCTTATTCAATGACACTCATGGAGAAAATTATCTAGCTGATTTGTTTGATTGTTTCTAGGGCTGCAAGCTCTGACTAGAATGGTTGAAAGATTAATTGACCAAAGCTTAATCAGTGGGGATGAGAGTTAACCGATGCAGGCAAATTTTAATAACACTGGTTAAAGGTGTTCTATTTATTATTATTTTAGGCAGGCTACTGGAACACTGAATGAAAAATAAAATATTCCCCCTTTCATACCCGGAAAAGGGCCTCTATACTGATATTTGGGTAAATATGTGCACATTTCCAAATTTAATCAATCAGCTAAGAGCAGATAACATTTAAAAAAGATATAAAATCTGTTTGGCAGCCCTAATTATTTCCTATAAATGCTCAGTGTAAGTGGAGAAAGGTCTCTCCTCCTTCCATTGGGGCACTGCAGACAGTTATGCCTGAGAGTGAATGCAATGGATGGGGTGGAGTTATACTCCTTCTAAGTGTCATGGTCAAACTGACTGTCAATTTTGGGGTTCAGAAGGACAACTCCTCTAGGTCAAATTGGCTAGTTATTCCATGGGTTCTGAGGGGGAGGCTCCTATTTGGCGTTCTTCATTATTATTTATTTAGTTATTGCTTGTTCTCTTCTTCCTCATTTAATCCCCAAAGCAACCCTGTGGAGGTAGGTTAGGCTGAGATGCAGTCCCTGGCCCCGTGAGCTTCATGGTCGAGTGGGGATTTGAACCCAGGGATACAAGTCTTACACTCTAACCACTACAGCACACTGTTTTTTCATCATCTTCATCTTCTTCTTTCATTGGGTGCCTCTTGGTCTTCACATCAAACTGAAGCCAGTTATCAATTGGCGAATGTAAATGAAGTTGAATTCTAATAACACGAAATTAGCAAAGGTCCCTTGCTGATGAGAAGTCAGTCTATTTTGGGCGGAATGTGTGGGCAAATCAGTTCTGAGGTAGAAGCAGAATCAGTGATGGGGGCAGCTTGAGATATAATTACCATGGAGATAACATTTGTATCTCATTTGAAGCTGGCTGGCCCCAGACATAATATTTTGGCAGGCAGGCAGGCAAGCAGTCTGTGTGTGTGTGTGTGTGTGTGTGTGTGTGTGAGAGAGAGAGAGAGAGAGAGAGAGAGAGAGAGAGAGACCTGTAATGCTCATACTAAGGAGCTAACATTTTATAGGCAGTGGATTCAGCCCCTTCTTCACACAATGCACACTCACTTTGTGGAATTTGCCACCACAATATGTGATAATGGAGCTGTTAGACAAAATGGCTTTAGGAGAGGGTTAGACAAATGCATGGCAGATAAGACTATCAATCATTGCTGGTCATAACGGCTTTGCACTTCCTACACTGTCAGAGTTAGTGTGCCCCTGAATACCAGTTGCTGGAAATCACAGGTGGGGTGTGTGCTGTTGTGTTCAGGTCCTGCTTTGAGGCCTCCCTGGTTACCACTGCAAGGACAGGATGCTGGGTTAGGTGGGTCTTGGGTCCGATCCACTAGGCTGTCTCTCTTCTTAGGTTCTTATGTTATTTAGGATTAATCTAGGGATGGGGAACCTGTGGCCATTCAGCAGTTCTCCACCTCCCATATTCCCTGACCATTGACCACTGCTGGGAACTGGAGTCCAGTGGCATCTTGAAGACCACAGCTTGCCCACCCCGAATTAGGCAGATTCATGAGTTCTGCCAATGGCAACAAACCATAAGCCTCCATTCTCAGAAGCACTATGCTACTGAAAACCAGTTGCTGTCTGGTTTCCCTTAACAGGGCTACTGCAAGGCTGGGGTTCTCCATCAGCTGGTGAGGTAGAGCAGCTGTCCAGAGGGGCAAAGCACTAGTTTTTGTGCACACATGCTGATACCAGCAGTGAGCTATCCAGTTGCACAACTTGTGCTGAAGAGGAATTCCAAAAAGATAAGAAGGGCCCTGGTGGATCATGCCAGGGGCTCATCTTGCTCAGCACCCTGGTGTCACAGTGGCCAGCCAGACGCTTCTGAGATGCCTGCAAGCAGGCCATGAGCGCAATAGCCTTCTCCCTTCCTGCAGTTGGTATTTGGGAGCACACTACCTCTGACAGTGGAGGGTAAACAGAGTCATTGATTTATTTCTTTGTTGCATTTCTATCTCACCTTTTTCTCCAAGGAGCTCAAAATGGCATTCGTGGTTCTCTCCCTCCTCATTTTATCCCCCACGGCAACCCCTTGAGGCTGTCCCACTGTGAGCTTCATGGCTGAGTGGAGATTTGAAGCCTGGTCTCCCAGGTCCTAGTCTGACACTCTAACCATTACATCACATTACCTCTCAATATGCACTCTGGCGCCATTTTGTTTTCATTTCGTCTGTCCTGAATCCTTCAACATTCAGCTTTATTAAAGGACCCCAGGCTCCACCATTATGAGAGAAGGAGGAAAACTTATTCCTACATAAAGCACACAAAATTTCATATACTATTTTTCATATCCCAACCCTATTACTAGATTATTTTGTAAGCTTAAAAGCCTCTGTGGGGGTAATCTTTCCCCAGAGGGGAGTTGCTCTCTGACCCCTTCATGTTCCACTAGTAATAGGCAGCAAACAAAATGTTTTATAGCTACCTGTTTTTCCCCAGCAGTTTGTGGAACATCTGTGAGGCCCCTCTCTGGAGGCCATTTGACGTTATGATGTCTCCTCCTGAGCAGGCCTTTCTGTTGCCAGCCACACAATTCTGCTCTGGGCTTCAGTTCAGGTGTGTTGTTGACTCTGCCACCTCCACTGCCGGAGGCGATATGCCTCTAAACATCAGTTGCTGGGAATCACAAGTCAGGAGAGTTGTTGTTGCTCTTGGGTCCTGTTTGCATGCTTCCCATGGGCATTGGGTTGGCCATTGTAAGAGCACGATACTGGACAAGATGGCCCACAGGCTTGATGCAGCACGCTCTTCTTAGGTTCTTCTGTCCTGGGGGCAACAGTAATAAAAAAATAATAACTTAATTATTTATACCCTGCCCATCTGGTTGGGTTTCCCCAGCCACTCTGGGTGGCTAACAGCATATCTAAAAACATAATAAAACAACAAGCGTTAAAAACCTCCCAATTCAGGGCTACTTTCACATGTCTTCTAAAAGTTGTATAATTCTTTATCTCCTTGACATCTGAAGGGAGGGCATTCCACAGGGAGGGCGCCACTACCGAGAAGGCCCTCAGGTGATTTTGGCAAGCCTTTAACTTATATTTTTGTGGTTGGTCTGGATTCATTGCATCTCCTGATTCTGCCGGCTCCCTGGCTGAGTTCTAGCACTGGTGTCCCACCAAGGTTTGCTTATTCCTCCCGGCCCCTGTAGTTATTGAGGTTTGTGGTCAGGCCTTCCTCCACCATCCAGACTATGCGGTCCAAACTAGGATGCCAGGACTTTTGGTTCAGACTCTGTCTGATGGGAAATGGCATCATCTGCGCAGCAGAACATGGCTTCTGGTTTCAAGGACTACTCGTGGGCTTCTGAGAGATGTAGTCTGATCTAGCAGCACCAACCTTACATTTTAATTAGCCACGATAGGAATAGAAACCTCCATGTTACAGGCGCAGTATATTGCAGAATATCAGACACAGGAGACCAAGGAGGAGGGCTGTTGCTTTCAAGCCCTGTTTGTTGGCTCTTGACTGGTCACCATGATTGTTGGACATCTGATAGGTCACTGTGAGAAATAGGGCACAGGGCTAGATGGACCCTTGATTTAATCCAGCAGGGCCTCTCCTCCTCCCAGAGGGGAGGGGTTGTGAGCGGGAGCAGCTTCCCACAGGGGTAGGAAGGCGTACTCAGCTCCCTGCTCCTGATATCTTCTGCTGCCATGGCCAAACCTTTCAGCTGGCCAACAGGGCCGGCTGGTGGGCAGTGCTAGCTGCATTTAAACAGCTGTGGCCGTGCTCAGCTCCCAGTCTGTTCCTGCTTTCTTCGGATCTCCCTCCCTCCCTCCCTCCCTTTTAGGTCAGCTTCCTCTGCATATTGACCTTGCTATGGACTTTGGATGGTTGCCTTGGTTGCCCAAGGGGCCTGGTAGGACTTTTTTTTTATCCATTTGGCAAATTGGCACCAGCCTCTCGGTTTTTTCACCTACCTCATAGCAATTTGTCACAACTTTCTGGTATTGGAAGTTAGGCATTGGAATATGTGTGCTGTGTTGGAGGATTGGGTATGGGCCATCATCTACCCCTCCTCTTTTGGGTATTCTGCTAAAGGAATCCTGCGATCGTGGATCCTGTTCAATGCCCTGCTGGTGGCTAGGGCCATGGCACGACCCCCGGTGACGTCATGGGGGAGCTTCCAGTTGTATTTGCATCAACAAGCTTCTCCCATTGGTTGTTAACCCTGATATGACTCCCTGCTGAGCGGGGTGGAGTCTTGTATTGCTGTTTCATCCAGTGCCTAAGCGAATACTACTCACATGCTGTAACCAATAAAAGTTGTGGCCTAATTTTGCCCATTAACCTAAAATAATGTGTCTTTGTGTCTTATTATACTCCTATGCGGGTGGTGGGTCCTCGACTCACAACATTATTCTGTGCAACTTGCTCCTGCAGGAGTCAGCAACAGTCATCTACCTGTATGGCTTTAAAAGAGGATTGGACTATTTGTGGAGGAAAAGGCTATCAGGGCTGCTAACCACGGGGGCTATGCTCTGCCTCCACAATTGGGAGCGTGAATGCTTCTGCATACCAGTTACTGGAAGCCACAGGAGGGGCGAGGACTCTTGTGCTCAGGTCCTGCTTGTGGGTTTCCCACAGGCATCTAGTTGGCTACTGTGTCGATGCTGGACTAGATAGGCCACTGGCCTGGTCAGCAGGCTCTGCTTATGTTCTTATTCTCCTAATGCATAGGAGTCTATAGGAAAACAAACACTACATAGAATTCCCAGTGCCCAAGCCTGAAATATAGTTTTTTACCATCTTCAGTCTGGAAAATAATTATTTTTAAAATTATCCATGCACAACCAACACACACATCCCTGCTGTGAGCCAAAATCATGCAAACAGGTCACCATGCACTTAATTTTTATAGATTGCAATGCTTTAAGATTTTGTAGACCATGACAATCGCACAGGCCGGGCTGTGCATGCACTAAACACCAGCTGATGTATCTTGGTGGGAGGCGGAATGTGCCTGCAGGTTGTGTGAGGGTGGGCTGCGAGGCTGCGATGCGTGGCCTCACCCTGTGAATGTGAACAGGTGGTGGTTTGGTGTTTAATAATGTAGACTTGAGGAATGTTCGGGACCTGCGCAATATAAAAAGAACAATCAGAATATGCTATTATGGGTGCTGGAATCTCATTTAAAACCTAATTAGGTCTAGTACAAAGCTAGAGTAGGCTTGTCTTGGGATAAAGAGATTGATGTGTCTGCATGAAATGTGTGGTGCCTATTCATTCCTCTTCTCGTGAAAGAAGAATAATAAAAAATAAGGTTTGTTAAGGAAGCAGAATTTTTTTTTGTTAACTCTTCGTTTATGTATTGCCACTGTTTTGTGTGCTTCTGTGCCTCTTGATGAAAAGGATAATTGTATTTGTCTAGTTTTTTCTTCCTCCTAAGCAAGAGGCACCCAAAGTGCTGCCATCCAGAAATTTTGGATTCTAGCCCCCATAAGGTCAGAGATCATGAGGGTCAGCAGTGGTGATGATGAAGGATCGCAGTGGAAGAGCATCAGCCTTGCATGCAGAAGACCCCAGGTTCAATCCCTAGCATCTCCAGGTAAGGCTGGGGGTGTTCCCTGCCTGGAGAGCAGCTGTCAGCCAGTGCCAACAGCACAGATTTACCAATGGTCAGACTTGGTACAAGGCAGTATCCGATGTAGTCGCAGGTTCCCCACCCCCGTTCTACAGGGAGGACAAGACTATAGCAATGGAACATAGGAAACTGCTTTTGATGGACTCCATCACGCTCATAGCTGTCAACCTTCCCTTTTTTTTGCGGGAAATTCCCTTATCCAGTAGACTGTCTCTGGGACAGGTGAGGCTGCTGATCCCTTATTTTCAAATCTGAAAGTTGACAGCTATGATCAGGCTACCCCTGTGGGGGTGACCTTAGGCATAACTCTTTGCTATGTTCATTTGCCTACTATAGGACTAGAACAGTGTTTCCCAAATTGGGCCTCCAGCTCTTTTTGGACCACAGTTCCCATGATACATGACCACTGGTCCTGCCAACTAGAGACAATGGGAGTTGTAGTCCAACAACAGTTGCAGACCCAAGTTTGGGAAACAATGGATTAGGTAGACCAATAATCCAGGTAAGTATTTTACTTTCCTTTTGGTTGTGCATACTGGGTGGTAGCCAACTAGGTTTTACTTAGAGTAGACCTACTGAAGTGAATGGACTGAACTTAGTCATGCTCATCAATTTCAATGGGTATGCTCTTGATTAAAACCTAGTTGAACACCACCTACTGTTTCTCCCATTTTCCTCTTTTTAGCCTTTGCCCTAAATAAACATTTTGATTGGGTTTTTGAGCCTTCACTGGTTTAGGAACACCAGAACATGAGAAGTTGCTTTAGACCAAGTCAGACATTGGGTCCCCATAGTCCAGTACTGTCTGCACTGACTGGCAGCTCTCCAGTGCTTCAGGCAGAGGCTCTTCCAGCCCTACCTGCAGAAGCTGGGGATTGATCCTGGGACCTTCTGCATGCAAGGCAGATGTCCAATCATCTATCTATGGGAGTCACTGGCCCTCTTCATCAATTGCCCAGGAGCCCCGGCGTGCCTGGAAACCAACCTGCATCCTTCCCAGATGAGTTGTGCATCTTCCAGGTCATGCTCTCAAAGCATCTGGGTGCTGAATGAGACCCAGAGACCTCTTTTCACGTCATTCCTTCCTATTGCATGCTGTAATGATAGAAGTTAGCCCCCTCTCTCCCACCACTAGGTGGCGCTGTGCTCAGATCTAGCCAGCCCTCTTGTGTGCTCAATTTCAACAGAGAGGCAGACAGGCAATCAATCTTTGAGTCTAATGGCATCTTGAGCAGTATTTCTTTATGGATTGAAACAGTTAAGATACCCAATTAATTAACAATGATAACAATGAATAAACAAAGTCACCAAAGAACCCAACCTGAAATCACTGTTGGTTACATGACAAGGACGTCAGTTATTTGCCACTAATTGGATCACAGTCTCTTGTCAGAGCAGGCTCCTTTCAGGTCTGTTACTATGCACCCACTTTCCCTCATCTCAGCTGCACACTCTTCCCTCCCCCTCCCTCCTCTCCCTCAGGTCTCTCTTTGCCAGCCGACTTTTATTCCCCTTGATGTTTCCCTCCATGCTAAACTTCTCACTCACCCCACATTCTGCAACGCCACTGAAGTGAGCATTTCAGCTGTACAGGCAAGCACAGTTTTCTCTTTTCTTTCTGTCCTCTTCATCATTCAGCTCCCAATACGTGCATGGTGCAGAATGCCCCGGTTCAATCCCCGGCATCTCCAGGTAAGGCTAGCAGATATCACTGTCTGAAACCCTGGAGAGCTGCTGCCAGTCAGTGTAGGCAATATTGAGCTGGATGGACTATGGGCTCATGCAATGAAGAGCTGGTGTGGTACAGTGGTTAAAGTTTGCGAGACCAGGGTTCAAATCCTCACTCAGCTATGAACTTCACCTTGGACCAGTCGCTGCCTCTTGGCCTAACCTACCCCACAGGGTTGTCGTGGGGATTAAATGAGAATGAGGGGAACCATGCATGTCTCCTTAAGCCCCTTGAAGGTGGACCACAAACACCAAAGATGCACCTCTTTGTCCTTTGACACCTGAGGTATATATGTTCAGGCATACGCCTTGTGATTGTGATTTCTTTTAAGCTGTTTTTGATCTTGTACTTTAAATGGTTGTGACTTGCTCTGGGATACTAGGGCCACTAAATGGGTTTAAAGGAATCTACTGTTTCTAGGCTGCCCCTTCTAACAGGAGGGCAGGCTGAAACTTTATTTTGTGCCTCAAAGCTGCTACCTTTTAAATTATAGCCCTTCTCTGGGGATGTGGAGGAGAATCTACTTGCCAGTTCAGCTAGTGTTGACTATGGGGCTATTCTGCTCTCTTTATTTCATTGTGTAATCTGGTTCACCAAGTTAACCCCTCCCCCTTTCCTAAAGTATCAGGGTCAGGAGAGGGTTAAAGATCCCAGGATGCCACATTGGAAGAAGAACACTGGCAAATGAGAGGGCTTCAATGCAAGGGGCATACAAGGTCATAAGGAGATCCAAAAAGGTGCAACCAGGAAGTGAGGCATCTCAATGAGATGCAATTATATTTCAAGCCTCATCTGGAGGACTGTGTCCAGTTCTGGACACCACATTTTAAGAATGGCATTTGCAAACTGTTGCATGTCCTGAAGAGGGCAGCTAGGATGGTGAAGGGTCTGTCTGGAAAACCAAGTCCTATGAAGAAAAGTGGAATGAGCTGGGTGTAGGTTTAGCTTGAAGAAGAAAAAATTAAGGGGAGACATGACAGCTGTCTTCAAATATCTGTTGGGCTGTCATACAGAAGATGGAGGAGGCTTGTCACTGGTTGCTCCAGAGGGCAGAACTAGAATTAATGAGAGGAAATTGCAAGGAAGCAGTTTCTGGGTAATCATTAGGAGAAACTACCTAACAATAAGCTCTCTTTGGCAGGGGGAGATTCTCCCTTGCGAGGTGATGGGATTATGTTTGCTGGAGGTACTTAGGCAGAGGCTGAACTGGCAATCTTCCAGGGATGTTGTAGTTGGGAAGGAACACGGGAAAGTTCATGACTCCGTGCATTTTTCTCTGTATTGTCTTTACTGGCTGGGAGTGGCTCTCTGGGATTTCAGGCAGGAGGTCTCTCCCAGCCCTAACTGGAGATGCTGTTGATTGAAACTAGGACCTTCTGCATGCAAAGCAGATGCTCTACCTATGGCTATGGCCCTTCTCTAATAGATGGCAGGAAGCACCTTACAGTAACCAGCATTTCACTGTTTTAAGGGGGGGGGGGGGAATGACATGGCATTTCTTGAGCTATCACCTGGCTAGTTTTGAGGTTCAACTAAGTAGCTAACCTGAGATATCTCATCACTTCCAGGACCACCAAAGGCTTTGCACTTGCTCTCTTTCCTTTAAATAAGCATCACAAGCCACACCTTTATACCAAATCAGACAGGATTCTCTCCCAGCCTTACCTGGGGATTCTGGGACCTATGACATGCAAAAGAGATGGTGTATGGATGAGCTATGGATGCACTGCAGATCCTGCATTGAGCAGAGGGTTTCACTGTGTGACGTCTGAGGCTTCCAACTTTAAATTTCTATTATTCAGGAGACATTAAGCTGGCTGGAAGCTGATATACATCCTGGCTTAGGGCTTACATATGTTCCTGTTTAATGGAATAACAACACAGCTCCCCCACAACCACTAAGGCCGCCAAAACTAATCTGTAGCATTTTTTTTTTAAAGCCTATGCTAAAATATAATTACTTAAGGCGTTTTAGGAGCAAACATTGCTTTTTCTTCTTCCTTTCACCCCCAGGCTTTGCCTACCCATCTGGGTTTGCTTGGATGGACAGAATCAAGGCTGTGGTTGATTTGTTTCTCCCTTAGAACTGCCCAACTTCAGTTTGATGCACGCTTGACTTCCCCCACATGCTGGAGGAGCCAAGATGTGTCAAGAACAAGGAATTGCTTTTGTATGAAAAGGAGTTTCTCTTGTGCAGGTCTGGAAATGCATTTTATATAGATAAATCTGGGCGTCTCCATTTGAACCGGGATGACCTATAATGAACAACACATCCCACCTATAAACCTCACTGAAAACAAGAAGGGGAGGAGCTTTCCTCAGCCCAAGGGCCACAATATCTTCTGGGGGGTCACATGCCAGTGGGAGGCAGGTCCGAAGGCAGTCATGCGGGAGAGCAACAAGTCTTGTTGTTCTGTACCTGCTTTCACCAGCAGATCACAGGGTGGATTGCAGCAGTCTAAAATTCAGTATTAAAAACATTTAAAACAAATTAGTCACAGGAATTGGGAGGGCCCAGAAAACACACACCTCAGATTTCAAATATCAGGGTAAAGAGACACGTCTTCAACATTTGTCATAAGTTATATAGCGAGGGTACCTGATGCACCTCTGCGGAGAGGGAATTCCACAACTCAGGAGGAGGATGCCCTCTCCTGGGCCACTGCACTTCTGAGGGTGATGGAACTACTAAGAGGCCCCCACCTCTGCTGACCTTAACACCCCCATCAACCCCAGTCTCCCCTTGGCCAGTCCCTCACGTGCCTGCCTTTGTGCAGCCAGCCCAGGCAGGTGGCACTTCCTGCTACCTACCTCCTCCTCCTCCTCACGCTTGGTCTATTGATTCCATGGGTCTACTCTGAGAATGACTAATGGTGGAAATGCCAATTTTAAAAACCATTTATTTAGACCAAGATGGGGAACCTCTAGTCTGGGGCTGAGGGTGGCCTTCCGGGAGTCTCCCGAGGCTAAGTACTTCACTGACCAAGGAGGAGATCATCTGGCAGTGGGAGGCTGTGGCATGATGAGTGGGTTTGTGCCTTGAAGGTCTCCATGGCTGGAGGCTGGCTGATGTCTGGTGATGGACCTGGTGGAAGCTGGGAAATGTTGGGAAATGGAAGCCAGTAGCATTCACATTTGGATAATGGTGGACACTGCAATTCCTGAAACAGACTGTTGTTTGGGATGTAAGCAGGTTCAAACTCAGCTTTGGAAGCCTGTTGACAGAATCTGTGTGGATATTTGTGGACTGAAGCTGGGGGCATATACGTGTGTGAATGGAGAGCGGCTGATGAGTGAATGTGTCTCCATGTGTGAATGGGAGGTTTTGAATGCTGTTGAGGCGAATGGTATGTGTCTGGGTGCATTGGGCTGGCATAGGTAGCCCACCAGATGTGACATTCCTGGGAATTATGTGACAGGAGCCAGCTCCAGGTACAGGGTGGAAGGATGAACCAGCCCAGTGGCTATTCAAAGGTGGAAGCCAGTGGAAGTTGGCAGGCTGAAGTCAGGAATGAAACTGCCAGGCAGATGCCAGTGAAAGTCCCTGATGATATTGTTGGGTGGTAGCCCTTCCTGTTCCTGCATTTGCCATGGGAGATCTAGCATCCCAGTTCTCTGGAGCAACCCTCCCTAGTGCACACGAAGGGTGGACTACAAATGTTTTTAAGGAGCAACCCCAGCCTGAGGAGGCAGCTCAGGGGAACAGCTGGAGACCCAGGAGGGAAATCTAGGTCTATTCCCTCCTATCCACTTGAGTTGCCAACACTTTGTTTTCTTGGGGCTCCTGTGCCTGCCTCACCTCGATAGCTGACAGAAAAAAATAAAAATAAAACAACAATTGATTTTGTCACTCGGAACCCAGCATCACCAATAAACTTGTAAGGACCCCCAGTGGTTAAAAAGACCACTTAGGTGAACTGTGCCTGCTGGCAATTATTCCCTCAGAAATAATTGCTGTCAGCTTTTAGAAGAAAGAGACAAGGTGCTATGTAGAGGCTCAGCATGTGAGCTACAATGAGCCACAGAGACTTGAGTTTTATTCGCACCTCTGCTCTGAAACTCAAGAAAGATAGGCTCTTTCTTCAATTCCCCTCCCTCCCACCCACCTTTTTACAACATCATCCTCCCTGACACTTCTCTAACCTTTCTGAAATCCTTTCAGCTGGCATGGTTTAATATTAAGCGTCTGCCCTTCTTCAAGGAATATAGGACCCTGACTTGTACCCATCTATATATGGTGCCCATGGTGATCCTAAAGTCCTACTGAGTTGCCAGCACAGCTCCCCATCCTCCCCACTCCCCAACACTGACATGGGATCTGAAGTCTAAATCTGTGTACACCCCATACATTTATAGCACATTTATAGCACAAGCCATGAGGGACCACAGAGCAACTATGTGAAGACAGATTGGTGAGGGGGCAGGAGCCATGAGGAGAGTCATGGCAGAGACAGAAAACAGAGGCGCCATGAGGCGAGAGGTGGAGTCTAAAGTTGGCTCAGCCACAAGGAGATGAGACTTGTTTCTGGGTGACAAGAGAAGAAGCTGCATTTGTGTTTAGATGAGGAGAATCCCGGGAGAGAGCACCATGGTCCTGCTTTTAAAGAGTCATGGTTTCAACTCAAAGAATCCTAGTTATACCTGATTTTAGGACACTGGGGACTGTAGTTTGTTAAGGGTGCTGAGGGTTGTTGAGAGGACCCCTATACATCTCACATAGCTTTAACTTCCAGAGTTCCTTGCAAAGAAGGATTGCCAGTTAAGCAACTCTGAGAATTGTAGGATTGATTGTGAGGAGTTTCATAGGATGCTTCACAGAATGAGAGCATAAAGGGTATGTGTGAATGGCATCTACCAGCTGACTTGCTCCTCATGACCAAGATGCAAAAAAAGAGGAGGCAGTTTCAATGCAGAATCCAAACCCCCCTACTTGAGATTAAGGTAGAGCTTCCAGTGGCTCAAAAATTTAGTCCAGCCTGAGTATTATAAGCCTTAGAATGAAACCCTTCTCCTAAATTAGTAGGGCAATCTGTGGTTGCTTGGTGGTGAAAGAAGGAGGCTCTGCTAATCCATTTACATCTTTCTTTTTTAAAAAGTGGGGCACAGGCCAAAATGGAATAGGTGGAAAACATAAGCCCCCCCCCCACCGCAACAGTATCTGCATGGGACACGCCATGGAAACACTTCTGTCAATTTCAGTGGGCTTTGATTGAAGCGGCAAAAGGCCATTTTAATTCGCAGCAGGTTAACGTTTTGATACCCAAAAGCTCTTCCTGAATGAAAATAGTAACAGCCAGAAGAGATTATGCTGCTTATATTTATGATAACCCCAAGCAACCATTCACAACCCTTGTCCCATGGAACTGGCAATGCCTTGATGCTTCTTATCTACAGCCCTCTAGATAAGAGAGACTTTCACCAGTTAGCATTCTTTCCTGTCATTGGGAGGTGGGACTTCTCTGCAGAGGTTATGTCTGTTCATTCTAGAGCCTAAGGAAATGTTTCGTCCATTATTTTATTCTTGCACAGCAGGGGCAGAGAACCTGTGGCCCTCCAGCAGTTCTTGGATTCCAACGCCCCTCAGCCCCAGTCAGCATGGTCCAATGGTCATGGATAATGGGAGTTGAAGTCCAGTAACAGCTGGAGGGCCACAAGATCCACATCTCTGGCTTAGCAGTATTTGAGCTCACAGTTAGTTGCTTTGTGGGGAGACTTTTTGGTTCAAAAGGTGGGACGCAATATTTTAATTACCATTTTAAATGACATTAGATCTTTTGAAACTTTGCAATGTCGTGATGTACCATATTCAACATTCTGTTCCTCGTCTGATTTGGAAGAAAGTCGATACATTTTAAATGTCAACATGGAAATGAATTCTGATCAAAGGAGGGCAAGCTAAATAGGAACACACGAAGCTTCTACATACTATGTCATATCGCTGGTGCACTCATCCCAGCCTTTTCTACTCTTGGCTGGCTGTACCTTTTCAGAGCCTCAGACAGAACGCTCTCTTCCAGTTCTGCTACTTGAGTTCCTTTTAAATTGAAGGACCTTTTGCAATGCAAAGCATGCACTTGAGTTGGCAACTCCAGCTGTGCCCCTTCCCCGAGGTTAACAATGATTCAATCTTTCCATATACTACAGAAAGAGGAGAAATTAATTTGGTTCCAGTTTTCAAGTTAAGTTGCCCCGTTTTCATGTCTTGAACTGAAATGTCACATAAAATTCAGCTATCCTTTGGAATTCGCTCTTCTGAATTTTCTGATACATATCTTTCTTTTTTTAAGCATACCAAGAAGAAAGCATTGGAAGGTTAGTGTATACTGAAACACACAGGTTTAGTGGAAACAATGGGCAAAATGGCACTAGAGGAAATTGCTTCGTGGAGAATGCCTGTCTTAGGCAACATTGCACACAAAAATGTGCCTATTAGGAGGAATACATGTGAAAATGAATACACATTTTCTGTTCAGTTCATAAGTTTAGTGTTCCATCCAAAGACCATACAAAACTGTGGAAATATTATTAATAAAATAATACAGAACATACATAGCTTGATTTCAGATTAAACCTCCCAATCACCAAAATAACTTATAGTGATTTTATCCAACTCCTTTTTCCTGATTTTATTTTATGCAGCCAGTGTACAGAAGGCCACTCTCTGTATTACAAAGCTATTAGTGCCTCTCGAAAGAAACCAAACAATTTATGCTGGGGTGTAACTGCTTGCATGTGTAAAGTGAACTCTTGGGTCTCTACACAAGGGGCAGCCTAACAGATAATGAGTAACGTTTTGTACCTGAGGTTGTCCACAGATACAAAGATTGCAGTGAGCATCACTTCGAAATGCAGCCCGAGGAGACTGGTGAAAGTTTGGTCAGATAACTAGCTGTAAAATGCTCTGTTCTTAAAGGGGAGACCAAGGGGGGAAAAGCTGTGTGTGTTTCTATTTAGCTGTAGGTCCCTTCTGAGTTCTATCCAGAAGAGGCAATCCCTTAGCTGACATTTATTCAAGGCCCAAGCAGAGCTCAGTTCTGGAAATTAGTAATAGTCTAAAACAACCAACTCTGGTATCACTCAATTCCATATAGCACAGTGCAGGAAAACACTCAATGTGCATAGTAGCAATTCTTTTAATATACTTTAACTGAGTGCAGTCTGCTATTGCCTTAATTGTTGGCTACTCAGATTAAGTATGAAGAAGAGCTGCTGATATTCTTGATGATAGAGAGTATAGGTTCCCAAAAAAGTTATTCTGCATTGTTTCCAAAACTTTAATGGAGTTCAGGACAGAGCTCCAGATTTCAACATCGTAGAGTATTTGACTTAGCACTTTGCTACCAAATATATTTAGGGCAAAGTAATTCAGAAAGGGATGAATGGAATTTAAGACTGGAATAATGAGAAACTGGGCAAAACTGAAAGAGACAAGATTGTGCTTCCCGACCCGTGCTTACTGTCCCTCTAGTGACTGGTTCTCCTCTCCTGTTCTTTTCTCCTGAACCTAAAGATAAGAAGAAGCAAAAGAATTTCATTTAATTTCCCCCTTCTCACCCCTGAAAGTGCTTTGCTAGATTTCAGCCACCAGCATTTAGGTGGGTGGGGTTTTTTTTGGGGGGGGGGGCTTGTTCTTTAAGTTTGCTTTGGGAAATTAGCCAACTATACATATTTCTGCATTGCAGAGGTTTGGACTAGATGGTCCTCAGATTTCTTCCAAGTCTATGATTTTATACTATTGCTAGGAACACAGCTGAATGAGTTAACCCGTTGCTCAACCTTTAGGTACATGCATTGCATACAGTGGATAAGAGAATTAGACAGCAGATGATGGGAAAGATCCCCATCTTAGATGCCAGAAAGTCACTTTTAGCCAGAACAGACAATACTGAGCTCAATGGACAAATAATCAAACCAAGCATAAAGACGTTTTCTATTTTTCTGCATAACAGATTGCCAAGATCTGAACAAGGCATCTCTTCTTTCAGCAAGATGGTTCATGAAACACTTCCTTTTAGGGCAACTGGTCCATGAAACTTGCATACCTGATGCTATCGTGGAGACCCCACACCAGCAATGCCTGAAGATGCTGGACCAGATACAGGTTTTTGGATAGCATGTTGTGGATACAATTTGCAGCACCAAATCCATTTCCCGTTCTTTGTCTCCACCCCCCTCCCTTGCAGTGAGCAGCTGAACATTAAATTGGCAGCAAAATCCATCGCAGACCCCCTCCCCCCAGAGACTCATTAAAGACCCAGATAACTCTGACATTGAGCACAATGGCTTCTGCTTGATCGGCTCTGCCAATTTCTCAGATGTACAGAAGGCAAGATGGGAAACATATTTCTTATTAGGGCACACATGTAATGAGGCAATTGCTAAAATGCTCTGGACAAGACTACCTATTAGATGTTTCTTGCAGTATGACTACTTTTGAACCAAGTGGGTTTCAGCTCAAGGCGGAATGAATTGACATTTCAGTTTGACACTGTTACTATTGGTGGCAGTTAAGTAAATGATTCTGTTAGGATCCCGTGCTTTAAAAAAAACATATCCTATGACAAAAATCTAATAAATAATCATACTGACAGGATGTGTGTCAATGTACTTTTTGTGCTTCTGTGACTTTACTTTGCACACATGCAGTTTAGGAGCTGAGCCAGAGGAGAGGTTGGAATATACAGTAATGCCCACTAAGGGTGGTTGCTCCCCCCCCCATCAAGTTTCTAGCCCTCTTGATTACAGAGGAAAGCTTTGAAAAGACTGGATAGTGTCCCTGTAGCTCAGTGGTAGAACATTTGCTTTGCATGCAGAAAGTCTAATCTCCAGTGGCGTCTCCAGATATGGCTGAAAGAGGCCCCTACACAAACCCGAAAGTTGTTGAGCTTTCACAAAAACGCAAAGAGAGAGAGAGAGAGGTTTCTCAATTGATTTGCCTAAGATCTGCCTTTTGAAAAGTTCCCCCGGATGTCTGGTAACATCTAGGAAAATCCAGACGTATGGCAGCCCTAACATAGACCAATGGTCTGACTCTATATATGGCAGCTTCATATGTCCTTCCCCCCCCCCCTCTATTCCCATTGGTTCCCAGTTGTAGAAAGTGAGCCAGGCTACTCCAGACTGTTTCTGTCTCATTGGCCAGTTATATCCCTGCATCCGTCTCTAATCAAACAGACCAATATTTAATTTCTACAGAGGGCAAACAAATGCAGTTTTCTTTCCTCCTCCTTCCTCCTCTCAAAATGGCATCTGAGTCCCCGATAGCCATCTGCTTCTCTTCCCATCTGCGATGGATGTAGTGTTATAATTGGACATACGCTTTTGACACCTACTAAGAAGAGCTGCCAGCTTCTGTAGCCAATTTTAAGCCAAGGCTTCTTTGCTGTCCTCCCAAACAGGCTTCTTGTTAAGGGACTGTCAAAAGGTGGGGTGAGTGAAGGGTTAACAAGGATTCTTGTCTGGACTAAAAAGAGAAAAAGCAATTATCGCCCCCCTCCCCATTGCCACTCCAACATCTATTGTGTTAGGCATAGGTGGCTCCTCTTGCTGATAAAAACTATGCAATGGAAAGTTTTCCTGCTCAAGCCCCATTGAAATGAATGGGGGTTGCTCAAGAGCACTGCTGCATTGACCCATAATGAATTGCTTCAGCAGCAACAAAGCCAGGAGTTACCATGATTTGCAGGCAGGGATGAGGGAAGATATTCAACTCAGTTCACATTTATTTCACCTTTTAGTTTTATTTCAGCAATTTGCATACCGCATAATCGCAGTCATCTCTAAGCAGTGCACAGGAGACCAGCTGTAGAGGGCAAAAGATGAGTGAAAACTGTGAAATTAGAGTTGATTTTAAAAACCTGCTGGGATAAATAATAATAAAAATAGGCCTTCAGGAAGTGCGAGAAGTTCAACAAGGAGAGGACCTGTCTGACTCCAACTGGAGGCAAGTTAAACAAAATTGGACCATAATACTGAACACAAGACTCTTTTGGATCTAAGCTGTGCATCCAAGCTATGGGGGACCATTAACAGTGACTCTGCTGAAAACCTAGGAAATTGAACAGGGATATAAAAAGCATCAGGTGGTCCTTGTAAATTAATACAGGAACCTAATGAGCTAGTATATGAGCAACTAGTTCAAGCTTTGTAGAGTTATGTGCTGGCAATTATTAAATGCCAAGGAGTGTGGTGGAGTCTCCTTCTTTGGAGGTCTTTAAGCAGAGGCTTGACAACCATATGTCAGGAGTGCTCTGATGGTGTTTCCTGCTTGGCAGGGGGTTGGACTCGATGGCCCTTGTGGTCTCTTCCAACTCTATGATTCTATGATTCTATGATTCTATGAAATGGACACAAGATTTGGGGCATAATATACAATTTGAAGATTGGGAAAAATTATGGAAAGTGAATCTGAAATTCACGGATTGCATATTATTGAAAGAGAACTACATGAAAATGATGTGTAGATGGTATATTACACTGGTAAAAATGGCAAAAATGTATAAAACAGGATAAAAAAACTGTTGGAAATGCAAAGAGAAGGAAGGCACTTTTTACCATATGTGGTGGGAATGTAGAGTTGTAAAGAATTTTTGGGAAATGATATATAATGAACTGAAAAAAATGTTAAAAATGGCATTTGTAAAAAAGCCAGAAGCCTTTTTGCTCGGTATTTCAGGTCAAGAACATCCAAAAGAAAAAAGAAAAATATTTATGTATGCTACAACAGCGGCAAGAGTTTGGTTAGCACAAGGCTGGAAGACAGAAGAAGTACCAATGAAAGAACAATGGCAAGAAAAATTGATGAATTATGCAGAATTAGCAAAGTTAACAGACAATGTACATGAAAAGGACAATAGTGATTTTTAAAAAGATTGAGAACCTTTCACAACTTACCTATAGAAACAACAAAAAGAGATGGACTCATTGGCAGGTTTCACAACTTTAAGCAGAACATGATGAAAGATAGTGTAACAACGTGTATAGTTATTTAACATGCAGAAGATAACAAGTAATGAAATAAACCAGAAAGGGAAGATGAAGGAAGTCAATGGGAGGGTGAGGATTGTAAAATATAAAATTTGGATAATTGTATTTGCAATTTGCTATAACAAAGAAACCCAATAAAAATGCATTTTATTTTATCTTATTTTATATAAAAAAAACCTTGCAACCTTTGCTGTCACCTGCTCATCTTGATCTCCCAAGAGAAAGGACAGTGTGGCAGTGGCTGGGCGACCCGGAATGGACAATGAAAGAAGGGTGATAACCTTATTCCTCAAGTCTTTATAAAGCATGCAAGCCAGAAGGGCATGTGCCACCGATTCATTACTGCCACCTCCACAGGGACATAAGCGGTTTTTGTGTGGAATCTGTTGGAATCATCCCTCAAGTACAGCCCAGGGCAATACATTCAATCCTGGAAAAGTAAAAGCGCATCTATATTTTAGAATTGCTTGGTTATACAGGTAGGGTGGCAATGCTTGGTGTAAGGGCTGCCAATGTGAATAAAATATTCGGGCCCCCAAATAAGTCCTGCCCTGTATACTCGATCATGTGACACAGCACAAAAACACAATTTGAATGGCAATGCCCATCAACTGGGGGGGGGAGGGGCAGCCCCCTCAGATACTTTATTGGGGGGTGCGCAAGGGACCTCAGTCCCAGCGAATTGGCTCCTATCCTTGGCATCTCTGGGCCAGGACCAAGTGTAGGCCCACACTGAGTGCATTACAATAATTGAGACGAGGTTAAAGGCAATTTTATCTAATTTTCACTTTCTGAAACAATCTGTGGACTGAAACACAGCTGCTCTTTGAAATTTACTCCTTTATGATGGTCTGACTCACTACAAGTTATGGTTACCATTAGGTCTGATCCTGCCTGTGTGATCTCCAAAGATACAGTATGAATCCAACTCATAGCTAGTGACTGCAATTCTAGAATTGGAGAGTTGGAAGAAAGAGATACCTTGAGGTATCTAGTCCACCCCCTGCAATGCAGGACTGGGCAGCTGTCCCATATGGGGATTGAACCTGCAACCTTGGCATTATCAGCACTATGCTCTAACCAACTGAGCTATCCAGGCTAACTTATTGTGGTAAACCAAACAAAAACCTGCAAAGTTGACAGACTCAGTCCAAAGTTTTGGAACTGAGACCAGGCAAGGGTGTGCTTCCTTCCATGAGCTTGTGAGTTCCAACTGATGGTTCACATCTCAGTGGCAGAACATTTGCTTCACATGTAGTAGTGCTGGAAATGTCCCCAGTTGGAGCCCCTGGAGAGATGCTGCTAGTCAGTGCAGGCAATACTGAACTAGATAAGCTGCTTCTGTGGACTGCAGCATCCCCATAGCTCCAGGCTTGAGAGAACCTGGAGCATAGTTCTGTGGCGAGTTGTCTGCCATTCTTAGGAGGACTTGGAACAGCCCTATTGATTGTGGCATGCAAGATCCTGGCTGGGGAGGCGAGTGCTGACTGAGCGCCTGCCTTACCAAAAGAGCAGGAAACCAGCTTTTAATATGGTTTGCTTGGCCGACTCCCTTCATGCAATATTGAAAGGGCGCTTTCAGCAATGCATCACCCGCTTGGCTGTGGCCCATAATGGATTACTGATCTCTCTTAAATGCGACAACTTTGCTCCCATGTTCTATTATGCAGTGGCTCCTTCCCAAGCAGCTCAGGTTCACCAGTGGGCTTGGTTTAATTACAGGATGTGAGCGATGCCAAGTGCAAAGACTCTTTGGCACCAGGATACTCAAGCCGGGCCAACATAGTACTTGTTAATTTATTGATCCATTAATTTTAAGACTGGGCGGGGGAGGGGGGCAATATGTACAATACCAATTACTGGGCACTTTGCATTCCTAAAAGTAAATATATCTTGATCAAGTGAAACACTGGCACACAGAATCGGTGTCTGGACATTTCCTCCACTCACCCACTTCCAATTATGGCGACTGTTTGCATTTAGTAATCATATGGCAATGCCAAGGTTTTGTAACGTGATGCTCCGCTGAAGCGAAGGTACAGTTGCCATATGTCAAAAAGTGAAAATCCAGACAGAAAAAAAAAATGGTTGGCAAAGTTTCTGAGCTATTTTTAAGGAAATTCGCCAAAATCTACACTTCCAACATGGGTTGCCATGCATCTGGAAGTTGCCATTCCTACCTGCACACTGTTTCCGACAGCCAAATCCCAGCAACGTCCAGAAAATCTCGGACGTATGGCATCCTTGTCTTAGGTAAACCCCCACATTCTTACCAGTTAAAGCACTATAATACCACTTCAAACAGTCATGGCTACTCCCAAAGAATTCTAGGAGGTTTAGTTTGTTAAGGGTGCTGAGAGTTGTTAGGAGGTCCTTATTTCCCTTTTAGAGCAACAAATCTCAGAGCGGTTTAACAATCAACCTCTTTTCAGGGGGAACTCTGGAAATTGTTGCTCTGGGAGGGGGCTAGGGAGTCTCTTAAGAACTCTGGGCACCCTTAACAAAATGCAGTTCCGATGAAACTTCCTATTCCATAATGATGATGATGATTTTATTATTTATACCCCACCCATGTGACTGGGTTGCCCCAACCACTCTGGGTGGCCTCTAACATATATTAAAATATAATGTAATATAAAAACTTCCCTATACAGGGCTGCCTTCAGGTTTAGTCTTCTAAAGGTTGTATACTTCCTTATCTACTTGGCTCAGGAGTATCTCCATACTCTCCAACATTTCTTCAGTGAAAATAGGGACGTCCTAAGGCATAGGTAGGCAAACTAAGGCCCGGGGGCTGGATCCTTCTTCAATCTGGCCTGTGGATGATCCGGGAATCAGCGTGTTTTTACATGAGTAGAATGTGTCCTTTTATTTAAAATGCATCTCTGGGTTATTTATGGGGCCTGCCTGGTGTTTTTACATGAGTAGAATGTGTCCTTTTATTTGAAATGCTTCTCTGGGTTATTTGTGGGGCCTGCCTGGTGTTTTTACACAAGTAGAATGTGTGCTTTTATTTAAAATGCATCTCTGGGTTATTTGTGGGGCATAGGAATTAGTTCACCCCCCCCAAAAAAATATAGTCCGGCCCCCCACAAAGTCTGAGCGACAGTGGACCGGCCCCCTGCTGAAAAAGTTTGCTGACCCCTGTCCTAAGGAAAAGTGGGGCGTTCCTGGATCAAACCAGAAACAGGGGCAGCTTCTGTATATTCAGGACTGTCCCTGGAAAATAGGGCCACTTGGAGGGTCTGGAATTCTTTTGAGGAAGCCACGGCTGTTTACAGTGGTATCATAGTGTTGTAAATGTATGGTCTAAAATTTGTTGAAAGCTCCCTGCGCACATAAGATTAGTATTTCAGGGAGAGAGTTAGGCTACAGCCCTTCTCCTTGACAGGACCTCTTCTCTGTGCAGGATGGGAACCATGAGCTGATGCCATTTAAACATGTATTTTCACCCATCTGCAATACAAAGTGTTGGAGTCTAAAGTGCTTCTTGGTGCACGCTTAATGTCATTGACTTCTTGCTTCACAGGACTGAGCCTTATTACAAACAAAATACTTGGCTGATATACTCTGGGGCCCAGATATAACTGCCCACCACATCATTAATTGGCCACAAACCTGAGGCATTGACCTCATGAGTAACTTGGCAATGCTCTTGTTTCTCCATAGCAGCCATAGCAATTATAGGGCAGGAACAGAGAGGGCTGCCCTCTATCTTTAGGCCAAGATACCATGCTTTCTGAAGTGGGTAAGATGGTAGCTCCACATTTCCAAATAGGGGCTATAGCTCAGCAGCGGGGCATCTGCCTTGCATGCAGAAAGTCCCATGTTCATTTCCTGGCATCTCTAGGGAGAAACTCTTGCCTGAAACCTTGCAAAGCCACTGCAACTTGATGCAGAGATGGGCCAGTGATCTGAATCAGTACGAGGCAGTTCCTGTGTTCCTGTGTTCCTCTGATCAACGTTGATTAGGTCAGAGGCAAACAACTGAACTGGTGAAGCACTAGAAATAAATAAAGAGGTAATGAAGTCGCAAATTTATTAGCAGATAAAAGAACCATAACTCAGTGGCAGGACATCTGCTTTGTACGCAGAAGGTCCCAGGTTCAGTCCCCAGCATCTTGAGATAAGACTGGGAGGGACCTCTGTCCAAAGAGCTCCTGCCAGTTAGACAATACTGAGCAAGATGGATCAATTAGGGCTGTCATACATCTGGATTTTCAAAGGCAGAATTGACATCTGGGGGAATTTAGCAGCACTTTGTCATGGAAAATGATGTTTTTGGTGTCCTAGATCAATCCTCTGACAGGCAGCTTCCTAAATTCCTGTATAAAAATTGACCAGACTGGAGGATGACTCTTACTTCAGTACTGGTGATGAGGCAGCATTATCTAATGTGCCTAGGAGCATGAAGGTATCTTAAGGGGTGTTGGCAGGCTGAATAGCACCCACTTTTCCTGCCCACCCCTTTAAGTCACAGTCTCCCCCCTCAAGTCATAGGTATTGGGCATATCCATTTCATAAAACTTTCTTCCCTTCCATGCCCCAAACCTGAGTACTGATTCCACCCTGTTTATTCACAGCACATAAATGTATGGCATGGGGTGTGGGTGTGTAAGGGAGAACTGAGAATAATATGCTAATAAGTGTGTTTGTTAGTACGTACATGTGTGCAAGTAAGGGGGGATGGAGATTAGTATGCTCAAAGGCAAAATTGACACTGGTCTTTTCCAGTATGAACACAGTGAAGTTGTGAGAAACTTACATCCCTCCTCCCCACCGGCCTTTATCACCTCTATTTATAAAAGGGAGCTTAATGTATGATAGCAATAAAACTATGATGCTAGCAAAACAAGCCAGATTCTCTCTCTCCCCCCCCCCCTTGCTCTCAGTCTGTGAGAAGTGCGTGGGCTGAGGTCTGCTGCATTGCCGAAAGGGGTTTGTTTCTCCTCTTTCGTTTTGCTCATTATGTTCCCTCGATTGTCTCAAAATACCCCATTAAGGGATCAGCACTGCTTCTTGCAACTTTTTTTTAAAAAAAATAAATGTTCTGAGCCATCTAGGATTTGGGGTGGTTGGTAACTCAGATGGGGAATAAGCAAAGTCTAACCAAGGAAGCTCGTCAAAAATTAAAAGTGTATAGAAACAAGGAGAGCCATCAGAAAAAGCTCTATTCCAAATTGCTTGTTTCCTCCCAATAAGAGGGTAGTTTGTAAAGGATTGGAATAACCTAATAATGGATAAGATTTCCCTGCAGCTAAATAGGATGTCAAATATTCTGATCACTTCTTAGAAAAATAGCACAGATTCTTAGCATACACAGCAAAAAATATTTTGCTTTATGCTTCTTTGTTGTAACCTCACTGTTTCACTGTCAAATATCCAACTCTCTTTCTGCCAATGATTGCAGGTATTACATCAATCATACATTCATAAGATTCTGGGTTCAGTCTGCCCATCCCCAAGTAAGGCTGGGGGAGACTCCTGTCAGTGTAGACAATATTGAACTAGATGGACAAATGGTTTGATTCAGTATTAAGCTTCCTGTTTTCCATGACTTGTAAGTAAGGGATGGAGGAAAAAAAATGATTCAGTTCACATTTAAAAGCAAAACTATTTTTCCTACACTCCCACACTTCCCAAAACAAAATGTGAACTGAAACACAACCATCTTCCAAATGTTCCACTTCTTTGAATTTTGCACTGCAGTTCTCCAGCCCAGCAACGTGTGCATAAATTCACATACTAGTAGAGTTAAAATGCATTATATCAGAGGGAAGGTTAGGAAATTTGCACAAGGCTGTTGGGTTTTTCTGAGTATTCGTAGACTGACATGGGAATCTGGGGAATGGAACTTAGTATTGGGAAAAAGAGAAACGGAGAAAATCCAAAATTGGTAATTTGTTCCTCCCTAATTGTAAACAAGCAGACGTTGCATGGTTGTCCCATTGTCCCAATTGTAATTTTTGTATTGTATTTGTTAAAGTGAGCAAAAATAATATAGTAGAATTTAAAAATAAAACAGGAGCAGGATTTCATCAGAACCATTCAGTTACATGTGGCACCATGAGATTTAGTTGTGTCCCACAAGGCCGAAAGCATTTTGCATTGTGCAGCAGATCTTCTGCACCTTCCCCCATTGTTTTAAACTTTTTAATTTTGTTAACAACTTTGCTTACGGGGTAGATGAGTGTGTATGGGACCACAGCATGTCTCTGAATCTTAATTTGTCCAGAGAAATTTGTTCCACGGGCATGTTCCCTGAGGTTGTTTTTTTTTAATCACCTAGAAATGCTCTTCCTTGCCTCTAACACCCCTATTGTCTTCCAAAAAATCTCGATCTGAGCTCTGCAAATCTGCAAATGTGTTTCTGGTGGTCTTGCTCTGTCTCTTGCACACGTTTTTCATTTACTCTGCTTGTCGTCCACAATTTAAAAGTCAACGAGTTGTTCTTTTGGTTTGAAGGTGTATCTTTGGCGAAATGCTGCCACAGCTCAAAATGGAAAACAGATGCTGATGTGAAATAGTATTGTGAAATAGTATTGCATGGTGCCTCTTGCATTCCTGCACTTGTATGTACATTGTTAAATAGTGGGTAGACATAGCAGACGACGCAGCGATTTCTCCAAAGCAGCTTTTTATTTGTAAGCTGGAACAGAACTGAACAGCAAACAGCTCAGCCGGCCTGCTTTTATAGGCAGCCGGCTGTCAACATTGTAGCAACAACAAGCCAGGGTTTCCCGCCTAAAGTAACTGATGTGGACCTGAGTGAAAACTACATACACAATACTCCTGGTAGCCAGGGTGAGAACTTCAATACATAACATACATCATGGTTAGAAATCCCCCCTCTCTCCCCAAAAAGAGCTCATGTATCATCACTGCTGATGTACATCAGCAGTTAGGAACTGTTCCCTGCTCCCTGCAAGGGCTTCATTTCCTTTGGAGAAAGTGGTGAAGGCTGCATACCAGTGGTAGACAGGGCCTTACCCAAAGTGGATATGACCAAAACACATACACACAGTCCCCCCCACCCCCCAAATCCACAGTGCCTGAGAGACTGCTTTTCCTGTTCTGTTCTGTTTGGCTTGGCCCTGCCCCTCCTCAATTAAACATGCTCTCTTAAACATGATGGAGGTGTCTTTTTTGCATTGGCGGAAGCTGATGTGAGGAGCATGCCTGTGCCATTTTCTGGTCCTGGCTCTTTCTTTGTTCTTTTAAATGTGGCAGCCATTTTGTGCTGTATGCGATGCCCCCAAAGCAGCCATGCTATGTTATGCAATGACCTCATGGCAGCCATTTTGTGACTGGTACCCACAGTGCTTTCTTAAAATTCTAAATGTGTCCACTGACCAATAAAGATATAAACCCAGTCCTCTCATATTGGCATTGCTTTTTAAAAGCACCACTGCCTATTTTTGAGTTATGGAGCCCCCATTGCTGGTTTTCCAGGACATCTGCCCAATTTCTGAAAAATAACCCAGGACGCCATTTTCGGAGGTGAATTCCATGACATGTCTTGGAAAATCAGGACATATGGCAGCCGTTTCACCAACCCACAAAGGGAGAGTGGTTTTCTGGGAACAAGTAGCAGAAAATGGGGGCCATTGGAGCATCTGGGGTCAGGCCCTGCCTCTCCATGTGCTGTTGTTGGGAAATAGAATGCCCCAGGAAACCTCACTGCATTGCCTTCTACTCAAACCCCTGTTTTGCTCCACTGATTGCCATTTAGAGTAGTCTTTATTGAACACCTGCTCTCCCTGAAGGTTCAATTCTAAGGCTCAATCTGCACATGCACTAGAATGAAACATACCTGCCAACATTTCTCTGATGAAAATAGAGACATCCCATTCCATAATGATAACTTTACTGTTTATACCCCACACATCTTTCTGGGTTGCCCCAGTCATTCTGGGTGGCTTCCAACATATATAAAAACATAATTAAACATTTAGCATTAAAAAAACCCTTCCCTATACAGGATTGCCTTCAGACGGCTTGAGGGTAGGATAACTTCATACCCGCCATCATTTCTCCAATGAAAATAGGGACATCCTAAGGAAAAGCAGGACATTCTGGGATCAAATCAGAAATTGAGATGTCTTCTCTAAATCAGGGACATCCTTAGAAAATAGGGACACTTGGAGGGTCTGAATAAAGTGGTATAGTCCTCCTGAGACAATAGAATGTACCGGATCTTACATTACAGTCCTTTCAAGAGGGGCTGGTACCCCACAGCAGTGCTGGCAGCCTTCAGCCAGCCTGCCCAGGATGGATCTCAGCTCATCTTCCTCCCTTCATCCCAGCAACACTGCTCCCCTCCAGCAGTTACTCTGGCAACCTTCCAAATTCTGGGGCAAGGGGGAAAGAGTTCTCTTGTATTGTTAAAGTCCCTCGATTGTTCTTTTGATAGTCATAGCTCAGCCAGGTTGTTTTGCATAAGGAATTCCTTTGCAGCTTGCATTCTCCCTTCATATCACATCACAAATAACCAAAATCCTAGATTTATTAATTTCTAGGGTTTAAGGGGGAACCCCAAATCTATCTATATATTTATATGTATATAATAAACAAACATTATATATCTCCAGAACACACTCCTTCTCTCACACATAAACACACTCTGTTACAAAACTCTTTCTCTTGCAACACATATATACCCATACACACACACACACACACACACCCTCTCACAGGCACATATATTTCTCACACGCAAGCACAAACACACTCTCTCTCTCTCTCTCTCTCTCACACACACACACACACAGAGAGAGAGAGAGAGAGAGAGAGAGAGCGAGCGCTATTAGCTACAAATACCTTTCTCTCCCCACAACCCTCAATGCTAAAATCAACCTGGTGAAAAGATTATTAATTTCAGTCAGGGAAATGATAGTGCAGAATGGGAGGTTCATATCCGACAGTCATAGCCCTGCGATTCAGTTTTTCCCAACCTGTCACACAACCCTTGGTAAGCAAAGAAGAAGACATCAGCAGACCACATCACAGGCTTCCCACATCACGTCTGTTGTGGCCTAGGTGGGAGATTATATCTCTGGATGATGCCCTAGCAACTCTCTGAATGAAGAAAAGTGGAACGGCAAAGGGAAAACTTTTTCTCCTCTATGCACCTGTTTTTGCTTTGTTTCTGCTTTCCATGAGCTTCTAGAATAGAATCATAGAATCATAGAGTTGGAAGAGACCACAAGGGCCATCGAGTCCAACCCCCTGCCAAGCAGGAAACACCATCAGAGCACTCCTGACATATGGTTGTCAAGCCTCTGCTTAAAGACCTCCAAAGAAGGAGACTCCACCACACTCCTTGGCAGCAAATTCCACTGTCGAACAGCTCTTACTGTCAGGAAGTTCTTCCTAATGTTTAGGTGGAATCTTCTTTCTTGTAGTTTGGATCCATTGCTCCGTGTCCGCTTCTCTGGAGCAGCAGAAAACAACCTTTCTCCCTCCTCTATGTGACATCCTTTTATATATTTGAACATGGCTATCATATCACCTCTTAACCTCCTCTTCTCCAGGCTAAACATGCCCAGCTCCCTTAGCCGTTCTATACACGGGAAAGCATAAAAAAAAATGTACACTATACATCTGGAAGGATGCTGTGGCCTAATTTTGCCATGAGTGTAGAAGGGGGATGGGGAAGTTATTGGACTCCAGCTCCCATCAGCCTCAGCGTGGCCAGTGGCTATGATGGCAGTTGTAGTCCAGAAATACCTGGAGAGACACATGTTTTCCACCCCACTTGTATACCAAGTCCCATACACACCAAATGTGACGATGGCATAATGTTTTACTGCAGAAACCAAACAAACACAGTCCATCACCTGAGTTCAGGCCTTGTACAGAGCAGGCAGAGGTAGACTGAAGCGGCTGCCTTGGGTGGCAGAATCCAGGGGGATGCTGCCACTGTGGTTGCCCCACTTGCCCCTGCCACTGCTGCTAGGGTCACGCAGTGGAGGTGGCTTTTTCCAGTGAGATCTCAGGAGAGTTCCATGAGATCTCGCTGGAAGTCACTGAACAAACCCAGTAAGCGAGGCTTCGGCAAAAGGCTGCAGCCACAATGGGGCAAGGCAGCAACTTTCCATTTTGCCTCATGCAATGGGATGAGCACTCATGAGAGCCTGAACTCATTCAACAAAACTAGGCTTGCCATATGTCAGGGAAATTCCTGGTATGTTCTGTTTTTTTGCTGAAATGGCAAAATATCAGGGAAAACCTGGATGTATGGCAACGCGATGGAAAAAGCACTGGAAGCAGCTCCAAAAGCTTAAAATCACTATATTTTGTGGGGAGGCTCAACAACTTGGGGGAGGCTTTTTTGAAATATGGCAACCCTAAACAAAACGTACAGAAGAAAAACTCCCTGAGAACTTCACAGCCAATCAGAGCATGTGCTACTTCAGTAAACACCATGTCTGGTGTCTACCTGGTTGCTAAGCAACACCTCCACGCATCCCCCTCTGGGCTAGTTGACTTTAACACCAACAGAACTAACCCTTAAACTGCAAATTGAATGATCCCTACTGTTGCCCTTCCAACAACAGTAAGGCTGTTTCATGACTTCAGGCAGCATGTGGCAACTCACAAAAACAACACACACAAAAAAAACTCCCAATAAAAATCCATGCACACAGGAGGCTAGCCTGCTTTATTCCCAATGTGCCGATAATATAACTTGATTATTTTTGGAAATATTCCAGGGAAGGGAGTTTGATAAATATGCCTGTATGTCTCCCCTTTCACAAATCCACAACCAGCTCCTACACACACACACACACACACACACACACACAGGCAATCCAACAAGTTTTCTGATTATTCCCCCCAACTCACATACCGCCAATTACATTTGCCTAAAAATAAAACCTCCAATCAAAACCCGACCTCTTATGTAATTAGCTAGGCTGCCTGCCTTTCCTCTCCCACAGAATGCCAAATGAAACCAAAGGGTCTGCGATGCTCATTTAAAGTGAAAGGAGCAGGCACAAAATCTTTTTTGGCCCTGTGTGCTCAGCTACTCCATGTTTGCAAATCAGGTTGGTTGGATGCTCAGCAAAAGGACCACCTGGAAGCAACTCTTGAGCAGTGATGATGCCTCTCACTTGCCTGGATGGAGGAGGGAGAGAGGTGTACATGACAGAGGATGAGTGTAGAAACCTCCAATTTCTGTGTTGCAAACTTGAGAGTCGCCTCTGTTGTTCTAACCACTTTTGCCTCTGCAGCCCCGTCATTGGAATGTGGCCCCAAGAAAGTCATTTTGAAGAGGGTTCTCCACACCAACAGCAGCTAAAAATACAGGAGAGCTGTTTGTGTCTTTCCAGCTTTCCTGCCCCTTTATCTGGAAGGCTTCCTTGCTCCCAGGCTTAATACCATTAATGATTTGCCCTTTCTCAATGCTGATGTTACCTCAAAACTGTTACTTACTGGACAGTATCTGTGCCCTCACTGATGCTGAGCAAGCCATGCACCTTCCGATTCCCTCCAGAGCCACCCCACTTTGCAACCCAGAGATTGGGCATCAGAGAGGGAACTTGCATGCAAAACCGTTTTAGTCCAAAAGAAAAATGTGAGTAGGCTGCCTGTCAGTATCACACACAGACACACAATCAAACACACCGACACTGCCTTGAGCCTGCACTACAGCTGAAGTCAAAATGACATGCCTGCACCAAGGCTTGTCAGTTCCAGCTCCTATGTAGTCCCCCATTTTCAGGTTGGCGCTTATGTGCACATGCACCATCCAGACACACTGAATTCAGTATGACCTCTAAAACACAGCCCAGATTCCTACCTTCCCTTTCTCTTTTAGCTTAGGATCGCATCCACACCAAGCATTAAAAGCACATGGCTTCTCCTGAAGATTCCTGGGAACTGTTAAGGGAGCTGGGGATGACAGCTCTGTGAAGGGTAGGCTGCAGTTCCCAGGATTATTCTTGAGGCCGTGTGAAGAATGTGCTTTAAATGTGCTTTGACTGTATGTTGTGGGTGTGACTTAGGACATGGGTGGGGAGCCTCCGTTCTGGGGGCCAAATGTGGCCCTTGGTACCTTACTGACTGCACCTTGGTCCCTACATTGGCTCCCAGTACATTTCCGAGGATTTTTGTGTTGGTGCTGACCTTTAAAGCCTTCAACGGCCTCAGTCCAGGATACCTGAAGGAGCGTCTCCACCCCCATTGTTCTGCCCGGATGCTGAGGTCCAGTGCCGAGAGCCTTCTGGCAGTTCCCTCACTGCAAGAAGCAAAGTTACAGGGAACCAGGCAGAGGGCTTTCTGGGTAGAGGCGCCTGCCCTGTGGAATGCCCTCCCATCAGATATCAAGGTAATAAACAACTATCTAACTTTTAGAAGACATCTGAAGGCGGCCCTGTTTAGGGAAGTTTTTAATGTTTGATGTTTTATCGAGTTTTTAGTATTCTGTTGGGAGCCACCTAGAGTGGCTGGGGAAACCCAGCCAGATGGGCGGGGTATAAATATTATCAGTTATTGTTACTGTTGCTTCCTTGTCACTTAACTGATAACTTTTTAAATGCCCCAGTTTTTCTGTTTCTGTCTTTCCAACCAAGCTATCCAACCAAGCCATGTATTTTCCATAAAACAAAAATCAGATGTTTTCTTACCTACCTCGCTATAAAATTTCCTGTTCATAGACTTTGTAACGCCAGCTCAGGGCTTTTGAATGCACATTTGTTTTCCACCTTCCCTGCTATCACCACCCTAGGCAGTCAGCTAGAAAAAGAAGAGACTTATTTATTGGGAGAGAAACATGCTCAGAAAGATTTTTTATTTTTTTAGATAACCCTCACACATCTGTTTCTACAGAAACCGCTCCCCTAGTGCCCTTTCAGAATTGTCAGTCACATGGGGCTCAGAGTAGAGCCCATCCCAGTGCCAAAATTGAAGCAAAATAACAGCAAAGATTAGGGAATGCTTGAAAGAATATCTGTCTCTCTCTGGGTAGTATTTGTTAGCATCTTCATTTACTTAAGGCTTTTTTAAGCCTGCTTTTTGATCTGCGTGAGTCTACAAAGCTTGCAAAAACCAAAAGCAAAGCTTTAGACTATAGCTGCCTCTTCCTCACTTCTCCAGACAATCTCGGGTCCTGCAGACTGGGAGATGTTTTCTGTGGGTGTTTCCTGCATTATGTCATTGATGGACAGTCCACACACATTATTCCTCTTTATAAGTTGTCCTGCAATGCTTCCTAAGGGTGTCACATTAGCACTGCCTGAAGCAGCAGTCTTGTACTACAATGCAACAAAACCAGACCAAACAACAACACCTCAGAACATTTCCATGGGTGTAGCCAGTGGGAGGCAGTGGGGGCAGCAACACTTCCCTAAATCAAGTAAATAAATGAAGATACTTAAGTAAAAGTATAAATAATCAGAATATTTGAAATTAAAATGCTTTGTGAGGTCAGTTGGATGATGTCGCGAAGCATTCTAGCGACACAACTGGCAACTCGACTGAGCGATAGGTGAGGCTTCTGTGAACTGACCAGTCTCGTTACAGGTAGCTCAGTTCTGGAACAGGACAGGTGGGTGTCCTGCCCCCCCACCCCAACAACATACCATATTTTTCGCTCTATAGGACACACTCCCCCCCCCTCCAAAATTAAGGGGAAATGTGTGTGTGTCCTATGGAGCGAATGCAGGCTCCTTGGCTTCAGCGATAGCAACGTGAAGCCTCCAAAGCGCAGAGGGAGCGCTCCCAGTCCCACCAGGAGATGCTGGGGCCTGAACCTGATGCCTTCTGCATGCTAAGCAGTTGTTCTACCACTGAGCTATGGCCCTAGCTCACAATATTGCTGTCAGGATAAAATGGAGAAGGTGGAGGCTGAAGTGTGTATGCTCTGTGGAGGAAAGGTGGGATGGAAGTATAAGAAGGAATAAAGTATGTAAACTAGCCTATAGGTGAATAAACTACAGTATATTTTTAACTTACTCTCCTAATAATTTGTATATAAATTATAAAAGTGGTATATAAATTTTGTTAAATAAAAAAGAGGAAATGTTCAGACTTTCAAACAGTATGTTATGCCTGAGCCTTCATTGCTGAAACTCCCAACAGCATTTTCATGCTCACAAACACCTGATGAAGGAACCATTGTGACATAACCCATTCAAGGAGATATAAGGGGCAACAGGCTGTCAACAGTGGCAGTAGTTGGGGGCTCCCATCTATGAAAAAGCCACAGAAAGTCTTTTCCTACTGCCTGAGGAATTAATCCCTTCTTTAATGTTCATAATTGCTGGATCGATTTAACAGGACTGGAGCTAACATTTGCTTGGATTTGGCACCATTGATAGGGAACTGCCTGCTGCGTCCTCCACTTTGAAGTCACCCTGGTCTTTGGACCTCCAGCACCTTCTTCAGCATGTCCAACCCATCAAAGAGGCGTATGATACTGGTGTTCCACTGGGTTAGGAAGAAGCCCCTGACAGAGAAGCCGGGCTCTACCATCTCGGCCAGACCTTCTGCCTCTGCACCGGCTTGCAACACTCCTCACATTTCACCCTACTTCACGAGGAGCAAGACACAACCCGCTCCGCTCAGGAGGTCCAGCAGGCGCAAGGTGCTGCGATTGCCGAATCTCACCGACCCCAAGTTTTTAAGATCGGTCATCGGCAGCGTTGGCCAGAAGAGAGCCCGCAGGCGTGGCAAGCAAAAGATGCCCACGAGCATTTAAGATATGAAAAGCTACTGGATTTAATCAGGAAGTTATGAGACATGCACTGATTGGAAGCGAAGCTGTATATCGGCCCTGAACCTTCTGCAGGTGCAGATTAAGCAGGCTTGCTTTTAAATGCCATCTGAATCAAGTTTCTCCCCCATCCCTATTGGTAGCTATGTGGAGGGTTGCTACCACTTCTTCCTCCCTCCCTCTCCACTCCAGTGTATCTTTTAACATGAGCCAAAGAAGCAGGCAAAAGGCAAATGTTTTCCTCTCAGCTCTGTTCCCACTGGAGTCCACTGGTCTCCTCCTCCTGTCACAGGCTCATCCCCCTGATCTCTCCCAGGTACCAGACGCTTTGCAGCCAGAAGTTTAGTGATCCTTCTACTTAGTTCCAGATTTGGCAAGTAGGCCACATATGCCTTCCAGATCTCGAGAAGAGGCCTGCCATCTTCCACGCTTTGATGCTGAGTGTCACTGAGGTGTTCCATAAAGGCTTCCCTTTTACGGATGGTGACTGTACTTCTCTCGCCTCCTGCCTTTCATTTTCTCTAAAGCTGCACCGCTACTGTAAAGCACATCAGCTAATGAAGCTGCTGACACTTCTAGGTCTCAGGGGGATTCCCCCTCCCCCCAATTTTATTTTGCAGGATAAGACGTGATTAAGGTTGTTAAGCAGACTTTTTCCTGATGCACCACCCACTGGGATGCCTCAGTTTTCAGACTCTGACGCCATCTTGGGTGGGGGTTTGCCATCTTCTTATGGATCTGAATCATACAAGGGTTTGTGCATTTAAACTTTGGTGTCACTACATCTTGGAGTACGATACGATAGACTGAGGGGTGTAATTAGAGTCTCAGAAATCTGTATAGCTGGAAGCAGGGGTGCCAACTTGAATAATCGGCCCATCGGCCCCTAGGAATTGGCTTCTGTGGCTGGAAGGGACCTCAAAGGCAATTTAGTTCCATCCCCAGCCAATGCAGGAATATTCTGCTGATATTTATTCACTTAAGTTTTGGGGCTCCCAGACTGTCACTATTTTCCGGTGGGATTCACTCACACACTGTCAAAATGTTGTTTGCACAATCAAAGATGATTTGGAGCTCTTGCTCTACAAACCTGCCACCCCAAAAGATTGGAGATTTTGAAATAAAAAAAACCACTGTGAAAATATACTGTCAAGTGTGGGATAACACTAGCTTTGATGCAGCTCTGTCTAGCCTCCCCTCAAAAAATATGCGAGTGAGTTCTCATTAAATAGCCCACATTGTCTTATCTCCCCACAAACAAATCAGAATGAATGCTCAATAAGCTGGTCATCTGGGAAGACTGCTAGTAGCTAATCAGTAAGTTAGCACAATTATTACTCCCTAAGCAATCTGGATTTAGTTGATTTTAGACTGACAACTAGGTATCAGATTTATAACCTATCATTTTTCCTAGAAGAGAGTCCAGGGTGGCTAGCAAGCAAGCAAGCAAGCAAGCAAGCAAACAAACAAACAAAACATCATAAAAACAGTCAAACCAGCATGACAGTAATTGAGTCCTCCAGTACAAAATGTCACAATTGACTATGTTCCAAGGACTTGGACAAATTGGTAGATCTTAACACCCTGTATGGTTATGTGTGAACTTCCTGACTTCCCTTTGGGGGTAGGGGAAGCTTCATAAATGGACCACTATGAATTCTGTGTCTCTGTGATGTTTTCTGTTCCTCCCTGCCATATGTTGTTATTATTCCCAGAAGGAAAGCTTCTGGGGTTGTTGTTTTTTTTGGGGGGGGGGGGACGTTCTAAACATTTTCTTAAGCTTGTTATATATCATCTCCCAAAATTATTTTATTATTCTACAAGACCACCATGAATGGTAAAATGTGCCGGTTGTTTCTTTGCGCTTCCAACATAGGTCACTTTTTGATCTAAATATTTTGGCTTGTTTACTTGGTGTCAAATACCACATATGGATCATTTTTAATAGTTCTTTTTTTAAAGCGTTACTAGCAGTGAATTTTAAATTTGTTTTCCACAATTGTTCCCACAAATTCAAATCAATATGATGACCCACATCTTGTTCCCATTTGATCATAGATGATTTCACAAGTTCTTCTTTCATTTCCCAGTCAAGTAATATCCTATACATTTCAGATAATTTTTTAACTCTAGATCTTAATATTTCTTTTTTGAATTCTGATGGTTTTTCTGCAAATCCCAATTTCTTATTTACCTTAGATTTTGAATTGATTTGGTGATAGTTTATCCAGCCCGATACATATTCTTTAACCTCTTCATTTTTCCCATTTTTGGCTCTCCTTTTGAAAAGTCTAACAATTCATTATAGGTTCCCCAGTTGTCACTCATATTCATTTTTTTCCTTGTCTCTGCTTCTTTTGGGGATGGCCACCTTGGTGTTTTGTTCTCTAATATATATATATTTATTTTTCCCATACCCTAATTAAGTTTTTTCTAATAACATGGTTGGCAGAACTTTTACATATTCCAGCTTTGTTGTACCAAACATCAGCGTGCCAGCTGTATTTGCCAAAACAAAGTTCTTTGTTGCAGTGTCCACTGTGGTGAAATTGTGTAACTAATGCAAGTAATTATGCAAATGACATAACTTACATTGTCATTCCAATGTTGATTTCAATGCAACAGAAGCGCAATGCAAACAGAAGGAAAGCACAATCAACTGCTGCAGATTGAAAGCAGCAGCAGCAAATTCTGATTGTATTCGCTGGGTCGATTTCTGTTCTGGATATGGGACAAATAAGCAAACAATAGCAATTTCTTCTTCCATTTCTGCTTTGATTCTCTGGCACCTCAGTGACACCATCCCCTTTACCATTTGCCCTGATAGAATCATAGAATCATAGAATTGGAAGAGACCACAAGGGCCATCGAGTCCAACCCCCTGCCAAGCAGGAAACACCATCAGAGCACTCCTGACATATGGTTCTCAAGACTCTGCTTAAAGACCTCCAAAGAAGGAGACTCCACCACACTCCTTGGCAGCAAATTCCACTGTCGAACAGCTCTTACTGTCAGGAAGTTCTTCCTAATGTTTAGGTGGAATCTTCTTTCTTGTAGTTTGGATCCATTGCTCCGTGTCCGCTTCTCTGGAGCAGCAGAAAACAACCTTTCTCCCTCCTCTATGTGACATCCTTTTATATATTTGAACATGGCTATCATATCACCCCTTAACCTCCTCTTCTCCAGGCTAAACATGCCCAGCTCCCTTAGCCGTTCCTCATAAGGCATCGTTTCCAGGCCTTTGACCATTTTGGTTGCCGCCCTCTGGACACGTTCCAGTTTGTCAGTGTCCTTCTTGAACTGTGGTGCCCAGAACTGGACACAGTACTCCAGGTGAGGTCTGACTAGAGCAGAATACAGTGGCACTATTACTTCCCTTGATCTAGATGCTATACTCCTATTGATGCAGCCCAGAATTGCATTGGCTTTTTTAGCTGCCGCATCACACTGTTGGCTCATGTCAAGTTTGTGGTCAACCAAGACTCCTAGATCCTTTTCACATGTACTGCTCTCAAGCCAGGTGTCACCCATCTTGTATTTGTGCCTCTCATTTTTTTTGCCCAAGTGCAATACTTTACATTTCTCCTTGTTAAAATTCATCTTGTTTGTTTTTGCCCAGTTCTCTAATCTGATGAGACCATATAATCCAGCATCCTGTTATCACAGATGCTTACGGGAAGGCCACCCTCAGGACTTCAGTGTGAGAGCACTCTCCCTACCGTAGCTGGCGTTTTTAGGGACATATTGCCTCTGACAATGGAGTTAGAAAATAGACATCATCCTTCTAGTATGAATTCTTTGGTTGAGGCTCAAGTGGAGTTTGGGGTAAGAGAAAACCATTTTGCTCCATCATCTGTAGGTAGGACAGGTGCTTTTTCTCTGTCACTTTTCACATTTATTAATGTCCTGCTATGAAAGCTGGTTTAGGCTATGGGTAAACAAGGCAGTGTCCAGTTCAAAAAAAAGAAGAGTTGGCAACTCTAATCCAGCATGAAGGTTGTGTGGTTGAAACACTCCTTAGACTGTCCTGCCCTACCTTGATTTCTGCTGATATTTACGGTAGTCTTTGCTCTGCTCATACACCAGGGCTGGGCAGATATACGTTAAGATACAATATATAGATTATTTGCAGCATACTGACAAAGGTTTTCTGACTCCTAATTGCTTAATGAGGGCAAACAAAAAAGACTCACCTCAGCTCTGAGTTAAGCAGTTAGAATCCCCAATCTGCAGAAAGTCAGATATAGATTTGTATCTGCATATGCCAGGAAGGGCTGTATCTCAGTGGCAGAGCATCTGCTTGCAAGCAGATATTCCGAGGTTCAGTCCTCGCTGGCAACTCCGCATAGGGCTAGGAGAGACTCCTGCTGAAACCCTGGAGACCTGCTGCCTGCAAGTCAGTGTTGACAAGTGCTAGTCTAGATGGAACAATGGTCCGAGTCTGCATAAAGGCAGATTGTTATGTTCTTATGTCTCATGGGATGTCACTGGTAATTTGCGCTGCCCTCAGAGCCACCATTTGGGTTCTTGCCCCTGTTTGTGGACATTGTGTGGACCTAGAGTTGGTGAGGTACATTGGTTAGACTGTTGGACTAGGACTTGGTTCAGAACCACTACTCGGCCATGAAGCTCCTTGGGTGATCTCGAGGAAATCACTGCCTCTCAGCAGGGAGGATAAAATGGGGTGTGGGGTCACACATGCTTGAGCTCTTTGGAGGAAAGGCAAGGTTTAAATGAAAAGACAATAGAGAAAACAAAATAGATTGCACAAACCTTAATGCAGCCCATTCCTCATGTTCCCAGGTGTGCTGCAATGCTCACCAGCCCACAATTCCTGCTGAAAACTACAGGCTCAGATTTCATTTAAAAAAAAATAATAATGAGAAAAGGGTTGTTCCCTGGAAGTTAAAATCCTTTGCCCTAAAACGACAACCTCCCTTTCTAAGTCTATGTGGTTATGCAGGAGGAAGCACTTTGTGCATGCTCAGAGGCATTGCCACATTTTCCCATGTCTGGGGTACAAATGCATGTTGCTTGTGACCTAGCTGCCCACAGAAGCCTGGATCAGACACGCTCAAGAGAGAAGGGTTGCTCCAGAGACTTTTCTGTGTTTTCACTTCTGATAGAAGCAATTGGTGGGGATGTGGGACGATGAATCACGACTGCATTCTGTTGAGGACTGGACTGGTTTTGACAGGCAGGCACTGATGTGTTTTGCAGACTGTATCTGATGCTAATGCTCGGCCACAAGGAGCAACCCACTACACTGCCGTTCCGGTGTCTGAGCACAATCCCTTTTCAACACGAGACCTGCTCTAATCCACCCTGGGATTTGGCTGTGTCTCTAAGCAACGGCAAAAATGGATTTGCCTATGTTTTGTATCCGTAGGCTTGTATCCCCACACCTCAATGGTACAGTAGTCTCAGACGCCACTGTTATGCTCTCTGCCTTAATCAGAGGTGTGGAAGATCAGAATCTTTCCCCTCATTCTTTTGTTAACCTCTAGGTAATCCTCCCCAACATTATGACTGCTGAAGAGAAGGAGAGAGGCCATGCAAAAATAAAATAAAATGTAGTTTTCTCTTGCAATTTGAGCATGCAGTTTTAGCATGTATAATGGACTTGATTTAAATTCTACTCAGAGTAGACCAGTTGAAAGTTAATCATGCCCATCATGGAAGGGTGAGAGGGGTGTGTGTTATCAGTTTGCTTTTCTTGTTTTTCTTGTTTTATGAGTTTTGTGTTCTCATTTTTATGTTGTGAACTGCCCTGTAATCTTCGGATGAAGTGCAGTATACAAATGTTATGGTTACTCCTGCTACTACTAATAATCTCAATGAGTCTGCTCTGAGTAGGACTAACCATAGATATTACCCAGTGGTTTTAAGATTGCCTATTTAATTTATATTTATACCTTGTTTTTCACAGTTGTGCTAATTGGTATTTTAAAATGAGTATCTTGAGTGGTCGTTTGAAAACCACTTAGAGGTTTTGGTGATCAAGTAAGCAGTATGCAAATGTTGTTCAATAAAAAAAGCAAAACCAAATTGCCTAAAGTAAGCAGGCAGGCAGTGTGTCTAACTTCCAAGGATGTCACTATATTCAACCTGTGTGTTCTTCCATGCAGTGACATGGATGGTGGTGACCTCCAAGCACTCTGAATATGCTCCAGGCAACTGGAAGAGAGTTCCGAGGGCATATGTGGTACAGAAATGGAGGAAGTTATTAGTTTTAAACCGTATTGAATTGCTGCATCGACGCAGTGTGGCCAAACCCTGTAAGATGTGCACTGTTTAGCACCATCTTTGGAGATGAGCCCTTTAGCTTGTTTGTGTCCTGACTGGAAGCTTCAGGTCAGATTCAGGCCATGGAAAGCCATGTTCTACCTCTACTGTTGGAGGCAGTATGACTGAATGCCAGGTGTGGATAACGCTGTTGCACTCAAGACCTGCTTATGGACTGATATTGACCACTGTGGGAACAGGATGGTGGTTTAGATGAGCCATTGGCCTGACCCAGCAGGCTTCTCATTGGCTTGTATGTCCTTCATGCCTAGATGCCATTAATGTGAACTACCCCTTAGGAGCATAGGCACCAGCTTTACACCAGGTGTGACTACCTATTTAGCTCCAATCTATCAGCAGCTGCCCAGAGCACCAGAGAAATGTCTTTCCCATCACTGTCAACGAGAGCTGAGCCATTCCTACCATGAGGCAGAAAGATGGAGCAGATGCTGAAAATTGGCATCAAAATGTTGGACCACAGGGCTGTGCCTGCCACATAGGGATGGGCAAATCTGCCGCTTTCACTTTCTCTTGGTTTCTTATTTCCCCCTTTTCGGTTCTTCACATTTCCATAACACTATGTGTTGGTCTGTTTTTAAAATCCCCATGAAAACCATTACCCCTTATAAACACATTTTTGTATGCAGTTTCGAAACTAAAATGCACTTTTTCTTTCGCAAGCATTTCACCCAATAGGCAGTATTTTTGTATGTCAACTTTCACCATAATATATGCATTTTTCTTGCACACATTGTTTGGTTGAAGAACCACAATGCAAAGTTCAGAGAACTGTGGGTTTTGAAGGAGAGCTGTGTTTTGGTTTGCACCTTGCCTTGAGAAGCGTGAATCAAGTACAGTGGTACCTCGCAAGATGAATGCCTCGGAAGACAAAAAACTCGCAAGACGAAAGAGTTTTTCGTTTTCTGAGTTGCTTCACAAGATGGATTTCCCTATGGGCTTGCTTCGCAAGAGGAAACGTGTTGCGCCTTTTTTTAAAAACCGCCAATGCATTCCTATGGGAAACCGTCAATACGCAGTGGTGCTTTGCAAGATGAAAAAACTCGTAGAATGAAAAAACTCGCAGAACGAATTAATTTCGTCTTGCGAGGCACCACTGTAGTTTCTCATTAGAATGCAAAGAAAACAGAATGCATCTCCTACATTCTCTGACCTCTGCTGTCTTGAGCAGGCTTGTTTTGAAGGACTGTAACTCAGTGGTAGAGACTGGTTGCTCACCCTTCTCAGTGAGGCAACAGCTGCGGACCTTCACCCCATCAGCCATCTCAGCAGCAGCAGCCCAAGTGCTGCCCAATAGTTAAGGGAATTCCCCAGCCAGCAGGATTTCCCTCCGGAAAGTCAATTTAAAATGGGCCAGAGGCCCCGCTGCAAGTGCAATCTGTTTTGCATGCAGAGGGTCCAGGGTTCAATGCCTAACAGTAGCTCCAGACAGGGCTAGAGGGCTGCTGCCATTCAGTGAGTAGACCATACTGAACGAAATGGATTATCAGTGTGACTCAGTATAAGGCAGCTTCCTATGTTCCTTCAGGTGCAGAGGTGGATGTGACCCTGTCGCCAGCATTGAAGCAAGACTCAGCTGCCATTCCATTCAGCTTCTGAACATGGGATGGTGCAGTGACATTGTGTCCTTTGTCAGGACAAAACCTTCTGATCTGGTCCTTCTAGCAGGGAGAGAGCCAGGGTCTTTCTCCAGATGTGCTCTATCCTTAAGCCGTGTGTTCCCATCAAACAAAAACTGCATACAAATAAGCAGCGGGGGCGGGGAGTGATATAAGCCTGTTCTGTGCAAACATTGTCAGCATTGCTGCTACATGGATGCTTTATTAGAAACGAAGGAAGCTGCCCCCTTTTTAAACCATGTAAAACCATCGGTCCGTCTCCACTTGTCTCTCCCAGCCCCACCAGGGATTGAACCTGGGACCTTGTGTAAGCAAAGCAGGTGCTTTACCACTGAATTATGGTCATTCCCACATCATTTAAAATCATGATCACATAACATGAATTAAGACAAGGAGGTATTTCTGGCAGACAGCAAACATCAGAGAAAGAGAGAGAGGGAGGGAGGGAGGGAGGGAGAGATTTAGTTCACTCCAACATTCAACCAGCTTACAGCCACGTCTTCTACTTTCCAATCATATATCTATATTTTTTAGAGTCCCATTCTGGAGAAATCTCCAGCCACTGAATATCCTAATATTCAGAAACCACCTAGAAAACTGGTCCTGATTTTTTCCTAATGTGGTGGAATCCCATCTGCAAAGATATACATGGATGGCCTCACTTTGATGAAAGAAATATAGAGGCTTGGAGATGGTCTGTAATGGTTTTCTGGGTTGTGCTGACAATGAGATATTGATTGGTCTTGAGCAGTGCAGGAAATTAAAAAAGAAAGAAAAAGGAGGGGTGATTAATCTTTGTCAGCCCCCAAAAATGTGACGCACGACTTCTCTTTCCTACGAGGGACTCTTTGACTCACTTAATCAAAGGCTGCATCTCATTTGGAAGCTAAGCTGCTTTTGTGGAATGGGAGCAGGGATCCCATCAGAGAGGGGTGCTTGGGAAAGTGCTGAATGATTTCCGTACTCCAAATCTCCTTGTCTCAGAAGTTCCCTACCCTCCGTGGGGCTTTAACTGTAGAAAAATGCCCAGTGAAAATCTTGTGGTGGTCATGGTGGTGGGGACACAGATTGAGGGACAATTTGGAGTGGGGAAAGGGCTAAGCACCCCTTCCTCTTGCAGTTTCAACTGATCATTCCCACCTGTAGTGGTTTTTTTTAATCATTAAAATAGGTCACAAGGCTCCCATGCAGTTTGAACTTATAGCAGTCCAGACCTAAGCACTCAAAACAGCAGGGACAATGGTCAGAGGTGATGGAAGATGAAATCCAAAATGCCTGGAGGGCACCAGGTCAGGGAAGACTGCTATGCAGTTCAAAGTCCTAGTAAAGAGTGCTGGTCACATGTGAGTGGGAACTGGGACCTGAGTTTTAACTCTCTGGGTTTTCTCATTTCACTCACTCCCAATCTGAACAACCTCTGAGGAGGTGTCTTGCATACCTCCCATTCTTCCAGATGAACCAGTCAAAACGATCCAGTTTTCTGAACAAATCCACAAGCTGTTTTTTTTTTAGAAAGTACATCTTAATATAAATAAGTTTATTCAGTGCATGGTTGTATACAACAAATAATAAACATCTCCTTGTACAAAGCAGTCTGAAACAGCTCGAACCGATCCATGTCAGCTTTGTACAAATCTGCAACAGATGCTGACGTTGAGCAATGCACGAAATCGTAACATGTCATGCAACTCTTAAACCAATATTCCAACTTCCTCCCATGCAACGGATATGAGGAACTAAATGGAAACCTAATGAATTGTTTTTAAATATATATAGGTTTTTGCTTTTTAAAAAAGGGGGAAAGGAGGGCACAATCAAAACTCTGCTGCGGGCAGAGATCAGGGGGCAGATGGGCTCCTTGTAGGAATGCATCATATCCCTCCCTTCTCCCACCAGGCCATTGTCACACCACTACGACTGCAGTTCATGCAAGGCAAAACCCCTTAAATATTATCCAGGAGCTTGCTCCTTTCCATGGCAGGACCACAATACATCTATCTGATAGCCCCTTGCACTTTAAGCCCCTTCAGGTGTTACAATCAGGTTAATGTGAGCACATGGTAGGAGCAGCGGGAACAGGTGTGTCAGCCCTACCCCACGACCCCATTATTTATATTATCACACTCCAACTCAAAGAAGGTAAACTTCTGCAACAGGGTGCCATTTGACTTCAGGGCCTGATTAATAATAATAATAATAATAATAATAATAATAATAATAATAAATTTTATTTATACCCTGCCCTCCCTGGTCAGAGCTCAGGGCGGCTAACACCAGTAAAATTACAGTAAAAACATAATAGGGGGGAAAAAACAATTTAAAATACAGGTTAAAATGCAATTTAAAATGCAGACCTTTAGAGGCCCTAAGCACTTAAAAGATTTTGGTGCCCCCATATAGTCCTAATTCAAAATATAAACAACTTTAAACCTAAAATAAAATTGTATGTTACGAAATGAAACCAAAACCTACATGCTTCATTTTTGTATTTTATTTATATATTTTGGGGGGAGGGGGGATCTACTCTTTCTAGTTGCAACGTCTTTAATCAGACCCTCAGAACTAATCTTACACAATGCATTAACTTCTACACTTAGTAGAGATAAGGCATCCAGCCTTGTTGTATAGTTGTTCTGGGACATGGGTGGTGCTGTGCTTTAAACCACTGAGCCTCTTGGGCTTGCCGATCGGAAGGTCGGCGTTTCGAATCCCCGCGACGGGGTGAGCGCCCATTGCTCTGTCCCAGCTCCTGCCAACCTAGCAGTTCAAAAGCAGTTCGAACTGTTGGGATTTTTTAATATACTTCATCTGAGAAAATGAATGCTCAGCTGAGTAATTTGTGACCACGAATGTTAAAAATCAGTCAATGGAAAACTTTTGTGGTGCCCCCCTCTTCCCTTGATGCCCGAAGCACGTACTTAATTTCCTTAATGGTTAATCCAGCCCTGTTTGGAGTCATGGATGCTCCAGATGCATTTCAGAACCATGGCTTTGCAGGCTTCCAAAAATGCATGGGGAGCCTCCAAAGATACAATAGGGTCCCCGTTGCAGAAGTTTGTGTTCCATGAGTTGGGAGGAGTTAATAATGATAGAATGGGACAGTGTGCTTGTCCCTGCCACCCCACACAGGATTATATCAGCCTAAAGGTAGCACCTGAAGCTGGCTTCATTCTTTGTGGGCAGAAGACACTGGGCAGTGTTCTCCTTCCCAACAGCATGTAGATATGCTTTAGGGGTTGTTTGTCGTGATGCTTCTCTTCTACCCTAATTTCATGTAAGTGAAAGAAAGAATTTTTATTTTTTTTACAAACAATATTGATTTTCCTTATAAAAATTAAGTCACCTCAATTCCACAGTTTCTGTCTTTAGAAAAAAGAAGCCACGACAACAGTTTGTTTGTTTTTAAAATAGGTCACATAAAATGTAATTAAGAGAAAGCAGAGGGAAAGGAGGGGGAGAAAAAGAAACTCTACATATTGGGGATGTTTTCATCCCCTCTATTTTTATTTTTTATTTTTTAGAAAAACAACAACCCAAAAACATTATCTTCCACTGACTGGGGGTTAACGTTAACACTTTGGTTCCTACAGACTAGGGTCAGCACAAGGACTTTAAACAGAATACTACAAATCTATTAAAAAATGTATATCTCTCAGTGTAGTTTTTTTTTTAATCGCAAGAACACTTCTCTGGAGACTGAGACACTGACACTCAGCTCCAAACCTGATTTTTTTTAATTTTTATATTATACTACTATTAGCATTATTTTGCTTGAAAAGACACAGCGCTGAAGAAGACCCATTGGAGTTAAGGAATCAGAAAGTTGCACTATCCCAAATTAAAAGAATACATTGGGTTTGTTATCAATATCAAGCCTTAAGAGATATAAAATGGTAAGCTGAGAAAAAACACCACAGAGTTCACATATCCTGTTTGTTTACCCTCTAATGCTATAGATATATATATGTATAAAACATTAAGCATTAGAATTTCCCTTAAAGAGCAAAAAAGTGGTCTTTGATTGGACTTCTCTCTTGGCTGGACAGCAAATTCAAATCAGCAGTTAAGTGCTGCAAAAAATGTTTTCCTGCTACTTAATTCTGCACCCCCCCCCCCCAAAGCACAGGTGAGATTAAAGAGAGAGTGAGCAAGAGGGACGTTTCCTCTCTGTGGTTTTATGCCGCAAGTTATGTTTTGTCTGGCTATCCTTGTGTGATTGCACAAGCACATTCTATGTTATTGGGCTCTCTCTTTTTTACTATTATCATTTGTTTAAAATTATTTTAGAACAACCAGAAGGTCTAAATGGCTGATAAGACAATGTGACCTATGCCAGTTTGTTGGCTTGCCTCGCTGGATGATAGGCAGCTAAGAAAGTGCTTATATCTATGATTCCAGAGGTAAGATTCCATTTACGCGTCTCTCCAGTTGCTCCCTAAACCTGGCTACGTCGATTCGTTTTGGCTCATGGATTTCCCACCGTTTAGCACTCCTGAGACACTTCTGCTTTTCGTGGGGGTCCCGCTGCCAGACCGTGAAAATTCTGTAAGATCATGGAGGGAAGGTTCTTTGTACATGGCCACTGAAGGAGAAGAAAAACAAGAAAAGTGTAAGAGAGTTCGTAAGGGACGGTGTCACATTATTCCTGTCTTCTTCTTTTATTCCACTTTCCCTTCCTCTCTTCCCATGCATTTCTCTGCTCTGGGATCTGCTCCAGAGGATTGGAGAGACCCCAGAGAATATTGGGGGTGCGGGGCTATGTTGTGGAAGAACATGGAGGGAAGAGAGGGAAGGGAACTTCCCACGCACAAAAAAAACTTGTTCCACTCATGCAGTGCTTCACTTAGGTCACACCTGCCCTATGCATTTAAAGCTGCATCTTAGCATTTTAAATAGTCATGGCTTCTCTCAAAGGATCCTGGGCACTATAGTCTGTTAAGACTGCTAAGAGTTGGTAAGAGACTCATACTCCACACCCCCCACCAAGAGCTACAACTCCCAGAGTGGTTTAACAATCAGCTCCTATCCCCAGGAAACTCTACCCATGTAGGCATGGGTAAATCTGTCAGTTGTGGTTTGTTTCCATCTCTCTCTCTCTCTCTCTCTCTCTCTCTCTCTCTTTGCATTTTATGTTCAGTTCTCCACATTTCCGGATCAGTTTCAGATTTATTTATTTTTAAAGCCTCTGTGGAAATTAACCAGCATTTTATTGCAAATTTCTCTGAACATACAGCTTTTAAAAATGCATCCCCCCCAATTTAATGCATTTGCATTTCTGTGCAAACTTTACCCCGGTATATGTATTTTTTTTGTACATGTTAATTACCTGGAGAACTGTACAGTGGTACCTCGAGTTACAAACGCCTCAGGCTACAAACGCTTCAGGTTACAAACTCCGCTAACCTGGAAGAGTTACCTTAAGTTGAGAACTTTGCCGCAGGATGAGAACGAAAATCGTGTGCTGGCGGCACAGCGGCAGCAAGAGGCCCCATTAGTGAAAGCACACCTCTAGTTAAGAACAGTTTCAGGTGAAGAACAGACCTCTGGAATGAATTAAGTTCGTAACTAGAGGTACCACTGAACTGCAAAATTTGGAGAACTGAAAATTTTGAAGGATGGCTGAGTTTCAGCTCATGTATTGTTTCGGAAGGCGCAGATTAGGAAGATTTGCCTTTAAATGCTAACCTACTTGAATTCCTCCCCCCTTCTCTATACTTAGAATAGCTTCATCTCAGCCCTGTAGAAACTCTTATCCATATGAACACAAGAAGCTGCCTTATAATGAATCAGACTATTGGTTCATCGATGCCTTACACTGTCTGACAGCTGCTATCCAGGGTTTCAGACAGAGAATCTTTCCCAGCCGTACTTGGAGGTGCCAGGAATTGAACCTGGGGTCTTCCAAATGCAAAGAGGGGGGCTTGCCACTGAACTACACTTCCTCCCTGCACATTTTCAACTAATGTCAGAAAAGCCTGCACTTTGGTCAAGCATTCCAATGCACCTGCAGACCTCTGTGCATGCCTGGATATTTTTTTACCTTTTAATGGTTTGGGAAGGAAATGTGCCGCCGCTTTGTTTTTCTTGACGTGGTTTCCTTTCATGATCTCCCCTTCTTTGTTAAGACCCAGGTACCAGCCTCTCCCTGACTGCTGCTGTCTGTAGATCATAGACGAGTATGTCACATAATAGTTTTCAAAAACCGACTCTTTGAACTTGCATTCTGGTGTGAAATGTTCCTGCAAAGGAAGGGAAGGGAAAGGATCAATATGTGCCAAACATAACATCTGCTAATGCAAAGGGGAGGGAGGAAACATTTGATAATTTGCAGGCTTCCAGAGGCCAAAAGGGTTTCTCCTCCTCCTGCCCATTTAGAGATCAGTGGCCTTCAAAAGAATTAGTGCAAGAAATAACACAATTTGGAGCACACGGACCAATTCTAGGAGCAGCCTGAAGGTAGCGTGATAATAAAATCTCAAGTGAAGAAGTATTGATCAGAAAGAGAATCTTGTTATCAGATCACGAGCACCAGCAAGAAGACAGGGGTGAACAGACCTGCGTCAAGGATGGGAAATGCCTAGACTGAAAAAAAGATTTAGAGGGAGAATGCAGGGAGCAAATGGTCTTTTACCAACTGAATGATGTTAAAACAACATCTACCGGCTACCTCATTACATTGCAATTATTTATTCATACCCTTTTATCAGCATGCTGCAGGCTGGATGCCCTTGGAAGCCTACAATAGCTACTGCAAGACCCACGATGTAAAACCAAAACAAAACAAAGAGAGCGCCAGACAAAATGGTGGTCTTAAATTTACATGACTGTCTCTCAAGGATTCCTTGTGTGAGGCCTCTGTGAGCTGACAGGAGTTTTGGAGAAAAGAGGAAGGGAATGAGGCTTAATGGTAAAGAATGATGGACAGTTGTCAAAGTGATTAGCAAAGGCAAGGTGCTGCTCTTACTTCTTTGAGAAATGGGCTTCAAGCTTTGCTTTCATTTGCAATGGAAGCATATAGGGGGCTTTGTAAGCAATCTAGTCTGCTGCAGGAAATCTGAAGCATCTCCAAGAGAGGCCTGCTTAGCCTCTGCATTAAGATGCATGCAGGAGAATGTTAAATTTTAAAAGTTACAATTCTCAGATGATAATATTATTTGAAACCATATGCCAACTATATGGGGTTTGACAACGGGTCAGCATAAATGGTCTCTCTGCACCGTAACTTCTTCCAAAAGACCAAGTGATTCATCGGAAAGATAATACCATGTCCCCCCCCCCCCCTTGAGCAATGGATAGAAGACATGACAACTCCTGCAATAAACAAATGGATAGCTTTTAGACATAGGTTGTGTATGAATAAATACAATGATATTTGGAATCCTTTCAGACATCATGTGAAACCACAGTTAGGGAAACTTAGCTTGATGCCTGGACTGATGAACTATGGTTTGCAATCAAGACCACAGAATCAGGAAACTTTCTGAATCAACAAAATCCAATTATGCTTATTGCTCCACCGTCAGATGCTGCTAGAGATAGTATACTTATGAAGCTGAGGAGGTAAAAACTGAAAGCAATTCAGGCAGCTCTTAGCCACTATTTGCCTTTTTAGTATTTAGCCATGGTTTGTATGTTATGTGTTTTGCACAAACCATAGTTTGCCAGAGTCTCTGAAATTGAGCATACTGTGAAGGACTCAAGAACAAAATATGAGTTTGAATTGATTTTCAATTTGCTAACTGCAAGGAGAATATTTGCAGCAAAAATCGGAAATGAAACGATTTACCTTCAGTCCAGCCCTGGAGTGACAGAGTTTGGTAATCTCGAGTCTTCTAAGATTAACATACTAAATGCAAAATGGGGACATACTTACTGCAATCAGTAAGCGTTTGTTTTCACATTTCCCATATTAGCTTTCTTGAGCCTTATGATCCACGCCATCAGCCTCATCTGCTGCCCCACAGGTTAGAAATAGATTTAATGAGCTTAAGTGACAGGATGGTAGATTTTGATGGAACATTAGGAGACACTTATAAACAGTAAGAGCAGTTCATCAGTGGAACCAATTACCATTGAGGGGGTGGGCAGGCTCTCCTTCACTGAAAGTCTTCAAGAGGCTATGACAGCTATCTGCTGGGGTTGATCCAGTTTCAGATTTTATTCATTAAGCAAGTAGTTAGACTAGATTACTTTCAGGGACCCTTCTAATTATTCTGTAATCCACGGCTTGCCACTGTCAGGTTACGTATGGGGCAGGCAGGTATGAGAGAGGTGGTCTGTAGTGGCATTCTTAGAACCCAACCATAATCAGCCTGGTTCCACCATAGTTTATATTCTGCAGAGCTGATGATTACCAGTTTGAACTAACATGTAGGCAGCTTTTTTACAGGTGACACCAGGGCAGTGGAATCCTCCCTTTGCTTATATATGCCATCAATACTGGTTTTCCGCCAGCTTTGGCAATACAGTTGTTTAGAACAACATTCCCTTGATGTTCTTTTCTAACTGATAATGTGTTTTAATGGGCTTATTTCTTACATATTTTAGCTATGGGTGCTTTAATGTAGTTGCTTTAGTGTGTATTTTAATTATGGGGAGCTGTAATTTTTAAATAATTGTTTTTATTCTTGTTTCTTTGCTGTTCGCTTTGATTTGCTTGGCATTTTGTCTTGAAATGAAAGGCAGTTTATAAATTCTAACAGCAGCAACAGTACTTTCCCCAAGTAACTGTCTCAAACAGGCATTTGCTTTCAACTGACTGATTTAAACATATTTTAGTCTCCTGTTGCTTGTCTCATATTACTACTTTTATACAACAATGCAATCCTATGCATGTTTTCTCAGAAGTTAGGCCTGTTGTGTTCGGTGGGGCTTACTTCGTAGTCAGCATGCATTGGATCACACTATCCTGCTTATATTTTATAAATGTGATTATTTTATAACCTATGGTTTCTACTGTTCTGTGTTTGCTGTTTATGAACAGTTATGGGTCTGTGCTATGGGTTGCTGTATGACTTCTATTCCATTATATCTTATTTATTACATTTCTATCCTGCTCTTCTTCTTGTTCTAATTTTTAAAACCATTTATTTCTATTTTCAGATAAAAATACGTAACATAAAAACAAATAGCCCCCTCCCCTCCCCCACAGACGTACACGAACTAGAAAAAAAATCAAAGAGAAGAATCATTTCCCTCATTAAACAAAAGTCCCATTCTAAAAGTCCCGATGTGTTGCTGGCAGTCTGTAATCATGCTCTTTTGACATTGCATAAGTAACAGTTATAGCAAGTTGAGTAAAAAGTGTTGGATTTAGTTAAGTTGGAGTAGTTAATTTGTCCATCGATATCAAGCCCCAAAGCTCTGAATGCCAAGCCTCAAATTAGTCTGTATTTCATGTCCTCTCAAACTTGGAGATGCTAAGCTTTGCTGCTGTCATGAGGGTGGGCTTGGTCTTTATGGGGAAAATCTTGGGTATCCTCTGCATAACATGCTAACAAAGCAATATTAGCTTTTTTCTGTTATGCCTGTGTTGTAAGTTGCTTAGAGACTCCTGATGTAGCAAGTAAAATTATTAAGTAAATCAAACCATTATTAACTATTATAACTATTATCATTATTTATAAACCACTTTGAGTATTTTGCTTAGAAATGTATGCTAACCATTAATGGAAAAAAATAAATGCATACATTGGAGGCACAGACTATGGCAAAAAAGAAATAACATGACATTTTGTAAAATTTGATAAATACCGTAGATCTTTGCGTTTGAGGGATATATTGCAAGTGAATATTTCTGTGAGACTTATATGGATAGAACCATAAAATTGTAGACCTCAAGGATCATCCAGTCCAACCCTCTGCAATGCACAAATCCTACCCACAGCCATTCCTGGGTGGGCTCGAACCAACAATTTTCTGGTTAACAGCCAGACCCACTGACCCATCACGCCACAGGATGTTTGAGTGTGTCACACACGCATATATATGTAATAAAGCATGTAAATATACTTGTTCCTCTCCTCAGACACATGTATTTGTCGTGTACATTCAGTTCAGTAAAAAGGATAAAGTGCTCACAGCATTCCATACGGTTCAGAGCAAAGCACTTCTTTTGCTTGACGCTTGCTAAAGCAAGCTGGCGGGAACGAAGAGTAACACCGTGGAGTACGTCATCCAATTAAGAGCAGTAGAAGCAGAGCCAAGAGCGTGCCGCGGGTGATTATAGCTTGTGTACAGTAATTTGCTGCTGTGCAGAGAGTGCAACACTTGCTCCATTCAGAGATGAATGATCAAATTAGGAGCCAAGCCACACCATCTTCATCTTGCAATTTCTTCTTATGGCCCCCTTGCTCAGTCGTGCTGGAAATGCAGCTGCAACTTTCACCCGGTGGGATGCTTTTGTGGGCTTGCATAAGTTTAGGACACATGGGTAGCTGTTGACTGATTGGGGCATTTGAACGCTAGTCTCCCAGCTTCTAGCCCAATGCTTTCTAACCACACTGGCTTACATAAGCTGATAACTATGTGTTTTGGGACACACTAATAGCTACGTGCTTTATCCTTGGCTACTGGTCATCAGGGCTGCACAGAACTCAGGCAACATCAGATGTTTGTGGTGCAGGAAACCAAATGTCAAGACAAGCCAGTCTTCTAGGAACCTCAGCTGATGACCCCCATTGACTCATCCATCCAAGGTATTTCTAGGAACACTTATCTACTCTTTGCATCCAGGAGTCTGCCTCATATTGGGTCAGGCAATGTGCTATTCTAGCCCAGTATAGTCTATTCTGACCGTCAGCAGCTACCCAATATCTTAAGCAGAGAAGTGCCGTTCCTGATAATTCTATGAAGAAGTGCCAGGGATTCAACTGGGGACCTTTGGTGAGCAAAGTATTCTCCCCTGCCCTGCAAGTTTATTTTTGGAAATGCCCATATAGTGCAGAATCTGAAGGCAGCCAAATGTCCTGTTGAACCCTCAGGGGTTTTCTTCGTGAAAATTATCTCCATCGAGTGACTACTCTCAGTCACTCAGCAACCCACTCCTTTGCTACTTGCACATTATCAAGAAGCAGGATCCCATTACCACAGCATGACCACTGAGCTAAAAGTGTCTTTATAAAAAGAACAACATGAAGTTGGCATTTCCATCCAGCTCTTGATACATCAGGATTAAATTATAAGATACAGCCAGCCGCCTCCGTGGCAGACTGATAGAGATGCAATTTGCAGGCTTTTTTGTTTTTGCTTTAAAAGTTAACCTCGACAGCCTCCACCATCAGTCAGTTAACGATCAGTCAACAACAATGGGATAAGGGCGGTGGTTAAGTGGTAGAGCACCTGCTTTGCATGCAGAAGATCCCTGGTCCAACCACCAGCATCTCCAGGTAGGGCTAGGAAGAAAACCTGCCTGGAGGAGCTGCTGCAACTCACTTCAGACAATCCTGAGCAAGATGGACCAAAGTTCTGATCCCGTGTAAGGCCACATTCACACCATACATTTAAAGCACCATAACAAATTACCCATACTCCCCAAGGAGAAAATAACAACATTGAACTCGCCAATAACCACTGTGGAGGTGCAACAAGCCATTCAAAGATCTAAGATAGGGAAGACACCGGGCCCAGATGGCCTCCCGGATATCTACTGCAAAAAATTAGAAGAATCATTATTTCTACCCATGAAAGATATAATGAATGATATTCTTATATATTTGTTTTTGTATAGTGTAGGTGTAATGGGTGTTTTTCCTTTTTCTTTGTGTATTATAAAAAACCAAATAATTTTTTTAAACAAACAAACAAATAAAAGCAAATTGCAATTCAAAGAGTCAAGGTATCCCCTAAGAAATTAGTTCTGTGAGTTGTCAGGAGGCTTCCTGTTCCCCTCTCAGAGCTACAGTTTCCAGAGTTCTCTGGGAAGGAGGATTGATGACTAGTTGACAAACTAACAGATAAGGGGTGTATAGACAAGGGGTAGCTAACACAGTGCCCACCAGTCCAATACAATAAGGCCTATGGTCAGGGATGGTGCATGAAACCACCTTTGGGTGGGGGCCTTCACTTTAGCTATCCCTGAAATAAGCCCTGAAAATTGTCTCAAACCTTTGTTGAGTTAGGGACTTCCCCTGCATGAGAAAGCAGGCTGCAGCAGATTGAATAGACAAGAGCCATAGTGGGTCCAACGATCAAGAAGGCAGTTATTGAACATGCTGTAGAGAGAAGTGAAGGGCATATGGGGCTTGTCCACCTGGGAAAGTAGCCCAGCTAGGAGAACTCTGATCCTAATCCTTCACTGCCTTGTGGAATATATTTGGGAGAAGAAAAGACTATGGAGTAAACCCCATACAAATCCAGAGCAGAATCCCTAAGGCGTTTGACTGGCACCCTGCATTCCTCCTTCCGGCAACTCATGCAGCCAGGCTAGTGCCAAATGTATTGCTCTGCTTTCTCTTGTACCACATCAACGAGGCTGAGAGCGAGGTCATTGTCTGGGCATCCCAGGACCTCCATGCACACTGCCTCGGCTTGCATCCCAGAGAGATCACTTCGGTGCTACTAACGAAGCAAAAACAACATGGAAGGCAGCAGTTATGAGTTACCAGCCTCTGCAGCCCTGGAAGGCACTGTGGTTCTCCAGTGATTTGACTTTACCCCTGAAGGCACACTCTATTGTCTCTTGAGACAGACAGATGCAAACCACAACAATACACTGAAAACCCACCATTAGAATGGGTGAGCCATGTTTGGAGAGCAGGTTCATATATTCCAAGAAGAGGATGATTTGTCAGGAGTCCAATATTGTCTATTTGAGGTCTGCAGAGAGACACACACATTGCAGCCAAACTCCACAGCCTGACTGTTAGGGCAGGCCAACCAGCACTGGAAGAAATGGCCACCCAGTTGGATGGTTTTAAAAGAGGATTGGATGGATTCATGGAGGACAAGGCAATAAATGACCATTAAGTAAGATAGCTATGCTCTGCTTCCACAGTCAGAGGCTGTAGGAGGGGAGACTGCCCTTCTGATGGGGTTCTGCTTGAAAGTTTTCCACGGGCATCTGTTTGGCCACTGTGAGAACGGAATGCTGGACTCGATGGGCCATTGGCCTGATTCTGCAGGCTGCTCTTAAGTTTTTGTGAGAACATCAGTCTTATATCAGAACAGGTCACATTCACCCAGTACATATAAAGCACTCGTGTAGCACTTTAGATGTTGTGGCTTCCTCTCAAGAATCCTGGGAACGGTGGTTTGTTAGGGGTACTGAGAGTTGTAAAGGATGTGTTGATACGACCTCAGATCATCCACTTAACCAGTTGAATATTAGTAGTAGCAGAAACCAAACTTCTGTTCTAAAGAGAAAAGGCCCAGCAAGTTCCATTTGCCACCCATAATTCTTTGCCCTGCCTGGTGCTCCAAACTGGCAATTAGCCAGACCTTTTGTTCAAACAAAGCAAGTACGTATCTGATTACTTTAAGCTTCTTCACCGTGCTGCTCTGCATAATAACCCCTCAGATGGATCTGGAATCTGGTCTATGTGAAAGAGCCCTTTCCAGCATTTTTTACTAGAGAAAGAGAAGAGAAGAGAAGAGAAGAGAAGAGAAGAGAAGAGAAGAGAAGAGAAGAGAAGAGAAGAGAGAGACCTAACCAGCTCTTTTGCAATGGTTGAAACCGCCAACTCCTCTGAAAGCTCAAAGCTGTTCAGTAAATGGAAGGGCTTTCCCCAAAGATCTAACAGCCTTGGTCGATGATGAAAGAACTCCAGTACTGTTCAAACTCGGGGGCTGCCTTTTCACATCAGGCAGACAGATTGATCGCTAAAACACATATTACTGCACACATATAGCACCTGTGCTAAAAAAAAAGAAAAGATGGCACCAACTGCCTCTTGGCAAAGGTTTTATTATTATATTTTAAGGCCTGATTAGCTTGGGGCTGTGCAGTGTTGGGGATTCCCCCCCCCCCCCAAAAAAAAACCCAGAAAGTTTTCAAAGGCTTTTCCATGTCCATTTTTCCATGTCCATTTTTCCATTTCATAATGGAACTTTTCATAATGCATTTCCTCCCCATTTCACAATGCTAGACAAAACGCTGATAGCCACCAACCTGGATGGCTTTTAAAAGAGCATTAGACCAATTCAGGGAGGATGAATGCTATCAATGGTTACTAGCCGCAATGGGCTATGTTCCACTATCAGATCCACTGTGTCTCTGAATACCAATGGCTGGATGTCACAAGTGGGGAGAGAGCTGTTGTGCTCAGGTCCTGCTTCTGGGTTTTCCACTGGCATCTGATTACACTTACACACAAACACACACACACGGAAACAATTTCACCACCACCTGTTTCCACCCATTTCCCAGAAACATGTAAAGGGGAGAATATCGAACCTGGTCTTGGTTTGTGACATCTCACTGAAATGCATAACTTTTGAACGTTTGAAATATATATATGTGTGTGTGTGTGTGTGTGTGTGTATGCGCGCACACAACACCAGTGATCCTAGGATCCTAGTTTGTTGCTGAAATTAGCTGTGGGTTTTTTTTAAAAAAAATAATAATAATATGATTATTACATTCATTTTGCTTGCTCTTATTTTTTCTGGCTTATTGCTATCATTTCAAATATCAACCGGCCCCAGGATCATCTGATGAAGAGCTGGTTAAAAACTGACAATAACTAAATAAATGTAAGCAAATAAATGAACCAACAACAATGGCTATGTTCTGCCTCCAGTGACAGAGGATGCCTGCCTCCTTGCATATATGAAGCGTGGAGAGCGCTGTTGCACTCAGGTCCTGCTTGTGAGCTTATGATAGGCTTCTAGCTTGCCACTATGAGTACAGGATACTAGACAAGGATGGGCCTTTGGCCTGATCCAGTGGGACTTGCATTATATTTTTGTTTCATTGGGCATCACAGTTGTGGATAGCGATGTTGCACTTGGATTCTGTTTGTGGGCTTCACAGATAAATCCTGTTGGGCTGCTATGAGACAGGATAGTGGCCTGGGGGAGGGGGCGGCCTTTGGTCCCAATCCAGCTAAACTCCTCTTACTCTCTTAAATGAATAAATAAAACAGAAGGCTCTATCATGACAACAATTTATGTAGGAGCTGCCAGAAGATTTCCCACCCCCACGTGCTGCCTTGTAATATCAGAAAAGATCAAGAGGAGTCCAATATTAGAAAAGATAAAGGTTTGTCATGGCAAGAGCCTCCATTGACACCCAAGAAAGAATATTTATGAGGAGAAGAGGAAAGAGATGAAAGATAGTGGCGTTGATGTGGCATGCTTTTGAAAAATGGGCCAACAGGTAATTAAGCCTTCAAAAGGAGAGAAAGCAACAGTGGCTTGCAAGCTTGCAAGAGATACCAATCTAAATAACGGCACGACTTGTTTACCCTCCCTCTGGGACTGCTCAAATCTCCTTAAAGATTAATCCAGAGGAAGAAGAAAACTCGCAAACAAAACATTTCCACTTTTTCCTGGAGAAAACTGCTTGCACATTGTGGTCACATGGGGAGCCCGTTGACTGGCTTGTTTGGGCCCCTGGTAAGCTCACACTTTGTAGATTCAAATGCAGCCCAATTTGCCCGGCCTAGGGACGGGGATTGTCAGGACTGGGAGCCAAATGTGGCCCTCTGGAGATTCTATGTGGCCTTTGGTACTCTTGCAGGCAATGCCTTCTCCCCAGGCTGTGTCCACTGCCAGCCTTGCTCCACACCCTTCTTGAGTGCTTTTTCCTGGCTGGAATGTGTTGAGCTATGAGAATGCCTCTTGCTTGCCTGGATGAAGGATGGAGAGATGTCTTGGTGTGCATGGAAACCTCCAAATTTTGTGTGGCTGGAATGCAACCGGCTCTAAAAAAGCAAGAGCCACACCCATTGCTCCACCCATTTTTACCTCTGGCCCTGCCCACCATTGGTATGTGGTGGTTTCCCAGGAGGGAATGTGACTCTCAGTCTGAAAAAAGGTTTCCCCACCCTGGCCTCATCTCTCAGTCTCATTAGTGAGACACCGGATCAAGAGGATTAATGGAAAATGTCATGACATTTACTAATGCTTTGACATACCAATATCAATACCACAAGGTAAATGGTGAGAATGACCATCTCTTACACCAGCAAAATTGGAAAATGTCCCATCTTACAGAAACAGATATGTCTTGATAAAGGCAATGGTTAGCCAAAAATGAAGAAATGAAATTAGCAACCAAAGAGGAGCAGGAGATCTAAAATGGCCAACAACCCCAAGCAGTTAGTATACTGAAACTTTAGAAGAAATGCCAGTCAAGAGAACCAGGCCCACAGTTTCAAATAAAAGTTGAAGATATCTAGGAGCCCAGTTTTGCATCAAGAAATGGAAGTGCATTCATGTCAGGAGCATATAAATAGGCTGATCCACCCCTACCAATAATTAGAATGGGCATATTGTGAGGCACCCACCCTCTGATGACTACACTGTGCATATTTTCCCAAACAAGTGAACTCCTACTTTTAAGGTATAGATTCAGGAGTAGCCAGTGTGGTGACTTCCAGAGGTCATTGGACAACAACAACTCTCATTGCCCCCAATGGCCAGGGATGGGGTAATCTAACAATATCTAGAGGCCACATTAGTTTAGAATAAAAGAGGAGAGAGAAGAAGGGCATGTACAGTGGTACCTCGGGTTAAGTACTTAATTCATTCCGGAGGTCCGTTCTTAACCTGAAACTGTTCTTAACCTGAAGCACTACTTTAGCTAATGGGGCCTCCTGCTGCCACCGCGCCACTGGAGCACAATTTCTGTTCTCATCCTGAAGCAAAGTTCTTAACCCGAGGTAATATTTCTGGGTTAGCGGAGTCTGTAACCTGAAGCGTATGTAACCTGAAGCATATGTAACCCGAGGTACCACTGTATTTAAGTAGGCATGGTGTGAAGATAGCAGACGGGGGGGGGGGTTCCTCCCCCTCTCACAGTGCTAGGACACAGGGAAATCCAATGTTAGAAGATTCAGAACAGATCAAAGGAAAAACGTATCCACAAAGCAGATAATTAAGCCTTTGGAATTTGCTCCAACAAGATGCAGCGATGGCCACCATCTTGGATGGCTGCAAGAGAGGGTCAGAGAAGTTCATGGAGGATAATGCAATGTTCTTCCTCCCCTCTCAGAGCCTCTAAATACCAGTTGCACACTAGTACAGCTGGGGAGAGTGCCGTTGCACTCACATTCTGCTAGAGGGCTCCTGAATAAGTCATCTGGTCGGCCACTGTGATAACATTCTAGCTGGACTAGAATGGCCTTTGGGCTGATCCAGCAGGGCTCTTCTCACATTCTTAGAGAGCATTTTCTTCCGGCTTCTTAACACACCAAGGGAAGTCAGCACAGAAATATTAGTTTTGAAGCTCCGACAGCAGGCTCAGAGCTGATATCTATTTGTGGCAAATCCGTTAACCAGCTTCCCAACAAGAGCTGTGTTTGCAGACCATAGTCTTCCTCTGCCTAAATCACCATCATGCTCATTTGCACATTTAATTTCTACCCAAAAAATAAAAATAAATAATTTCACAGGACTATGATCGTCAGAAATGTCACGGTTTCAAAAGCAAAAAATTAAAGCCAACAGAAAGCTGGAATTTGTTATTTAAATCGGAAGCCACAGAAAAACTTAATTTCAAGGCAAACAAGATTAAACGTGAAGCAGAATGTGCACACATGCCAACAAGGAGGGGAGGGGGAGATATATATTAACAGGACAGAATTTGCAAATACAAAAATATGTTTTCCTCACTTAATTGAGCAAATTGGCATTATTAAATTAATGCTTTCTCGAGCTGAACGCTGTGGATATTTTTCCACCACCACTACTCCCTGCCAATGTGTATTTACAAAATTAAGAGAGAGGATAAACTTTCCAGATCTGCTTCCATGCTGCAGAAAAGTCAACATCTGTCAACAGTAATGGCTTTGGAAGGACAACTCGCAGCCAACTCCTGCAAATGCGTAACCCCGAGTTAAGTCCTTCTGTGTTTAATGGTGTTTCAACATAGCTAAGTGTGGATAATATTGCAGCCTTGGGTAGAGGAACTTGCCTTATTCTGAGTTGCCTTATTCTGAATTCATCTTTCAGTTGTTGCAGATGAAGGGTGAGGACAATGCCAGATTGACTAATCCTCTCTCTGGCTAATCCCTTGACCTTCTTGGTTTATTTTATCTAATAGGGTGGGGATGCTTGACAGGATTCAGGAGGCTGCAAGTTCCTCGGGGGGGGGGGGGGTTGTGGCACAGACCTCTTTAAAAGAAGTATTAAGTAGCCAAATCCTGAAGAAACTTAAGACAGAAGATCTGAAACATCCCCTTCCTGAAGACACTTTTGGATTTCCATATGCATAGTTTGGGGGTGCTCTTGGATCCATCTCTTTCAGGCCCAAGTCACCTTGGTGCAGGGGTGACCCGTCCCATTTTGCCGCCTGAGGCCAAATGAGAAGGTGTCACCTCCCCTACTGAAGCCTTGCTTATTAGGATTGCTCAGTGGCCGTGGCTTCCAGAAAAATCTCATGAGATCTCGCTAGAAGCTGCCCCAGGGTGCCAACAGGGGAACTGCCATGGATTCTGCAGTCCGAGGTGGCTGTTTCAGTCCACCTCATGAGTGGGGCAGCCTTGCCTTGGTGGGAAAGGGTGGCTACTACCAGCTTTGGTTAGTATGGCAGCCATGACCATTCCTGGACAGGGTTAGACTGCTGTGATCCATGCTCTGGTAACCTCCATATTGTATTGCTTCAACATGTTTATGTTACAAGTTGATTTGGAAGCTGTAGCTAATGCAGAATGTGCTATGCTGGCTTCTTAGAGGGGCTTTATATGGGATATACTATGTCTTTGCTGGACAAACTGCACCGGCATTGATTTGCTACCAAGTCAGCTTCTAATGTATTCCTCTTGACTTAAAGCCCTAAACAACTTGGGACCAGGCTATCTGAAAGACATCTGCTAAGCTCACTGTGATATGTTGGGAAGGGTCTGCTTTGTTGGCCTCTGTCTGTCTCAAGAGACAATGGAGTATGCCTCGGGTGGGGGGAGATAAACCACTGCCCTAGCAGCACCAATGTGAACTCTCCAGCTCACAAGCTCGGGCAGTGTGTATGGAGAACGTTCCTGAGCTGCCCAGATGACAAGACCCTGTCTTGGCCTCGCTGATGCTGTCCAAAGGAAAGCAGAGCAATACAATTTGGCATCAGCTTGGCTGCAGGAGTGGCTGGAAGGAGGCATACAAGGTGCCACCCAACTGCCTTAGGGACTCTTCTCCAGATTTGTGTAGGGTTTACTCCTTAGCCTTTTCTTCTCCTGAAGATACCCCACAACCCAGCAGAGGTTCAGGATCAGAATTTTCCTTCTCCCTGATGAGCTAACTTCCCAGGTGGACAAGCCCCATCTGCCCCTCACATGCAGCCCATGCAGAAACCACCTTCTTGGTTGTTGGACCCACTACTGATGTTGCCCATTCAAAGCCTGTCTTCACATGCAGAGGGAAATCCAAAGTGTCTACTATCGGTATGCAAATGTTCATACGGCTGTAATGTGGGCCATGGCTCAGTGGCACAGCATCTGTTTTGTATGCAGAAGATTCCACATTTAATCCCCAGCATCTGCAGGTAGAGCTAAGAGAGACTTCAGTAGCAAACCTTGGAGAGCTTGTGGCAGTCAGCACAGACAATACTGAGCTAGACAGACCAGTGGTCTGACTGAGTACAAGGCAACTTTCTGTGTCTTGTGACACCACTGTCATAAGAAAAAAATTACATGAGAAATTGTAAAAAATAAATACCTGACCACTGGGGAAAAAGAAAATCCCACAGAAATTGAAGCAGCCGATCAACAGAGCCAGTCCTACTGAACATTTTGCCATATGACCTGTTTCCAGGGTTTGCAGATGCTCATCTCCACCATTTCTGACCCTCCCAATAGGTGCTGTTGATGCCTATTGATTATATTGGACAAAGACATCCTAATGTGGAGAGATCTTCTCATTATCAGTTTAATTTGGAGACAATTAACTTTGCTTTTCTGATTGATATCTGGCTGTTCTTGTTATTTGCATTTAAGTTTTCTTTTAATGTCAGCTATTAATTGTACAATTAAAAGTAATAAATAGTACTCAAAGGGTCAAAACTAATATAGCAATTTCTTCCAGGTCTCAAATGAAGCAATTGAAATGAATGTTGCAGTCTGGCTTGTTTATTCAGAGTGCAGCATTAGTTTGTGTGTGTGTGTGTTTGACACATAATTCAGAGTTTCCTTTATGGAGGATTTGGATGTGTTGGGCAGTGGGGAGTGGGGGGGGTGAAGATCCTTGCACACACCCCCCAAGCACTTATGATATATCTCTCTCTCACTGCTCCATTATGCATTGCAGAGATAATTCTTATCCATGAAGGATTTCAAAGCCATGCGCAGCTCAGATGAATTTGCAAATGCATGTATAATGAAAACAATGGACCTAGTGGGGTTGTCTGCATGCATGTGGTGGTTCAAACTCCTGGTTGCCTAACTTTCTTGGATAAGGGTCCCCAAACTGTGATCCTTGGTCCACCAGTGCCCTGCAAACTTCATTTAGGTGGTCCATGCCATCTGTGGATTTGTGGTTGAAGAAGAGAGATGGTGATCATGTTAAATATCAACCCTGGTTTCTAACTGCATATTTATTGCTTCTTATATTGTATTTTATTATATTACAATTTCAACTCTATGGAATTCAAACTGTAATGCAATAATACAATATACAGGCATACCACAGAGATACTGCTGGTTCAGGTCCAGACCACTGCAATAAAGCAAATATTCCAATAAAGTGAGCCACACTTTTTTGTTTGTTTCTTTGTTTTCCAGTGAAAAGTTATGTTTATACTATACTGCAGTCCATTAAGCCATGGCCCTTGGCTGCAGGGGCAGGAGGCAAAAAACCTGGCTCCAGCCATAGCCAGCTCCACTCCCTTGGCCAGAAGAGGGGCAGTGGTGGAGGGGGTGGGCTTCCTTCCCAGAAGCGGCCAGGCTGCCTGCAGCTGCACCCATGTCCCCATTAGGAGAAATATCTGCAAAGTGCAAGAAGGCAAAACATAATAATGTGAGGTGTGCCTGAACACATATTTTTGCATGCAATTTGGCTAATGCACAAAGCAAGTCCCCAAATACATTGCATTTTGTGTGTACTACTTTCATTAATATATGCATTTGCATGTACAACTTGAACATAGTATGTGCATTTTTGTACACACAACTTGACTGGAGAACTGCATTGCAAAATTCAGAGAGGCGCATCTCTTAGAGGATGACCATGTTTTGGGTTGCATATTGCAAATGAGAGGGATTCACTTTTAATGTGAACTGAATCTTTCTCTCATTCCTATAAGGTACTTGGTCGGGGAGCAAAACACACACAGATCTGGATAACCTTTGCTCCCACAGTCCACGAAAGGCCTAGATCCAGGGTGGAGAACCTCTGGTCCAGGACCAAATGTGGCTCCCCATAGCTCCCTATCTGTCTGTCAGGTTTGTTCTCAGTTCCCATCTCTCACTGCCCCTCCTCTATGCCTTGCTTTGGCTTGGCTGGAAGTGCTCTTGGCTGGTGACCATGCCTCTTGCTTGCCTAGATGGAGAAAAGAGTGTGCAGAATCCTCTGGCTTTCACCTGCCTGGAACGTAGCCTAGGGAGTGACCGTTGTACTGGATGCTCTGCCCATTATTTTTACCTTCAGCCCCTTACCCAATTTTACTTCCAGCTCCATCTACTACAGACATGCAGGCCCCGCCCCGAAAAAAAGGCTGTTCAGGGTTTAAAATGGTGCCTGACCCTGGCCTAACTTTCCCCCACAGGGAACCACAGGAATTTGTTCTTATTTAATCTTACAGAAGAGAGAACGGATAAATTCTAAGGATGCCCATTTGATCCAGTGTTAGAGAGATTTCTGATGGGGCAGAACATGACTGGGCATGTGGCAACCCTCACCTCTGCTGATGTGCCACTTCTTGCATTATTCAATTCAAATCAGATCCATTTTTGAGGCCATTTGGAGCTGCTTTAGCAAGGCAGGGGCAGAACGAGGTTTGCTCTCTCTGTTACGTTAGATCTTCCTTTCCTTTGTGCTAGCACCGAGTTTTTGGGGGGAGGGATTTTTTCTTATCTTTTTTGAACCATCTCAAAAGCTGCAAGCATCAGCCTCGCAATGACAAAAGGAGTGTGTGGGCGTGCAGTTGATCAATTCTAGACTGTCACTGGCTTTTCATTTACTACTCTGAATGTGATTTGGGGGTGGGTAGGTTTGTTGTTTTGAAATGAAATGAAATGAAATGCACAGAAGTTGCATGAAATTCTCAAAAACAGAAAATGCCAAAGGAAGAGGAAAGACAAGAGGGGAAGGAAACACCACTGAATGTATTAAAAGCCACCAAGAGCCAGTGCAGTTCACTGGGTGGCATTGGGACAGTGGCTGTCTCCTGGCCTAACCTACTTCACAGGGTTATTGTGAGGATAAAATGGGGGAGTGGCGGGAGGAACCCCATATGCCATCTTAAGCTTCTTGAAGGAAAGGTGGGATACAAATGTAATCAAGAAGGAAGGAACATGGTGGGAGGGGAGATTTGATTAGGTTGAATTTCACACATTGAGCGGAAGTGGCCAGTTGGTTCTTTAGCTGCATATTTCTGGTCAGCTTTGTAATGGGAATGTTAGCCTTACATGGGCTCAGGTGCTCCTTTGCATAAAACAATGCTCCTTCCCACTTTGCTTTGTCTGTTTTGTGCAAAAAACAAGTGGCCCTGCAGGCAGGTTCCCTGCATTGCAGGGGATTGGGCTAGATGACCCTCTCTACAATTCTATGATTCTATGGTAACCAGCACAAGAGAAGCTCAGAAAGAGCCAATGAACCATAGCTCAGTGGTTGGACACCTCATTTCGATGCCCCAGGCTTAATCTCCAATGGCACCTTCAGGTAGGTGAGGGAAAGATCCCACAGAGCTACCACCAGTCACTGCAGACAGTTTTGAGTTGGATAAACCAGTACAAGACAGGAAATGTTCACTGCCCAAACCACTGCCAAAGTCACGGGTTTGCATCTGGAAGAAAGCAACAGAAATGGAACTTGTGCAGACATTGTTTGCAGTGTCGACTCTGCAATGACCTATTGCAGAATGAATCCAGAGGATTTTTTTTTAAAAAAAGAAAAGAAAAACCAGGGTAAAACCCTCCCTTACTTAGAGGGAGATAATTGGCTTCATATAGAAACATCCCTTCGACAAGCGAATTCCTGGCTGGAACAATTGAAACATCGCTCTTCTGCCTGTACTGCACAAGCACAGGGTAAAAAGGCAGCTGGGATTTTTCTCCCCTTGAGTCTCTTGAAATGCATGCAACTCTCCCTCCAAGGAAAGAAGATTCCTGCCAATTCTCTAATATTACACTCAAGAAGGGCCCCTCCTGAGGTCCTCTTTATTGTGCATTCAGAAAGATTTGTGCTCATGATATTATAAAGGTAAAGGTAAAGGTACTCCTGACCATTAGGTCCAATTGTGACCGACTCTGGGATTGCGGCGCTCGTCTCGCTTTACTGGCCGAGGGAGCCAGCGTACATCTTCCGGGTCATGTGGCCAGCAGGACTAAGCCGCTTCTGGCGAACCAGAGCAGCGCACGGAAATGCCGTTTGATCTACTTGCACTTTAGGGCTGGTCAAACACAGCCCCTCTTTCCATACTGTCTGTGCCTGCTAAGGTTTCACTGTGGACAAACTGCTTCATTTCCAATCATTGCATATCCTTTAACTTCCTGCTAAAACCCCATAAATTTTCAAACGACAAACATTCTGCGGGTTGTTTGACTGTTTTTGTTGTGATATGGCTCCTCCAGACACCAGAACTAATGGAGGTGGAACGATCTGCAGACAGTATGACTCTACAACTAATGCACTATTGTTAGCACCTTCCGCACCTTTAAAGCAGTATCATGCCACTTTAACCAGTTGCAGCTTCCCCCCAAATATTCCTGGGAGCTGTAGTTTGTTAAGGGTGCTGCAAGTTGATAGAAGACTCTTATTACAGAGCTACAGTTCTCAGAGCAGTTTGATTTCCAATCCCTTTCCCAAGGGAATTTTGAGAATTGTGACTTTGTGAGGATCTCCTAACAACTCTCAACACTCTTAACATAATTATTTGGGGGAAGTCATGACTGGTTAAAGTGGCATCATGCTATTTTAAATGCATAGTACACCTGAGGCCTTTGAGGAAAATCCTGCTTGCCATTTTACTCCCCTAGTCCTGATTGTGCTATGATTTAAGCTAAGGTGCAAAACTGCACAGGCTCAAATTATTTCATTTGAAGAAACAATTCAGGGGTGGCAACATTTTTCTTTTTGTCTGTGCTTTGCACAAGTCTATCAAGCAGAAATGATAAAGCAAAGGATGGCACAGGGTGGGGTGGAGCAGGAAGGAAGGAAGAAGAGAAATTGAAATAGTGAGGGTTGCGAGTGAAATCACAGTTGCACATAGCTGTCTAAAATCCAGCCCCATGAGGCCATTAAGTCCAAGGCCAAAGACAGCCACTCCATTGAACCAAAGCTCTGCCACCAAAGCCCACCTGTAATGTGCAAAAGTAGCTCACAGAGATTGCGTAATGTAGAAGAGCCACACTTCCATGGCTGAGCAAATGCTTTGTGTTCAGAAGGACACAACCTTAGCACTTGGCATCTCCAGGGAGGAATGCCTTCAGTCTGAAATCCTGGAGAACCGCTGATAGTGGGTGCAGAAAATATGGATCAATGGTCTGACTCAATGTAAGCCAGTAGCTTCCTCTGTTCCCTCTTAAGTAATAACAATGTGGACTAGACTCCTAGCTTCTTTTTGAGAGCAAGAGCTGCAGCCACGTGGTGGAGCACACGTGTTGCATGTGGAAGGTTCCAGGTTCAATTCAGGCACCTCCAGGCAGAGTTGAATGCAAAACTCTGGGGAGTTGCTGGCAGTCCGCATAGGCAATATTGAGCTAGATGCACCAATGGTCTGACTCAGTATAAGGTGGCTTCTGATGCTCCTACAATCATTGAGTCAGTTGCACTTGAGCTGCTTCTCTCTGCCGGGGAGCTCTCTCTGTCCCCCCCCACCTTTTCTTTTTTGCGATTCTACCAGCAGCATCTTTTTTTGGCTGCAATTTGCAGATGTGAGAAATCTCTAGAAAGATCTATCTGTCAAACACAAGCCTTGGCAGCCCACACATTCATCACACTCCACAGCCTTAATTCCACCCCATTCCCGATTACGGATCAGCAGGCTCCATAACCAGCCACCGCGCCACTGCTTTCACTTGAGCTGCGGAAGGCTCCTTGCTGGAGGAGCCCGGCATGCTAATTGCTATGCGCTGGGGCACGGGCGAACCTGAGCAAACTGTCAGAATGGAATGAGAAAAATAAACTTCCAATTAGCAAGGGGGGGGGGGAGGGGGGAAGAAGCCATTTCCTTAAAAAAAAAACCACACAAAAAACCTACCAACCTCCTAAGTCCAAGATCATTTATTCATCAGGTCCCTTTCCTTTAAAATAAGGCAAATGATAAGGTCACTGCATAAAGCAATCCTTTTCAAAGGTGTACAGTTAAGCGGATTCTAACTCTCCAAGAATTTAAGAAGAGCCCCACGCCCATCTACTGCAGGGTCCTGTTTTCAATAGTGGCTAGCTAGATGCCTCTGGTGTCCCCATGAAGGCAACACCTTGTCCTGCTCTCCCCCCTCCAAGATATAGTAGTCAGAGATAGGCTGCTATGGCACATGGAAGTTCCATTTGTCGGCAATTGCTAATGTCCACTGATTTATTGCATTTTCATCCCATCCTTTCTCCTAAGGAGCATGAGATGGCATCCACTGCTCATCTTAACCCTTTCCCATTTTATCCTCACAACAAGAACCCATTGAGGTAGGTGAGGTCTTTGTGGGTGAGTGGATCTTGTCACTCCCAGTCCAGTACTGTACCCAGGGGAACCCCTGACTCACCGGGTACTGCTGAGCCACCATTTCCATCAACCCTTACCATTGGGCATGCTGGCTAGGGATGCTGGGAGTTGTAGTCCAACAATATCAGGGGGAACAAAGGTTTTCAACCTTCCCTGCCTTAGAATTTTCTTCCTCCCCTACAGCCTATGAAAAGAAGCTCTAGAGAAGAGCAGATGGGAAGTCCTGGGCTGAACATAGCTGATGCTGCACAGAAAGTCAATCGGTAGCTATATGCACCAGAAACCTCTGCATTTATCTTCTCCCAGCAGATTCAGTGAAGCCCAAGCCAGTAGCCCAAGCCCTAGGTAACACCAGGGAGGTGATTAAATCTTTTGCCAATAATAACAATAACAATAATTCATCCTGAATGAGCGCAGGCTGGCAGACATGGCAAGGATAAAACAGTTTAAAAAAATATCTCAGGCAAGAATCTCAGGGTTGCTTGGAACAGTGTCTTTCAAACCATCAAATGTCCTGGTAAACAGCAATGTTATTCTGTTTCTCCTCAAAGCCAGTAGTGAAGGAGGCAGATGCACCTCCACAGGGAGGGCATTCCACAAATGGGGAACCACCACCCAAAAGGCCCTGTTGTGGGTTAACATCAACTAGTCAACCCTAGTGGCAGAACTACTACCAAGTCCTCATTGTAAGATCTGAGATGGATGATAAGGGAGAAGGTGCACTTTAGGTACTTGAGTCCCAGGCCTCCTAGGGATTTATTTGCTAGAATTAACACCTTGAATTTGGCTGGTACCCCATCTGCAGCCAGTGCAGTTCTTTCACTTGACAGCAGCAGCAGCGGGTGATTCATTCCTTGGAGGCTGGATCTGCTGCCCATCGGATCCTGCCTCCTGAGGTGGTCATCTCACCTTGCCTAATGGGTGGGGCGGCCCTGCCTTGGAGGATATAAAACTACTTCCACCCACTCATTCCTGACTACATCATAATAACATGCATTGCACTGCACAACCTCAACCCAGTAAAGAAACAACCAGCACTAACAGCAGGTGCAAACATCAACCTCGCACTCAAAATAGCTCAAAGCACCCTTACACACCAGCTGCAAGCAAAACACTTTGGTTGCAATCATTTGTTTAAGTGAAAACAAAACACTATCTTCTTTCCAAGCTCCCCTTCCATCCTCAATACATATTTACCATTTGCTGTTATGTAGTCGCACCTCATATTTTACGGGCATAGATTCAATGCACTTACTATTATTGCCATTTATAGACTGCTTACCACCTGAAAGATCTCAGTGCAGTTTACAAATACATTAAGCATATATACATGGTGAGCACAATAAAATCATGTCAAATTATGATATCAGGTTGGGTGGGTGAGACAATACTGCTTCAGCTCCAGAAGTGTGATTGCCACTTCGCCAGGAGAAATCAGTGGAGATTCATCCCCATTCACCACTACATTTAAGCTGCACATTTACCTGGAAATAAATCCCATAGAACTCAATGGGTAGACAAGTATAAAAGTGCACCGTGAAAGTATAAACTTGTGAGGATTACAGAAAAACTCGTGGATGACGCAGAAGAAATCCACCTCTGCAGGACTCTCCCCCCCCCCTTTTTGAGGTTCCACTTTATGGGATACGCTTACTGGAACTGAACTCAAAATGCTGTAACCTGTGTTTTTTCTTGAGTCATATTTCAAGGGTTTTGGCATTGCATTTGGCATATATTTATGTTTTTAATAGCTGTTTAGGATTATTCGGCTCTGTGATTGCGGGCTCTCTTTTTTGGAGATTCGTTGCTTTGGCTTTTTTTAAAAAAAACCTAGCAACAATAAAAGTCACTTTTCTCTGTTTTTCCATGCAAATACAGTTGTTGTTTTTTTGTTTTTGTTTTTATTAAGTATTGCACTGAGGACATATGTTCAGAATCCAAATGCCAACATTACAAAAACATTTATTCCTGATGGAATTCAAACATATCAGAACCCAAGAAATATCAGAATGTCAGAACAATAACGGAATACCAGTCTGTTCATCCCTAATCTCCAACTCTGAATTTGGGATATGGCCACATAACCAGATTCTGTAATTGACTAGCTTGCTTTCTACAGACGAACCTGGACCTTGGTGTTAAACATAACCACTCTCAAAATGCCTGTTACTTCTAGCCTGAGACTGAGGTGCTCAGCTTCTGCTCATGGGCTTCCCTGGTAAAGGTAAAGGACCGCTGGACGGTTACGTCCAGTCAAAGGTGACTATGGGTTTGTGGTGCTCATCTCACTTTCAGGCCGAGGGAGCCGGCGTTCGTCCACAGACAGCTTTCTGAGTCATGTGGTCAGCAGGACCAAAGTGCTTCTAGCACAATGGGACACCGTGACAGAAACCAGAGCACACAGAAATGCCGTTTTCCTTCCCACCACAGTGCCAGTGCCAGATTTACATATAAGCTAAACAAGCTATAGCTGAGGGCCCCACTCTCTTGGGGTCCCCAAAAAAATTAAAGGAAAAAACACCTGGATATACATTTCCAAAATATAAGATAAAAAACAAATAAAACCTACATACAGCAACAGTGTTTTATGCTGTATAGGTCCATAAATTACCATATAGCATATATTCAACACAAAAAACAGCAACAATTTGCTGTTGACAAAGGACAGCTGGACACATAAAGGGCCCCATTACATTCAGTAGCTTAGGGCCTCATCAAACCTAAATCCGGCCCTGCACAATGGTACCTATTTATCTACTTGCATTGGCATGCTTTCAAACTGCTGGGTTGGCAGGAGCTGGGACACAGCAACGGGAGCTCACTCCATCACGGGGATTCGAACTGCCAACCTTCTGGTCGGCAAGCCCAAGAGGCTCAGTGGTTTAGACCATAGTGCCACAGCATCTGATCAGCCACTGTGAGAACAGGATGCTGGACTAGAGGGGGGGATGGATCCAGCATCCAGACTCTTCTTTTGTTCTTATGAATAGGTTCCAGATATACTGTTGGTGACAGTGACTTATTATGATTATTACATCATTATGCTGTGGATTTCACTTTTTACCATATATTTTGCTCTATAAGACTCACTTTTTCCCTCCTAAAAAGTAAGGGGAAATGTGTGTGCGTCTTATGGAGCGAATGCAGGCTGCGCATCTATCCCAGAAGCCAGAACAGCAAGAGGGATTGCTGCTTTCACTGCTCAGCGATCCCTCTTGCTGTTCTGGCATCTGAGATTCAGAATATTTTTTTTCTTGTTTTCCTCCTCCAAAAACTAGGTGCGTCTTGTGGTCTGGGGCATCTTATAGAGCGAAAAATACGGTAATTATTGTATTGCATAAATTAGGTTCTTAATGTAGTGCTCAGCCCTGGGATCTTTGGATAAAAAGTGGCATATAAATTCAAATAAATAAATAATGGATAATGCCCTTGGTGGGTTTTTTTTGGGCGGGGTGCAGATCCATTAGTCAATAAACATTTTTAGTAGTCTGCTTAGCAACATCGTAACAGCCTTAAAAACAGAAAGCACCTCTCTTTTGAGTTACGAAATTCCCCTGTGCAGTTTCCTGCCAATTATCCAAACTTAGCATGGGAGATCAAGTAAGAGGGTTTACATAAGGTACAAGGCAAAGGATTCAGCTGCAATTCTGCAAAAAACCCCACCCCACCCCATTTTCACACTGAGCAGAGAAGCACGCTGCAATAAACCACTTCCAAAGAGCAGCTCCTATCCCCCATCGTTGCACCAAATAAGCATCATTACATTGTTTCCGGGGCCCGGGTTTCTGACACATACAAGACAGGATAAATAAACCAAGAGTGTGGAATGCAGTTGACACTTACCGATGTGTACAAGTATCCTTCGCTGTTCATGGCTAAGTACAGTTTTGTTTGGACGCCTTGAATTGCCACCACTCGTAAACCCACAGGTATGAGGTTAAACAAAGCTAGGAAGGAAGAAGAAGGAAGAAGGAAGGAAGTTAACCTCTCCAGATTTCAGCAATAACTTCAAATCTTTCATTGAAAGAGACATTTTGTGAATATTTAATATGAGCTTCTTTTTTAAAAGCAAAGTAGCACGACAGGGCATCCACCCCCCCCCCTTTATAAAGGAGCAAAGGCAAGCTCATCAACTCTCTTGGGGGTGGAATGGGGGAATAACCCCAACAGATAAGATCATTTCACGGAACCATATATGCAAGCTTCCTGCATCCAACAGCAACTAAACAGATGCTTACAGGAAGCCCTTAAGGAAACCCTTGTCACTGTCGCTCTTTAGAAAATTGTATCCAGAGATAAACTGTCTCTGACCATGGAGGTTCTGCATCTCCATTGTGGCAAATAGCCACTGATAAGCAGGAAAAGACAAAGCTGCAGGAGCCCCAAGTGACAATGAAATGATATCAGAAAGGACGATTATTTGAGCATGAACAATTATATATGCAAACACTTGGGTATGCATGTGTAAAATGCAAAATTACAAAAATACAAATTCTCCAAAATATAACCACTGTGTGAAAAACAGTGAAGTTCTCCATACAATACAGATAATTAAGGACGAGAGCTCCAAGATTAAACTTCGCTTCATGTTGCTTCAAAATCAAATTGGAGAATTATTCACAAGTAGCATATCCTGAGATATAATTCTGGACATCTTATCAATTAGTATCAATTAGTATCTGATTCACAGAGAACACCATTTCTTCTTATTTGGTGAATTTGTATTTTAACATTTTGTATTTTTTACAAAATGTGGGATGAATTTACCCCATATGTGCCCACTGAATCATTTTTATCTGCGGAACTGGCACTGTTACCAGTACACAACTATACTTGCTCTGTACTTGCAAGGAATCAATTTCTGGAACTCCCTGCCTATTCACATCAGAGAGGCAGCTTTGCTGCACTGTTTTGGCACCTCCTAAAACTATTCTTGTTCAGGCAAGCCTATCCTGGCACATTGAGCTGGTGTGCTTCAATCTTTTCCCCTTTTTTAAAAAACTTGTTATTATCTTTAAAGGTTTGTAATTGTTTTAAGTGTTTTTATTGATAATTTCAATATTCCTTAGAGATTTTCCTACAATCAGGTGTAGCATCAATCCTGTTAAATAATAAATAAATAAAATAAGCATATACCCACATATGTTCATGTTTAAATCATCATTTTTGATATCATTTTGGTCTCACTTGGGTTCCTGCAACTTCTTCCTTACACATGATGAACCCCTCCTCTGTTTTTTTTTTTTGTTGTTTGTTGAATAGCCACTGATAGGCATATGATTACACGAATTTTGAGGATGGTTGATCCTTCATCTAGTCGGTAGGTACCCTGCCAGTCTGTGTTCATGCCTCCCCTCCTACGGTAAGAGCATTGAACCAGGGCCTGGGATGCCAGCAGCCGGTCACAGTCTTTCAGCCTAACCCATCTCAAAGGGCTGTGGTGGGGATAGATTTGTTGCATAATTGCCTAGTTTGTTGCGGTTGCAACCCACCCTACATAAAGCATGGATAGGAAATCAAATAAAATAGGGGACAAATAACTAAAATGCAGAGGAGGAAAACCTTTGGAAGTCCCAGAAGCAGTCCCAATGATCAGTTGGTTGCCGGGGCTTCAAAGCACCGCAGCATCTGACTTCATTGTGATGGAAGGTGATTGACAGGTGGTCCCACACACTTATCAAATATGGTCCATACAGGATATAGATGTATATGTGTGGGTGTGAGAGGGTCAGTGAGCAATCAAAAGACATGTTAGATTTTGGATGGTACTTGCTTTGGTTTCAGTACATAGATATGCAGCAGTCCGTTTAGCAAAATGTATATACTGCTGATCATAAATAAGCAAAAGTCTAAGCCATTTACATAAAACCATATAGAACATTATTATTTTTAAAGAGCAAGAGACAGACTTTGAAAGGCAGCAGGCAGGATAACAATTCTAAAATACAGATACAATCAACAGGTTTTTGTTTTTTATAAAAAAGAACCCAAATGTCCATACTAATATTCTATGTGTTGTGCATAGACTGCAGGTGGGACACAGACCACACAGAGTGCATGGGACTCAGAAAACTCAGCTGGTGCTCTATAGCTCAAGGAAAACCTGGCAGCAGAAGGCAGCACTTGTTTGTTTGTTTCTCTTCGAAAGTTGACCTAGATCTGCATGTACCCATATAAATCAGCAGGTGTGATTTTTTGCAGATTTGGGCTTGCACCCCAGGTCTTTCCAGCACTTAGGAACCTTAGGAGCACCTTAGACAGCAAGTCAATAACAGCAATGCATATCAAAGCATCTCCCTTGCAGCAACAGCCTGCAACCAATTCATTTCAAAATATGATAATACAGCAATCCAAACAAATGACCCAATTCTGCAACAGTTCATTTCAATAATGCTGACATTATAATGACATTTCAGCTTCAGTAGAAGATAGGCAGTATCAGCCACTAAAGCTAACACAAAATCAATTATTATTTATCAGTTGTTAGAATACATTTTGTTAAAATACATAAGCCATGAGTTGGATACAATAAAACTTTCCGGTGCAGCCAGGTATCCGTCATCCATCAGTTCTTCCAAAGAGCCAAGTGCTGTGAATAGAAACCAGATACAGGCACCCAGAAACTGCATTATACTGAGTCAGACTATTGGCCTATCTGGCTCAGTGTTATCTGCACTGACTGGAAGCAGCTTTTCAGAGGCACAGACAGAAGTCTTTCCTTGTGGTCAGTGGCGGAGCTGATCTGATCAGCGCGCTGTGTGATCCACCCCAGTGCCTGATCTCGGTGCGGCTGCGCAATCCTCCCCAGGGGCTGATCTCAGCACAGGGGGCACCCCCCCCCCATGACTCCCAAGCCTACAGTAAGCCGGGGGAAGGGGGAGAGCCACAGCAGCTGCTGTGCCACTTGTCGCTCGCTGGGCTTGGGGGAGTAGCGGACGGAGGGGGGGCGTGCCGAATGTCACCCCCCTTCAGGATGACACCTGGGGCGGTCCACACACCCCGCACCCCTCTTCCTATGCCCCTCCTTGAGGTCCCAGGAGAGGCAGGGTACTGGACATGGGACAAATGTGTGCACACTGAAACCCCAAAGTCCCCATGGTCAGCAAAACTGCCCTCCGGCCATCCTCGTACTGAGTGTGCATGGGAAACTGGCCATGCTTTTGTGAGGTCTCCCCCACAACCCCCACCCATGCACAAACTGATGTGGACTTGTGGTGAACTCAGTTTAAGATTAGAGAAATGAGACACTGAAATTGACAGCTTTATCCATTCCTACTACTGGGCTATGATTAAAATACAGGCAGGTCGAAACCTTCTTTCTCAAGGTTAACTAAGGGGCCATCTACAAAAGCCCATACAAGTGGCTGGCTGAAAATTACTTCTGTAGGACAGTGGGGGAAGGAGCTGCATAGATAGGAACCCACCATGGAAGTACACCATGCTCATAAGACCTCTTTTTGGCAATCTCTCTACCCTGCTGTCATTATCATGGTCATTTTTGCTAGTTCCTAATAGCAATGAGAAGCAGGTTACAAAAAGTTTCTACATGAGGAATGACCACAATATCTTCGGTAGAGTGTATCATAATTTCAGAGCTTTGGGTGAAATGGTTTTGTTTTTGTTTTTTGGCAGCCATTTATTATGTGGTCTTAACATAAACTTGTCTTCCCAACAGAGAATCTAATTATTTATGCTAGCGGTAAAAAGGTTCATTGAAAATGAACACATTTTGTCATATGCAGCATAATTGGTATCACTCCTGGTTCTTCCTTTGGCTACTATGAACATTTAGCAGCCACCAGATTCAGACTGCTGAGAGAAGTGTCTAGGGGCCTACTCACAATCCATCTGCCTCATCCATCACACATATGAGGGTGCAGAAATTTAGAGTGGCTGAATGGAAGACTATTCAGATGCACTTCCCAGTAGCATGGGATCATCACAAGGAGAAACAGCTCCCATCATAAATGAAACTAAGCAAGGGGGCATGGAGTGAGTCCATCACTGCCAGAAGGAGGACCCTTGTTATTGGGGGAGGGATCACCATCCTGGAGCCAAGCTACTTTTCTTCAGGAGATGAGGCTGGGGATTCAGAGTGGAGGGAGAGGTACCATCAGTGTGAGCTTTAGAAGTACTTGCACCGGAGAAGCCCTAACAGCCAGTACCCTTCTCTCCACCCTCTGACTCAGAAGACTTCATCTCAGAAGGCCCAGGGCAAGCAGAGTCTCCTTACTCCACCCAAGCAAACCATTGTTGGAGAACTCCAGCTCCTATAGACAGAACTCCAGATCCTATAAAAGGCTCGGCCTGTGAGTAGCTGTTGCTGAAGCAACATCTAAGCTGTGTTTTGATGCTGCATTCTTCATCCTGAGCCATGGAGCTGTCCATGGTACCTCCCTTGCTTTTGTTGAGACCAGAACTTACATCAAAATAATTCATTAATATAGATTCATTCAATTTACTGTCTTTTTTCACATGAGTGTGGCTTTGAATTGCTCTGAATTTTGATATATGCTTCTTTTTTTGGTTAAAAATATTAGTCCAATTTTTGGTTTTGAGTGGGTTGTTTGCTGTTAGCTGCATTGGCTTCACCTTAGAATGAAAAGTGTGGCATAAGCAATAGAGGAGATGTGGAGAAACTTGGCCCCTTCCACATGCTACAACCCCTGCCATCCCTGGCCATTGGCCATGCTTGCTGGGGCTGATGGGAGTTGTGGTTCAGCAACATTTGCTGAGCCAGAAGCTCTCCATCCCTGCAATAAATGGAAGTGAATATGTGATTGCAATTTGTTTTAAATTGCATTTAATGTTGTATTTTGAATGATTGTGGTCCACCCTGTGACCTCAGGGTGAAGAGTGGGTAGATCATGGAAGAGGAGGAGAACCTATAAGCAAAAACAAAACAAAAAAGGAGGCTCTCTTCCAGATCACTGCGCATAACTAATTCAGCTTTCCTACAGCTGCCATCTCTGCAAGAACTATGTTCTTGAACTATGAGACCTTTGGGTATTGGGCGGTATTAAATAAAATAAATAATAATAATAAAATAATAATGTTTTTAAAATAATTGTCATGGACACAGACTCCTGAAGTAAAGATGTGCTGGGATGACTCCCACCCTCCAACAAACAAATGATTCAAAGGTTTATGGACATATTAGTGTAAGGAAAAAAACATTTTCCCACTGGATATTTTCACCTGACTAAATCCAACTCTGAAGATAGAGAAGAAAGACTGAAAGCAGAATCAATCTGAGGTCTATCACCAGAGTGTGGAACATGCAAATTTAATGAAGTGGGCTGGTTTCTTCACCCTCTCCCCCACAGTTCTTGGTGGGATCATTTGTTTCTGGTACTTTTGGAGAAGCGATGGCTTGGATTTATTCCAGGCAAAATGAGGGGGTGAGAAAACTTTCTCCGGGTGGAGAACAAAAACCTAATGAGATCCAAAGCAAAGAGATGAAGCCCTCCAGATCTCTATGGAGATAACATTTGCACAGGTTTTTCAGAAGCCACCACTACCTCCACTGGTTCATCGAACATTCAAGTGTTTTTGTACAGAAGGTTGAACAGCAAACACACAGACAATAATGATGTTGCCTTGATTCCATCTGCCACATGCTATCTCCAAAACAGCCATTGGATCTGGTGTTGCTGTTTTTTAAGCCATTCATATGGACTTGTAGAATGCACAAACAAACCATTTCCAAGGTGAATACTCACTGTAGGTACTCTCTTCCTCTTTAGTGCCATCGATAGTTCCATCTGCTTGTAGCTGCAAGTGATACCCTTGCCGGCTGTACAGTTTTGTTACAATGCCTTTAAGCTGTGGTTCTGTAAGAAAACAAACAAGTGGAAAATATTAAAAGTTCAGTTCTGAAACTGACATTGCATATGCTTTCGGTGAACAAAAAAGACATGCCTCATTTTTCCAGAGAGAAAAACCCCCAGCTAGAAGTTTCGCAGCTATTTGTGAGATTGCCGAAACAAATCAGCAAATGGAGGACTGGTGGTCACCACTGACTTGGGGTAAGAAATGCAGGTGGTTTTAAAACACAAATCTTGTGCCAGTGGATCAAAATGCCAGCAGTATGTTACATGGCTGAAGGAGCTAGATCTGATTGCTATTAAGATTAGAAATGTGCTGGCAAGGAAAAGATCCTGCTTTTTAATGAGCTTGAGATTCATCAGCAGTAGAATAAAAAGAGGAAGGAAAAACACTTCTTAAAATGAGAGGACGTGTGCTAACCAAGAACCAAGCTGAGAGGTATAGTTAGTACCACTGCAGTTCCAATTAACCATTGAGCATCAAGAGACAGAAGTACTAAAATATATGCTAGAGGAAGGCAATAGGAAAGGGGGAAGTGTAAGCAACAATCCAGTAGAATTGAACCCAAATTATGTTTTTACTTGGTTTCAAATGGCGTGTATGTGTGTGTGTGTGTGTGTGACAGTGAGAGAGAGAAAGACAGATACTCTACCAGCCTGAATTTCTGGAATTTGGCAAGTATTGCGATTCCAGACAAATGTTGAGAATGTCCAAAAACACCAAGGATACCCTATCCAAAGTTTTAGATTCTAATAATAATAATAATAATAATAATAATAATTTCTTTAAAGTGTTTAAACTGGATTGAATGTTGTATTTTTACATTCCTGTAACCTACCCTGGAATCTTACAGTGAAAGAGAGAGAGAAGGAAAGAAAGAAAGAAAGAAAGAAAGAAAGAAAGAAAGGGGATCTGTCTGTATCCAAAAAGTAGGGAAATCTGTCATTTGTCTTTGAATGTTCCCCCAGACATTCATCTGGCACTGTCAACATCCATGTGCAAATGTCAGCATGTGCCACAGTCGGGTGATTCACTGGAAAGTCTACGCAGTCCTCCAGGATTTCGGCATCAAGAACCTGCTGACTCCTGTTCCCCCACCCCCTCAGGTGCCTCTGGCTAGAGCAGAGTGCCCCTTGACTGGGATTAGGGAGCCCAGCAAATGCACACCCATGCCTCCATCTGGAGCCTGCTATGCAGCTAAACAGACGTATGAACATTTCCGAAACTCATGGGTACAACAACATCCTTGCCATCTTGATGGTTAGTAAATGAGACTGTAAGGCTCAGTCAGAGCATCAGAGGAACGTGAAGACTTGACTAAAGAATGACTTGTGACACAATGAAATGTAGCCTCATGAATGGCACGTTTCTTTCCAGAAAGGGTCAACAAACACCTGCGCCATAGATATGGAGACCTGTGGCTGGGGATTTGTCTGGCTTCATCAATTTTAGTTAGTTTGGGACCTCTGCAGTGAAACAGTGAGAGGTGCATAAGCAATTGTTGTCCACCTCCAGCCACGGCAAAGAAGCTGTTCCCATCTCGTTCAAGTGGGATCTGGCAGTGATGCATACTGCTTCCCAAAAGCAACATTGCAACATTAGCAAAGCAGACCAACCTGGTGATGCTGTCAAGCTTATTTAGGGCCTCACCATCCATCATGTCCCTCTTTTAGGTTGCATCTAAGTGGCCTTTAGGACGCAGGTGGCACTGTGGTCTAAACCACAGAGCCGAGGGCTTGCCGATCAGAAGGTCAGTGGTTCGAATCTCTGCAACAGGGTGAGCTCCCGTTGCTCAGTCCCTGCTCCTGCCCACCTAGCAGTTCAAAAGCACGTCAAAGTCCAAGTAGATAAATAGGTACCACTGCGGCGGGAAGGTAAATGGCGTTTCCATGCGCTGCTCTGGTTCACCAGAAGTGGCTTAGTCATGTTGGCCACGTGACCTGGAAGCCGTACGTTGGCTCTTTCGACCAGTAAAGCGAGATAAGCACCACAACACCAGAGTCATCCGCAACTGGACCTAACCGTCAGGGGTCCCTTTACCTTTAAGTTACCTTTGGAACTTTTTGTTTTTTGGAAGCATACCTCTAGAAATGCGATATACTGTGATGACAATTGGGGTTGAAAACACACACGTCGTACAGGCACCCACCAGGTTTTGCTACCACTTCTCATCAGCCACCTACTTAATGGAAGATTTTACAGGTTTGGAAGATTTAGCGAAGCAAAACCAAGGAGCGGGGATTTGCTAATTCCGTTTTCCAAAATACGCTAGAGCATTTACATGCTCGCTCATTCCTTGTTGCTGTGTAACATTTGAAATGGCCCATAGTTATCAGACCCACCACAAACTGGATTGCTGATTGTTGGCCCAAAATGCTGTTAACAAGAATGACCCTCTACTTCCTTTTACAGCCTGTCATTTCAGGTCTCTTCACTTGTTTTTTAAAAAAGCATATGTGTACACAGAAGATGTGTCTGTACATGCACATACACAAGAAATGCAGCATATAAAGTTGAGGTGTGTGTTTGCAAATACATGTCTTGTACAAGTTCCTTGCATCAGAGAGTGACATAGCTCCTGGTCAAGTGAGCACAGTTAACCCAGGGATAATAGCTAGGCAGTGCATGAAACAACTCTTAGTTCTTCAGCTGGTTAAGAACAACTGGAATATTTAATGGTTGCGAGTTTGGTGATTTATTTGTTTTTTAGAAAAGTAAAACCAGAGGAGAGGGAATTGGCTCATTCCCCTTTCCGCATTTAGATGCTTGCTCGTTCCTCCCCACCCACCCAGGTGCATCCCTCGTCTCACACATTTTATACAAAAGACCAACCTTACAAAAGAGTGATAGGAAAGTACTGGTGACAACAGCAGCCTGGAGCAAATGCACAGATTTGCAAAGGGATACTAGTGATAGAGTGGGCAGCCTTGGAAAAGAGAGAGCTCCACCAATGTACTATCTGAGCCAAGCCAACATTACAGGGTTGTTGAGAGGATAAAGTGGGATAATACCATCTAGAATCGCAGAATCATAGAACTGCAGAGATGGAAGGGACCGTGAGGATCCTCTAGTCCAGCCCCCTGCAATGCAGGAATCTTTTGCCCAACATAGGGCTTGAACCCACAACCCTGAGACTGAGTCCCATGTTCTACCAGCTGAGCCATCTCAGTCCGCAATGGGCATATGCGTGGCCCTGAACTTCTTTGGCATAGCTAGTGGGTGGCTAGGAATAAGACAGATTCACATGAAAATGTGGGATGCGACAATGATGCATAAACACAACGGGAGTTGGGTAAGGTTATCTCTCCATCCCTCGCAACTCCATCCTCATGTAACATATCCTGAGTGGGTATGCAGGGGGTGTGTGAAATATGGGAAGATTCATGTATACAGATGACAGGGTTGTGTGTGGAAATAAATGGAGCTTATAAGCCAAACTGCATGTGTGCATTCTCTGAGTAAGTCACCGATGGTTGAGGTCGGGGGTGGCGAAGGGCCATAGCTCTGTGGCAGAGCATCTGCTTTGCATGCAGAAGGTCCCAGGTTCAATCCCCAGATAGGATTCCTGCCTGAAACCCTGGACAGCCACTGTCTGCCAGTGTAGGCAATACTGTGCTAGACGGGCTAATGGTTTTACTTTCTCCTATGACCCATCTACCATCTAAGCCAGGGGTTGTCAACCTGGTCCCTACTAGTGGGTGTTTCAGGATTCTAGGTGGTCGGCAGGGGGTTCTACAGCACAAGCTGAATCCTCCTTCCATCAAGCACTGGTGGGCAGTAAGGAAATTTTACCATCAAGAAAGATGAATTAGTGGGCGGTAGGTATAAAAAGGTTGACTACCCCTGATCTAGGCAAATGAGGAAAGGCGGTAGCTCAGAGGCACCTCGAGTTACAAACGCCTCAGGTTACAAACGCTTCAGGTTACAAATGTATCTGCATTCAGAAAGTCCCATGTTCAATCCCCAGCATCTTCAGGTTGGGCTGGGATGGAATAACCCCTGCCTGAAAACCTGGAGGAGCACTGCCAGTCAGTGTAGACAATGCTGAGCTACATAGACCAAGGTGGCTTCTTATGTTGCTGATGCGCAAACATACATCTCAAGTGAGTGCAGAAATCTGGAACAGCAGAGAAATCCAGGATGGTACATGAACAAGGGAGAGGCAGAAGATGTCATTCACCATTGTGTCCATGGTGCTGGGTGCACAAAGAGAGACACATTCTTGGCATGCCGATTCCTTTGTGTGTGTAGAAAATAAAGAAAAACCTCCATAAGAAACTGAAATCAGCCATTGTCAAAAATGCACAGGAACTTAGGAATGGAAACAAGCGTAGGTAATCCTAAGGACAGTTACAAGTGTGTGGGAAAGGAAAGAAAACTGGTGCCTGTCTATATTAGTGAGTGTGCAAGATGCTCAGAAGGCATAACAAGAAGTCCTTTAGTAAGCATAAGAAAAGGAGGAAAGAAAGAAAGAAAGGGGCTGAAGATCTGAGGCAGAGCAATGTGAAAGGAAAAAGAGGGAGATCAGGGACTGGGGCGTTTAAAGCACTGGAAATCAAAGAGAAGTCAGAGCAGTGGAATGAACAGAGTCCAGAACTTAGAGCAAGGAGATACAGGTTCAAATCCCCAGTCATCTGTGAAGCTTACTGGGTGATCTGAGCCAGTCACCCCCCTCAGCCCAGAGCACTTTACAGGGCTGTCGTAAGAACAGGTGGCTGATACCCACCTCTGAGCTCCTCTGAGGAAGGGCAGAATGCAATTGCAACCAAGGCTGTGTATGCACCATATATTTAAAATAAGCCCCCCCCCCGCCCACAGAAACAAAGAATCCTGGGAACTGCAGCTACAGTTCCCAGCACCCTTAAACTGCAGTTCCAAATATTCTTTCGGAAGGTGTTTTAAAGGTGTTACCACAACAAAAAAGGTGGATTTGGGTAACTAATTATTACCATTGGTATTTGAATGCTTGGCTTTCCATTGGCTCCATCAGCCATTATGTTTTGCTGTATGGAAGAGCATCATGCTCAGCTGGTCATGTGTCAGTTGCCACATTTCTCTCCCAATACATGGACCAGGAAGCAGAGATGTGCCAATCAAATTCCATTCACATCTCAACCTGCAAGCTTGATGTTAAAATTGGTCTCTTAGGAAGCTCATCTGTGTCAGAAAGCACATGGAACTTGTGCATAGATACTCATTTGTTTAATTTGATTGTGTGTTGTTGCTGCAACATGGGTGGAGGGGAGCACCACCCATGTGCGAAACATGTCCGAACATAGCAGTCCCCCTGATGTATCAGAGATGTACCTGACCCAAAAGCAAAATCACCCTGATACTTCTATGACTCACAGGCACTGCAAGCAGCAGTTGTCACTGGTGTCTGATACTCAGAGGTATACTACATTTGAATATGGAGGTTTGTTTTCACTATTGTGGTCAACACCCAGCTGTTACACTCCACACATCCAACCACAGAAGAGCCATGGAAGCTCCTGGCTGCCACCATACAATGGCCAGACAATGCGCCAAGAGGCCCCATGCAACCAGCCAACACTTGCATCCTGCTCCATTAAAGGAACATCGGAAACTGGCTTACACTGAGTCAGAACACTGGCCCAACTAGCTTAGTACTGTCTACACTGACCGGCAGCATTTTTTCAGGGTTTCAGACAGGGAGTCTCTCCAGACCTATTTGAAGATGCCAGGGATTGAACCTGGGACCTTCTGCATGCAAAGCAGAGATTCCACCACTGAGCCATGGTCCTTCCCACACTACAAAGGGCTGCAACTAATCAGGAACTGTTGCAAATATACCTTTTCTTTTTTTCTTTTTTAAAAAACACCCTTTGTTGCCTCCTGAGCATGCAGGTCACAAGCCCCAATAGCCACATAAGAAGATGGTTTCAATCCGCGTTGGGGTGGGGTAGCAGATTAGTGCAGCCTGGGCTGAAGGTCCCCAACTCACTCCTTGGCATTCTCAGCCCAGAGGGAGATAAATCAGAGCAGAAATGACTGGAATGGATGGACTAATGTTTGCCTCTCATATAAGGCAGCTGCATAGGCTCCTACAGCATTTGCTCACATCTCCCCTCCCCCCCCCAGTAGGAAAATCAGAATGCCTGGCTTTGGTCCTCCACAGAGAACCCTGCAGGACCACAGCAAAAGGGTCCATCTAACTCAGCATCCCGTTCCCCACAGCGGCCAGTCAGACACTTATGGGAAAGCCGTGAAGCAAGGGAGTGAAGGCAAGAGCCCTCTCCTGCTCTTGCTCCTCAGCGCCTGATATTCAGAGGCATTCTGCTCTTGTTCATGGAAGGTCTAACTCTTGTGTTTAAGAAGAACGGAAGAAAAGCCCTCTTGTTGCAGACTGAGGATCCAGCTTCCATCTCCTAACAAGAGCTAGGCAGATGCCTCCAAAAGGCCCAGGAGCAGGGGGACTTCCAAGCAATAGCCCTCCCTAACACATTCAACAGTATTCTGACATACGGAGCTGCCTTTATACCAAGGCAGACCACTGGGTCCATCTAGCTCAGTATTGTCCACACTGACTGGCAGTGGCTCTCTAGGGTTTCAGGCAGGGGACATTCCCAGCCCTACCTGGAGATGCCAGGGAATGAACCTGGGACCTTCTGCCTGCTCTACCTCTGAGCCTTTCCACAAGGGGCATTAGACACCAGAGTCCAAAGAGCCACCAAGACTAACAGAGCTCACCTCTCCCCAGTGATAGGAGCACCAGAACAGGAGACCAGAGGTCCAGCTAGTCCAGAACCCTCCAATCGCAGTGGCCTATCAGACGCCTCACAAGGAAGCCTACAGCCGGCAGGGAACCAAACAGCCCACCCCGGTTTTCGCAGGGGTGCAGCTCCTCACCCAGGAACCGGTCCATCTCCCCCCAACCGGGAGCAAGCCCGCCACCCCTCGCCTCCCCCACCAGCGACCAGCCCACCTGGTTTCCTCCTCCGCCTTTTCTTGGAGCCGAAGAGCTTGACCCTGGAGAAGACGCTGAGCTTCTTCTTGTCGGCACAGCTGGTCTTGGTCTTGCTGGGGCTGCTGACACATTTGCAGGCGTTGGACTTCTCCCGCTCCCTCGCTTGCCTCTTTTGCCGGATCAGGGAGCTGGCGATGGCTGCTGCCATAGCCGCCACCCTGGAGGGTCAGACGTCGGGGCTGCGGGGGCTGCCTGCGGGGGGAGCCCCCAGCATGCTGCTCTCGCCTCCCCTCGGAAAAAAATTAATATACGAAGCGAGGCCTGGCGTGACAGGAGGCCAGGCCACCTCCCGCCTCGCAAGAAAGGTGGGGCAGCCGCCTCTTGGGGGCCACGCGGGGAGGGGTGCGTCCGCGCGCCTTTCGGTTTGGGGAGCTGTCCCGACTATGCCGCCCAGCCGCGATCCCTTCCTGTGGATAGAGTAGAGGGAAAGGGGTGGAAAAGAATCCTTCTCAAACTTGGCCCCGGACTGAAAAGTTGCCTGCCCACTCAGCGAAGAGAGGAAGCCAACAGGTCCCTCGACGTCTCCAAATGCTCCCTTGGCGCAGCATTGGCGCTGTCGGGCCCTGACGGCGCCTCGCGCCGAAGCTTCGTCCCCTTTCCCCTTTCTTTCGACCACTGGCAAAGCAATCACCCTTTTAGGAACTCGGAGGGAGACGGGGAGGTGGAGAGAAAGAGGGAGGCGCGGGGAGCGCCCGGGCTGCTGTCCGTTCCCTTCTTGGAAATGTGGGCACCAGTTGTGGCGTCTTCTTCAGTAAGTTCTCCAAGCTGCTGCTCCTGCGTGCGGGGCTGTCCGGGTCCCCCGGGGAGCGCCAGCGGCTTGGCACGGGCTCTCCTCAAGCCGGGAGCGGTAGCCGCAGCATCTCCCAAATCCTCCTCCTGGCTTTGGCGTGTTTTCGGATGGAAGATGGGGAGGGGGGTGCGGGTGAGAGAAGCTGGGTTTTCCTTCGACAGCAGCACCTGCAAAAAAAGGCAGCAGCAGGACTAACGGAGGCTGCGCTCTCTTTGCCAGGAGCCGCACGGCGACGCAGCAAAGCCCCTCAGCAGCACAGCTCAGCAACCCCCTCCTTTCCAGCAAATGCAGAAATCGGACTAAGAGCGAAGGGAGTCGAGGAGGAGGATGAAGCACAAGAAGAAGAAGGAGGGGAGGGGGCGAAGCAGCTTGGAGGCAGACGCAGCTGTGGCTAGAGGAGGCGGCCGTCTCCCTGGGTAGGTAGAGAGGCGGGGGGGGGGGAGAGGGCGAGGACGGCCCCTCTAAGCAAGAAGCGCCTCTCGGTGGGGAAAGAGGCAGCAGACACCCAAACAGACGTGACTTGCGTTAGAAAGAACTTCGAGGAGCTAGGATGCCGAGTGGCAGGGGAAAGGTGGGGGCGGGGGCACGCGTCGTGAGAAACCCGACAGGCGGGCACGCTTGGGAGGCGATGGGTGTCCAGGGAATAGGAGGAGGAGGAGGACTCAGCGGCTGGCTCGGAGCAAACGGTCCACCTTTGAATTCTGCACTTGCATCTTTCTCGTTCTCATCCTGTGGGGAAGCTCACACCAGCAAGGCATTAAGGAGTCCAGGCATCCCACCGAAGCCAGTAGAAGACCAATAAAAAAAAAATTAAGAAGGAGAAGGATGGTGGGTTGGCAAACCCCACAAAATCCGCACCCAAATTTAACCACATGCCCTCACGTCCGAACACAGTGATAAAATAACTGGTTGCAGTGCCCCAGGAAAGGAAACCGATCAGGGTCCTTCTGGGTTTTAAGAAGGGGCAAGGAGCTAGTTCCTCAGGAAGGCTTTCTCCAAACTGCTTGTTGTCTGCACCATGATTTTGGTGAGGGGGTGATTATAAGCTCCTAGTAAGCAGAGACCTTTTGCCTCTCCAATTTTGCTTTTGGGTTTTCTCTGTACGCCTGCAGAGCTGACTTGCTTCCCCATTCCAGCATGTGAAAAGTGGCCTTGCTTTCCATTTCCAAATATTAGCCTGGTAGCAAACAGGGGCAGTTTAAAATAAACCCTTAGTGATTTCTTGAATTCAGAGAAGCCAGGCAAAAAATTCCATCAAAACGTTCAAACAACAGAGTTTGGATTGAAGTGTGGTTCTTCTGAGAAATCAGAACACAGATCTAAAAACAGCTGGCTGTCGTGCTTTTGACCAATCAGCCGCATGTTCATCCAGAATGAGGAAATGGTCTTTCTTGCCATAAGCACATTAATGAGTGTTTGACTTCCTCACTACATCTGTGTCCTCTTGAACAGCTTAGCCCTTCTTGCCAAGTCATCTCCTGAGATGTCATCAAAGCCAAATACACGGACACAGGGTTGGTTGTAGGGCTTCAAGACTACTGATCCTGTGATGCTGTGAACACTAGACAAAGTATGCACATACCTGGACAGTGCTTACAGAAAGAATCAAAGAAGTTGGAAGAGACCTCGAGGGTCATCCAGCCCAACCCTCTGTAATGCAGAAATCACAGCTAAAGAATCCATGACAGATGGCCATCCAACCTCTGTTTAAAAACCTCCAGTGAAGGAGATTCAGCCACCTTATCTACAAGATACTATGATGCATCCAATTCCAAGCAGAAACTTGTGTGATGATAACTGGGACCCAAATTACTAAGAGCAATTGAGACAGGCAAAAGTAAATTGTTTCATCTGTCGTACTCTCGGTCATCACCTGCCTTCTCATGCCACCATTGCAACAAGCCTCTGTTATGATCAACAGACACTCCTTTCTTCTTTCTCAGAAATTTCTTCTGCCATCTTCAGGGAACCAGTGAAGTTGTCGGAGTGTCAGAGTGTCAGACAAGGACCTTGGAGACCAACTTTCAAATCCCACTTTGGTAATGAAGCCCTCTGTGTGACTTGGGGCCAGTCACCATCTCTTTGCCTGACCTACTTCACAGGGTCGTTGTGAGGAAAGAACTATGTATACCACTTTGAGTTCCTTTGGAGGAAAGGTGGAATACAAATGTAATAATAAAAAAATAAGAATATCCTGGATGGAAAGTACAGAGTAAGTTTTTGAGATCTTCAGTGAAGGTCTAGGCACATCAGAGGGTAGCAATTCAAATGCAGAGCCTGCCTGCCCACCCACACCTGAGAATGGAAACAGTGATTGCATCATGGCTTGCAGCTGGTACTGCCAAAGTGCAAATTGTTGTTGTTAATTCAATTTATATACTGCCCCTTATCCAAAGATCTGCGGGCAGTGTACAACATTAAAAAGATAATTTACATAGCATAATAATGAAAGCCAATCATAGTAATAGTTATAACAACAGTCCCCCCCCCCATATTTATTTATTTTAAAAAAACATGGATTGTTTAATGGCCAAAAAGGAATGTTTTCGTCTGGAGCTTAAAGATATGTAATGATGGCACATGAAAAAGGGCCTCAGATGATATCACAGGGTTAGGGTTGGTTCACATGGGGAGAGGCGGGCCTTGACGTATTGCGGTCCTGAGCCATTTAAGGCTTACAGGTCAAAACCAGCACTTTGAATTGGGCCTGGGAACTAAATGGCAGCCTGTGCAGTCAGGCCAGCATCAGGGTAATATGCTCAACTCGTCTTGCCCCAGGGAGGAACTTGGCCATCAAATTTTGCACCAGCTGAAGGTTCCAAACCATCTTCAGAGGCAAATGACACGTTGCAGCAATCAATTATGTAGTTCAGTGGTGTTATTAAGAAAGAATATTGGTTTGTGATCAACAGCTAGGCACTTTTCTCTAGTTTTTACACTGAACTGAAAATCACTCTGCAAAATCCAAGACTTGTCCATAGGTCTATGTCATTTCATGCATAATTCACAGGGTTAAGCTTACATTGGTAAAGCCAACTGCTCACCTAGACTCCTCTGACAGCCACTGTCTTATAATGGCTAGAGTTTAGGGACAAAATGGGTCCGGATTCCAGTCCCTGGTCAGAGAAGTTGATTCTTTGGGTAGCTACAATCTTTTTTTTTAGCTTAACTGACCTCAGGTTTATTGTGAGACTAAACAGGAGTGACCATTAGCACATCAGTGCAAGACCCTGATTCAAAATTCAACAAATCGGTGGCTTCAAAGAGACAAAGTGGCAATGGCGTTTTGGGGAGCTATTTTAAAAATATTTTATTATGCTTTATATACCACACTTACTCCATAATAAGTCCAGGGCAGTGGAGAAAGCAATTAAAATACCATAATTTACAACAGGGGTGGGAAGTCCCTAGCCTGGGAGCTACACGTGCCACCCAGGACACACCAAAAGCCACACTCCCTCACCCTAGGAGCACCAGCCTGCTCCGCACCCTCCCTCAGTGCTTTGCCTGACTGGTCTGTGCCCTTGAACTATGCAGATGCCTCTTGCTTGACTGTTTGAAGGACAGAGAGAGATATTTGTGTGTTCATGTATACACACACTGACTTTTGTGTGGCTGGAATGTGTGATTTGCTTTATTCTTAACTATTTAGATAGTTATTTTATACTGTACACTTTGTTTTACACAACTTTTTTTAAAAAAAATGTTAAGTGGTATATAGACTTGCTAGCTAAATAAATAAGAAAGAAAGAAAGAAAGACGGGCTTCAAAGTGGTTGAGCCCCTTGGAGAGCCCCTTAGTACCTCACGGTAACGTGAAAGCCGTGTACGAGAGTCCCTGGCTGTCATGCATGGCAATTAAAGAGATGCATTTCAAGATGCCAAGTTGCCAAGCTCCATTCCCACTGGCAGTAGCCAGGAATCATCAATGCTACATTTGCAAGGCTGCCAAATGACAGTGTAAGCGCATAATGCCAAAACCGTTCCCGTATTTCTCTTTGCATGGATAAAATGAAGTGTGGTTAATTCAGCCTAACATTACAGACATGGCTGTTTCACTAAATGACAGCCCCACTAGGAACACGCTGTTCACAGAGGGACTTCTCTTTTGCTTTCGGAGTCACCCACAGTTCCAAATCAAATTGCTAGCCATTCTAACGTTTATGAAGTTTGTTCGGGATTATTCAGGACCAGGAGTTGCAATAGGCTGGATTCGGGGAGGTGCAGGAGACGGGTGGGTTGTTAGGAACTAAGAGACATTATCACATGTCCCATCTGCACTACACCTTTAAATAAGAAACATGCCACTTTAAACCAGCATGGCTCCGCTCCGCCCCCCAGACAACACTGGAAACTGTAGTTTTGTTAGGAGACCCCTATACATACAGCTACAGTTCTCACAGTGAGTTACACACCAGTCTCTCTTCCTTGAGAACTTTAGGAACTGTAGCTCTGTGAAGGGAAGAGTGGAACCCAAGAGGCCACAGCAGCCATAACAAGCTACAGTTCCCATGAGTTTTTTATGTGTTATGATGCTGCTTTAAATGCATGGTGCAGATGGGGTGACTGTTCAAGAACATATTCCAGGCAGGCAAAAGCACTCAAGGATGCTGATGAAGGGCTTGGCTTTAGCCCCCGGGCCTGAGGATCCCCCCCCCCTCCAATTATTATAGGGTACTTTCAGATCTTTAAGCACTTCACATACATTGTTGTGCAATCCTTACAATGTCCCTATCAGGTAAAGGGACCCCTGACCATTAGGTCCTGTCGTGGCTGACTCTGGGGTTGCGGTGCTCATCTCGCTTTATTGGCCGAGGGAGCCGGCATACAGCTTCCAGGTCATGTGGCCGACATGACTAAGCCGCTTCTGGCGAACCAGAGCAGCGCACGGAAACGCCATTTACCTTCCCGCCAGAGAGGTACCTATTTATCTACTTGCACTTTGATGTGCTTTCAAACTGCTAGGTTGGCAGGAGCAGGGACCGAGCAACAGGAGCTCACCCCGTTGCAGAGATTCAAACCACTGACCTTCTGATCGGCAAGTCCTAGGCTCTGTGGTTTAGAGACAGCACCTCCCACAGCGCCACCCGCTTCCCTATCAGGTAGGCCAGCATTATCCTCAGACTGCAGATGGCCATATTAAATCTGGAGTTAAATGAGATCTAGAGCTTCGGTTCACATGCTATATAACAGGCATATCCAACCAGCAGATCACGATCTACCAGTAGATCCCCGGCTGATCCTGGTAGATCGTGGGACCCTTATTGATCATGGGATTAAATAAAGTTTACCAAAAGTTAACAAATAAAAGCTGAAGAATTCCGGGCAATCCTACCCCCCAAAAGTTCAACAACTCTGGGCAATCCACCCACCCCACGCACACTCCTCCTCCCTCCAATGACAATGGGTAGATCACTGCCATTTTTTTTATACTGAGAGTAGATTGCAGTCTTTTGGGAGTTGGATGTGCCTGCTATATAACAACAGTGACAACAATAATGCATGTCTGTTTAGCAAAAGAGAACAGGTACGTTGGCCACGAAGGACAACATACAAGTACTTTGTTGCCTCTGTGCTACCTTGTGAATGTCAAAATAAGAAAAAAAGGTTATTTTACAGTGCGCTCATCCAACACAAGAAAACAACTCCTCATCGACTTCCCTTTCACATTCAAACCAGAAGCTCATTGGTAGTTTGTCAACGGGAATTAAGAGGATGAACATTTATTACGATCATTTTTGAAAAGAAGTGTTGCATTTATCTCTTCCTAAGAAATAGGACAGAAAAGTTGTTTTCAGATGATGCCATCAATTTGAGGTTTTAGCAGTGGAATCTATAGCTGGAATGGAGGAAGACTAAATGCATTCTGATGCATTAAACTCTGCATGGACAATGGACTCACTGTAATATTGTGGTTGAAACTCTATGCACGAAACACAATGCAACTCTTACAAACATACACACACACACACCAGTTTGTAATATTTCCCCTGTGCCTCCTCCCTTATAAGCAAAACCCACAACCACAACAAAACAACTTTGGGTTAGGAGAACAACAAGCTTTTAGGCCGGGGATGAGGAGCTTCCGAGGTTCTCCTGATGTTTTGAACTGCAGCTTCCATCAGCACCAGCCAGCGTGGCCAATGGTCAGAAATGATGGAAGCTGAAGTCCAACGACATCTGGGGAACAAAAGGCCCCCCATCCTTCACTAGGAAGATATTATGCAACCATTCATCCTTTGTTTTCTTCTCACATTCCAAATTTGCCTTTTGATTTCAAATGCATGAGTCACAGAAACAGAACTGTGGAGTTGGAAGAGACCCCAAATATCATCTAGTTCAAACTCCTGCAATGCAGGAATCTCATCCACGACAGATGGCCACCCAACCTCTGCTTACAAAGCACCAAGGAAGGTGAGTCCACCACATCCCGAGGGAGACTGTTCTACTGTTGAACAGCTCTTATGGTCAGAAAGTTCTTTCTTATGTCTATTCAGAATCTCCTTTCTTGGAGCTTGAATCCATTGGTTTGAGTCCTACCCTCCAGAGCAGGAGTAAAAAAAAGTTTGCTCCATATCCCACATGACAGCCCTTTAGATATTGTAAGATACCTATCACAACTGCTCTCAGTCTTGTCTTTTCTAAAAATACCCAACCCTACCATTCATCACCAGGCTTGGTTTCCAGACCCTTATTCATCTTGGTCACCCTCCTCTGCACACCTTTCAGTTTGTCAGTATCCTTAAATTGTGGTGCCCAGAACTGGACAGAGTACTCCAGCTGGGGTCTGACCAAGGCAGAATAGGACAGGAGTATTATTTCCCTTAATCTGCACTCTAGACTTCTGTTAATGCAGCCTAGAATAGCATTAGTTTTTCTTGCTGCTGCATCACACTGTTGACTCACCTTAATTAGTGGTTTACTAAGACTCCTAGACCCTTTGCACATACACTACTGGCAAGATTGCTGAAGCATTCACAAAATTTGCTTTGAAGGTCTAATGTCTACCTGCAATTTTGGTACTACTAGACATTCAGCAGGATGATGGAATCATGGTTCCCTTCTATTGTATGTTGCCATGTCACAGTGTGACATCTCTGCACATTGTGCCACTGGTTTTAATGGATGCTATGTTGTCTTCCTGTGTTCTGTTCTGCCCTAAAGTATATGGCTCTGTTATGATTCAGCATAACCATCAGCTACAGAGACCAGAACATGAGCAACAGTTTTAAAACTATGACTCTTTAAAGACCTCAAGAGGAATTCAGCATAGGGCTAAGTCCTTTAGCAGTGTACTAGTGGAATGGCTTGTGCAAAGGATGGTGCAAGGAGCCAGCATGGTTCTCATGGCTGACTGTAGCCCCAGTACTTCCTACAAGCATAACTGTTCTGCTAGAATCAACCATGATTCTTGCCCTTATGCTAGTGCAACTGTTCTTGTGCTGACGGTTAGAGAACATTGAGTCAGGGCCCTCAGTCATTAGTCCTTCATCTGGGAACAAGATGTGCTCTCAGGCAACAACCTGGTCTCCTTCAGAGTCTATAACAAAGTGCTGTTTGTTACAGTAGTACAGGGATGGGGGAAATAGTCTCATATCGAGGGCTGTGCTCCCTTATGGGCAAACGTCCAAGGGTCACATGCATCTACTGAGTATGGCTAAAGTATGCAGAGTATGGTAGACTACATCCCAGCTGCACAAAAGTCAAAGATTTCTACACCCCAACACACACACACCCCTCCATCCTCCTTCCAAACAAACAAGCAAAAGGCATTGTCACAGTTCTAGAACATAACCCAGCTAGGCAAAAGCAATCAAAGAGGTAATGGAACAGTGCCTGAGTGTGGCATTGCCTGGGCAGGATGTGGGAATGGATTTAGATACCAGGAGAGGACATATTGTTTAGTTATTATCCTTCTTTGCTTATGTTAGTGAAATCAGCAGAGGAGCATCCTTTATAGCTTTAAACTTGGAAGCTAAGACAAGGTTGATTTAACCTTCTAGAAACAATAATCCAGGATGCATTAAGACAGACTGGATTTTCCTGGTATTACCATATATACTCGTGTATAGGCCGACTTTTTCAGCGCATTTTTTATGCTGAAAAAGCCCCCCTCGGCTTATACTTGAGTGAGGGTCCCACCCAAGCACATTTCCAGCAGCCCCTCGTCGGAGCAAGCTGTTTGCTGCCGCCGCTCATGCCACCGCCGCTCTGCCAAGCGCAGCTCCTGTGCCTGCCCTTGCGAGCAGCGGAGACTGTCATCGGCGGAGGAGGAGCCCTTTCAGACTACTTGTTCTTCCTCCACCACTGCCACCACCAGCCTCTGCCTCTCGGCAGCACCCTAGGTAGGCTGGGGGACGGGAGGGGCCGGGGGAGAGAGAGAAGCCGCCTCTGCCGTGTGTGCATGTGTGTACATACACATGCACTCCGGCCCACCAGGAGGTTTGTGGAGTGGTGAACTGGCTTATACTTGAGTCAATAAGTTTTCCCAGTTTTTTGTGGTAAAAGTAGGTGCCTTGGCTTATATTCAGGTCGGCTTATACTTGAGTATATACGGTACCCCTTTTCTCCACCTTAAAAACAACAATCACACATACATTGTTTTGTGAAGAAATAAAACCAGCATTTACTTACATAATCTAGGTCTTGAAGCAGCAATTACAGTAGCAAAATAAAACCAGACTCATAAATTCTATAAGTTGCAAAAGAACAATACGTAAGTTCAGAAATAGTTTCTGAGCTGCAGGGCTCAGACATGCAGGTGTGGTCAGCTTGGAGGCATGACAAAGAAACAGGAGGCTGCCCAGGAAGTAAGGAAATATATAGCATTACAGCTTCCTGCCAAGGCAGACAAAGGAAGTGATGTCGCAGAATTCTCTCTAGCATTTTTTACAGAAAAGATCTGTGAGCCTTAGCTCCTTAATGTGCCTATTCATGTAACAAACATGAATTGTTGGTTTGACTGCAATAATGTCCCACACAGGAGGGGTGTGGTTTGGGCAGAGTCCAAGGGGTCATTTAGAGAGGATTGGAGGGCTGCATTTGACCCACAAACAGGAGCCTCTTCACCCCACTGCAGTAGAAACTAGAGTGAAGTCAAACTTTGGCAGCTGCAGTGTTTGTTCAAATCATGGTGCTCCATTTGACCTCCTGGAAACCTACCCATATAATGTGTTCTTGTCATAACACTTATCCATTTTTATAGGCTGGTGAAGCTGGTGGAGGGGTACTGGAGGTGGGGGTTTGGTTTAGATTTGGTGGTGATGATGATTAATAGTAATAATATGCTCCCTTTCATTTCATTGAATAGTTTCATTGTAGAGTCGGAACGGACCCAAAGGGTCATGGAGTCCAACCCCCAATCACGAAATCAAGAATGGCTTCTTAAACTGCATCATGAAAACTAACTTACAGTTGGGGAAAGCTTTCAGTTCCACACTGACATATTCAGAAAAGGCATGTGGTATGGGCATCATGAGGCCATCCCATTTCAGAATGCATTGAGGGAAGAATGCATTGAGGCAGAATCACATGAGGGAATGCTTGCTCACATAGAAACTGGGCAAATGCTGGGAAGTCAGAGAGAAGGTTCAGAATGTCACCATTTCCCTGACATGCTCATTTTACATGTATGCGACCTCCCACCCCCCAACAGAAGTGTTAATTCATAAGATCTCTCCAACGGAAGTCTTTATAGCTTGGAGTGTGCTGATTTTACGAACAGGCCTGGAGGTAGAGATGGATGAATCTGTTGGTTTTGATTTCTCTCAATCCCCTCCCCATCCCCCCAAGTCATAAGTTCAGCTCTCCATATTTCCAGTTGTGTGTGTTTTTTTAAGAACCTCCTGAATGTTTATCAACATTTTAGTGTGAATTACTCGCAATACAGAAACTTTTTTGGTATGCATTTTTCCTTAATACACATTTTCTCCCCAATCAGTGCCCCATAATACAATGCAAATGTGTATGTTATTTTCAGTTTTTATGCATATGTTGCCCCAGAATATCCATTTTCCTGCACCTCACTTTCCTGGGGAACTGCACTGCAAAATTTGGTGAAGTGCAGATTTTGAAGGATGCCTGTGTTTCACTTCTCGTGTTGTTTTCAAAAGTGTGAATGTGGTAGGATTGCGTCTAAATGCAAACAGAATCTGATTTCTCTCCCTACCTGGAAGCCACAATTCACAACTCACACTAACATAGTTCTAGTAACTTTGATGCAGAGCCATGCAAATAAACCTAGGAGGGCTGTCAGGGGAGGATTTTAGGATGGAAGTCCAGAGCCCCGCTCAGCAGATCAAGAAGGAGGGCCCTCAAGCAGAGGCTTACTACATTTTGCAATCAATGAACAAATGCACATTACCATCTAAAGAGGATAATCCCCCTGTACCAAACCATTAAATCTGAAGTCTAAAATTACCCAGCTGCACCAGTGAATCAACCCCTGAAGAGGAGAAGCTATCCTATGACTGCTAAGCAACATTAATTTAAACTAGCCTGACATGCAACCTAATATTTTTGTATTTATATTGTGTTCTGAAGCAAAGGCCAGAAATAATAATAATAATAATAATAATATGCACATTTATTTGAACATGTCCCACTGTGATAGGATTGCTGCTGTGGCACATAATCATCTGCAGGTTTAAACAGAAGTAAGTTCAATGGAGCTTACTCCCAAGTAAACGTGTTTAGGATTAAGGCTACTTATTAGGATTTCAGTGCTAGAAGCCAAGTTGTTGATTTCTTCTGAGTTTAACTTTTCTTTTCTTTACTAAGGAAAAGTTGAACCAAGTTCAGCTTTTTTAAAACAGCTGTCTTTCAGACAAATTTTCCATTTGAGAAAATTCATCATTTTCTTAACTGCATTTTTAGGGTAATGATAGCACTGTGAAACATTTTTGCCAACAACTAGCAAAACAGCCTGTGAATATCAGGCTATTTTCTATTTAATACCATCATTTAATTAACTTTGTATCTTAGATGGAGGTGTCAGTCTCTTTACTAATGCATTTTGACCCAAGTATTCACTGTGAAATGATCAAATTACCAGTTGAACCAACGCCCTTTGCGGAGCTAGAAAAACCACCCCATCAATTCCTACAACAATCTTTTTTCTCTAGATAGCCACTGAAATACCCTCGTGTATATATAATTTCCAAATCTGTTATTTTCTTGGATTTTTCTAAATTCTGTAGTTGAGCAAAAAAAGAAGTAGCGGTAGTAATAATAATACACCTCACATACTTCTATTGTGAACATAACCAAATGGTTATTTTTTGCATTAAGGGAATACAATATGTGCTGGCATGATGTTGCAGCTGATAAATTTGTATGGAAACAAACTTTTGCTTAGAAACACACCATTTAGCTTATGTACAATTGTATTTGAATTAAATTATTTTTGTTTGTTTTCAAAGTCATGTTGTTATAGACATAGTTGCAACGTTACTCTCCGACTACAATTCTAAATCACAGTTACTTACAAATTAATGGGACCTCAAAATAAACAGACATGACATCAGAATATTAATATAATTTGTAACTATATGTTGCAAGAAGAATTAAAATCTGAGAAAGTCTTTGTAAGAAATATTCACCAGCATGCAGAGGTAACTGCATCAGTCTCTCTTATATTTCTGTATCAAAACTAGAATCCCATCTTGGGTAAAGAAGGCATGTTTGAAAACTGAGAAAGCATATTTGCCATCTCATCAGTATACCCAGATGCCTTCTGCCATACAGTCCATAATGGTGGCTGCTTCTGCAGGTGATTGCAAAAATAAAATTCATTTATAGAGCAGCTGGATCAAATATGTGACATTAAATTTCTCTCTCTCTCTCTCTCTCTCTCTCACACACACACACACACACACACACTATATGGTGAGGATATGAGTTAATTTCCACCATCATAAACAATGCTTTCCAAAATCTTTGGTAGCTGCCAGCCTTTCCCCAAAGTTTCTCCCCTCCAAATGCTCCTTCTTCTATCCATCTTACCTGAATAAGACTTCCTTATTCCCAGAGCCATATTTCCAGAGGAGCTGCTGCTGCTGCTCCTTTCAGTCCCAGCCTGTATTTGAGAGCGAGCTCAGAGAAAGTTTAAAGGCATATTTAAAGTATTCTCTAAGGTACTGGCCAGAAACATCTTTGTGGTATACACAGAGATCATTAATGGGCATTAGAAGCAGTAGACCATTACGACTTTCAGCAGTCATTAAAAATGCATAGCCTCCAAGAGTCGTTTTCTGGCAAACTTGGAACCATTTCTTGGACATTGGTTGGTGCCGCCTCTTCTGTGATCTTTTGCTTAAATGTGTTATTTTGCAAATGGCAGGGGTTTTTTTTCCTTCCTAGAACAGTGAAGTAAAAGGCGGGAGGGGGAGAGAAAAATACCCATCAACTGTAACAAGATCCCAGATTACATTAGGCCTTCCTGATGTATCTTTGTGTTGCTGTATTTCTTTTACAGCTTTCATAGCTTTTTAGAGGCAAAACTGCACATTACTTTGGTTTTGTTTAAGCTGAATTATTGATGGGCAATGAACACTACCAGGAGTAATAGTAAACACTGACAAGAATCACTCCTGCTGAGCGTTCTGATTTAATTACCACCTGGGCAACTCTCTCTTTGTTAAGAACATAAGAAGAGCTTGCTGGATTGGGTCAATGGACCACCTTCTCCAGCATCCAGTTCTCACAGTGGCCAAGCTGGTGCCTTTGGGAAGCCTGCAAGCAGGACCTGTGTACAAGAGAACCTCTCCCCTCCTGTCATTCATAAGCATATTGCCTCTCACCATGGAGGAATGGCTAGTAGCCACTGCCCGTCAGTGTAGACAGTAGAGAGCAACGTGGAACAATGGTTTGGTCTGGCATCAGGCAGGTTTCTATGTTGCTTCACAGTGCCTTTCGGGTCCTGCACCCCCAGCACAAGCATGGCTTGGTGAGCTGGCTTTGCTCTTGCCTGCTGCAACATATGGGGGGGGGGTGTATTTCAGAGCAGCTGCTGGCTCTGTGTTGGAGCCCCTCTTCAGCATGGCACAGAAAACACTCTTGGTTCAGCTGCCCTCAGAGCACATCTCACCACAATTCATTTCATGTCCTCAAGCTGTTTTATTAAATAAGGCCAGTTACTTTTCACAGCTGCTCTTTCATCCTTCATTTTAAATCACCACACTTTTACCATATGGTTGTGTTGGGTATCCTCCAGATGCCAACAAGGCAGAGACTCAGCTGGTGTAAATGAGTGTGCACCTTTGCTTTTTTTTGCACCAAGTTAACACCTGGGTGCATGCTTTGTCAGCCTCAGAGCTGTTTTTATAATGTGGAGTGCTCCGTTGCATCAGTGCAAGAGCAAATGAAACCCTCAGTGCTAAATTGATCCCAGCAGCTGGAACAACTCAGAAGCAACGTAAATGAAGTCTCCTTCATATTAAAGCCGGTGGTTTAAAATGGCTTAATTGAGAAAGCCACTGTGAAGTGATGGTAAGAGCAGCAGTGAGAGCGTCAGACCCAGGGACGTTCAGGCCTCTGCCTCTGCCCCTGCCCCTTTGGACTCTGCTCACCCGATGCCCAGACACACTCACTTCACCCAGGTTATACCCCTTAGCAACCCTCCTTCACATCCTCTTGGAGTGTTTTTGCCTTGGTGAAGCATAGAGAGGTTTGTAAGTGAGGGTGTTTGGAAAGTAGCCCACTTTTGCCTCTGGCTTCATGGACCACTGGCAAGTGGTCTCTGGAATGTTTGCAGGTTAGAAGGCACCCCTTGGGCCAAAGAAGCTCCCAAGGAAGGAACAATGGACTGGGATTGGGGACGGGTGGAGCTGGGTTTCCATAAGGCTCACAGAGTGACTGACCACAGTCACACCATACATTTAGAACATTATGATGCCACTTTAAACAACCATGGCTTCTCCCAAAGAATCCTGGGAGCTGAGAGGGTTCTGAGCATTGTTGGGAGGTCCCTGCTTGCTTCAGAGATCTCCAGTTCTTGGTGTTCCCTGTGAAGAGGTACTGATTGTTAATCCACTAAGAATTCAACAAGTATGTGGCACATCCTCTCTCTCTCTCTCTCTCTCTCTCTCTCTCTCTCTCACACACACACACACACACACACACTTTACCTCTGTGTGGCAAGGCAGGAGCATGTGTCTAAAAGTGTTATTTCTATTCACTTGCAAGTACATGCAGACAGGTCATTAGGGGTGCATGCACCCAAGCTGGATGTCTGCGAAAGTCCAGTTCGTGAAAGCAGAATACATCTTCCCTGCGTCGTCCCTCACCATATGCGAAGGGAAATGGTGAGGAAGCTTCACATCTGCTAACAGGGAGGGCTCCAGCCTCTCACTTGAAACAAAGCCCTTCTCAGCCAGCACATTTGCAGCTGCTGTGAATCAAGTAGCAGGAGAAAGTGTCACCTGAAATGGAGTCATTGCTCCCCAGCCAGTAGAGATGCGAAAGTTGAAAGCACATCTACCAGCTCCAGCTGGGTCCATTTTAGGTAAGAAGCTGGAGCCCTCTCCAGCTGTACACACACCAGCAGTGCCAGCTTGAATGAAAAATTGGGGTGGGGGGACAGGTAAGCCCCGCCCGGCATAACTGTTCACATGACACAGTGCACACACACCATTTGAATGGCAATGCCTCAAATATTTTATTGTGGGGGCCAAAGCCCCCACAGCCCCTAGAAGCTGGCTACCATGACACAAACAGGCACACCTGGCATTCTATGAACACATCAGAGAGGGTTGGAATATACCTCCTAGCTATGCACAGAGAAATGTTGACCATGTACAAAGAGGCTGTTCTTTTGGTGTTGGTATGAAATGTGGGCAATATGTGGACATTTAGATGTGCATCAGGTTTCTTCATGTGAGCAACAACTCTGGTTGGCCAAGAACTTCTCCACATGAGCAGGAACCTTCAATGCCCATCAGCAGACCATTCTGTTAATTACAGTCAGGGCTCCAAGAATCTTCAAATCCCCCAGGAACCCTGGCTGTAAGCGATGGTTAAGAACATAGGAACATAAGAAGAGCCTGCTGGGTTAGGCCAATGGACCACATAACTCCAGCACCCTGTTCTCACAGTGGCCAAGCAGGTGCTTTTAGGAAGCCTGCGAGCAGGACCTGAGGACAAGAGCAATTCTCCCCTCTCTTCCCCCTCTCCATGCCAGCTATAATATTATAAATTTCTATCCTCTTGTCTCTCACTCTCTAAACTGAAAGAGTCCCAAACACTACAAGATTTCTTCCAACCCCTTGATCCTTTTCATTGCCCTTTTCTGAACCTTTCCCAACTCTATGGTATCCTTTCTGAGGTGAGGCAACCAGAACTGCATGCAGTATTCCAAATGTAGCCGCACAATAGAGTTGCATGATGGCATTACGATATCGGCAATTTCAGTCCCTAGCATGGGATTTGCCTTTTTCACAGCTGCTGCACACGGGATTGACATTTTCACCGAGCCATCCGCTAGGACAAGATGCCAACAACAACAGTGCCAAATTTGGATTGGCTCCAAAATGAGTGCTCTCTTGTTCTCTCTCCCCATCATTTGGAAGAGAAGGGGATAAACCGGCTTATTTCTGAGCCAATTGGGCATGAGTCATAGAAAGTCCATTCACCATTAATTCTGACTAAGCTTGTGTATGTGTAACTGAAATCAGTGCAGAGTCTTCCCTTGTTATCTCTCCTTCCTCTCTAGTTCTCCCATGCTGATTTTCAAACTGTAAGCTTGTTGGGCAGAGACCCGTTCTCTTGCAGAGTAAAAGCACCATCCACACTGACAACACCGCTGGTAACAATATTACTCTCAAACCAATAATAGTCCGTCCAATTCAAGCATGAAACAAAATTAAAAAGTAGGACTTGTGCAGCTTACCCCCCCCCCCACACCTTGACCTCACTTGTGGCAGAATCTCAGCCAAACTCAGCTGCGGGTTGCAGATGGAATCAGCTTTTCCTTTTGCAAAGTTTTTCATTCCTAAACAGTGGGAGCTAATCCACTTGTCTCACTCTGCCCCCTCGTGGTAAAACTAGGCAACCTCTGCATTTTAAAATCAATGCGTTCCATAAATTTTGACACTTACGGCTTATCCACACTTGCATTTTGCTCCCCTCTTTCCCGCGCTTTAAGGCTCCATATCTCAACATTGTTTTTTGGTTTGTTTCTATGTTTGTTTCCCCCAGAACTTTCCCTACAAAATGTGGATTGCCATTTTCTCCAAGGAGGCTTAAAGAGCAGGTTTTCCCAGGGAAACCTCTGGGACAAAAGGGGGGGGGGGGCTTGAACATGGAGTTTTAAAGTATGGACCATGCCTGGAAGGAGTGGAAGAAAGGTAAGTGTAAATAAACCCTTATTTTGGAATGGGTCAACGGCTCATCAGCATAACAGTACTTGTGATTTATACATGTCTCTCATGAGCCTGTGGCCTTACAGATGTTGTCAGGCTCTAGCCCCCATCAGACCCAGCCAACATGACCAATAGTCATGGGTAATGGGAGTTGTAGTCTAGCAACATATTGAGGGCCACAGGTCTGCCATCCCAGCATTAATACTTTACAGCAAAAAGAGGCTTTTGAGGTGGTTTGCAAGAAATCATCCAACATAAATGACGCTCAAAATCTAGGACAGGAACAGAAGTGGCATGGTGTCTATATCAAATGTTCTGACAGCATTTCCTGCTCTCATTCTTGTTCTTCACTGGTGCCTTACCAGGCAAGGACTCCCACTCAGGACCTCTGTGGAAAGCAAGTAAGGCTGGAGCTTGTTCAGACTACGGGGGAAGAAGCCATCCCTTACTCAAGATGGGACTGTGTTCTCCCCAAAGGAGCTGGTTTGGCGAGTCATGTCCACCTTGATTGGCAGCAGCAACCCTGGGACAATAGCAGGGCCCCTTCCCAATGCCAACTAGCCAAGATTCATTTCACTAAATATGCGGGGGGGGGGGGGGGGAGGTATTTTGAACTCGAAACTTTTGCATGCAAAGTGCAGGATCTTCTGTTGCTTTCTGACTTTCTTTGTGTATGCCCTTCCTCCTTGATTTCTAGGTCATGGCTCTGAACAAAAGTCCATTTTCCAGTTTCATTTGGTGTACCTGCTCCTCGTGGATGATCTAGAACAGGAGTCAGCAAACTTTTCCAGCAGGGGGCCGGTCCACTGTCTCTCAGACCTTGGAGGGGGGGCTGGACTATATTTTTTTTTGGGGGGGTGAACAAATTCCTATGCCCCACAAATAACCAAGAGATGCATTTTAAATAAAAGGACACATTATACTCATGTAAAAACATGCTGATTCCCTGACTGTCCACAGGCCAGATTTAGAAGGCGATTGGGCCGGATCCAGCCCCCGGGCCTTAGTTTGCCTACCCATGATCTAGAACTTGCCTCAGCTTATATATATATATCTCAGCAACATCTAGATCAGACTGCTGTAGTACTTTCTGCAGGCATCTACCCACGAATCCTGCTCAGCAACAATTTCTTAAAAGTGCCATACAACATTAACCAGAGTTGGCTGTAAAGAACTTTAACTGGAGTTTCATCTTACCTTGAGGATTTTTTAAAAGTGTAAGTTTATGGGGGTTTTATTATTATTATTATACTGCTTAATATAGTTTCATTGATTTGTCTGTAAACTGCTCACCTTTCATTTTTTAAAGAAGAAGGCAATTCTGTGATGGGGGAATTCACTGAAAGTGGATGGGAGCATTGCAGGCAAGCAGGTATTTATTTATTTATTTATTTATTCATTCATTCATTCATTCATTCATTCCCCGCCCATCTGGCTGGGCTTCAATAAAAGCTTCCCTAAACAGAGCTGCCTTCAGATGTCTTCTAAAAGTCTGGTAGTTGTTGTTCGCTTTGACATCTGGTGGGAGGGTGTTCCACAGGGAGGGTGCCACTACTGAGAAGGCCCTCTGCCTGGTTCCCTGTAACTTGGCTTCTCGCAGTGAGGGAACTGCCAGAAGGCCCTCGGAGCTGGACCTCAATGTCCGCGTAGGATGATGGGGGTGGAGAGGCTCCTTCAGATATGCTGGACTGAGGCCATTTAGGGCTTTAAAGGTTAGCACCAACACTTTCAATTGTGCTCAGAAACGTACTGGAAGCCAATGTAGATCTTTCAAGACTGGTGTTATGTGGTCTCGGCGGCCGCCCCCAGTCACCAGTCTAGCTGCCACATTCTGGGTTAGTTGAAGATTCTGGGTCACCTTCAAAGGTAGCCCCACATAGAGCGCATTGCAGTAGTCCAAGCTGGGAGCCTGCGTACCAGATGGAGCTGGTAAACAGCTGCCCTGGACACAGAATTGACCTGTGATCCATGGACAGCTCTGAATCCAAAACGACTCCTAGGCTGTGCACCTGGTTCTTCATGGGGACAGTTACCCCATTCAGGACCAGGGAGTCCTCCACACCCACCTGCCTCATGGCCTCCCCAAACAGTACTTCTGTCTTGTCAGGATTCAGCCTCAATCTGTCAGCTGCCATCCATCTTCCAACTGCCTCCAGACACTCACACAGGACCTTCACCGCCTTCACTGGTTCTGATTTGAAAGAGAGGTAGAGCTGAGTATCATCCACATATTGGTGAACACCCAGCCCAAACCCCCTGATGATCTCTCCCAGCAGCTGCATGTAGATGTTGAAAAGCATGGGGGAGAGGACAGAACCCTGAGGCACCCCACAAGTGAGAGCCCAGGGGTCTGAACACTCATCCCCCACACCACTTTCTGAACACGGCCCAGGAGGAAGGAGCAGAAACACTGTATAACAGTGCCCCCAGCTCCCAGCCCCTCTAGATGGTCCAGAAGGATGTTATGGTCGATGGTGTCAAAAGCCGCTGTGAAATCCAGCAGAACTAGGAAACAGCTCTCTCCTTTGTCCCTAGCCCACCGGAGATCACTGACCAGTGCAACCAAGGCAATTTCAGTCCCATGATGAGGCTTGAATCCCGATTGGAAGGGATCCAAATGGTCCGCTTCTTCCAGGCATGCCTGGAGTTGTTCAGCAATCGCTCGCTCAATCACCTTGCCCAAAAATGGAAGATTTGAGACTGGGCGATAGTTGGCCATAGTGGCCGCATCTAAAGATCGTTTTCTAATAAGCAGTTTAATAACAGCCTCTTTCAGCAGAAGGCTCCCTCACGGAGGGAAGCATTCACTACTCCACGAAACCCATCACCCAGCCCTTCCCGGCTAGCTTTTATAAGCCAGGATGGGCAAGGATCAAGGAGACAAGTGGTTGGTTTCACTCGTCCAAACAGCCTGTCCACATCCTTGGAGGTAACAGATTGGAATTGATCGCACAAAACTTGACTAGGCAGGACTCTAGCACTCTCCTGCCCCGGCCCTGCTCTCACGGTTGAGTCTACCTCTTCCCAAATCTGAGCAACTTTATCTGCAAAAAACTTTGCAAAATCATTGCAAGTGGCTGGTACTAGGCCCTGATGGAGCAGGTGGTTCCGCTAAACTGCGAACCACCTGAAAGAGTCTCCTGCTGCTGTTTTCTGCAGATGCAATAGAGGCAGTGAAGAAAGTGTTCTTCGCCGTCGCTAGAGCCACTTGGTAGGCTCGACATTGAGCTCTAACCCGCGTCCAGTCAGATTCAGAATAGGTTATCTGCCACCAGCGCTCTAGCCGTCTCAACAAATGTTTCATTGCCCTCAGATCTGTGGAAAACAACGGGGCTGTCTGGGCTCCATGCAATCGGAGAAGGCGCTTCGGAGCCAGACAGTCGATAGCCCTGGTTAACTCCACATTCCAGCGGGCCACCAGGGAATCAGCTGAAAGGCCATCAACATGGGATAAAACATCCCCTACCACTCACTGGAAACCATTTGGATCCATTAAGTGGTGGGGGTGGACCATCTGAATCGGTCCCACCTCCCTGCAGAGGGGAAGGGTCGTGGAGAAGTCTGCTTCGATTGAAACTGGTAATTGTAACCACATTTACATCTTTGAACATCTTGCAGATCAACAATGAAGAACTATTATTTGTTTGAACAAAGATCTGTAAGTGAGGATCAAATGTCCAGATAAATGAGGGTCCAAATTCAGCAAGAATGGACCAAATGCTTAGGTATGTGAAGACCATAATATATTAAGTGAGGACGAAGGTCAGAAGTGCACTCACCATTTATAATTCTAAAAATGTGTTATTAAAATGTGACATCAGAGGGCACTGCAGAGCCACACACCGACAAAGGGAAACTGCCATTGAATCTCATAGAACGTTCAACTTAATAATGTTTAGAAGATCAATGTAGATCCAGCCCAAATGTCTAAGTAAGTGAGGACTAACTGCCAAGGTAAGTAAAAGTCAAATGGAACAAATCAGCATCAAATGTCGAGTGTCACTATATGGTAAGTGAGGACCAAATTACTAAGTTGGTGAGTGCCAAATATGGTGAAAATGAAATGCCTAGATAGGAGTCCTCCTCCCCCCCCCCCCCGATGATTTTGAAAAGGCTGCTTTTATGCCAACCCGCTAAGGACCCATTTTCTCAGTGTATGGATGTGTGGATGTATGTACAGTGGTACTTCAGTTTACAAACTTAATCCGTTCTGGAAGTCCATTCTTAAACTGAAACTGTTCTTAAACCTAGGCGCGCTTTCCCTAATGAGGCCTCCCACCACTGGTGCCCTTCCTCTGTTCAGCTTCCATTCTTAGACCAAGGTAAAGTTCGCAAACCAGGACACTACTTCTGGTTTTACAGAGTTCGTAAACCGAATCGTTCGTAAACAGGGCTGTTCTTAAACCGAGGTACCACTGTATTCCTGTTCCCACAGTGTGATGCATTGCAGCTAAAGACCAAGAGATGGCAGCAAATTCTAGCATTTAACTATCCTGAACTTTTCCTGGGGCAGAGATGACTTTTTCAGAAGAGCTCTCCATTTCCTCCACTGGGCTTACACAACAAGTGTTCAGCTTTTTCTTCCCACCCCCAGATTTTGTAAAAAAACTACAAACCTTGCTTTAAGTATTAAAAGCTCTCACATTTGTTTCCCTTAAATCTCTATCCCCATTTGTAAAAGCATATCTAAACACATAGGAAAGTTCTGGCTTTGAAAACTCCTTGGGAAAGTTCAGGAATTTTGCTTGTACAGAATGCAGAGCCTTGTCACCTTTCTTGTCTACCATATAACCATTTATTTTCAAGTATCTGCAGAAGAAGACAACCAAGATGATCAAGGGTCTGGAAATGAAACCTTGTGAGGAACAGCAGAGGAAGTTTCATATGTTTAGACTGGAAAAAAGAAGGCTGAGAGGAGATATGATAGCCATCTTCAAATATCTCAAGGGCCGTCACATGGAAGGCAGAGGGAACAAGCTTCTTTTCTCCTGTTCCATAGGTTAGGACCTGAACCAGTGTCTTCAAGTTACGAGAAAGGAGATTCCAACTAAACATCAGAAAAAACTTTCTGATAGTAAGAGCTGTTTGACAGTGGAACGGACTCCTCCAGGAGGTTGTGGACTCTCCTTCAGTGGAAGCTTTTAAGCAGAGGTTGGAGGGCCATCTCTCACGAATATTTTAGTTGAAATTCCTGCATTGCAGCCAGTTGGACTAGATGACTCTTGGGGTCCCTCCCAACTGTACAGTTCTATGATTGATTAGTCTCTCTCTTCGTCAATTGCTGCAGTGGAGGGCTGGTTCATTTGGGTGAATGGTGCCCTGCCCCACCAACCTCAGTCTGCCCTCACAGTCAGTCCCCACCTGCCTACCTTCTTTCTTGGAAGCAATCTAGGGGGCAGCCTTGGCTTCCAACGTCTGCCTGCTTAGTTTCAGTAGAACTTGTAGAACTCATCAGGGAGGAAGGCAGGGACAAAATTAGCTGTTGTTGGACTACAACTCCCATCATCCATCATGACCACTGGTCCTGCTAGCTAGGGATGATGGGAGTTGTAGTCCAACAATAGCTTCGGAACCAAGTTTGAGAAACACTGTACTACAAGAATGGAGAATCTGTGGCCCTCCAGATATTGTTGGCTTCACAAATGCCATTATCTCCTGTCAAAATGGATCATTCTGATGAGTGATCACTTAGGAACCACATGCTTGGTATCTTGGGCTCCCTGGCTGACATTTTAAAAAGACTCTTAAAAAGTGACCTAACCATGAATGAATGAATGAATGAATGAATGAATGAATGAATCTTTATTTGCGTCAGCCATCGGCCATAGCAATAAAACAACAGTACGATATACAAAGAATAGAAATAAAAAGTCAATTATATAAAATATTTTAGGGCTTTGAATCAATAGTCAAATAGTGGATCTTATTTTGATTGCCCCAGCTAAAAATCTTGCAACCTTTGTTGCCGCCTGCTCATCTTGATCTCCGAAGAGAAAGGACACTGTGGCAGTGGCTGAGCAACCTGGAATGGACAATAAAAGAAGGGTGATAACCTTATTCCTCAAGTCTTTATAAAGCATGCAAGCCAGAAGGGCATGTGCCACCGATTTGGTACTGCCACCTCCACAGGGACATAAGCATTTTGTATTGCTAGGTTATGCAGATAGAGTGCCAGAGAGCAGAAATGGGAAGGTGGAAAATCGTCATGCCATGGGCAAAATTTCCTGTTCTCATGTTCCCGCCCTCTGTGGGAACCTCTTGTGGAGAGGGCACATGAAGAAGGGCCTCCAAGGATGACCTCAGGATCTGGGTCAGTTCATATGGAAAGAGGCGGTTCTTGACTGGCCCAGGGGGCATGGCCCAGGCCCTCTTTCCCAGCTATAAAGGGACTCCTGCTGCAGTGAGGCCTCGGACCATCGGCTGGGTGAGGACTGCAGGGCCTGCTCCCTTCCAGGGCCTTTTCCAACTGGCCCAGGGGGCGTGGCCCAGGCCCTTATTTGGAACAAACTTTTGGGGAAGTATGGGAAGTGTTCTGCCATTGCTTCCCTGTTCCAGGTGGTTAATGTGCTTTAAAATGTCCTCAAGCAGTCGGTGGTAATTTAAATTTTTATTTCTTTATTTCCTTTTTTCCTTTGTTGGGGGTGGGTGGGTGGGATGGATATTTGGTTGGGTAATAATTTTAGTACAATTGTTTTGTTCCTTTTGTTGTTGTCGTTTTGTTGGTTCTGTATAGTTTGTGTTTTGTTTTTAAGGGGCGGAATTAGGGCTGCCTGGGAGTGGGGCCCCAGCCAACACGATGGCTGGGACAAGTTCCACAGGGGGGGAAGCACTGGGACATCCGATCTCGGTGATCATGGGCAGGAGGCGGAGTTACGCTAAGACCAGACCATGTCATTACCGAGGAGGCAGGTTTAGTCATTGTTTGAAGACTATCCCTGCCTCCGGGTCTGGCCTTGACCGGATGGATACTGGAATCAACAGGGAAAACCCACATGACCTGAAGGTGTTGCTGTGTAATGCCAGGTCAATGATGAATAAAACCACTGCCATCCACGACCTGATTGTGGATAGAGAATTTGACCTGGCATGTGTGACAGAGACCTGGTTGGAGGAAACAGATGGGCCAGTCCTTGCCGCTGCTTGCCCACCAGGTTTCTCTTACGCACAGCAACCCAGGTCATGTGGGCGGGGAGGGGGGGTTGCAGTGATTTTTAGGAAGTCACTAGCTTGCACCAGGCGTCCTACTGGGAGGATTCAGTTTTCTGAGTGCATGTTCTGGAAGTTGGGCAATAGGGGCAGTACAGGATTCCTTTTGGTGTACCGACCTCCCCGCTGCACCAAGGATTCCCTGTCCGAGCTGCTTCAGGTTGTGGCGGATTTTCTCCTGGAGACACCTAGTTTGGTTGTCCTAGGGGATTTTAACATCCATGCCGACACGACCTTACAAGGGGCTGCTCGGGACTTTGTGGAAAGCATGGCCTCCATGGGGCTGTCCCTGAATAAGTTTGGTCCAACTCATACTCATGGACATGCCTTAGACCTGGTGTTCACCTCTAGTGACGTGGGTGATCTGACACTAAGTAAAAGTGAAACAAAAGAAGTGCCATGGTCAGATCACTTCCTGGTGCAACTGGACTTCTCCGCGACCCTTCCCCTCTGCAGGGAGGTGGGACCAATTCGGATGGTCCGCCCCCGCCACTTAATGGATCCAAATGGTTTCCAGAGAGTGGTAGGGGATGCTTTAGCCCATGTTGATGGCCTTTCAACTGATTGCCTGGTGGCCCGCTGGAATGCGAAGTTAGCCAGTGCTATCGACTGTCTGGCTCCGAAGCGCCCTCTCTGATTGCATGGAGCCCGAACAGCCCCATGGTTTTCTTCGGAGCTGAGGGCAATGAAACAATCGCTGAGACTGCTAGAGCGTCGGTGGCAGAAAACTCACTCCGAATCTGACCGGACACAGGTTAGAGCTCAACGTCGAGCCTACCAAGTGCATCTGCAGAAAACAGCAGCAGGAGACTCTTTCAGGTGGTTTGCAATTTAACGGAACCACCTTTACCACCGGGGCCTTGTAAAGACCCCAAGATCTCCTGCAACGATTTTTTGCAGATAAAATCACTCATATTCGGAAGGAGCTAGATACCACCGTGGGAGCAGGGCTGGGGCGGGAGAGTGCTAGAGCTCTGTCTGGTCAAGTTGCATGGAATCAATTTCAATCCGTTACCCCCGAGGATGTGGACAGGCTGCTTGGACGTGTGAAACCAACCACCTGTCTCCTTGATCCTTGCCCATCCTGGCTAATAAAAGCAAGCCGGGAAGGGCTGGGCAATGGGCTCTGCGGGGTGGTGAATGCTTCCCTCTGTGAGGGAACATTCCCAGATCCGCTGAAAGAGGCGGTCATTAAACCGCTTCTTAAAAAACCATCTTTAGACCCAGCCAGTATGGCCAACTATCGCCCAGTCTCAAATCTTCCATTTTTGGGCAAGGTGATTAAGCGCGTGGTTGCTGAACAACTCCAGGCACGTCTGGAGGATGCGGACCATTTGGATCCCTTCCAATTGGGATTCAGGCCTCATCATGGGACTGAAACTGCCTTGGTCGCGCTGGTTGATGACTCCGGCGAGCTGGGGACAGAGGTGAGAGTTGTTTCCTAATTCTGCTGGATCTCTCAGTGGCCTTTGATACAATCGACCATAACATCCTTCTGGACCGTGTAGAGGGGCTGGGAGCTGGGGGCACTGTTATACAGTGGTTCCTTCCTCCTGGGCAGTGTTCAGAAAGTGGTGGTGGGGGATGAGTGTTCAGACCCCTGGGCCCTCACTTGTGGGGTGCCTCAGGGTTCTGTCCTCTCCCCCATGCTTTTTAACATCTATATGAAGCCGCTGGGAGAGATCATCAGGGGGTTTGGACTGGGTGTCCGTCAATATGCAGATGATACCCAGCTCTACCTCTCTTTCAAATCAGAACCAGTGAAGGGGGTGAAGGTCCTGTGTGAGTGCCTGGAGGCGGTTGGAGGATGGATGGCGGCTAATGGATTGAAGTTAAATCCTGACAAGACAGAAGTACTGTTTTGGCGGGACAGGGGGCGGGCTGGTGTGGAGGACTCCCTGGTCCTGAATAGGGTAACGGTGCCCCTGAAGGACCAGGTGCGCAGCCTGGGAGTCATTTTGGACTCACAGCTGTCCATGGAGGTGCAGGTCAATTCTGTATCCAGGACAGCTGTCTACCAACTCCACCTGGTACGCAGGCTGAGACCCTACCTGCCCGCGGACTGTCTTGCCAGAGTGGTGCATGCTCTAGTTATCTCCCGCTTAGACTACTGCAATGCGCTCTACGTGGGGCTACCTTTGAAGGTGACTCGGAAACTACAACTAATCCAGAATGCGGCAGCTAGACTGGTGACTGGGGGCGGCCGCCGAGACCACATAAGACCTACATTGGCTCCCAGTACGTTTCCGAGCACAATTCAAAGTGCTGGTGTTGACCTTTAAAGCCCTAAACGGCCTCGGCCCAGTATACCTGAAGGAGCGTCTTCACCCCCATCGTTCTGCCCGGACACTGAGGTCCAGCGCCGAGGGCCTTCTGGCGGTTCCCTCATTGTGAGAAGCAAAGCTACAGGGAACCAGGCAGAGGGCCTTCTCGGTAGTGGCGCCTGCCTTGTGGAATGCCCTCCCATCAGATGTCAAAGCGATAAATAACTACCTGACATTCAGAAGACATCTTAAGGCAGCCCTGTTCAGGAAAGTTTTTAATCTGTGATATTTTAGTGTATTTTTGGTTTCTATGGAAGCCGCCCAGAGTGGCTGGGGAAACCCAGCCAGATGGGCGGGGTACAAATAATAAATTATTATTATTATTGTTATATTGAGGTATTGCAGTCCTGAGCCATTTAAGGCTTCATAGGTCAAAACCAGCATTTTGAATTGGGCCTGGAAACTAATTGGCAGCCAGTGCAGTTTTGTTCCGGTGAGCAACCTGGCCACTGAATTCTGCACCAGATGAAGTTTCTGAACCGTCTTCAGATGCAGACCCACATATAATACAGCAACCTAACTTAATTCTTATTCTACCTATTTTGTGTCCGTAGCATACCTCTTATTTCAGAGTAAACAAACAGAGTGATTGGCAATAGCAATGGAAAAGCTCAAAAAAGGGGCACCAAAAAAATGTAAAAGGATGAATGCTAAGTTTGCAGGCAGGTGCACCATATGTCTATCTCAGAACTCAGATCTCAGCCAATCCCACACCATGTGGGATATTAGCCTGGAAAAAACTTCCTACATTAAAAAACCCAAACTAAGATTTTTTCTTAGAATGCTGTAATAAAAATATGCCAGCAGAGGGAGCCACATCACTATCTGATTTAACTTTAGATTCTGGTAGGTAGCAGTGTTGGTCTGATGCAATCAAAATAAATTAAAAAATTAAAAAATTGTCCAGTAGCACTTTAGAGGCCAATTAAGCTTGTTCTGGTTATAAGCTTTCGTGTGCATGCACACTTCTTCAGATACCAATTCACTTTGATTTAACTTTAATTATAGACGTTAATATAATCCTTTTCTGCAAACATATAAAGTTTTGTTCATCCTACATCCCTGCTGATATTTAGGGAAATACAGAACTCCTTGCTGGGTGGACAACATAGGAGAATAACACACCCACCCACAGCCAAACTGAGACTTTCATAAGGACATTAATAAGAGCCCAGTTAGATTGTAAGAGCCTTGTTAGGTCACACTAAAGCAGGCATGTGGAACCTCAGACCTGGGAGGCGCATGAGGCCTTTGACTCTCCCCAGACCTTTACTGGTCCTGTTTTGCAGTCTCCTCCTTTTATGCTTGGCTAGAATGTGTCATTGAGCTCTACTTTATAGATAAGAGGTCAGTTCTGTATTTGAAGTGCTGTCTGGTCTAAGAGCAGATTGAAGATAAAGAACCACCAGAGGAGGAACCTTGAAATTAACCATCAAACATTAGCAGGCACATAAATCTCCTTGTCAGAGTCCAACCCACCATGGCGAGGTGGATTGTTTCTCTATTTAAACGATAGTGATTCTTAGAGTTGTATCTACGCACGTAAATCAGCATGTGCCAATTGCATGGTGCCACCATTTGCCCTCTTGTTTAGGGCATTTCCTCTTATTTGGCAATGTGCAATTTGGCACAGGAACATAGAGATCTGTCTTCCGCCAGTGCAGGCTAGTCCAGCAGTTTTGCTTGCTCTGACTGGCAGAAGCTCTCCAGGGCCTCAGGCACAGAATCGCCTTGATCCTTTCCACCAGAGCAGAGTGGGGAACCTCAGACCTGGTGGCAAGAAAACCCAGCCCTTTGGAGTCCCCCTAGGTCCTGCTCCTCCCCAGGCCATACCATTTCATCCGAAGTCCTGCTCCATGTGTCCCTGCCTCTCTCAATACCTTTTGCCTGGCTGGAACTGCACTGACTTCCTTGCTACTTCATCCTATTCCCCACTCCCCCCAGCAAGTGATCCACCTTCTGAGAAGTTGGCCTGGGAAAACCTGGCTGGAGGAATGAAATTATTATATTTTGCTACAGCAGGGCTGGAAAGAGAATCCTGGCCAACTCCCAATGAACTTTGGGAAGAGGTTGTCTCATTGGGTAGCCGAAGCCATTGCACTCAAGACCAGTTCTGAATAATGTTATTCCTGCTTGAAGAAGCCAGCTGTTATCCTCAGCAGGGCCCTTGCCTATACCCCTCAACACCTGCAAGGACTAGAAGATGGAGTAGTAGCTGGGAACTTGTCCTTCGAGTCTGACACTAATGTTAGAGCCATGTCCCCTGGCTGGCAAGATGCAGGTTAAAAAACTGGACATTCTTCCATAGAGAAAGAAGCCTAAGCCTCCCACTCATTATCATGCGGTGGGACCTCAGGATTGAGTCTATGGCAGCAACACAGGGAAGAAGCAATGAGCTGTTGAAGGGAGTCATAGCTGCAGAAACTATGGAACTCTCCTCCACAGGATGCAGTGATGGCACCAACTTGGATGGCTATAAAAGAAGATTAGACAAATCCATGGAGGACAAGGATATATATATATATATATATATATATATATATATATATATATACAGCTGCCTCGCCGCAATGGCAATCTGCACTGTCAGAGTCTGCGTCTCCAAAAACACTTGCACAAGTGGTACTGCACCTTTAATTTTCTTTTTAAGCTATTTGGCAGGAAATCTGGTTCCAGTTCTACTGCCCAATGCCTGCCTGGACTCTTACCAAGGCGGAAAACTATTGCCTGACACCAAATCTAGTAACCAGCCAAGCAACAACTTTTGGAAAAAGCACAAAGCATCTTCCTATTAGAAACCAAATGAGGTGCACCTTCTAACATTCTGCCTCTGTTTCTCTCTCTTAATGCGTTCAGGTTCTAATTGTCCTTGTACCAGAGTCGTTAACTTTTTATGGGCTTGTTTCTTTCTTGACATTTCACAGGCAGCTGGATTTACAGCCAAGGCATTCATTAGGGAGAAGGGCTTTAATTCAGGAGACATTTGGAAGTTTCTTGAGCACAACGTCATGTCGCAGACAATGCATCTAGGAAGAGCAGAGAAATGCAATTTACATGAGATGCTCCCCTGAGATCCATAAATTTCCTTCTTCTTCTTAACCTGTGTTGCCTGAAATGAATAAATACTAGCTGTGGCACAGGTGAATTTAGTATCATTTTGGGCCTCAGTGGAATAAGGATGGGAAAAGCAACCATATCAATGGATGGGAATGTACACCATAGAATCATAGAACTGTAGGGACTCCCAAGAATCATCTTGTCATCTAGTCCCCCTGCAATTCAGGATTTTCAACTAAAGAATCCATGACAGATGGCCATCTAACCTCTGCTTAAAAACCTCCAAGGAAGGGAGTCCACAGCCTTCCAAGCAGAGGTGTCACATGGAAGATGGAGCAAGCTTGTTTTCTCATCCTCTGGAGGTTGGGAATCGAACCAATGGCTTCAAATTAGAAGAAAGGAGATTCCAGCCAAATATCAGGAAAAACTTTCTGACTGTTTGACAGCGGACTGGTCTCCTTCAGAAGGTGGTGGACTCTTCTTCCTTGGAGGTTTTAAAGCAGAAATTGGATGGCCATGGAATCTGTCATGGATGCTTTAGTTGAGTTTCCCGAACTACAGAGGGTTGGACTAGATGACCCCCAACTCTCCAATTCTATGATTCTACTGTACACCTTAACATCGGAATGTGGTGGAAATGCAACTTTGTTTGAATTTTAATAAGAAACTACCTAATTCACAGTTTCATACCAATGCACAAACCTAAACGAGATGATCCTCGGAAATTCACACATCTGTGAATTTTGCAATGCAGTTCTCTAGTCAAGCATGTACAAAAGTGCACAGTGGGAGAAAGTGTGAGTAGACATGAACATATTAATTACAATGACATTAAAATGCATTACACTGTGGAAAGTTGCATCACAAATATGTACATGAGTCAAAAGTGCCAGAGAAATTGCTACAGAAATGTGGGGAACTGAAACAAAGACTGGAAGGATGAGAAATGGAGAGAAATCAAAATGGACAGATTCATCCATCCCTACTCTTAACAGCACATCAGCAGAGCTCTTCACCAACAGAAGGCATGCCTGACTCCTCAACCAGAAGCCACCACGACACGGGGCCCAGGAGCAAACACCAGTTGAGGTTGGCCAGCCTCTCATGTTCTCATCTGCTTTTTGCCATGTGCTTTCAGCCTTCCCTGTGTGACGCATATCACACTTTGTTTTCATTCTCTTGCTGCAATTAAAACTACAGGAAACACAGAAATGTGAGCTTCCCATGGGGAATTCAGCTTGGCAAGCTATGGGCTAACTACGAGCCATAACATCTAAATGACACTGGCCTCAATTCTTCACTGAATACCGCTTTAGATGAACTCCTCTATTGCTTCTGTCACAGTTAATGATGCTAATTGTGCTGTGTGGAGGGTGGGTGGGGGACCAAGATGAAGAATGCCAGGCGAGGTTGATAGCGATGTTAAGATCAGCAAAGCTCAAAGAGCTAAACGCAATTAAAAGGACCCGCTCTTCAGCTGCCACCAGCAGTTTCTCTGGGACATAAACGGGGGGAGGGACCCGAAGTGTTAAAAGATGACTCATAATAAGAAGGGAGTCATATTGCCAGCCCCCTGCTGTGCTTTACATACAAAGAGATACTTCATCAAGAGAGAGAGAGGGAGAGAAAGTTGCATATCGTAAAGCACTGCAGAAATGTAGCATTTAGAACAAACAGATTGGGCAGGGGGAGATTTGCATGCCACAGTCCATTCGACTTTTCGAATACAGGAAATCTGTCAGGCGCAAGTAGCAGCCAATTTCAACCTGCTTTTTTGATCCAGTCTATCAGCAGGACACGGAGGATGGCAATTTGCATAGCATTATGGTGTGCAGGTTACAGCATGAACCTTGACCATCCTTTGGGGCCAGAATGGCTGGCATGAGCTCCCCGAAATCGGTGAGCTTGAAGATGTCATGGGGGTCATCTGGTCAAACTTGCCACCCATGTCCACTCAGTGCGGGAAATCCAGAGGCAGGGCATCCTCGACAGATGTGTGCACCAGTCTCTGCTTCAGGACCTCTGGCTAGAAAGGGACCACTAAGACCATTGGTTCTCCTGTTGAATGGCTCTTACCATTCCCCCCTAATGTTCAGCCCAAACTACCCTCCTGTAACTAAAGCCTATGGGATTTAGTCTGGCCTTTTGGGGGCAGCAGAGAATAAATATTGGCCCTATTGAGAGCTCTTTCAATATCCCAAGAGCACTGAGCTGTCCTTCATATGCCACAGCTGCTGGCACCTATTTTGGAATGGATGGTCACTGATAGTGGGACAATGGTGTTTTACTTGTATGCCATTAGCTAAGAGAGCCAGCCCTTTCCAGGCTGTGAAATCAATAGAAGGCAAGCCATTGAATACAATGTAAAGTAAATGAATTTAAGTAAATGAGCATCATCCTATAGAAGGTGTATATAAAGCAGCATCAAGAGGATTTTGGGTATCACATTGCAAGACAGAATTTCAAACAAAGATATGCTCTCCCAAGCCCACTTTCCCAGTGTGTTCACACTCCTGTCTCAGTGTTATCTACACTGGCTTGTTCGTGTCCACGGAATGGAGGATGGTGGGTTCCCCAAGGACATGCTCTACGGGCAGCTGTCTTCAGGCACCAGGCCCATTCGCAGACCAACTCTGTGTCTGCCAATATGACATGAAGGCTGGCAACCTCAATCCTGCCATGTGGGAATCCCTTGCAGATAACCACAATGCCTGGAGACAGATAGGTTGTGTATCCGTAGCAGTGACCACTAGGAGGAGCACACAGAGAAGAAATGGTGTATCTGCAGCAGCACAACCAGACACTTTCATCCGTCCCAGCTGCAACAAAACATGTCTCTACCACATTGATTTCTATAGCCACAGCAGGTGCTGCAACCTTGCAACAGTTTGACCTCACTCCCCAAAGTGCATTCCTCCATTGTCTCCTGAGACAGACGGATGTCAACAAGAATCAGAAATGGACAATGGGGGATAGGGAACAGAGGTGTTTAAGAATGCCTTCCTTTGAAACTTGAAATTTATTTGTTTCAGCTTCTCCACCCTCTAATTGAACCAATGAAGTGTGCTTGAGATGAGGACTTTTGAAGCCAACCAAACCATTCAGGCAGGCCTATATAGGCTCAGGTGGTTCCTCTTGCAGACTCGTCCCAGATGGTCAAGACGGGTCTCAAGGAGTCCCCCTTTTTTTAGAAGGGTTACGATCAACAGGCAGAAATGTAAGGAGGGGAGGTGTCAGTGCTGCTAAGCTGAGGAAGAAGCCTAGGTGGTACAAAGCCAGCGATGTAACATGAATCATTGACAATGAACTTATTTCCCCAAGAAGGAAGAATTGCCTGCTTTAATGAGAAGGGACAAATCAATAACAGGCTCGCAGAGACACTGAGAAAGCTGATTCTTCTTCCATAGGCATTGACAACACCCTTTTCAGTCAATAAAGGGGCAGGGACGAGCGGATTTATAAGGAGCGACAGCTTCACGCTCCATCATGCCTTCTTTGCATCTCGACACCACATCATTCAGAATTAGATTTCGCAGGCGACCGTATGTCCCCAGACTGCTCCTTCCAGCCAATCTGTCAAATCCTTTGCATGAGCGTTACCAATACGATTTATCAAAATGACAGACAAAGCTTCCGTTCCCCCTTCTGCGCTTTGGCTTTGAATCCCTACAGTACGTCAAAAAAAGAGGAAAAAAAGTCTCAGCTGCTAAGCAACAACTTTTCGGGCTATGAATGGGGAGGCATTTACATGACAGGGAGGCAGCCGTCAGCGCACGGAAAAGCAAATGCTCTTTCGGTCCATGTTTTAAAAGGTCTGGGGATGAAACATTTTGGAGAATAATCCAGGCATGATGTAGTGCTTTGAAGTCCTATGTAGCAAATGTGGTTTGGCCTAATTAGCTGCTTCTGAACTGAACCAAAGCCCAGTTCTCTGACAAAATTCTGAATTTTGCACTGCAGCACCCCAGCACCATCCCCAAAATATGCACATATCTGATTGCTTTTAGAAGTTTTAAAGTGTGTGTTTTTTTAAAAGAAAAGAAAAGAAAAAAGAAGGCTGTTCAAAACTGTTTTTAAAAGTTTTAATTGTATTAGCTTGATATATTTGCTGTCCTGGGCTCATTTGGAAAGTGCAGGGTATACATTTGTTTAATAAATTGGTTAATTAATAACAGTTGTAGTAGTAGTAGTAGTAATAATAATAGGAACTCTGGGAAATGTGGCTCTGGGAGAGGAATAGTGGCCTCCTAACAACTATTAGCACCCTTAAAAAACTACAGCTCCCAGGACTCTTTGGGGTAGTCATGGCTGTTTAAAGGGATATCACTGTCTAGAGATTAAAAGTCTCATGCTCTATCAACTGAGCAATCCCATCTCATGCCTTAAATGTACAGTGTGAGTTTGGTCTCACTGAGGGATTTATGGCTACCAAGCACACACACTAATAATAAAATAATAATAATAATAATAATAATAATAATAATAAAATTTATTTATACCCCACCCTCCCCAGCCAAGGCCAGGCTCAGGGTGGCTAACAACCAATAATAAAAATGAGTTGAAGGAATACAATTTAAAAACAAGATTAAAATACAACGTTAAAACGTTAAAACAATTAAAATGCAGCCTCATCACAGGAGAATAAAGGAAAAAGAAAGAGGGGGAGGGAATCAAATTGACTCCAAGCCAAAGGCCAGGCGGAACAACTCTGTCTTACAGGCCCTGCGGAAAGAAATCAGACCCTGCAGGGCCCTGGTCTCATGAAACAGAGCATTCCACCAGGCTGGAGCCAGTGTTGAAAAAGCCCTGGCTCAGGTTGAGGCTAATCTGACTTCCTTAGGGCCCGGGACCTCTAGGGTGTTGCTGTTTATGGACCTTGAGGCTCTCTGTGGGGCATACCGAGAGAGGCGGTCCCATAGGTACGAGGGTCTTAGGCTGTGAAGGGCTTTAAAGGTCAAAACCAGCAGCTTAAATCTGACCCTGTACTCCACCGGGAGCCAGTGCAGCTGGAAAAAGCACTGGGTGAATATTCACCCCACGTAGAGCGAATTACAGTAGTCAAGCCTGGAGGTGACCGTCGCATGGATCACTGTGGCCAGGTCGGGGTGGGAAAGGTAAGGCACCAACTGCTTGATGCAACGAAGTTGGAAAAATGTCACCTTGGCTGTTGCTGTAACCTGTGCCCCCATGGAAAGGGAGGCATCAAACTCTTTCCCCCATGGAAAGGGAGGCACTCAAACTCTTAGCAGAAGACAATGGCACTAATTTGGCCCCTGCAAGAGAAGGGAGTTGGTCCCTTATCCCCATGCCATCCCGACCCAGCCAGAGGACCTCTGTCTTCGAAGGATTTAGTTTCAATCGGCTCCCACAAAACCATCCAGCCACAGCTTCCAAACATCTGGTCAGTGTGTTCGGGGCCAAGTCGGTGTGGCCATCCATCAGCAGATAGAGCTGAGTGTCATCAGCATATTGGTGACAACCCAGCCCAGAGCCCCGGACAATCTGGGCAAGGGGGTGCATAAAGATGTTAAAAAGCATCGGGGAGAGAACTGTGCCCTGCGGCACTCCACACACCAAGGAGTTGTGCGACGACATCTCCCTCCCTAGCGCCACCCTCTGTCCCCGACCAGAGATAAAAGAGCACAGCCATTTACGGGCTATGCCCTGTACCCCACGTCAGCAAGGCAGTGGTCGAGAAGATCACGATTGACCATGTCAAAGGCCGCTGACAAATCTAAAAGAATCAGCAGCCCCAACCCACCTTGACCTAATTGTCTACGGAGATCACTACCCATTGGGCTGCTTTTTTTAAGGAGAGGGGTTCTTCCCCAGTTTTCTTCTTCTATTTTTTGGTACTTCTGCAGACTTGGAATTACTCCAATCTTCCCTTTAGCACATGGAGGTGCCTTTTTTTGGCTTAGTAAGCACTGGCACACCTAGTCTGCGCATAAGAAATAGGAGGGATAATATCCTCTGCATAGCCACACTGGAAAAGAGCATGGCAAACAAAAGCATTCTAGCTTTTCTTCTGTTTTGGAAATGCTTGTGGCTGAACATTCCGCCACGTGAGCAGTTTGAAGCCCCGGCACAAGTTGACCTTGTCAATGAGACCTAGGCACATCTCGAATGCTTTCAGCCTCCTTTTACACCATGACACCTGGCTGTTCCCATTATTTGGAGAGGTAAACATAGTGGTCTGTCCACTTGCACTGATGTATATTGCAAATTCTCTCTTGAAGGAAAGAATTTTGCTCCTAGTGTTGTTTTATTTCAAGGCCCTTTGATTTTACATTTTTTGCAATGTGTCCTATTTTGGTAAACACTAAAACTTGATTTGATTAGAATATATTGGCACGTCTGACAAATGACTAACCTTTGATCTACTGTTTTCTGTCTTGATTCCCTTCCATATTTTTTCCTTCAAAAACCCTTCAAACAGAAAGAAGGGCTGACTCATAAATAACCCCTGCCATGAGCTATGTGACATCAACACATCACATCTTCCTGATGCATTTACTTGTCACCTGTGTTCTCTCACTATAAAGCCACTGAAGGGGGGGAGGACACATTACAGAACCCCACTGCAAAATTTCTTTGGATCTACTCTTATTTGAGCACCTCCTAAGATTATTTCTGTGCTTATCTTCAACACCAGCATTTTGTCTACAGTGTAGCCATTTGTAGATCCTGCAGAGAACAAATGCAAACATTTACATAATTTGCTACACTGGGAGCCAAATTTACTTCCCTGCTGGAGGAAAAGGATGGGGCAGGAGAAAATAATACGGGAAAGAAACCTTTCGCAAGAGATCGGCAGGGTAAAAGGTAAAGGACCCCTGGACAGTTAAGTCCAATCAAAGGCAACTATGGGGTTGTGGTGCTCATCTTGCTTTCAGGCCAAGGGAGCCAACGATTGTCCACAGACAGCTTTCTGGGTCATGTGGTCAGCATGACTAAACCACTTCTGGCACAACAGGACACCGTGATGGAAGCCAGAGTGCATGGAAACGCCGTTTACCTTCCTGCCAGAGCAGTACCTATTTATCTACTTGCATTGGCATGCTTTCGAACTGCTAGGTTGGCAGGAGCTGGGACAGAGCAATGGGAGCTCACTCTGTCGCAGAGATTTAATTAGCAAGCCCAAGAGGCTCAGTGGTTCAGACCATAGCGCCACCCATGTAGGCTTGGTAGGCTGACTCCAACCAAGTCCCGTGTGCACTCACCAAAAATTCCAACTTCCTAAAAACATTGGCTTTCCTCAGAAAATGAAAAGCAAACTCCTAGTGTCAGATACAGGCTTAGAAGATTGTGTTGTGAAACCTGAGGTCTTGCTAAAAGAGGCATTTCCAGTGGTCAAAAAAGCAGGGTTCTAGTGCCCTTGCCTCCCTCACAACTTGAAGTATAATTTATTTTTATTTTTATTGAATTTATATGCCGCCCTCTACCCGGAGGTCTCTGGCAGCTCACAGAACAAAATTAAAATATAAAACCACAGTATATGTAATTGATTTTGCAAAAATAGAACAAACTAAACAGTGATGTGCTCCTGCTCAGGGTTCTATGCCCTTTTCCTGTATAGACCATTCCATTCTCCCTCCCAAGTGGCCTAGGCTGAGTGAAAAGCTACATGCGCCATAGTCACAATAAATGATTCCAGATAAATAGAAACTCTACATATAGAGGTAGTCTCTCTCTCTCTGCATTCTGGATGCTGGGCACAAACAGCAGTGGGCAGATGTTACTTCCTGCTCTGCTTGTGAGTGTCCTAGGACACATCTATAGCCACTGCTGGAGACAGAATTGTGGACTGGATGGATGCTGGCCTGATCTGACAAGCAAGCCATGTGGAAAAAATCATGGAGGACAAGGTTATCAATGGCTACAAGCCATGATGGCTATGCTCTGCCTCCATAGTTGGAACCAGTAATAGTTCTGAATCCCAGTTGCTGGAAACCACAGGAGGGGAGAGGGCTCTTGTGCTGAGGACCTGCTATTGGGCTCCCCATAGGAACCTGGGAGGCCACTGTGAGAACAGGATGGACTAGATGGGCCATTGGCCTGATCCAGCAAGTTCTACTTATGCTCTTGTGGAGCATAAAAGCAACCATCCTGGGTCAGTCCCCATCAAGTCCAGGACCCCTGAGTGTCCAAACAGCTGCTTGTGGATGTTCACAATTGAGCCAGCAGTTGGTACTCAGGAGAAACACCTCTGGACCTCCAAAGTTTTGAATCAACTGTCCTGCTTATGAGCCTCCTTCATATATGTGCTTAATCTTTTCAAAGCCATGTAAGCTGGTGGCCATCAGGTTGTCTCCAAGTTCTACTCAAAGTAGACCCACTAAAATTAATGTGCCTGCATGAGTTAGGTTCATTCATTTCCATGGGTCTAATCTGAGTAGCATTAACATTGGATGCAAACCATAACCTCCAACTTGTGCCAATGAATTCCACACATTAATTATGGGCAGTGTAAAGAAGCACTTTCATGAATTGATTTCACTGGGTGATGCCAGGTTCTAGTGGGTGCGATTAAGTGAAAGTCTCTATTCCAGGGTTGAGGAACCATAGGTTCAGGGACTGAATGTTCAGGGACTTTAGACATCTCTACCATACCCCTTTCCCAGCCATACCCTCTTTGAGGTTTCTGCCTGGCTGAAAGTATCCTTAAACTCTGATAATGCTCTTTGCTAGTCTGGAAAGAGGACTACAGGTATTAAGGGGTGTTTGTGGAAACTAATCTACTGTGCGAAAGTAGAATTTACATTTACTGCTCTGCTCATTTTGGTCTCTTCCTCCCCTGAAGGTTTGCTCCCAAGGAAATAAGGTTCCTCAGCCCTACTGCTCCACCTCTGAGGGCCTTCTGGCAATTCCCTCACTGGGAGAAGTCAAGTTACAGGTAACCAGGCAGGGGGCCTTATTGGTAGTGGCGCCCACCCTGTGGAGCACCCTCCCATCAGACATCAAGAAGATAAAGGAGTACACAACATTTAGAGGACATCTGAAGGCAGCCTTGTATCAGGACAGTTTGACATTTTATTATGTTTGTTGGAAGCTACTCAGAATGGCTGTGGCAACTCAGCAAGCTCGGCAGCGTATAAGTAATAATAAAAAATAAATAATAATAAAATTATCATTATTATTACTCTATCCAATGGATAGTCTTGTCTGATGCAAGCAACTTCCGTCAAAATAGCTGTGGGTTGGTTCTAGTCAGAGTAGACCCACTGAAATGAACCGAGTTAATTAAGTCATGTCTATTTATTTCAATAGGTTTGCTCCAAGTAGAAACAGCATTGGATACAAGCCAGTGTCAATATGACAGCAACACAAGCAATCCTTCATTAGTGTTTCCTGAATGCAGAAATGATTTATAAAAGACCCAGCACATCTGTTTTGGGCTCACAGAGCCAGATTTTAGCTTGTTTGCATCTGTGCCCTTTAAGAGCTTCAGTGGATACATGGTCTATTCCCTCCCTGCCCTCAAACAGGCCAGGGGGAAAAAGGGGGGGGGGGAGTACCTCCGCATCATGTTGATAAATTCTTGTTTAACAGTTGTCAAGGGAAAGATGACAGATTAGCCCGAAGGACTATCTCAGGGCATGTTGGACTTGCACAGACATCAAAGAGAGAGACCAAGCACAGATGTGAGGAATGAAAACATCACCATGCCAGCCTGTATCTTGTCTTCCTGTAACATATGCATATCTATCTATCTATCTCTCTTACACACACACACACACACACACACACACACACACACTTACATATTATATAAATAACATCACAGATTTCTAGCTGTTGCTAATGCATACTGGCAGCTGGGGTGGTTTATGCGGGAGGAACAACCTCTTGACTTTACCTCAGGCAAAATGATATTCCTGGAGACCATTTTGGGTCTTAGGCCTTCAGATCATCAGATGTGAGACACACCACACACAGCCATGCATGCACAAACATCTATTCTCCTACAGCAAAAGCAGACATTTTCAGTTCTTTTGTTCCCTGCCTTCTGGAGATATCTCCACTTGTGCTTTCACCAGATCATACCAAAATTAGCAGTTGGATCAGGAGCCAATTGCCTAGACATACGGACGGACACACCTGTCCAATTTTGTTTCTCTCAGTTTCTCATTTCTCCAGTCTTCAGTTTGCCATATATCCACATATGTTTATTTCAGTAAGGTCCTGATAGTTTCTTAGCATGTTACAGAGAATCTCTCTGAATCTGCATATTTTTGTACGCGATCACTTTTGGCAAGTGATTTCCCCAAATACCATGTATTTCTGAATTTGGTTTTTACTCATATATTAGTATGAGAAGATGGAGGTGGAGGAGGAGGAGAAATAGTCTGGATGCCTTAGTCCCTTCTAATTCTTGGATCCAGCAAGGGTGCAAAATCCAAGGAAGGATTCAAATTGTTGGAATAGCCACACAGGCTTCTTGATAACAACCCTCTAAATACAGGTCTTTCAGGTAACAAAGGAAGTGGCTCTGTGCCAGATGGCAAACGGGTGGGGCTCCCTCCCTCAACACACTTGTAGTTAGTTAGAAAGACAAAGGAAGAGTTAAAAGTTGAATTGTGTGAGCTAGAAGTTGGAAACAAAGCTGCAGGCTAGGAAGCCAGGGACTCAGAGACATGCCTGATTTCTGTTGCAATCCCAGGCTGTGGCTATAGGGGAAACAAGACCTTCTTGGAGTGTTAATCCCGTGAATGGCCCCATCATAGGCTCAGGATAGATAGATATAGATGATAGATAGATAGATAGATAGATAGATAGATAGATAGATAGATAGATAGATAGATAGATGATAGATAGATAGATGATAGATATAGATAGATAGATAGATGATAGATAGATAGATAGATGATAGAGATGATAGATAGATAGATAGATAGATAGATAGATAGATAGATAGATGATAGATAGATAGATAGATAGATAGACCATATATCATAAAGTCAACACAGTCTCTGCTGTCCCTCATTCAAAAGGAAACATAAACCCTGGGCAAGCTTCTGAAACCCCTGGAATCTTGTCCTGCTCAGAGATGCCACAAAATGCAATAGTATGCACCATGTCCCCAAATATGTGGCTTTCTACACTTTTGGGTGGCGGTGGTGAACCCCATCACAAAATTCAGAGATATCCTCATTTTAAAGGATTTCAGTTTGTGCATGGACATAAAAACATAAGAGGAGCCTGCTAAATCAGGTCAAAGACCCATCGTCTAGCATCCTGTTCTTAGACAGCCAGATGCCTGTGGGAAACCCACAAGCAGGATCCAAGCACAAGAGCATTCTACCTTCCTGAAGGAGCATCTCCACCCCCATCGTTCTGCCCGGACACTGAGGTCCAGCTCCGAGGGCCTTCTGGTGGTTCCCTCCCTGCGAGAAGTGAAGTTACAGGAAACGAGGCAGAGGGCCTTCTTGGTAGTGGCACCTGACCTATGGAATGCCCTATTAAAGGTAAAGGTAAAGGTACCCCTGCCCGTACGGGCCAGTCTTGACAGACTCTAGGGTTGTGCGCCCATCTCACTCAAGAGGCCGGGGGCCAGCGCTGTCCGCAGACACTTCCGGGTCACGTGGCCAGCGTGACAAGCTGCATCTGGCGAGCCAGCGCAGCACACGGAAATGCCGTTTACCTTCCCGCCAGTAAGCGGTCCCTAATTATCTACTTGCACCTGGGGGTGCTTTCGAACTGCTAGGTTGGCAGGCGCTGGGACCGAGCAACAGGAGCGCACACCGCCGCGGGGATTCGAACCGCCGACCTTTCGATCGGCAAGCCCTAGGAGCTGAGGCTTTTACCCAGAGCACCACCCGCATCCCGGAATGCCCTATTATCAGATGTCAAAAAGATAAAACCATCTGACTTTTAGAAGACATCTGAAGGCAGCCCTGTTTAGGGGAGCTTTTAATATTTGATTAATTATTGTATTTTAATATTTTGTTGGAAGCTGCCCAGAGTGGCTGGGGAAACCCATTATTATTATTATTATTATTATTCCCACAGTTTCCAGCAACTGCTCTTCAGGGGCATAATGTGTCTGTCAGCAGACGAAGAACATAACCATCATGACTAGCAGCCATCAATAACCTTGTCTTCCATAAAAATTGTCTAATAATCGTCTTTCAAAGCCATTCATTAATGTCCCCTGCAGAACTGAGTTAGTTTACCTGTGCGCTGCACAAAAATGTTATTTCTTCTACCATTTCAGAACATGTAAAGTATGGAGGTTCACATTAAAACGTAATCCAAACTGACCTTCTCCCCTATCCCTACCTTGAGGAGTGATGGGATCTGGATCTGGTGTAATCCAGTACAGTAGTTCTCTTCTTAAACCCCCCCCCCCACACACTTTTTTGTTTGCAGTGTGAAAATGAATGATACTACAATGTCCAACAAACAAATTTCCTTCAGAGTACCAGATTTTTTGTTCTCTAGTTCACACTGCTTTTCCCTTCATTTATTTTTTAACAAAATACACATTTCAGTTTTGGAACATCCAGGGGTGGGGAGAAGTTCAAAAGAAGATGACACCATTGGCACGGCACGTCATGCAAGTGTGTCCTCATTTTTTGTTCTCTCTCTCTCCCCCCACCCCCCGTACTGTCAGTTTGATTCTGTCTGCAAGCTATTTTTAAAGTCCTTGGTGTGTTTTTTTTTTGTTGTTGTTAAAAAAAATACATTTTGCAATTCAAATCCTCGAGCCTGCAAGTCTAACAGATAATCTCACAGCTCCTTCATATTCTTGCATTACAAACGGAAGCAGGAAAGGTGGGCAAATACCAAGGCTGTTAAAACTTCCCTCTTGGTTGCATTTATTTCAAAAAAGAAGAAGCAATTGTTCTCCCCAAAGAGGGAAGGGAAACGTTACCTGGGAGCGCCTCGTACCACCAGACACTTGCATTGCTCTTATCTGTGCTTTGACCCTGTGCTTTGACCCTTCCGATTCTGCTTTCTCTATTTGGGCCATAGCTCAGCGGCAGAAGCCCCCAGGTTCAGTCCCTGGCATCTCCATGTATTGCTCTGCTGGGAACATCCCTCGTTCGACAACTTGTAGGGTTGCTACCAGTTATAGTGGACAATGCTGAGCTAGATGGATGAAGGGTCTGACTCAGCCTCCTATGTCCCTAGCAATGTTACTCTGCATTTTATAAAGCAGAATGTGTCTGCAAAGTGCTTTGCATTGCCCTACATTATCCCAGCAATTGTAACACTATCCTTGTAAGGCAGGATGGTATCACCAACATACAATGAACTCATGAGTCTTGGTAAGATATTATTGTACCTTTTTTTTTTTTGCAAGGCAGAGTGAGCAGAGAGTGAAATCAGAGAGATTGTTAATCTAAACCAGTCTCCCCAAAGCTGGTACTCTCTGTGGGTTGTTGGAGTACAACTCCCATGACCCCCAGACATCATGGTGAATAATAAGGAATTATGGGAGCTGTATCCAACAGCCCATGGAGGGCACCAGCTTGGGGAAGAATGCTCTAGACCAGGGCTCCTGCTCAAGCCTTAAGAAGTACCCATCAACAGTTAGTATGTCCCACGGAGGACCTTACGGTCTTCAAATAAAAACATCTTGGAGTTCCTGGGCCACAGGGAGGCCTCAACCAGAGCCAGGGCTTTTTCAGCCGTGGCCCCGATCTGGTGGAAAATTCTGTCACAGGAGACTAGGGCCCTGCGGGACTTGACATCTTTCCACAGGGCCTGCAAGACAGAGCTGTTCCACCAGGCCTTTGGCCAAGGCATAGTCTGACCTCCTCTCTCCTTCTGTAATCCTCATAGAACTCTAGCCCAATGGTTGATTCTGAATTTGATTCTGAATTGATTTTAGAATGTATTTCAATTAATTGACTGTGATTTTATGTAAACTGTGCTATTTTTACTGTTGTTAGCCACTCGGAGCCCAGCTTTGGCTGGGGAGGGTGGGATATAAATAAAAAATTAGTAGTAGTAGTAGTAGTAGTAGTAGCACCTGGGAGGCAGGTACTGGGCAGATACACAAGTCACCTGGTCATAATCTTTCCTATGATCATGAGATGCATTGTATTTCTATTTATACTACATTAACTATTTCAGAATGTTCATCCATATTTATCCAAATTAACACATTCAAGTTTATGCAAATCTGTATCCCTTCCCTAGCTACAAACATGAGTCTGACCAAACTGCGGTAGGCAGTGGAAGACAGAAGTGCCTGGCGTGCTCTGGTCCAGGGGGTCACGAAGAGTCGGACACGACTGAACGACTAAACAACAACAACAACATCCCTTCCCTTCCCCACTTTTGAGGATGCATAAGTGCGCCCCCCAAAGCCTTCCAAGCTTTCTCTCAGCAGAGAGCCACTTCCTCTTTGCACCTCAAATCTCACAGGCAAAAGCAGCCAGCATTATTCGGTCCTCAGCTGGGAGGCCGCATCCTGCCATGCTTTAACAGATCAGCATGTCCAACCAATGAGAAAAGAGAACAACATGCATTATATTTGCTTTTTATAAAAAATGGCTGCACACATTTGTGGCAATTTTGGATTGTGCAAGTGGAAAGACTATTATGGCAAGAGGGTCCTCTCTGTCCCCCCAGGAATGGCTTGTAGACATAATTATGTCTATGATACCTGGTAGAACTTAATGTTCCAGTTCCTGCTGCTTTTAACATAAAAATCAAGCTGGGAGAAAGGACCCGATAGTTACTGAAACAACAGAATTTTAATTATCAGGCACTCTCATTTCCTTAGTTTTTGATTAATACATAGTCACACCTTTTAAAATGAATCACACATCCTTAGGGACTAATATTTATTTCACTTAGGTCACTATCAACCTCTGGGGTTTTACTTTGTAAGAAGGTTTTTGCACCTCTCTGTCTTAACAATCTTATCTACATCAAAGCCACTGCCAAATTTCTGTCACATCCCAGTATGACCAATACTGGGTCTATGGTGGGTCAATGCAGATACAGGCTGGCTGAAGATGGGCAGTAGTGTGGGATGCAGTTTGCTGGGAGAGCAGACATTTAAAACCTCTTGCTCGAAAGGGGGAATGGGATCAAAAGTGGGGTGGCTTTATTCAGACACCTATTGACTTGCATAATTTATTTAAAGTGACCGCTTTCTATACTCTCCTATGAGGAACTGGAATGTGGAAGATTATATTGGAATTGGCTGAAAGATTGCCCGCCACCACTGAAAACAGCTGCCTAGCCTTCAGCCACCTTCCATTAGGAGGAGGGACAGGCCTGCAGATTGATGAGATAATTGTGCAATTTGTGTTGCAAAGCAGCTGTGTGCATTCTGCTGTTGTTGGGAAGCAATGGAAGAGTGCACCTTTGGGGATGAAGTCAAAGCACTGGAGAGTTACAGCGCGTGCTGTGCACTGTAGAGACTAAGCTGGAGCAGGTGAAGGCGTCCGGTTCTGCTGCTGTAGATGCACCATGTAGTCATTCCTTCTCTAGTCACTGCTGTGGATGCATGACCTGCCTTTTTGTCTCCAGGCGCTGTGGTCGTCTGCAAGGGATTCCCACATGGTGGGGTTGATGTTGCTAGCCTTCATGCTGTGTTGCAGACATCTTTGTAATGCAGAGTTGGTCTGCCAACAGGTCTCGTGCCTGAAGCCAGCTTTCCGTAGAGAGCTTCCTCGGGGATCCAGCCATCTTCCATTCTGCACAAGGAGACATACTGCCCCCATATCATGTAGGGCACCATGGCTGTAGGTTTAAATGGAAGGCCACCAGAAGGGGGAAAACCTTCACACCTTAATGCTGACAGTTCAGTAGCTCATTCCCCCAATGGCTGCTCTTCCCCCCCTTTCTCCAGTGCCTCCTCCAGTTCCCACCCCCTTACTCAGCTCCTGCAGCATTTCCAGTCCCTCTTCAGTCCTCTACAAGAGTTCCTTACTCCTAAGCTGATTATCTCCCATTCATCAGTGCTGAGCTTCATCGCCCAGCCACAAGCCAGGTACTTGTATTAATCCTCTTCATGGATCATATTAAATTGTTTCTCATTATCTGCTCCACTCTTCATCCAGCACCATTTGTAAAACTAAAATCTACCATGCTGTACTATAAATCAAGCCCTTTTGTAACAGAGGAAAGGACAAACCAGGTAGCATCTAACTTAGTGCCGTGTGGGAACCTGTCGTACTGTTTGTAAAAAAAGAAAACTTCCCCGTGAAAGAGGCTTCCATTTTCCTGCCTCGTTCTCTAAGCACTTTAGGATTTCTGTAGAATTTCAGTGGGTGAGGGGTTTTCAGCTTACCTGCTAGGTTGTGAGGTGGAGGTGTGTGTGTGTGTGTGTGTGTTTTCCAGTAAAACATTTGCAGCTGTCAACACTTCCTGATCCAAACACACACACACACACACCCTGCAATGAAAGGAGTTAACCTCATAACGTCTTCTCCGAGGTGTTAATGAGAACCTGGATATCACGGAAGACTGCAATGTGCCAGGCCACTAGTGAAATTACTGCAGAATGATAGAAAAGGCACTTGCAAAAAAACAAAAACAAAACCCTGACCACTTCAAAATCCAGGTACATTCCAACAAAATCCTTCTATCCCAGCCGTGAGCTTTTCACTGAGATTCTACCTCCCCTTTGAATGCATTTTTGGTGGGCAATCTTCAGGGATGGGATTGTATGCCAGCAGTGGGTGGGTTCAGATGCAACAGAGTAGGTAGAGCAATTGCTGGGACTGTTACTTTTGTACATTCCAGCCACAAAGGTTTGTATACAAACACACACACACACACACACACACACACACACACACGTACATCTCTTTATCATCCATCCAAACAAACAAAAGGCATTATCACAGCTAAGAATACAGGAGCTCTGCTGGGTCAAGCCAATGACCCACCTAGTCATAGAGTTCATAGAATCATAGAGTTGGAAGGGACACCAAGGCTAATCCAACCCCCTGCAATGCAGGAATATGCAGCTGTCTCATATGGGTATTGAACCTGCAACCTTAGCATTATCAGCACCATGCTCTAACCAGCTGAGCTATCCAGCATCCTGTTCTCACAGTGGTCGAAATGATGTCCAGATGGGAAGCCCACAAGCAGGATCCAAGCACAAGAGAACTTTCCCCTCCTGTGGTTTACAGCAACTGGCTTTGTGCAAATGTATGTGCATAGGATTCTTCTGTGTGAACAACTCTAGTTAGCAAGCCAGGGTTCCAGGAACCTTGCAAGCCCCGAGGAACCCCAATTGTAAGTGACAATTAAGAACATAAGAACAGCCTGCTGGATCAGATCACTGGCTTATCACAGTGGCCAACCAGAGGTCCCTTTGTGAAGCCCACAAGCAAAACCTGAGTGCAAGCAGTACTATCCTCTCTTGTGGCTTCTAGCAACTGGTATTCAGAGGCATAATGCCTCCAACGGTGGAAGAAGAACATGGTCATTATGGCTACTAGTATCCATCAACAGCCTTCCCCTCAGGGAATTTGTCCAATCCTCTTTTAAAACCATCCATGTTTGTGGCCATCACTGAGTTCCACACCTTATCTATGCGCTGCATGAAGAAGGATTTTCTTTTGTCTTTCCTGAATCCACTAACATTCAGCTTCATTGGATGTCCACAAATTCTAGTAGTTCAAGGATATGTTCCAGGCAGGCAAAAGTGCCCTAGAAGGGCATGGAGCCAGATCAGTCAAGCTTGTGACATGGGGACAAGTGAAGGGGAGTCTCAAAAGCCAGAGATGCCTGGAGGCCATAATCTGCCCAAGGGCAGAAGTCTCCTTATCCCTGAACAAAATCTCTAGTTCATCTACTGCACTCACAACGCTGCACATTATGTCTTTCCTTTGCCTTATCTTCCTCCTTTGCAATCAAGCTGTTGTGACAATTCACTGATTTCCTGAGTTAAAAGCGACTGTTGCTGTGGAGTTTAATGATAATATATTTTCCAAAGTCCCTCTCTGTTGATGCCTGAACGGGAAGTAACGGAACAGAAACAATTTGTGCCAAAGTGATTCTCTTTGCGTGCTGTTGCCCTCATGGGGATATATCAAAATTCATGGCAGATTTCAGTCAATTAATACTGGAAATGTTTCCAAGTGGACAGCAGGATTTTGTTCTCCAGTCCTTGGATTTCTAAACTTGACCTTGAAACTGGCACGATGATCCCAGCTTTCCCATCCTGTGCCTATTAAGCCGTAGCCACTTGATGCCTCCAGAATATATTTGTAACCTGCATTTTCTCCTCATAAAACAAGGATAGATTTAACTATTGGTGCCTAGTTATTTGTTCCAATTATACCCCACATTCCTTCTACAAAATTCAAATAAAGTACATATAAGATTCCCAAATGGCTGATTATCCTGGCATTGATCAGACTCAGGCCAGCTGTGGATGCAGTATGTAGAGTGTTGAGAGGGACACCTGGTTCAAATCCTGCCTTAGACATAGCCAATGATGTTTGGCACCACCATACTGTTACTATTACTTCAACAAAAACAACCACTACTAAATTAATATATAGTATTTACATAGTTCTTCAGATTTTACCTAAGTAGAACATGGCGTGGAGGCAGTTTTTTGTTACATGAATAGGAATCACTGCTATAGATCACATATAATTACTTTACGGGAGGAGTCTTTTCCAGCAGAAGTTGCACCTTCCCTTCTAGGCAACCTTTCAGGTACTGCAAGACCATGGTGGCCAGAACCAGATGCAAAACTAGACAAAGCAATGCATGCAGATTTTACCTCCTCCTTGCATGTGAAGATAGGCTCTGATGCATATGAGACCAATGGTGGGTCCAACGATTAAGAACGTGGTTTCTGAACATGCTGAAGAGGGAAATGAGGGGCTGATTGGGCTTATGAACCTGGGAAGGTAGCCCATTTAGGAGAAGAAAAGTGGTCCTCAACCCCCACTGCCTTGAGGGATATTTACAGGCGAGGAAAAGCTAAGGAGTAAACCCTACACAAGCCCTACACAACCCCCTAAGGGGGTTGGATGGTGCCTTGTACGCCTCCTTCTGGCAACTCCTGCAGCCAAGTTTGGATCACATCAGTGAGGCCGGCGGGGGTGGGGGTTGTTGTCTGTGCAGCCCTGGACCTCGATGCACACTGCCCAGGCTTGCGCCTTGAGCTGCCCTCCGGAGGCACACTCCATTGTCTCTCATAACAAATGGATGCCAATATTCCATTCCACGGTTTGCTAGTTTCTACATACCCCTCCCCATCTTCCACTCAGGCCAGCAAGAAGTTATAATCAGAGTTCAAGGCGAAAACACTAATGAGCTGGCTGGATGAAAGGAGTTTGAGTGAGATAGGTTCTATGTGAAGAGTATTAAGAATTAAAAAAAAAGAAAAAAAAGACCGGTAAATATCGAACTGCATATCAAAACATGTTTTTCACTTTGCAGCCCTGATTCCTGGTGTATCAGGGGAATTCAGATTCTGAGGGGCTGTGGCCAAGACATCTGTCTCAACATGGCATGGTTACTTGGCCTGAGGCTGACACATACAGCAGCAAGAGTTCATGCCTTCAAGTGGAAGGTTTTTGTTCTGGAGCTGGAACGTTATTATCATTTTTGCTGGAACATATTGGCAGTTTTGTTGGAACATACTGTGGGTTTTTGCATTGCATTATCTATCTTGTGCTCTGCTTTGTACCCCCAAACGTTTTGATGCGTTTGTTTTAGAGTTGAAATATATTGCCATTCCCCCCCCCAGTAGTGTTGATGGGAGTTATTTTGGGCAAAAGGAAGGTGGAAACCCCCCCCCCGCCTCTCTCCTTCCCTCCTACTGAAACAGAAACAATAGCATAGACTTTTATACAAGGCTTCGCCCCTGTATACCTGAAGGAGCGTCTCCACCCCCATTGTTCAGCCCGGACATTGAGGTCCAGCTTAGAGGGCCTTCTAGTGGTTCCCTCACTACGAGAAGTGAGGTTACAGGGAACGAGGGAGAGGGACTTCTCAGTAGTGGCACCTGCCCTGTGGAATGCCCTCCCGTCAGATGTCAAGGCAATAAACAACTATGAGATTTTTAGAATACATCTGAAGGCAGCCCTCTATTGAGAAATTTTTTGATGTCTGATGTTTTACTCTACTTGTGTTGGAAGGCACCCAGTCAGATGGGTGACATATAAATAATAAATTATTAGTATTGGTATTAGTATTAGTAAACTGCTAATAATTACTTTCTGATTTTCATACATTTATAACCAGCTCAGTGACAGCTTCAGGGATGTTGTTGTTTTTTTGATGGGGGGTGGTTGAGGGCTTTGGACAAGATACCCTCAGTGGGCCCCTGCCATTGTTGCCAGCTGCTGCTCCTCTGCCTTATGATTGCCCCTGCCTGTTAGCTCCTGTTAGACAGAGCCAATGGGCAAGAGGGTAATGACAGCCCCTGCTCCTCCTCTTCATACCCCATGATGCTACTTCAGTTATTCCAATAAGCAAGGTGGAGTATAGGAAGATGGAGGAGGAGGGTACAGGTCTAATAGACTCTTATCTTGGGCTCGCTGCTAGAGGGTAGACCTTGGCAGGTGCCAAAACAGCCCTCTTATTCAGCAGCAGATTGCCTAAACATGGAAAGATTGTTGGATACTGGACAAAGAACGAAGATGGAGATCTTGGCACCAGCACAGGAAATATATCTTGTGAACAAACAGGGCTAAATTTAGAACTTGCCGGCAAACACAAAAGTCAAGTCACTAGTGCCTTTCAAAAGCCAGTAATGGACTCTGAAGCTATCTATAAAAAATCCCCAACACTTGGAAGGTTTAGCCGAAGCTCTTGCCAGCTATCAGGAAGCCTGCATTTTTGGCTGAGTGTGCACCAGTTTCTTATCCAGAAATAACATTCTAGTCAAGGATTTGCAAGGGAAAACGTGGGCATGTCTCCATCTTCGTGTGCTTTGCCTGGAAACAAACTGACCTTAAACAATGACAAGTGATAAAGGGGGAGAATATTTTTTTTTTATTTTGGCCTGGCATACATCTATCTTTAAACACTCGACATCCCAAAGTGGTCTTTTAAAAAGGCACCTTTAAAAGTTGTTCTAGGTGGGAAGGATCCCTCTGACGGACAAATGGTGAAAGGGAGGGTGCAGAATTTCAAAAATGCCCTTCAGTCTTTTTCTTCTTCATGAAAATGAAACAAGACAGCCACGAAGTAGTCATGAAATTATTCCTGGCTGCATTTGGTTGCATGAGATATCAGGCCTGTGATTATGGTTGCTTTCCCTACCGAAGGAGTAGCAGGAAGAAATCTCACAATAGGGATGCAAGAAGAACCCTGCTGGATTGAACCAAAAGTCCATTTGGGCCACATTTAAAACATGAATGTAATGATAACCACTGTAAAAGGTCCGGCTTCTTCCAAAGAATCTTGAGAGTTGTAGTCTGTTAAGGGTGTTGAGAGTCATTAATATACAGTATACTTATTCCCTTCACAGAGCTGCAATTTCCAAAGTGGTTTAACCATTAATCCTTCTTCACAGGGAACTCTGGGAATTGTAGCTCTGTGAGGTTAATGATTCACAGCACCTTTAGCAAGCTACACTTCCCATGATTCTTTGGGGGAAGCCATAACTGATTAAAGTAGTAGTCACCAAGCTTTTTAGGGATAGTGGACATGTTCAGAATTCTGAGAAAGTGCCATGGATGTGTCACAAAATGGCTGCCATGGAGCATTAAACAAAATGGCTGCCACATTGAAAAGAAGAAGAGAGGTACACAAAATGGTGCACATATGATGTCTGTGTTTAACCTGTTCTGTCAGAGGCACTGTGCCTTTGAATACCAGCTGCTGGAAACTGCAGGAGGGGAGAGTCCTGTTGCAATCATGTCCAGATTGTAGACTTCCCACAAGTATCTGGCTGACTGCTCTGAGAACAGGATGCTGGACTTGATGGGCCATTCGCTGATCCAACAGGGCTTGTCTTATGCTCTCATCCACTTGCCCTCCGCCATCCATGCCAACAAGTCCCACAAGGCTTGTCGGAATCTATCAGGATCCATCTGTTTTCGTGGACGAGCCCAAATAGGTTCGCCACCCGAGCAGGGGAGGAGCGGGAAGTCAATCTTGGCTTTAAGCGCATAGTGATCAGACCATGGCACTTCCACAGGGGGAAGCATGATCACATCTATGCCAGCCCCAAAGATCAGATCCAGCATGTGGCCTGCTTGATGAGTGGGGCCCAAAACAAACTGGGAGAGCCCTAGTGTTGCCATGGAATTCAGTAGGTCCAGAGCCATGCAGCATCAGCATGGACGTTGAAGTCTCCCAAAACCAGTAGGTTTGGGAACTCCAGGGCCCAGCCCGCCACCACCTCCAGCAGGTCTGACAGGGTGGCTGCCGGTGTGCTGGGTGGTTGGTACACCAGCCAGACAGCCAAGCTCTCCTTGGTGCCCCACACGAGACCAACACATTCAATGCAGGAGATCGCCGGTGATGGCAGAGCTCTGAAAGAGCAATCCTCCCGGATTAACAACGCTACTCCTCCCCCCCGACCCACAGTCCGCGATTGATGGAGGACAGAGAAACCTGGGGGTGTTATCTCATGTAGGGAGACTACTTCGCCTTCCCGTACCCAGGTCTCCGTCACACAAGCCAGGTCAATCCCCTGCGAGACAAAAAAGTCATGCATGGTGGCGGTTTTGTTGCCTATGGACCTGGCATTGCACAGGATCAATGATGGAGGTGGGTAATCCATGCTCTCCCTACCCTCATCCCTTGGGATGGGGTGTAGATTGGAAGGGGTTCGAGGATCACTGCATCTCGAAACCCTTCGCCGAGAGATATTTAGCCCCACCGCCATTTCTCCCTAGCCCTTCAATAGTGGAAATCCCAGACCCCATACTAGCCTCCCCAATAGAGGGATAACATCCCCTCAATAACAAGTCATCCTTGGGCCAGGACTCCTGGGTCAAAATGGTATGGGGAAGAGGTGGAGGTTTGATGGGGTAAGTATCCCTAGAAGATAAAACCCAACCAACCACACCCCAAGTGGGGAGGACAGTCCCATGGTGTTTCGTTAACTGTCAATCCCCCTCTCCCTCCTGGGTTGGTTGGAGGATTGTTGGTTCTATCTGTGGCTGTGGGAGTATTAATGAGGTATGCGCTATTAAATGTGGATCACTGGCCAACAAAGAGCCAGCTTTGGAAGATCTGCCCATCCTGTCTCGCCAGGAGTACAGTAGAGAAGGTTGATCATTCTGATAGGTTTTTGGAGCATTAGGCAAAGGTCCAGATGTAGATTTGGTGCTGGATATCTCCAGATTAAAATAACTGCATGACAGAAAATGATATTTAAAATACTTACAATAAGATGTGTGGAAATGAGGACAATGTATGCTCTTGGCATTCAGACCACAATGAGAAGAAACTTGGTAGTTTGGCTTGAAATCTCAGTGCATTCATCATTCCAGAAATGGTTTAGCTACCTTGGTCTGTGCTTATAATTAATCAACGAACATCAGACCTGGCCTTTCATATTGTGGAACAATCATGGCACCCGCCCCTTTCCTGGCAGTATATATATATTTGGAAAGAGCAAAAGTACAGCGCAGGTCACGTATCCTGCAAATGTAAATCATTTCTCAGTTGAAAAGAATTCAGCTATTTGCTGACTGAGGTGTCCTCTTCCTTGGTGTTCTGAGCTAACACTCGTCCAGCACACACTGCAGGAACTAGCCAGTGAAAAGAGTTTCAGAAGAGCCTTGCTGGATCAGACTGGACAGGAGTCTAGCATCCTGTCCTCACAGGGGCCAACCAGATGGGAACCTGAGCACAACAGTCCTTTCCCTACTTGTCCTCTGCAGTTGATATTCACAGTCAGGCTGCCTCTGGTCCTGGGGGTAGTATATAGCCGTCATGACAAACAGCTATTGATAGCCTTGTTGTTTCTCGGTGTGTTGCTTTTTTAAAAAATGCAGTTCTGTGGTGATGCTGCTCCTTCTAAAAAGGAAAAACAGGCTCAACGAAGTCCTGAGATGAGGTTCATGGGGCCAGCTCAAGTATTTTTACTGCCTTTTGTGGAATGGGACAAAGGTTCATGTCTTGGAGCAGAGTTTGGCATTTTGTAGTCCAAAAACTGCTGGAGACCCAGGTTTGGGAAACTGCCCTAGGTAATGGATGGGGAACTTTTTCCTCTCTGGATGTTATTGGATACCAACTTCCACAAACCCTACCAGCATGGCCAGTGGTCAGGGATGATGGGAGTTGAAGAAGAAGAAGAAGAAGAAGAAGAAGAAGAAGAAGAAGAAGAAGAAGAAGAAGAAGAAATAATTCGCAGGGAAGGGCCTCAGCTCAGCGGCAGAGTATTTGTATTGCATGATGAAGGCCCCAAATTCAATCCCTTCCAATCTCTTTGCAGGGCCAGGAGATGCCCCCTACTTGTAATCCTAAAGGGGTTTGGCCAATCTGTGCAGCGGCAATACTCAGCTAGATGCACTACATCCCTCAGTGAACATGCTAAGAAACTCAGTGAAGTGCAGCAGCCAAGACTGAGGCAGAGGTGAGATGGAAACTCAGCCATGAGGTTGGCTGCCAAAGAACAAAGCCAAGAGTCAGAGCCAAGGAACACACCAGAGTCAGGAAGACTGAGACTAATGTGGCTCATGCAGACTCTCGCCCTTTATAGCTCTTCCTGTCCAGGAGAGCCCAATGGCCAGCCTGGGTGGGCGGGCTAGGGTAGAGCCAAAGGGTATTTCGCTACCCAGAAAATGTTCTGCATTGCAGTTTCAGCAACACCGTGTGGGGCTGTCGCACAGAGGCCCAACTCTTCCTGGTACTAGAGTCTCCAACATCATGCAGAATAAATTAATGCAGCAAGCAGAGAAGAGGCTATAAAAACATGCCTGCCAGTTTCCCGGAGGCCATTGGTTGGTCCAGCATCCTGGGAAAACAGGAATCTGTACTAGATGGATGATTGGCCTAATATGGCAGGGTCTTTGGTACTTACGTTCATTCACCTGTGACTATGGAGAGAATAATCTGTTGGTTTCAGTTTCTCTCCATTCCCCCCCCCCAAAAAATGTGTTTGTTTTTTAAAAGTAAAAAAGAAAGTGCACCCCATCTGTGGAATGATGAACACATACTATTTGGGATGGGATGGCTAAACCAGGGGTGATGTGGCCCTTCAGACGGTGTTGGATACCAACTCCAATCAGCCCAAGCTAGTATGATCAATGTTTAGAGATTATTGGAGATCAAGTCCAGCAACATCCAAAGGATCACAACTTCGACCTACAACAATACAAGGCTGATGTTCAGGGTGAAAGAATCAAAGAATGGGCATCCCTATTTATTGATTAATCTGACAGTTCTAGGCATTCTCTTTGTTGACCTAAATCTTTCTGTTTGATGGGGGTGCAGAGAACTAGCTTTTAATAAGAAAGCATTCCATGGTGTATGTGGGGGGGGGGGGGACACAACGCAACATTTTTCACACATTTTATCCTCTGAGTTATCTCTCTGCATGCTGGCGGGCTCACACTAACGTTTCACACTTTAGAAGAAATGTGTGTACAACTAAACTGTTTCTATCAAAGACTGATAAAAAGAAAACACCTTTTGACTGGGAGAATGATTTCAGCCGGAGAAGGGGGGGGGGGATGTTAGATTATGAGTGTCTCAAGACAGAGAAGAAAGCAGGATACAAGCAAATGTATTCTTGAAATAGGCTGCAGGGCGGGGTGGGGGGTGAACCTCCTGGTTGATGGGTCTAATTAGGAGCCATCCAATGGAGCTGAGTGTTGGAAGATTCTAGGGCTATATTCAACCCCCACAATGCATCCCATGGTTATGATCTGGTGGGCCGGAGAGGCAATCAGGCTGGAGGAGAGAAGAATCTGGACCACCAACTGAATCCAGTTCCCCATCTCCAGTCTAAGAGGCTGCACTCCAGTCTAAGAGGCTGCACGCAGAGGTGATCCTAGGTCTGCAGTGTGAAACTTCCAGCTGGGAGAGCAAATGTGACCTATGGACCACAGTTCCTTCCACTGGGCACATCCTCCTTGAGTCCTTTGGGGGGCTGGAATGTGTCCATGAACTGTGACAGTGCCTCTTGCTTGCCTGGAATGAGGATGAGATACATGCACATGTGAAAACTGCCTTTTGCGTGGCTGGACTGCAACCTATGGTGCAGAGTTAAATCCATAGCCCTGCCCACTTTTGCAATGGCCCCAGCCCACCACTGGCTCCTGGAAAGTTGCCCATGAAGAAATGGGCAAAAAAAAGTCATGTAGGCCAATGGAAGATGTTCTAAGCTTGTTTTCTCCTGCTCCAGAGGGTAGGACCCAAACCAATGGCTTCAAGTTAGAAGAAAGGAGATTCTGACTAAACAACAGGAAGCTGTTTGACAGTGGAACCTGGGAAGGTGGTGGAATCTCCTCCTTCCTTGGAGGTTTTTAGACAGAGATCTTATGGCCATCTGTCGTAGAGGCTTTAGCTGAGATTTCTGCATTGCAGAGGGTCCCTTCCAACTCTACAATTCTATGGTTTTATGATTCTCTCCTCCTTGCTCCTATGTACCATTTGAATATCTCTCCCCTTCACTGTAGTAGTGTTAGTGATGCCATGATCTTGGGCTGGGTTCAGTCAGAATTGCTCATCTGTTGCTTCTGGCATTGCTTGGCCATTTGTATCCACCAATTTGTGTTCCAAGTGCAGAACACCAACATGTGGCACTGGGTTACTCAAAGCTGAGAGCTTATTTTTTTCTTCCTCCACTTTGTAAGTGGGAATTGTTCTCCATTCAGCGAGGTTGATTTTTTCTTCTCTTCCCATGCCTAGAAACTCTGTGCCTCACATCCAAAGATGGGAGTGCCCTATGTGCGGCTTTTTCGGATGCACACAGCACCCATGGGAGACATATAATGCATGCATGTGCTATATAGCATCCACACAGCACAGTCCAAAGGCATAGATTGGAGTATCCTTGCTGAAGCTAAGATGTTATTGATCTCATCAGTGCGTGGATGGGAGTCCAGTGGGAACCCCTATGTACACTGCCCTGGGGTCCGTCGCAGAATGTTTGTGGGACAGAGATGCAACAATAATTGGGCTGTATCCAATGTTCTCTGTCTGCTAGTTGAAGGGCTCTTGTGCTAGTAGATGTGTGAGTTGTAATGTTATGCAAGAGAGGAATCCAATGCATCAATTGTGGTATTGGAAACTCATTGTGCCACAGATTCTGCAATAATTCTTCCAGCTATTGGCCTTCATCCCTGATCCATACCAGGATAAATCCAACCCTAGGATGGCTGCATTTTAGTGTCATTGTTGATGTATGTGTTTGTATCAGGGGTGAAATACATCTGCTACCTAAGGTCTTGTTGCTCTGTATAAATAGGTCTGAACCAAGCTCCAGTTTCCCTTCACTATATGGATATGTCAGTCTTAATTTAGTTGTGGGAGGTGGGGGGGGGGGAGGAAAAAGAAAGCTAGCACTCAGGGTTAGCCCACTGGCCATGCATGAGTCTACAGATGAGTTCATGGATGAGGAACTTTTGACCCCAAGGCCTCTCCATCTGGCCTTCCGAACTCTCTCTCGGCAACACACCCTTTCCAGCTACATGACCGTTCTGCAGGCCACATCCCTCATCAGTACTAGGACATATTCACAATTCCCAGAATGGTTTAACCATCAGTCCCTCTTCCCTGGGAACTCTGAGAATTGTGGCTGAGGGGAATAGGGGTCCTCCTAACAACTCACAGCACCCCTAAACAAATTGCAATCGCTGGATTCTTTGGGGAAAGCCATGATTCTTTAATGTGGTTGCGATAGTGCTTTGAAAGTCTGGTGTGAAGGTTGCCCTACTTTGCACACATCCACACCACCTGAGAACTCTGATAATGCCTCTTGCTCGCCTGGATAGAGGATAGAGGTGTGTGTGTGTGTGTGTGTGTGTGTATGGAAACCAGCCAAGTGCACAAAGGAAACACATTTGTTGCTCTGCCCACTTTTGCCTTTGACCTTGACCACCCTGGAATGTGGCCCTTGTGGTGAAAAGTATTCACCACCCCAGACTTAGTTGGTCACTTACAGCCTTCCCAGTCATGTGGCCTTCAGCATTATCATGGTGAAATGGAAGATGCTCACTTTTAGAGAAAGACCATTCCTGGAAAATAACATCTACTTATAATGCAGTTAAGGATTAGCAATACATCTGCATAATCAAGCTACACTTTACAGAGATATTGAAGTGGGCAACGCTGTTTAATTTTTCATCACCTAATGGATTCAGCTTCATCAGCAGGTGGATTCTGACGCAGCAGGAGTGCAACTGCGAGAATCACTCAGGTCACTTGGCCTGGTGGGTTGGGACAAGCTCAGTGGCAGAAATCAGGAGTGAGGACCCTTTATGCACTCTGAGCGCCATATTCCCACCTAGGCACCCTTCCATGGATTACATGCCAGTAGTGGGTGGGGTCAGAGACAAAAGTGAGTGTTGAATGCAGATTTTACCTTTGTACAGTAGGGTATTTTCTGCACATACTCACCTCTCTCTATTCTCCATCCAGGTGAACCAGAGGCAATGTGGGAGTTCAAGGACAGCCAAAAATATTTGGGGTGCAAAGTAGTACCCATTGGGGGAGTGTTCTGAGGAAAGGGGATGGGGCCTAGGGAAAATTCGAAGGGCCAGATAGAGGGCTTGAGGGCCACATTTGGTCCCAATGTCTAAGATTCCCCACTCCTGGTGTGGCACGTCTGCTTTGTGTGAATGAAGTCCCAGGTCGAGTCCCCAGCATCTCCAGATAGGCTTGGGGGTGACCCCTGTCTGCATTTCCTAGAGAGCCACTGCCAGTCATGGTAGACCTATGATTCCCTCCCTCCCCCCTACCCAGTGAACCACTTGAAAGTTGCTGAGGACCACTTAATGGTTTTTTTTAAAAAAATGATGTTGTAACAATTGTAATGTGCTGTGTTGGATGCTGCATGATTTTGAGTTGAATCAAGATTTAATTAATTCTCGCCTCCCATTAACTTCACTGCTAATCCTCTCCACTCCTTTCAAGTGCCTCCTCTGCTTGTCACTTCCCGTACATCCCACTCTCTTTCTAGGCAGGCTGCTGGGTACTAAGAATAATAGAGCAGCCACTGTGCCTGCTATTTAGTTACTGTTCCTTACAAACGTGATGTAGACCATGTGAATGAAGCTTGTGAACAGTTTAGGAACCCCTGTTATAGACAACACTGAGCTACACAGACCAATGGCAGCTTGATATGCTATGCTATGGATAGATAAAGGACCCCTGGACAGTTAAGTCCAGTCAAAGACGACTATGGGGTTGTTGTGCTCATCTTGCTTTCAGGCCAAGGGAGCCAACAATTTTCCAACAGACAGCTTTCTTGGTCATGTGGCCAGCATGACTAAACCACTTCTGGCACAACGGGACACCGTGACAGAAGCCAGAGTGCACGCAAACACCGTTTACCTTCCTGTCGCTGTGGTACCTATTTATCTACTTGCACTGGCATGCTTTTGAACTGTTGGGTTGGCAGGAGCTGAGACATAGCAACAGGAGCTCACCCCGTCACGGGGATTCGAACCACCAACCTTCCGATCAGCAAGCCCAAGAGGCTCAGTGGTTTAAAGCACAGTGCCCCCCATGTCCCTAATGCTATTGATATATCTAGTGTGAATAGTTTTATGTCAATAGCTTTCACACTTTTTGTATCTGGCTCTGAAATCATCTGATGAAAGGTGAATAAATATCTTTTTTAAAAAAAAATGCATAAAATTGTTATTGTTTAAGGGGAAATAAACCCTCCTGACTAAAACACAGAAAGTACGTGATAGCTATCCCAAGCCAAGTTTCAAATAGGGCAGGTGATTTACCTGAAGTCCATCAACCACGTTTGATGTCATTCTGTTCTAAGCTTGCTTATCGGAAGCCTTGTCATGAGTAGTTAATCAGTCTCTTCAAGCATGACTCATGACTTTTCTTGTCATTGTGTATACACCAGCTTCCAAGCCTTTTTTAAAAAAACTCCCATGCTCTTCATTAGCAATCAGCATGGCCCTGGAAAATGTATTCCTTGTAGAGACAATGCCATGGAAGTAGGAGCCTTGCAGCAAATGATTTGCAATGACAGGGTTCCTGTAGTCTCAACTGAAAAAACATGACTTTAGCTGTACCACGTAATGGGCCTTTAGCTTAGCTCCTCCTCTTCCTCTGTGTCTTCCAGGGACATGACAAATCAGTCACAGGGAAAATAGGTTCTTCACCATCACCATCACCATCACCATCAGAATTTCTGTTTTTTTCTCCTTCCCTTTATGGTGACATTTAAATTATTCAGTTTAAGAACATGCAAACAGCCTAGCTGCTGGATCAGCCCAAAGGCCCATCTAGACCACAGTAGCGAACTGTATTTCTAAGGGAAGCCTGCAAGCGTGACCTGTGTGCAACAGCGCTCTCCCTCCTGTGGTTTCCAGCAGCAGGTATTCAGAAGCCTCTGACTGTGGAGGTCCAACATGGCCAACTGTCATTGAAAGCTTCATCCTGCCTACAATGCTGTTCATAATGGATAAAGGCTTGTTGGTTATGAATTGTTCTTAGCTTTTCAATGCCATTTCACATGACTTGTAGGGGAGGAAAGCAGCTCCTTGGATGTCATTGGACTCCAACTCCCACCAGGAAGCATGTCAGTGGCAGAGACTATGGAAGTGTGTAGTTCAGCAACATGTTGAGGGCTGTAAGCTTCCAACCTTCGCAGGAGGTGGAGGACAGCATCCTCTTATCAACAAATGTAGTAAGCCAATGGAGTGGGAGGGAGAAACTGGCTGCAGCTAATAGGCACACTCCAAAACTTGTGGAGGGCACTAGGTTGGCAAAGGTTGAGGTTTAAGTTCTTAACAACAGCAATAACAGCAACCATTTAATCTCAGATAATAGCTTCAGATGTTGTCCCAAGTAGGCTACTGACCAGTGACTGCATCTTTTTGTGGGGAGCGGTGTAATCCTTCCATTCTTCTGAACTGGAAATTCTTTGGTGCAACTTGCAAAATTGGGCATTTGGGTACCTTCTTTACCACTTCTTTTGTCAGCAGGTATAAGGAGCTATTTGGCATTCATGGATTTGTAATCTGCTTTTCATAAATTTATGCACTTGTGGGATGGAGCTGAAGAAGAAGAGTTTGGATTTGATACCCCACTTTATCACTACCCGAAGGAGTCTCAAAGCGGCTAACATTCTCCTTTCCCTTCCTCCCCCACAACAAACACTCTGTGAGGTGAGTGGGGCTGAGAGACTTCCGAGAAGTGTGACTGGCCCAAGGTCACCCAGCAGCTGCATGTGGAGGAGCGGGAACGCGAACCCGGTTCACCAGATTACGAGTCCACCGCTCTTAACCACTACACCACACTGGCTCTCCAGTGTGATAACTGGGGGTTATGTAACTTACTTGTTTATGTACCTTTGTGAATTGGTAGACCTGGAGGTGTATGTGCTGCAAAGGAGGGAAGTGAATTGTTTGCTGCTAATATCTGACAGCTGAAGTGAATTAAGCCTATCTGGGGGGAGAAGGATGGGTGCTGGAATGCTTCATTCCAGGACATCCCAGACAAGAAATAGGGAGGTCATATACAGAGGCTTAATTTTTAACAAACAGCACATGGGGGAGAAACAAAACTTTCAATTTTGATTCCTTTCAATTCCTCATATTTCTTTATTTAAGTTCACTTCACATCTATTTGTAGTGGTGGTGGGGCTTCTTCTAAGTCTTCATGATAATTCATCAGCATTTTAGTGTGATCCACCTCCCCACCCCCAATATACACATCTTATAGTTAAGTTTGCCTAAAATAATGCACTTTTGTACAGTTTCTTCTATTGCTAGTCAAAGGCAAATGAACATTAAGTAGCAAAGAAGACGCCACTGGATCAGGCCAGTGGCCCACCTAGTCCAGCATCCTGTTCTCACAATGGCCAATATTTTGCTTCTGCAAAATATTCAAGCAGCACCTGAGCACTCTCCACTCCCATGGTTTCCAGCAAATGGGGTTCAGGAGCATTGTTGCCTCAAACTGTGGAGGCAGAGCATAGCCATCATGTCGAGTAGCCATTAGTAGGCTTGATCCCCCACCAATTTGCCCAGTTCTCTTTAAAAGCCATCCAAGTTGGTAGCCCTCACTGCCTCCAGTGGGAATTAGTTCCATGATGTAACTCTGCACTGTGTGAAGAAGTAATCCCTTTTAGCTATCCTGCTCAGAGCAGACACATTGAAATGAATGGGCATGGCTAACTTAGATCACCCACCCACACAATGCACTGGCTCTTCTCTGCCTAGCACCCTTAACATTCTCTAGCCCGGTGTTTCCCAGCCTTGGGTCTCCAGCTGTTTTCAGACTAAGTTTGGGAAACACTGCTCTAACCCATCATACTTCTGTGTTTCTCATTGAGGGCTGCCATCCTTCATTACCAGCCTCTCTCATGCACTGACTTGGCCATGCTCCTCTACTTTCCTGTTTAAAAAGGTTATGTGTGCCCTGAGGGAGGCAGACTGTTGCAGAGAGAGGGAAGGAGGGGAAGGGGTGGGTGGGGAATCGCATCAAAACCAGAGGTATGGGCAATGCGCCAAACTATCTATGACGGCAACTAACCAATGAGTGGTGGTGGGGTGTGTTTGTGTGTGTGTGTGTTTAAGGGAGAAACAAGCACACAACCTCATTATAGCCTCGCTGCTCTGAATGTACTAACACAAATTAGGTTTTTGCAGAAACAGGCTTCTCTTTACGTAACCCTGTTTTGGAAAGATAGCAGCAGCTTATGTTTAAACTATTTAGGAGAACAAATAGCTGCAGCATGCCTCTCAGATGGCCTTCCTGCCGCGAGAACCAGATTCCCTGCTTGAGTGGAGTGATACATATGTTCTGTGCTTTTGCCTGGCTGTAATGGAGAATGTGCAAAAGCCTCTGGGGAATCTCAGGCAACCATATGGACCGTTCCACAACTTCTTCTGTGGGGGCTTCTGAGGTAACCAAGGTTGGTTGCAGTGGAGTTAGATGGCTAAGATATTGGCCAAGACCCACCTTAGGGGACAGAGCATAGCTCGGGGGTAAAGCATCTTCCTTGTATGCAAAAGGTCTCAGGTCCAGTCCTTGGCATCTTCAGATAGGGCTGGGAAGGACCTATGTCTGAAATTCTAAAGAGTCACTGCCAGTCATGCAAAGTAGTTGTTGAGCAGTTCTGTCTTCTCTATGTCATCCAACAGCATTTCTCTATCTTCTCCACACAAGGGCCCTACTACTTTCTTGTTCTTCCTCTTGCTTCAAACATAGCCAAATAAGCCAAAGGTTAGGACAGGCTGATATAAACTTAGGGTTGTTTCCAACTAAGTTCTACTCAGAGTAGACCCTCTGAAATTAATGGACTTAAGTAAGCCATTTCTATTAATTTCCATGGACCAGCTCAGAGTAGAACTAATGTTGGACCCAAACTTTAGATTAAGTTGATATGAACATAAGCACATAAGAATAACTCTGCTGGACCAGGATAATGGCCCATCCAGCCTTGCACCTTGTTATCACAGTGGACAACCAGATGCCCCAATGGGAAAACCTCAAACAGCACCTGAGCACAATAACACTATCCTCTGCCTTTGACCATTGAGGTAGAACAGGCTTCCTCAACCTCAGCCCTCCAGATGTTTTGAGACTACAATTCCCATCATCCCTGACCACTGGTCCTGTTAGCTAGGGATCATGGGAGTTGTAGGCCAAAAACATCTGGAGGGCTGAGATTGAGGAAGTCTGAGGTAGAACATAGTCATGCACAGCCTTCTCTTCCATGAATTTGTCCTACCCTCTTTTAAAGACAACCAAGTTGCTGGCCATCATTGCCTCCTGAAGAAGCAAATTCTGTAGTTGAACTATGCCTTGTGTGAAGAAGTGCCTTGGTCTACATCATTGCATGTAGCCTAGATCCTTCTAGCATGCTGTCCCTGTACAAGCAAAATCTTAAAGATGACTCATATATTTTTGAATCCTATGAGTTGAACTGAATTATGGCATGAATTATGAAGAGAAATGTTGGAAGATGCACCCAACTAACATATTCCCAGATTGTTAGAGAAGAATTAAAATGTGGCAAGTAATCATGAGTACATATCTTCACACTAAACAGCATTCTTTTTTTTAAAGTGCAATATTCATGCAGTTGGCATAAGTCAGCACTCTTGTTTCCATCTGTACAGGAACTGACACCCTCTCAACATTTATGGATTAGATAACATCACATTGCCATTTCTTATCTCGTGCCTGGATGCCGCTTTGTGAATGGAAACATATATCCTCAGAAGGAGAAAAAGACATTTGTCTTTTGCTATTAGGTATGTGCATTAGAATGAGGCAGACCGTCTGGTCTCTTTGGTTCTACAACGTTTTCTGGAAGAATGGCTTAATGATTAAAATATGTCACTGAAATGGAGCAACGGAACTACCATGCTGAATGAAATGCTTCCAGGGTGCGGGCTGGGGGTGGTGGAAGAAGCTTTTTATGAAGAAGAGAAACTTGTTGGAATATGGGGGGGGGGGGAGCGGCATTTGCATCTGGTAGCTGCCCATCTCGAGCTCAATTCTACAAATATCCCAAGGAAAAGAGATTAATATTGTCATGTGCTAATTACATTTGTTAAGGAACAAGCAGGCCACTTGGTGATGCCTCTTCACCAATCTGACCCATCACATGGAGGGAAGGGAGCAAATACATCCCAGGACAAAAGCCAATGCACATAGAAATTCAATCTGTGTAAGAAGGGGGTGGAATTTTCTCATAATCCCAATGTTGAGTTTATCCAAATGGATTCCTCACTCCACTCCTTAATCTCAACAAAATGCATGGTTCTACCCCCATCCCAGTTCCATTAAACATAGTGAGAGTGCTCGCACATAATATGCTTGATTATATGCATTATTAAATGCAGTGTACACATTTTTATTCCAGGTTTTCCAATGCAACAAGCACTAAAACAGATGCATAAAGCAGTGTATATATAACTGTATTAAAATATGCATGTATTAATATAAATATTATGCTGAAGAAATATAGCACAGTGTGGGACTTCACCTTTATACATATTACATGAATAATATTCATAATTTTTGCGTATAATGAGTCAGGCTTTCTTTTCTTTTAAAGAATGACAATACATGAGCAGTTGAGAGATTAGCAAGCACTCAATTAAACAAGGCAGTCTCATGTGAGCAAAACCTAGTAAGGTTGGAACCCCCAAACTCTGTGATTAAACCTCTGATGGAGGCTTTGTTTTTGTTTTTCAACCAGGAGATTGACGACATGATTTTGACCTACACATCTTGCATTTTTCACACCTGAACCAAAAATCAAACATTTTGTCCCAGTGAATGGCATTATCAGGATGGCAGACAGGGATGGCAGACATTTGTTCTCCACCCTGCATAATGGTAGGATCAGCAAAAGGGTATTGTCTGATATGACCCCATGTGTATCAAGACCCTAGTGCCTTCTATAAAAAGATGCTTCATACTTGTAGCAATAATATACAAATATTGCTACAAACACAAGTTATAACCAGGAGCGATAACACCAAACTGAATGTTCATTAACCAAGTAGTGTTAAAAATTCAACTTAAAACACTCAACAACTCTGTTGTTTCTAAAACAATGCATGTTTCTCTCTGACATCAGTAGCACCACTTTTTCTTTTGGGGAAAAAAGCAAGCAACACAATGGTTAGTAAAGGATAATTTTCTAGAACTTCTAAGCTTCTCCTTGCAAGAAACTATGCATGAATACAAATGAAACCAAAAAAATAATCCAAATGTTGTCTGAAATTGCCAACTCTTGCCAGCCACAACTCCCTGACATTTGAAGCTTCTGGCCAGTTTGTTTGCAGAGCAATTGTTGTTTTTTGAACATCTAAATCTAAAACCAAAGGCCATTGCTTTGACATGAAAGATAATACAATTCAGAGATTCAGGAACTGTTCCACTTTTATTACACATGTAGCTGCATGAATTAAATCTCTCAGAAGTTGCCCATCTCACATGTCCATGCCACTGAAAGCATTAAACTGAGCTACAATCTACCCAAAAGAAAAGAAAGATTTCACTGTTGTTCCTTTTCCATAGCTATAGATGTTGTTCCTGTAATATTTAGTAAAGCAAAGATCTACATTTGTGGGTAACAGCAACAATCCTAGACAAACATAGGTGCAGGCAAAGGAAAAACACATGTGCCTCTGAGACTTCTTGAAAGTGTTTATTGCAACCTATCTTCTGACAAAACAGGCAATCATATTTTCCATTTAAAACTGCAAAAACTATCATGTTACATATGCAATCTTCATGGGCCTATTTGGCTATGAGATAGTTGCATGGCCATAGAATGGGATAATGCAATGAGGCCCATCAGGAATATGTAAGCTCCTTGAAATCAGACACCTGTCTGTTTTGTTCATGTTAACTTTAAAGCACCACTGTGTTATTTTGGGAACACACATGCATACTGGAAACCTACAGAACTGGATAATGGAAAGAGGAGTACCACGAGCAGTATGAAAGCTCATTGAGGGCAGAGACTTACTCCATTTTGCTGATGTAACTGTGAAGCATCACATACACTGATGTGCCCCATGTGTACACATTGTGACTGTAGAAACCACACAGTTGTGACACGGCAATTGTGTTGCACAAACCCTCATTTTATCACACCTGTATCAGTCAGAGTAGGATCCAATCCTATATATTTATAACCTCTGAAATGCACTCTTTCTTTGTTATAAAGACATCTGCTATTGGACCATATATAGAAGCTCATGTAAAACGTGCAAAGTCTTACCAGATAGGAATTGAGGCAGTAGTGGAAAACATATAAAAACAGCATTACAGAAAATCAAGAATTAGGTTGTCTGGAGAGGGTGGATGTTTAAGCTCATATATACCCCAAACTGACAGGCTAACAAGACACATTTCCTTATTAATAGTTTCTGGGGAACAAGCAAGCAAGTGGTCACCCATACCTGATTACCATCTCTGGAAAATAAAAAGGAAACATTCCACTCAGACATTAGCTCTACTGCATGCACAGAACTTCTCCAAAATGCAACCGGGCGTGCAGTACATTCAACTTATCCTGCTTTGCCAAACTACAGCTTTTATAAGCCTTTTTTTTTTTTGGACAGCAATGCGCAAAAGCTTTATGAAGTGTAAAAGTGTCAGAGAATCCAGCTTTAAGTGCGATCTAATATTTATTCCCAGCTGAGTGCAACTTTGAAATACTAAGGTGGAGGAGAACTTCTCAGGTGAAGAGAGAGAAGAGGGAGCTGTTAAGATGCTGTTTTAGAAAAAGCAAGCAAGTTTTGGCAGCCAAAAGGCAAGTGTAATGATGAAAATGGACAGAAATAAAAGTTTTGATCAGTAATTTTTAAAGCATTGTCAACTATTATATATATATATTTATATATATATATACATATGCGTATATATATACATATATACATACACACACCCACACACCCTCAAAAGGTTTTCCTATATCAGTGAATTATATTTTATACAGTGGCCCATGACTCGTATCAGACATTAACAAGCAAGCAAAGTAGCAGAGGGTGATACATGAACCCCAGGCAAATTGCTGCATCCAGTTGCATTATATTAAACACAGGCCAAAGAACACACAAGACACAATCCGTAGGACAGGCACGCTCTCTCCGAAAAAAAAACAAAAACAAAGGAAAGGAAAATAAAAAATTTAAAAACCGGGAAAAAGAAAACGAACATGGATCTCGTGGTGCACAAACCTTCAGGTTCTGTGTTCTCTTTGAGGTGCACTTGCTTCAGAGGACAGCAGAAGATTTCGTGACATTTAGCACGAAAGGGGGATTCTTTTTTCTTTAATTCCGTAGATTGGATGGAATCTTGCCGTAACATAATATATTCCTGTGTGCCGGGGGGAGCGTCATCCATAACTGCGGTCACCACATAACAAAATGAACTTAAGTTAGAACGAAAGGGAAAAAATAAAATTAAAACAAAGAAAAAAAATCTAGAGAAGCAAATCAACTCTATAATGATACAGGGAGGGGCAGAGAAGGACATGGGAGCAGGGAGAGGAGGGGAGGGGAAAACATTGGTAGAGAGAAAAAGAAAAGAATGACGAGAATTAACGTACTCTGGCTTATGATGGCAGAGGAAGAGGAGACAAGAGGATAGGAGTCATTTACTTCTATATTTCCATGCTTACACCAGTCTTTCTAGCATTGTCTAGGAAGGGATACTGCGTTAAGAAAGGTAGCTTACATATCTTAAAAATGTATTCGGGAAAAGACTGAATACAAGGTATCTATACCACATATAACCTCTCTTTTTTGCTACCATTTTAGTGGAATACATGGCTATATTTTGCATGCAGATTACATACAGTAACAGCTAAGATATCATGCAAGTTTTAATGGCCAGAGCTACTCATTTTATATTCAGAACAGCAATGAGCAATTTGCACAGATAGCCAGCATTACTCACATCATATTGCTATTAGACTCTATAGGCCAAGGTACTTTTTTTCAGAAGACGGATCATCATTCACTGGCATTCAAATTTACAGTTCGTTCCAGAAGGCGCAAAGAGAGGGAGCATGTTGGGGTGGGGTGGGGTGGGGTAGGGGGATCTCATGGTTTACACCATCCCCTAATAATTCAAACACTGCATTCTACATTCCAGAAAATACTTCCATGTCAGCTCATATGCTGAGGAGCCCCTGGAAGCCTGCCATGAGACCAAATAATGTTTCAGAGAATATTGTCAGGGACATTCCAAACTACGGGTTAGGCCTTTGGGGTATCAAGATTCCTGCTTGCACTGCATCCTGTGTTATTGGCAGGGCAGTTAGGCAAATGTTGGCTATTTCCTGATCAATCTGATATGTTTGTGGAGATGTCACATGATGGTGTTGCATCAAAGAAAGGGCTATCCCACACTTCCCCTTGTGTGTTCCTTTCACTTTCCTTATTGCAAAAATTCCCCAGTAATGGAACCACCACCAAGGCCTCACCTGCTGATTGTAGTCCAAGATGGTTGATACCAGGAAAGGCACTCAGGTCCCAAGCCCGTTGGGGCTTTACACGCTGGTTCTACCACTTTGAATTGGGCCCATTAGCTCACTGGCAGCTAGTGTTGTAATTTCAGCACTGGTAACACATGGTCCTATATCTATAGAATTGCTAGTTGTAAGAACATAGTAGAAGCTTGCTGTAGTTTAACTACATGAAGACGAACTTTCTTTCATCTGTCCTACTCATAGCAGACATATTGAAACAAATGGGCATAACTAGCTTTCTCCAAATGAATCTGCTCTGCAGGAGGCATTATAAAATGCAAACACTTGGTGCCCACCAGGGGAGTAGTTTTTTCAAAACCTTAACCTCATGCATATCCATTGGCAGCTGATTTCTAAACTTCAGGATTTCAAAAAATAAAAATCAGCAGGTTTCATGATCTAGACAAGTGCCCCTTGAAATCCAGTTCCATAGCCTATGAGATGTTTGAGTGTTGTGAAGTCCACAGCCTTGAGTGAAATTTGCAAATGAAGTTGTTTTAAAAATGTGTTTCCCATTTTTAAGTCTAGGTCCCCCCAAGCAGTTCACACAAGAATAACAGAAATAGATACTAAAAGCAAGGGTGCCCAAAGAACCCCCCCCAAAAAAACCCCCAAGGTCACCATCCCAGTAAGTACTGTTTGTGGAATAAGTGCTGTACATCTAAACACCTCAGACTGTGCTGCAGAACAGCAGGTTGTGACAAGGAGAAAATACTTGAACAGTTTGCTCTCATGGCTTGCTGTTCCAAAGGCCTTGCAGAAAAGAAATGGGATGAACAGAGCCGAACATGCAGGCTTTCATCAGGAAGAGGGATGAGGAGAAAATCAGCTCAGATTGAATTTTAATGCAAACCTACCTAATTTGCACTTCCCAGAATAACACATGAAATTAATGCTTCTTTCAAATTTTTCAACTCAGTAATTCAGCCGAAAGTGTATAACAGGGACAAAACATGGATAAGAATGTGTATGTTAAGTGAAAATAGCATACAAATTCCTTTACATATGGGAAAATCACTTACAAAAGTGAGAGAGTTATATTAGGAGAAATTGCGTACGTTTCTATTAGGGGAAACGTACCGATGGCTTAATCCGAGGAATTAAAAATTAATAATCACCAACTAATGCAGAATTGTGGCAAACTGAGTTAAGATGAGGCAGGAGATGAATGACAGACAGGAAACAAATCCACACATTTGCTCGTCCTTAATATGGAAGGAATTTAATCACAGACCCTCCAAGTGTCCCTATTTTCAAGGGACATCCCTGATTTAGAGAAGCCATCCCCGGTTTCTTATTTGATCCTGGAATGTCCCGCTTTTCCTTAGGGTGTCCCTATTTTCATTGGAGAAATGTTGGAGGGTACAGAGTTGTCCAACCCCCAATCCTGTATAGGGAAGTTTATTTTTTTAATTAATTATGTTTTTATATGTTGGAAGCTGCCCAGAGTGCTGGGGCAACCCAGTAAGATGTTGGGGGTATATATATTAAAATTATCATTATAGAATGGGACCTCCCTATTTTCATCAGTGAAATGTTGGAGGGTATGTAATAAGCCAGGGCCATCCCCTCAAAAATCCTTTATCTAGGAGAACTGGAGTGGAAGGAAAAAGAGGACTAGCCTAGCCTCACCATGAAATACTAGGGGTGCCCCCTGCCGCATTTTAGTATGGAAGAGCAGTCGGTTCTGCAAGTGCCCACATCAATTGCAAACCACATAGACAATTTGTTTCAGGTCTAGAAGAAGGACGCAGAACTGGTCCATTGTTTTATTTGCCCGTCAAAACCTTAATGACTTTTGCAGAAGTAATCAGGCCATGGGATTAGGCAGTCAGCCTCAGGCTGTGGCCTTTGGCCTGGTCTATGGTTCAATTGTCTGTTTGCATGCCCCCTTTAATCACCAGGAAACGCTTCACAGGGTAACAGACAGTCATTGGTAATGATCATTAACACACTCACCTGAATGCACCACTTAAAAGCAGCACATAAAGTTAACAGCAGAACAAAGCAGGGTTGTTGTTTTTTGGTGGGGAGGGAGTTGTGGAGGAGGAAGGCAACAGAAATCCAGGAGGGCATGAGGCTGTGTTGCTGGGTAACTGCTCTTAAAAATAAGAGCCAGCTTTTATTTCAAGGGAATTTAGCAAAGCATGGCAGAGTTGATATCACTAAGAAGCGAGCTTTCATGAAACTTCGTAGCAGCAGGGAGAAGCTGGAGGTTGTCTTCAAAGCTAGTAATTCCCCCTCCCCACCACCACAAAATGTCATGCCAAAAATTTAGTTCTGCACAGAGCTTGCTAAAGGTGCGGGGGGGGGGGGGGAGAGAAAGCAAATATTTCTGCTTGGGATTAATCTGACAAAATGACTCTGAAACTAGGACACTTGCAAGAGAGAGAAAAAGAACAAGAAGATCTTATTTTCTCTCTTGCTCCCTCTCCTCCCTGTTTTGTAGAGATGTATTAATTTACAAAAGCCTTGAACCACTTAGGTCCAGGGTCCCTCGGGGACTGCCTGAACCCTTATATTCCAGACTGAGCACAGGTTATCAGCAGGAGCATCGCTGGATATTCACCAGGTTGGCGAGGCTCACTTGATAACAGCAAGAAACTCAGCCATATAGTGTCCTCAGCAAAGTACCGTAGGAATACTCTGCCAACAGAGAGTCTGCTGGCAGCTTCTGTGCCAGTTTCCAAAAGCCTTCTGAAAACTTTTCCATTCCACCAGGCTTATGCAGGCAATTAAGAATACCTATTTCCACAATAGCTAGCCGGTGTCTGGTTTCTATTTTTAAAAATATTTTTATTGTGTGGTTTTATTTTCTGCAGTTGTAAATCTCTCTCACACACACACACACGCGCAAATGAATAGTCATATACAAGATTTTTTAAGTTAAGTAAATAAAGTAAGTTTGAAACCTTCAATTTTTTATTGATGGGTATTGCTGCCTTCCTGAATAACAGCCATCACATGATCTGGACAATTCTGTTCATCAGGATCTTTTCCCTTTTATTTTATTTTTTAGATTTATGTACTGCCCTTCATTATAAGATCTCAGGGGGATTCACAGAATAAAATACCGGATAAAAGCAAGCAAATAAGTAAAAACAAAACAGCAAAACAACCCCCCCCCTTCCCACAGTTACATTTAAAAGGCTGTAGAATATTAATCAGCCAACAGTGTGGTTGAAGAGGAACACTTTTGCCTTGCACCTAATGAAGGTGCCAGGTGAACCTCTCTGGGGAGAGCATTCCACAGATAGGGAGCCAGTATAGAAGGCCCATTATTGTGTTGCCATCCTCTGGACCTCTCGAGGAGGAGGCACACAAAGGAGGGCCTCAGATGATGATCGCAGTGTCTGGGATGGTTTATACGGAGTCAGGTGGTCCTTCAGGTATTGTGGTCCTGAGCCATTTAAGGCTTTAAAGGTTAAAACCAGCACCTTGAATTATTAGCCTCTGATTCAAAGCACTGACCAGCTGTTTCACACTCCCTGGTGCTGCCACTGCCCTTTGGTTCTTCCATCCATTGCACAGCCTGTCCTGGCTAACTGCCACATATCATGTCAGACTTTTGTGCGCCAGCCCTGCCAACCTCTTCAAAGCACGGAATTTTCTGGTTGTTCTGCGTTAGGTAGGGTGATTTTCTGACTTCTCCTCTCTCCTCCATTGATCAGGCAATACATTACTTGCTTGGGACATTTCTCCACAACAGTGAATATTCACTTCATAAGCGGCAATTCGCAAACATTCATTGCATCTCTGTTCAGCTCTCACATCAACTTATCTGCACTTTCTGAATTTTCATCATTTCTGTCCTCCTGACTTCTTGTTTCTCTGCCTTATCTCTGCTCCCAGGTTGGGGCTAGTTTGCAAGGAAAGACTTCATTGAGACGCTGGCAGGCAAAGGGACTGACCGCTGCCCATTCCACCAGGAGGGTGCAACACTTAGCCCACCCTGGGTGCCAGCAACCCACGCTACGCCTCTGGTTACAGCCCCTGTCATTTCAGTGAAGACCCACACCCCACTCTGTCTAGGTTGGCACAGGATGTTGCGTTATACCAAGTCAGACCATTGGTTGAGTCGACTCAGCATCAACAACATTGACTAGTAGCTGGGTTTCAGACAGATGTCCCTCCGAAACCTAGATGGAGATAGTCAGGAATTGAACTTCTGCATGCTGAGTATGTGTGCTACAGCTAGGCTATGTTTCTTGTCCTAAAAAAAATAATGCAAGGTCCCAGTTGTTATGGGTCTGCATAAAGGGCTGGTTTAAGCAGGAGCATAGCAAGTTGCATTAGACCAAGTCAGGTTATTGGTCCATTGAGCTCATTATTATTTACACTGACTGGAAGCAGCTCTCCAGGATTTAAGACAGGGGTCTCTGCCTGGGGATGTCAAAGATTGAACCTGGGACTTTCTGCATGCCTTGATGGATAGGAAAGTATGATACGGTGATAACCCAGTGTAATATGCTGAGTTGTACTGAGCCAGGGTATTGATCCATCTAGTTCAACACTGCCTCCAGGGCTCCATTCTGAAAACTGCTGGAGATGCCAAGGATTGGCATAAAAATACTGGAAAATGTAGGAGGTCAGAGTTGTAGCTCAGTGGTAAGAGCTCATGCTTTGAATGTCAAAAGTCTCAGGTTCAGTCCCCAGCATCTCCAGGTAGGCCTACAGAAAACAGTTGTCTGAAAATCCATGGAGTTGCTGCCCATCAGTAGATCAGTGGTGGGATCTTCAGGTTTGGGGCCCAAATGTGGCCCTTGATACCTCTTTATGGTCCTTGGGAATCTCCTGAGGCCATGCCACAACCCTCAAAAGTCCTGACCTGTACCCCCTGGAAGTGCTTTTGCCTTCATTCCTTAAACTCTGATCCTGTATCTTGGTTGTCACGATGGAGGCTGGAGACCCATCCTTTGTATGAGTGGAATGTAATACACTGTACAGAATTAAGAGTCACATTGATTGCTCCACCCACTTCTGCCTCTGGCTCCACCTGTCATGTGGCTCCTGGGAATGTGATCCATGGCCCATGAAAAAAATTCCCCAGCAGATGGAGAAGTGTCATGGTTCCAGTTCCCAAAGGGCTACACCACACAATTTTTCTCAACCTGCTGACTAGCTCTGTATTCTCACCATCCAGGAAGCCATTCCTGGAATCTGAAATTGTCATAAAATATTATTTGAATGCAGAGGGGACTTTCCCTGTGATATGATTGATGCAATCGCTGTAAAACACAGTAAAACATCTCTTAACATGATGAATGGTCTAAAGCCAGGAAAGGAATTCGTTGAAGAACCCAGAATCACAATAAGCCTGGCTTTTTTAAAACAACAACATGCACACCCGTGGAAGTCTGTTTCTTGATGCAGTGGTAGAAATGGACAATTTAATGGAGCCAATGAACACACTCAAGTCCACAATCTTAAATACTACTCCAGCACACCCATTAGAGTGAAATGTTTAACAGCCTTCCGTCAAAGGGGGCATTGGCAATATAGTCTGATGAGCTAGGAAATGTTGCAGGTGTGAGAGAGAAAGTCATGTAAGCCACAAAGGGTCAAGCACACAGGAGGGATTTATGCAGTGGAGTCAATAAAGTCTTATTAACTTTGTGAGTGCAGCTACTTGAATGAGGGATATGGAGATGGATTTCTTCAGAGCAAAGGTGGGGAACCTTAGACCCCAGGCTGAATGTGGCCCCTGAAACTTTCCTCAGGGTTTGCCCATCCCCAGGTCAGACTCCTCATTGGCCCAGTTTTTGAGTGCCTGTGCCTGGCTGGAATGTGTCGTTGAACTGTGAGAATTTCATTTTGCTTGCCTGAATGGAGGAATGTCTGTGGAGTGTAAGAGTCACATCCATAACTCTGAAAGTGCATTCAAACATAGGGATTATTGTGTTAGTTATCCTGGTTATAATGCTAGATCTTCTATCCCAGTTTCTAATGTTCATTTTACATTACATTACCAGTTGTTATGGAACGGTGACTTTATGATCGATCTACTGCCATGTTGCATTAAATTTCTTTGACAACAGTGAAGTGTGGCATGACACAAAAGTGGATGTCATTGGACAATGTTGCTATTCTGCTACTCTTTCTCCATGTGTGCTTTTCTGTCCCTCCAATATTTTAGCCTTGCCTGATTTTCATTTCTTACATTTAGTAGCTATGAGGAAACAAGGAGACCCTTGTTTACATAGTCTGCTCCTTCAGCTGCATAGCTCCACCCCAGATTCTGTGTTTTGGTCACAGTAGAGTGTGGAAGAACTCAGCAACCATATAAGCCAATATCTTTCTCCCTCCCTCCTCCTCTCCCTCTTCCTTTCTCTCTCACATGCAAACACACACTCGTCTTACACCAACCAGTGTGACACAGTTGCCTTGATGTCCACCACATTAAAAGGCATGAAATATAACTCAAATCAGCAAGCACAGTGAAGAGCTGGAGGGGGGTAATCATTATATTTCTGACACTGGTACTCAAAGTTAATACCGCAGCACTTTTGCTTATAACTGTATATCATGACTGCTAAAGATAAATGCCTGTCATGAAATGAAGAGATCACCACATCAAGGAGCTATAAATTGCCTCTGCTTTAGAAAGTGGGGTGATGAAGTCTTTATTTCCAGGTGTAAGAAAGTTTTCAAACTCTGTTAAGGTACTAGGCAGCAGGAATGTGCTTGCAGAGCATTCCCTTTGGAAACGCTAGTACACAGTTAAGAGGTCTTTACTGTCCCGTCATCCTTGAGTACTGGTAGCGATTGACTACCAAAGCAAGAACCAGGGATCAGAGGGAGCTGGGGGAAGTTGTGAAGTCAAGGTCAGGCAAGATCTAACTAACGACAAAGGTTTAAGCCCAGGCAGGCAGACCGAGAAGAAGATCTGATTGGCTTTGGGGGGGGGGGTCAGCTGACTAGTTCCCATGCAGGCTGGTACTACAGCCTAGAGGGCACCCTCAAAGCTTTCTGAAAACCCCAATTTTAGTCACACACACCCCACACTCTCTCTCTCACACACACACCTTACAGGAAATGTTTGAATTTTTTAAAAACAAGGAGCAAGTACAAAAGTATACAGTTTAATCTGTGTTCTTACCCCATCTCCCCACCCAGGCTGCTCCAGCAATTAAAACAGCCCCATAACTTTGCTGTCCTTGTCTCAGCTCTTGGGCAACTAAATATAATTATTGCATTTTGCATCACACCCCCATTTCACTTATAGCACCCCAGTGACAAGCTGGGAGTGATACTGTGCTACTGCAAAGCATCTGCTTCCTCGGCAAAGAGTGAGATAATTGTCTCTGTAAAGCTGATTCCATGTGTGCAGCAAGCTTAAGATGTCAGAATTCTGACAGGGGCAATGCAGCTCCGTCAGTGATGCTTTTGTGTTACTCAGAAGCTTTCCAGGGGTCCGAGTGAAACTGAGCTACTTCTCAAAAACAGCCTCAAGACTGTGAAGCAGGGGTGCCACTGAGGAGGGGCTGTTGTTATAACTGTTATTTTATTTGCATAGGCTCATCTTCCAAAAGTATATGCACATTCTTATTATTTTCAAAAATTACATAGTAAATCTTGCTGGAAATAAAGAAATGTAGGGGATCCCCCAGGGAAGACTCCTGGCTCAGGACCGAGTCTCCTGGCACACCATGTCTTCTCAGCCTGTGATCACATCCAAAACTCCCTGCCTACCTTGGTGGATGACCAAATAATTCTATAATTCCCTGGGGTACTGGTAGGGAGTTAAGAAAACAATCTGTATCCATGTTTTCTACACCAAGCATAATTTTATAAATCTCAATCCCTTTATAGTTGTATGGTTGGTTAGGTGGTTGGTTGGTTGGTTGGTTGGTTTTCTCAACTAAAAAGGCTCCTTCACCTTGGCCTGTCTTCATGGGGAAATGGATCCAACCAACTTCACACAGTGCAACACATTTTGTCAGATAGTCTGACATTTTGATGCAAAAGGGAACAACATCCACAAAGAAGCCAAAGCTGTTTTCCATTTAAAGCACTGGCCAAGGCCCACTTTTTAAAAATTTGGGGCTCTGCACATAAAGGCAGCCCTGCTGGATCATACCAAAGACTCATCTAGACCAGCGTCCTGTTCTCACCGTGGTGAACCAGATGCCTTGTGGACCAGGACCCAACTGAGTCCAGTGATGCTCTCCATTATACACAGAGAAAGGCTTTATGGAAAGTTTCAATACTATCCAGTTGATTGCTGAAAGCACAGAAATATTTAAAGTGGGAAGGCATCCTTCTAAATGTTCATTGCCTGCAGCTTACCTGTTCAATACTTTAAGGCAGGAGTCGGTAACCTGTGGCCTTGCAGATATTGTTAGACTACACCTCCCATAAGCCCCAGCCAGCATGGCAAATGGCTATGGGTGATGGGAACTGGAGTCCAATAACATCTGGAGGGCACCAGGTTCCTCTTCCCCACTTTAAAGTAAGGTTGCTACATGGTCACTTCTGATAGATGGTCACTGAAGGATTTCTCAGACGGGAGCTTTGGGCAGGTGTGAGAGAGAAATATGATGGCTACCATTTGGTGGGGCTTATGTGAGACACCTCGCTAAGGATGGTGAGTTTTGCCTCCCTCCAAACTCTCTCTTCCAGCCCTCCTTTTGGCCCACCCACCCCAGACCCCAAATCAGAGCTGAAAGTTCTCAATAGATGCCTTTCAACTCAGGCCACTTACCTTTTATACAAGGGGGTAGGGAGCCTTATGCCCAGGCACCAGATGCAGCCCTTTATGCCTTGCTGTTTGGCCCTGGGTACTCTACCTAAGCCATGCCCCTTCCTCTGCAGTTCTTAAGTGCTTTTGCTGGCCACATTGTGCCAAGCACATGAACATGCATCTTGCTTTCCTGGATGGAGGATGGAGGCACCTCTGACATTTGTATGCTTGAAATGCATTCCACTGTGGAAAGGCATCAGTTGCAGCAATTGCTACCCCCAGTTTTGCCTCTGGCCCCCAGTGCCACTGGCATGCAGACCCTGGAAGTGCCACCTCACTTTGTCTCATGGTAGAACCGGCCTTGTCCTTTAGCTACTGCTTAACAGGTGGACAACACCCAAAATTTTATCTTGTCGTGGCAGCTGAATTTCTTGTAGCCATTCCTACACAGTTAATAGCTACTAGTCACAATGGTTATCCACTGCCTCCTCCTGGAGGCATCTGGGTGGCCACTATGAGAACAAGACCCAGGACTAGATGAGCCATTGGCCTGATCCAGCAGGTAGACCTTGCATTCCTAACTCACTGTACATGGAGTAGGGGCATCATTGGTAGGCTCGAATGTAGCTTACCATGTAAAGGTATCAGGATCAGTTTCAAAGTACTGGTTTTAACCTTTAAAGCCCTATACGGCCTAGGACCCTCGTACCTACGGAACTGCCTCTCCTGGTATGCCCCATGGAGGACCATATGGTCCACAAATAATAACAACTTGGAAAGCTCTGTCACAAGAGACCAGAGCCCTGCGGGATTTGACATCTTTCCGCAGGGCCTGCAAGACAGAGCTGCTTTGCCAGGCCTTTGGTCGGGGTTCAGTCTGACTCCCTCTCCCCTTTCATAAGAACTTGCATGAAAGTGGCCTCCCAATTTTTCTCACAGGCTCATATAAGTTCAACACAAACAGTTGGGCCTGGTGAGCATTTAAGGTCCCCAACCCTAATCTGCAGGTTGCCATCTGACTGGATTTTATTCTGATCCTGATTTGATTTTAAAGGTAAGGGTAAAGGGACCCCTGACCATTAGGTCCAGTCGTGGACCACTCTGGGGTTGCGGCGCTCATCTCGCTTTATTGGCCAAGGGAGCCGGCGTACAGCTTCCGGGTCATGTGGCCAGCATGACTAAGCCGCATCTGGCGAACCAGAGCAGCGCACGGAAACGGCGTTTACCTTCCCGCCAGAGTGGTACCTATTTATCTACTTGCACTTTGACGTGCTTTCGAACTGCTAGGTTGGCAGGAGCTGGGTCCAAGCAACGGGAGCTCACCCCGTCGTGGGGATTCAAACCGCCGACCTTCTGATTGGCAAGTCCTAGGCTCTGTGGTTTAACCCACAGTGCCACCCACGTCCCTTGATTTGATTTTAGGAGGTATTTTAATTGATTGTCTGATTTTATGTTAATGTGTTAAACATTTGATGTTAGCTGCTCTGAGCCCGGTTTTGGCCGGGGAAGGCGGGGTATAAAGAAGAAGAAGAAGAAGAAGAAGAAGAAGAAGAAGAAGAAGAAGAAGAAGAAGAAGAAGAAAGTGCCACCTCTATTGCTCTACTCATTTTTGCCTGTGGCCCTACAAACCCTGGCATGTGGCCCTTGTAAGCTTGTTCCTGAATGAATGTGACCCTGAGGCTGGCAAGGAAAAAGAATGCTTCCTCCACCCCTGTCCTGCATGCACAGCTGGTGTTTTACCACTGTACTACGGACACCCCATGAAGCTTGGGTCTGATCCCATGAACCTGTTTCATACGTTCCTATGTTTTGGAAGAAACTGCAGAAAGGCTTGCCTGCAATGTTGCCTGAGCAAAACACTTTCTCCAGAAACATCCTTGAGGATCTATAACCCAATTAACACACAACCAATGAATCATGCTGGAAGCATCAGGGAAGTGGGGAGAGAGAGAGTCTTCTATTCAGATTCATTGTGCTCCATGAGCTTGTTTCCTGGAAGTCTCCTTTGGACAGCCAACGTTGCCTTTGTTCCCTGCCGCGCTAGTGGCTCTGGAAAGCCTCATAAAAAGGAAGGGGGAAATTAACAGTGTGTTTCATTCTTTCCAACCTTGTAACATTTGGCCAGGAAAGAATATTCTGATATATATTCCCAGCTTTTTGCATACAGAAAAGGGTATTGTGCTAAGTAGCAAAAGCAATTCTACTTCAAGTACATATCATTCTGTGAACATAGCTGCCTATGGACCTTGACTCATCAGTGAGCAGGTGAAGGAACTTGAGAAGGGACATTGTGCAAACACTGTGGCTAAGTGAGACATGGCTGCGTGATGTATGGAAACAGAAAAAAAGCAGAACATATTATTGCATCCTAAATGGTGTTCCTGCTTCCTGAATGGCCATTTCCCTTTGGCAGATTGCTGTTTAATAGTCCAGAATGATTGTCTGGTGTTTCCTCAGTGGGGGCAATGGTTAGGCGATAGCTGAAGATCTCTCTTTTGTGTTAGAAAGAGGGGGTTATCAGAGTTTGGAGGGTAGGACAGCTCATCTACACCTCTGCTTAAGTGCACAAATCTGTCAATTTCAGTTTCTCTCTGTTTAACTTTTTCCCAATCTTAGGTTCAGTTTGCCGCATGTCCACATCAGTCTGTGATTGCTATTTTTTAAGTCCACATGAAAAAAGTCAGCATTTTAGTGCGATTTTATCTTAACATAAACATTTTTGGTGGGGACCAAAGGTGGACAATACCCCAGAAGGAGCATGGCATGCCCCCCACCAGAGGTACTATCCCTCCTCTAACACCCACCCTACCCCACCCCACTTGTAACTGGGTAACAAGCCAACACATTTGTGGGGTTCAGCCATTTGGTCCGGTCCCGCCCCCCCCCCAGACCAAACCTCTTCTAGAGCCACCAGATCAAATCAGAGCAAGTTGGCTTGATAACAGCATTGCTGTCGTATCTGTTTGTGTGTGTGTGTGTGTGTGTGTGTGTGTGTGTGTGTGTCTGTGTGTGTGTGTGTGTGCGCGCACACACACACACACACACACACACACACAGGTTTGTGCCTGTGTGTGGTTTTTGTATGGGGGCTTGTTCAGTGAGCCTCAGCTGGAAAACAGAAAGGAGCAGCACTTTGCACAGAATATTTCACTAGTGCCCACTGTCAGCGACAGGCAACAAGGACGGGAGCATTTGAGCTCATTCAGGCAGGTAGCCTTTTTGTATTTCTTAATGATGCGTAATGCAGTTTAAGAAAAGCTTGTGCTTAACCTAAGACACATTCCTTTGTTTAGAATGCAGGAACAGGAGGGTCAGTGTTTAATTGGTGCTCTCACCAATTACATGGTGAGCACTGGGTTCAAGAGAGCACAGTTTGCAAATTCTTTGGCTTGTGTCTTTGGTGGCATTTGACATTATCATGCACACACCATAATTGCACCCACCAGTTGCACCATAAGGTGCCAGTGTGGCCCTACTTGCTGGCGTTGCCTGCATTAATTGAAAGATCACTCCCAAGGAACAAAACAATGCAGACACCACTAGATTCCCCCCCTCCTTCTCCCTAATCCCAGGCCTCACATAACTAAACCACAGGCTGTCTGTGAAAGCCACATATATTATCTATATCCCCCTCAGGACACAGAAGAGTCAGGTGGAGGCTCATTGGCTTCAAGTGCCCATGAATCTTTAAAACTTAACCATGGTGTCATACATTTCAAGTGCTCAGATGCTTCTCATACCTAAGCTCAAGAATTCCTACAACCGCCTTACAAAGTCGGTCACAGTTACTGTACTCCATCCATATTGTCAGATGCATGCAGAGAGGATGAGGGTGGTCAGGTGTCCTGCTTTAGAGAGGACACTCCTCTACTTGCAAGGTTTCCCAAGGATAGTCCTCTGTTCTAGCCAAATGCCCTCCTGAACTACATCAGCAAACCTGGTTGGGGGAAGGTTCTCCATTTCACGGTGTACAGTCATACCTCTTGTTATTTTTGCTTCAGGTTGCGCGTTTTTCAGGTTGCATCCCACGGTGACCCAGAAGTACCGGAAAGGGTTACTTCTGGGTTTCGCCGCTCACACATGCGCAGGAGCAGCGAATCGTGACCCGCGCAAGTGCAGACGTGGGTTGCATTCTGCTCAGGTTGTGAACGGGGCTCCGGAACGGATCCTGTTCGCAACCAGAGGTACCGCTGTACTCTAATTGAAGGGATGCCATGTGTCCTAGGTTCTGAGTGACAGTCTTCTATTTCAAGGAGAACTCTATTTGAAGGGCTTTGTGGTCCAAAGTCCAGTTTAAAAATAAATAACCCAAAGATGGGAGAGCAGAGTTGGCCTTAAGGGTGTCCATCAACAGCAGTCTGAGCAGGCACACAGGCCACCTGGTTTCTACTAAGGTGAGACGTAATATATTTCTAATCTGTCAATTTCAAATTCTCTCAGATTTTTCATTCTGCTACAACTCCCAACCAGAAACCTATGTCCCCACTGTGGAAGGGTGTGCGAATCCAGAGTTGGCCTTCACAGCCACTTACGGACTCACTGTTAAGACCATATTCATGGAAGACAATCTTACTCGGCTACGAGTGATTGCCAAAGAAGAAGAAGAATCTTACATTCAGTTCACCACATTTTCACACACATTTACTAAAAGCATATGAAAATTCATCAGTTTTTTTAGTGCAAATTTCTCCTACCACATACATCTTTATATTCAATTTTGGCTATTTTCCCCCAAAGTAATTATTTTCCCTAACATAATGCAATTTGCATTTTATTTTCACACTTTGCCCTAGCATATGCCCTTTTGTAGACCTTTTTCAGGGCAGCCTCTGCCAGTAGTGGGCAGGGGCCAGACACAAAAGTGGTGGGGAGCCATGAGTGTCAACTTCTCCTTTGTACAGTATTTCAGTTTCTGCACATACACATGGACACAGGCATGCACGTGCATACATACACACATGCTCTCTCAGAGACCCTCCCTGTCTTCTGTCCAGACGACCAAGAAGCATTATGAGAATTCAAGGACATATTCTAGCCAGGCAAAGAAATTGCGAGGGGTGGGGGGGGTTCAACAAGGAGCATGGCCCAAGAAGAATTATGAGGGCCAGATAGAGAAGGAAGCATTTGGCTCTTGGTTCCCCATTCCTAGTTAAAAGTGTCCTAACGGCATCACTCAAAGTACTTCCGGGTAAGCAAAGGCAGATCTAGGGAAATGAAGCCAGTGTGGTTGCACCAGGTGTGGAGCTTCTGGGGTGCTGAAGCAGGTGCTGCAACTATGACATCCAATGGAAGACAAGAGGCAAGAGGGTTGATGTATTTTGCTGTTGCACAGGGCACCATTAAAATCTGAGACACCAAGGTCTGACACTGAGGCCAGTGCGCATCAGTTTGAAATGTATATGTCTCCCTGCATGCTTTCCTCTATGTGCACATGGCAGACTTTGGGCGTTTCTGTCTTCATGATTCCAGGAAAAGGCACTTGCTTCACAGTTTAGCAAGTGCACTCTGGCATATGCTGTGCCATGCGCCTCTCCTTTGGCTCAAGGAAGTCAGCTTGAGCAGTTGTTCTCTATCCTCCATTCCCCCTTCAGTTTCTCCACACACAAACCCACACACACACCCCTTGCATTAGTGGACTGGTGCACTACAAAACTAAATGTGGGGAGACGGAAAGCAGTGATTGTGGGTTGTTGTGGTAAAGCCTTGGCCCAATCTGGGTCAGAGAAAAACCTGTAGCCAGTTCTCCTTCGGCACTCAGCAGGTGGAACTGCCATCGATCCTCTCTTTGTTTTCTACAAGTTGAGCCTGTGTGCTTGGAATGCCAATGCAAGCTGGCTGCAGCTTCAGGCTCCCTCTGGTATCGTTTGCCAATAAACAAGGGGGGGGGGATGTTTAATTTCAGTTCTTCCTGCCGCAGAAGCAATAAACAGAGCCAGTCCAACCATCAGGCAGGGTGAAGCAGCCACTTCAGGAGCAGACAGAGCTGTGTGTGTGCCATGCAGACCCTAAGCTAGCTTGCTGTCCTCAGGTGCAGTAGAGGGCACTGTCCCATTGCTAGTGTTGAAGTTCAGAGTCAATAGCCAATTCAGCTGGCATTTGTATGTGGAATTGGTGGGGAGAGGCGAAACTATGTTATACTAAGGAAAACATACCTACCCTAGCCAGGTTTGGTTGTCTGAAACAGCTCAACTTTTGTGTCTGGATTTTTACTTTTTGAAATATGGCAACCCTATGTTATCCTCCCTATATTAACAGGGAGCAAAATGTGATGGGCTGGCTCTGGTGATCAAGTTTCCCAAAGGATATCTATATTCTTACATTTATTTTTCAAACAGGTGATGTTCCCCGGTTGAAAGCTGTTTGAGGTGGGGGAGCTGGGCTTCTTCTTGTGCCTTTAAGAGAGGGGTGGGTAACTTCAGGCCAGGAATTGCTTTCTGGTCCTTGGAACACCCCAGGCCACATACCTTGCAACCCTGCTTTGTGCCTTGTGTGTTTTTCCCTGGCTGATAATGTTTCTTGCTTGCCTGATTGGAAGATGGAGAAAGATGTGCATTTGTTACTCCACCCTCTTTTGCTTCTGTTCCACCCCACATACAGAAGTCAGTAGGTATGTCTTTTCCTCGCAGCAAGATAAGCATGATGACTTGATAATATCAGCACATCCACTTGCTGTTATCAGCACAGGAACTGGTGTTTGTTTTTTTGTTTTTTGTTTAAAAAAAAGCTGGCATCATAGTTATCAGTTGCAGTATGAACACAAAATATTTTTGATGAAATGTTTATAGAGAGTGTTACCTTTAACATCTTGAAATGTATGTGTTATTGTCTTGTTACAAATTGCTTACTGCAATGCTTTGTTTATTCATATACGGTAAGGTAAAGGGACCCCTGACTATTAGGTCTAGTCGTGACTGACTCTGGGGTTGCGGCGCTCATCTCACTTTATTGGCCAAGGGAGCCAGCGTACAGCTTCCGGGTCATGTGGCCAGCAGGACTAAGCCACTTCTGGCGAACCAGAGCAGCGCACAGAAACGCCGTTTACCTTCCCGCCAGAGCGGTACCTATTTATCTGCTTGCACTTTGACGTGCTTTCGAACTGCTACGTTGGCAGGAGCAGGGACTGAGCAACGGGAACTCACCGTGTTGTGGGGATTCGAACCGCCGACCTTCTGATCAGTAAGTCCTAGGCTCTGCGGTTTAACCCACAGCCTACAGATTAATTACTGTATTAGCTAAACTCTGATGAAATGTTGAGAATGAAATGGGTTGTTCAGTGACAGTATTGATTATTTACTGATACGAGCTTGTTTTGTGATATTGTGGTTTGCAGCTCTGATTTCTAAAATATGCTGCTAACATTCAGAATAGTCACGTGTTCTGATTTACGGACAATCAGCTCTTTGAAACCCACACAGAAGATAGTCCTCTGTTTCAGGAGTAGTGGACCTTTGCACCCTCACCATGTTTTTCAGCTACAACCCCAATCATGGGCGCCAGCAGCCATTGTTGATGGGACTTGTAGTTCAGCAACATCTGGTGTTTCAAACATTCCCTACAGCTGTTCCTTATGAATGCATCTAGTGTTTAAGAGCTGTCTGGTCCATGCCTATTTTAAGATTTAAAAAAACAACTCTAAGAAGGGAGAACAGGAACCTTGAAGCTGCCCATCGACAGCTAGTGCCCAGACAGTAGGGTGAACAGCAACACTGACCAGACCACCTGAGTTACAATGAGATATATTTCTATTTAAAGGAACCCCTGACCATTAGGTCTAGTCGTGGCCGACTCTGGGGTTGCGGAGCTCATCTCGCTTTATTGGGCAAGGGAGCCGGCGTACAGCTTCCGGGTCATGTGGCCAGCATGACTAAGCCGCTTCTGGCGAACCAGAGCAGCGCACGGAAACGCTGTTTACCTTCCCGCCGGAGCGGTACCTATTTATCTACTTGCACTTTGACGTCCTTTCGAACTGCTAGGTTGGCAGGAGCAGGGACCGAGCAACGGGAGCTCACCCCGTCGTGGGGATGTGAACCGCTGACCTTCTGATCAGCAAGTCCTAGGCTCTGTGGTTTAACCCACAGCACCACCCGTGTCCTTATACTTCTATTTACACAGCAGTAATTATTTCTAAATTCTGAACATTAGCAAATGCAAATTGGTGCCTTCTTTTTCCGTGATATACAAGTGACCACCCTACTCTCTCTCCAGTAACCACAGAGACTAGGAACTCTTTCCTAAAACAAAATCTGAGATTATGAAGGGTTATGCACATAGCAACAGATGCTCTCACACAGAGCTGCAAAAAAAAAAAAAAAAAAAAGGAAAGGAAGGGAAATGGTTAACTCCACTGCTTATGTGAGAGGCATACATTTTCTCACTCATTACTGACAGGATCATGGAACTAAAACAACTGCCAGACAGAACACTATCTCCCTAATTCCTTAAGTTAGCAAGGTGGAACTAATAGGATGGCACTTCATTCACATGCCAAGCAATCCTCCTATGAAAGGCACAGCAAACTTAAAATTTCAGCATCCATAGTCTCCCCCCACCCAAAAAAATACCCATTTCATAATTTCAGTGTCATAGTACAGTACATTAGATGTAAATTTGGAGATGTCCCCAAGTTTGAAGTGGTTGGTGACATGGGGCTTTGTGTATTCCCCACAAGGTAATGGGATTAGCTCTCCACTTCTCCTTAGCACCATAGATTGAGGGGCAAATGTGAATGGGTTTAGCCGAAGCAAAGGTGACAGGGGTCACAGGGGGTCAAAGACCCATATTATTTCTGCAGCAAGGACCCGATAGGGTCCTTGACTCCAGCATCCTAGAGCCACATAGTCAGCATGATAGCAGATGAGCAGAAGTTGCCAAATTTCTAATTGGAGCAAGAATGAAAGGAGGTGAGTCAGCCATGGAGGATTGTCTCCTAGGGTCCTTCACGGAGGAGTTGTTCTGTGTGCTCCACAGCTAAGCATTTAGGAACACTGAAAGCACAAGGTGCTTCAGTATCAAGAGAATGGTGTGCTAGTTCTGTCATGTACAATGGGTTGTCAAGGAACACACAAGTTACATTGCTTGGAAAGAAGATATTGGAGCACTCCAAGTCATTTGCCGGTGTACGTGCACAGAGAAAAAGTAGATCTTGCTGAAACGCAACACATCTGCATTGATCATTGCAATGCATCCCTTATTATTATTCTTGCATAATTATAATGTTACTGTATAACCTCAGAAGGCTGTAGAATCTTAGAAAGGGGAGTGGCTGTGAGGGGCTGTGATTGTGTCAGGACTCCAAACTTCTGAATTTGCCACTCCGCTACTAGGAGGAAGAGGAGAGCCACTGCATCATTAGCTCAGCTCCTCCATTGAGCTCTAGAAAAGAGGACCCTAAATTGCAGAGTCAGCAGAAGTGGAGTCCCGGCATTGCCCAAGTGTGTTGCTGGCTGAAACTGGGCCTGTGAGAACTGGGTATTTCTAAGGTTACCTTTGAAGTGCGACTGCAACCAACCGGCAATCACGCCATGCCATCAACTTCAAGGAATTCTGATTGGCTGCAGCTTCCTGTTGAATGCACACTCAGTATTAAACTGGGCTGACCTCTACACCATGTGTGAAACAGCCACAAGGATCTGTCTTCTCCTCTAGTGTTTGGAGAAGAATTTCCTCCGCCCCCTTGCAAGAGTCCCTTGGGTGTAATGGGTGAAACCTTTCACATTCCCACTACTACTGCTATTGCATTTCTATCCCAAACATCCACCCAAAAAGAGCACAGGGCAAGTTTTAACCCCATGTTGAGCAAAAGATTCCAGCATTGTAGGGGGTTGGACAAGATGACCCTCACGGTCCCTTCCAACTCTACAATTCTATGATTCAAAACAGTTTGCACCTTCCGTTTTGTGTTTAAAGGTCCTCAGTGGCTGGGCATCCACTTTGCATGCAGAAGGTCCCAGGTTCAGCTCCCTGCAGCTCCTGTCTGAATTCCAGAGGAGCCATTGCCACCCAGTGTAGACCATGCTGAGCTAGATGGTTTAAAGATCTGACTCAGCGTAACACAGCATGCTATGTTCCTGGGTCATCATGCCCAAGGTCTGCATATTGCTGCTGCTGTAATGTCCTTCATTCCTGTCTGAAGAGCTTCATCTTCCTCCTGTTAGAAGCAGTTCTGTGTGCACTTCATCAACCTTGGAAATAAATGAAATTCTCAGGGAGCCTAAAAGCAATTTGCTGCCTCCTTCCCACCCCCAACTCTTGCCTTTATTGCCACCCTGTTCTTTATTCAACACCAACCCCAGTAAGTAAGAAGACTGCCGGAGAGGAATGTCAGAAAAATCCAGCGCGAAAATGAGAAATTCTTTCTCCACTGTCTATTCCCTCCCATAAGCATTTCCTTCTCCAATCTTTACTTCTGACATCACAATCCGTTACCATGGCACTTGGTAGAATGTCAGAATAATTACATCACAGACCATAACCTTTTAGGAAGGTGAAGTCCAGTAAACGGGGATATATATTTTCTGCTGGTGGGAAGGAGAATTGACAAGGTTGGGGATGGCTTTGAAAGAAAGTGACCCACAAAGGGAGATGACAACCTCAGGTGCTAGATTTTAAGGGATCTACTTGATTCCACCCACCTCTTTCCTGCACCACTCTTTTGGGGTTTTAAAAAAGGAGGATCTTTTAAATAAAATTTAAGAAAAGTGAGTGAGAGAAAAACTCAGCTGATTTTTTTTTTTTTTTTAATGCTGCTACCCCAGAATGTTTACAAAAATCCTTAGAGGATCAAGAGCCTTCATTGAGAAATTTTTTTAGATTTTTTTTTTAAGACAGAGAACATTATTCCCAAGTCAATACGTCTCTTTCATTCTCTTCAAAGTGTACTTAACTGCAAAATGGCAGAGAGTTGTTGAACAGGCCTTTATTCTGCTGTTTTCCCTCCACTTAAGAAAACAGTAGGCTTCCGATTCACAGATTATGAATTGGGCGCCACGAAGGCTCCCGAGAGGTTGATTGTCGAGTGTTACTTTCATTTAGAAATAAACGGGACAAAACATGCTCCACTTCTAAAGGAGGCAGGGATGGGGAAGAGGGGAAAAATTAGTAATGAAATATTTGTTTGTGTGTGCAAGAAGAAACATGGCAAAGAATATCATCTCCTCTTTGGGTTTGTAAACTAAAATGCAAGCATGGGAGGAGTATGTCTCAATCAAGGGAAATCATAATCCCTTGGTCTTGTCTTGTCTTGTCTTGGTCTGGTCTTGTCTTGGTCAGACCACACCTGGAGTCCTGTGTCCAGTTCTAGGCACCACAATTTAATAAGGATGTTGACAAGCTGAAACATGTGCAGAGGAGGGTGACCAGGATGATCAAGGGTCTGGAAACCAAGCCATATGAGGAATGGGTGATGGCAGGCTCATGCAGTGTATGTGTGTGGGGGGGAAGCCTGTTATACTTGCCCCAGGCCTCGGAGGGCTAAGCTGTCTGGGAAGCCCCTCCAGGGGTCTGCCAGACTTATGTTGTCGTGCCACCCCAGGCCTCCCAGCCAACTGAGGATTCTTGCTCCAGGCTTCAGGCAAACCAGGCATGGACCTGGTTAAGGGAATTGGGTGATTCACCTGGTCAATAGGTGATGGAGAGGAAACATGATAGCCATCTTCAAATATCTAAAGCGCTGTCACATGGAAAATAGAGCAAGCTTGTTTTTTCCTGCTCTGGAGGCCAGGACCTGAAGTGGATTCAAGTTACGGGAAACGAGATTCCAGATAAACATCAGGAAGAGTTTTCTGACAGTAAGAGCTAGCTGTTTGACAGTAGAATAGACTTTCTCAGGAGGTTGTGGGCTCTCCTTCCTTGGAAGTATTCAAGCAGAGGTTGGATGGTCATCTGTCATGTATGATCTAGTTGAGATTCCTGCATTGCAGGGGTTGGACTGGATGACCCTCAGGATCTCTTCCAACTCCACAGTTCTATGGTTTTATAATTCTGTTATATTTTGATCAGAATCTATTTTGGGGGAGGGGGCTTCTTCATCTGAAATTTAGCTGCTACGTCACTCTGCTCCTGAGATCCAGTGTCTCTGGACCTTTCCAAGGCTCCTTACCATCTTACCTCAAATTGCAAATTTTCACTCTCCAAAGCTCATTAGCATTTCAAATGGGGATCAGATTCCTTTCTCTTTGGTCCTTGCAAAAAGTTCATAGCTTGCTGTTTTCCAGATAATGAGAGGGGCATTATTACATAACCCCAGCCAGCTGTCGCTTTCTGTGGGTTCTCTGACAAAGCAGTCTTGGTTTTCAAAGAAGCTGGAAGCAAATAACTCTCTGCTCAGAGCTGTGACATATTAATTGCATTTCTACTTACTAAAATTCCTCAACTGTCAGCAGACAGTAGAATCTATTTTTAGGACTTCAGGTGGCCATGCTAGAGTTATTTAAAAAACCCAAATCCAAACCATTCACCCGTGCATGGAAGTTTCTATAAATTGAATACTGACGAGAGCGTGCCAAGACAGTATTCAGACACTCCAGGATGACTGTGGCAGAGATTAAAGGAAGAGGAAAGAAGAAAAATCAGATGCAGAAAACACTGCAATTATGATAAATAAGTGACACTGTCCAACATTTAGGAACTTCAGAATGTTATTTTAATACAGAGATGGCAAACATCTGTGATCCTATAGAGAGCCCATACTCCCTCACCATTGGAATCCAAGATCACCTTGTGATGTTGCAGGGAAGGGTTATAGTTCAGTGGTACCTGCTGTGCATGCAGAAGGTCCCAGGTTCAATCCCTGGCCTCTCCAAGTAGGGCTGAGAGAGACCCTGTCTGAGAATTGCTTACAGTCAGTGTAGGCAGTACTACAGTGCATGGCCCAATGGCCCCCTTGGTGTAAGGCACCTTCCCTTTGTAAGTTAACTTTTCCCCTGCAATAAGCCAGCATTGAGCAAATAAGTAGTGTTGACAAGTAAGCAGTGTATGATTAAACAAAGAACAACATAAGAATATTAGCCATCTATTATAAAACCATATAAAGGTAGCTTGCATTTTACATGAGGGTTTGGTTCCAGGTGTCCAGGTGTAAATGCAAAACCACGTAATGCCATGAACTCCCAGAACTGGGTCCCCCTACAAGGTAGAGAGGCCTCACACCATCTTGCCAAAGCTGGGTAAGGCAGGAGCCAGGCTTTGGAAAGGAGGTGTGAGTCACACCAGAGCCATCCTGCTCCTGCTGCCCAAAACTGGGTAAGCCTGCAATTTCAACTGTGCATGAGTGGGTTGGTGGGAAATATCCAAATGGTGAGTAGGATTTCCCTACTCTCCATTTATTTATCCTCCTCCTCCCCCCCCCCCCGTCACCTGTAGTTAAAATAATAAAACAGCATCTGCATTCAGTTAAAAGTGGGTTGGAATCATCAGGTCTTTTAAGGCCCATTTGAAGATTACCAGAAAGGAAATCAAAACACACATCTGGTGGGAGGGAGTTCCACAAGCATAGAGCCACCCTCTCTTGTGCCTGCATGGCAGAACCATGAACAAGGATCAGCAGCTGATCTCATAGCCTGGGCATGTCCATATAGGTGTGGGCCAAAACCATATCCTTGTCCTACAAAAGGTTATAAATTGTTCAGCCTCCAGCCCATCAATGCTAGCATGTGTGATGGCAGCAGAGATGGAGCAGAAATTAGTTTCAGTTTTCATTTAAAAACAAATGTACCTAATTCACCTTTCCCCAAACAATAACATGAAATTCACACTTCTCCAAATTTTACAATGCAGTTCTCCAGCCAAATAATATGCTGAAAAAATGCCTTTTTTTAGGGGAAGATGTGCATAAATTTCATGCATTGGTGAAAATAACAAGCAGACTGCACTATACTGGGGCGAAAAGCTTGCAAAGTGGTGTACATTAAGCAATGTTGCAACGCGACCACATTAAAAGACCATTTCTATACTTTCTATACTAATAGTAACACCTTGAACTTCAGAATGGAAAAAGTGAGAGAGGAACCAAAACTGACAGATTAGCCCATTCTTAATGGCAGACAAGTGTTTCTACCAGACACCCAGCCATTCAGAGAATCAGCTTCTAGAAAGCCAATACGGTGACATTGACCCCACGGAAGGACTAGGCTAGCAACTCAGCATTACCAGAATTTTAACAAGGTGCTCCCCAAAGGACAAAGTAGGAACACGAATTTACAAAGGAACAGGATTAGAAAGAGGGTCTGTTCCCGGAAAACAGGTGCAGCTGTGGCACTTGCTAACACTTCCTCTTTGAAACGGGAAAGAGGTGTCTGCAAAACTGCAATGTTTTGTCGTAAATCTGAAGCATTTACCACCTCGAAATTAAACAACCAAGGAGAAATTTTACTCCCATAGTCCTACCAAATTGCTCACCCACGTCTGGAGCTGCAGCGTTTGAGAAAAGATAATCGTGAATACGTCAGAGCCATTTATGAGCCGCACCTATCTTGGCGGAGCACACTGTGCTCTTGCCTGAGGGGAGAGGGCAACGGTGACAAATTGAAGTTTGACACACCAAGCACACAATTAAAGCTAAACATTGGTGGTGGCAGTGGGGGGGGGGATGGGGAGAGGCTGGGCTTGTTGACGTGCCTGGGAGATGGCAGAGTGCTTATTCTTTGGAAGGTTTGTAAAGCACATCGCCCACACTGAATCAAAATTGGACTTCATTTCAATCTTGCACACAGAACAGTCTGTGAGATGGTAACGACTGCCCCCCCCCCTGCAGCAGGAAGCCCATTCTCCTGTGTTGTTTCCCCCTGTGTGAGTTGTTGTTCTCTGCATCTTGACCACAAGAGGGCAATACTAACTTAGGGCTCATACAGAGATGTGAAAGGTGAGCATCCCTCAGAGGCAAGGGAGACAAGGCGATTGTGTTATCTGTGTTAGGAGCAACTGAGTGTTCCTGGTGCATAATGACTCAAAGGGAATGGGAGAGAAAACCTCTGGCCCACAGGTATTATTATTATAAATTATTAATCTCTTAGGGCTCTTCACAATAAAGTCCCAGAGCAGGCTACCACAATGTAAAAAATGCAATATTAAACTCAGTCATTTGGCCTTCAAGGCCATTTTGACCAGGTCACACCCACCTGCCTGCACCTGATATCATGTAGGGTGACAGGGGTGGGGCAGGTAAAAGACACAACTGGATCATAGGGACTTGGGCATTAGGATGCAAGCCCCGAAAATCAGCTGAGCATCAGTGCAGGCAAAAAAAACCCAGGACAACTGCTACTGCTATGTTAGGTGATTGACAGGTGAGTGGACCACTCCACATGTCAAAAATAGCCTTCAGGGGAAGGGGGAGCTAAGGATTGGACCAATCAGATATAATGCATTCACACATACACCTCCCTAGAGAAGGCTGGGCCATGAGGAGTCAGGAGCCAGGAGTTGAGAAGTGGGAACTGTGGAGCCAGCCAGAACTCAGGCAAACCAGCTGGTAGGATCAAAGAACAAGTCAGGACTGAGGATTGAAAAGCAACTAAGAAAATAGCCAAGGAAGACCTTGTTCTTCTAGAAAGGCCCCAGCAGATTAGGAAGCCCTCTTCTATTCCTTCCTGTGGGTAGCTCAGTTGGTTAGAGCATGGTGCTGATAATGCCAAGACTGCAGGTTTGATCCATCCCTGTGTGGGACAGCTGCATATTCCTGCATTGCAGGGGACTGGACTGGATAGTCCTCAGGGTCCCTTCCAACTCTATGGTTCTGTTATTTTGTCCAGGAGGACCAATTGTGAACCCGGGTGGGCAGAGTCACTGAGAAGCTGCCATCTGCAGCTCAGACGACTCACCACATAGGGAAGCTGTGCATAGTTTCAGCTGCTCCTGACAGCTCCTTGGTAGGAGACAAATTCAACACAGCAACATATACAGAGGCATAATAAGCAGCCTCCCCCAACTGGACCACTGTCTGCTGAGCCTCTGCAATGGGAGCAACTGAATGAGCCAATCAAACCTGGTGCAGAGATGCAACCGAAGAAAACTTTATGCATTTTTATTGAGTCCTTGCTTTGCTGAAAGCTGCCTCAGCCACTTTAATGGAAAGGTGGCCGACATATCCCCAAAAAGAAATGGATCAAATCACCCACCCCTTCTCTCCTAGAGCAGAGGCTGATTGGGAAAGCTAGAACACCAACTCATCCAGAGATGGAATCTCCTCTGTTCACTTGCAACTATCTGAATTATTTCATGAACATTGCTTGGCCCGTCAGTCGTTCTCTTGTTGTGGCCTGCCATTTGGGAATCCACTGCTCTAAATATAGATGCCAACAACCAGCTGTTGCTTCCTGGAATTAATTCAGCATACATTCTCATCCACTAACATTCTTGTTCTGTGCTGATTTATGTCAGGATTACAAAGAATTCTATCCCCTTGTGGCAGGACCCAAGTGATTGCTGAATATATGAATAGGCAACTGGAGGTTGTGGAAGGGAAGGGTGGAATCCGTGAGAGCACCTGGATCCCATGATGTTTCTCCAACCAAACTTGCTTTTCCAATACAAGCTTCTCTAGCCCCATTTAGCATGACCTGAAAGAGAGGCTTTTACCTCAACCAATTATCCCTGTGTGCCTAGGCTAAATGAGAGTGAGGTGCCCAAAGGATGGGCTCAGTCTGTCAAATCCCCTCTTGCTGTCCACATGAGAGCCAGTGTGGTGTAGTGGTTAAGAGCGGTGGACTCGTAATCTGGTGAACCAGGTTTGCTTCTCCGCTCCTCCACATGCAGCTGCTGGGTGACCTTGGGCCAGTCACACTTCTCTGAAGTCTCTCAGCCCCACTCACCTCACAGAGTGTTTGTTGTGGGGGAGGAAGGAAAAGGAGAATGTTAGCCGCTTTGAAACTCCTTCGGGTAGTGATAAAGCGGGATATCAAATCCAAACTCTTCTTCTTCTTCAAGAGCCATTTGCCTACATAGCTTGAGAATGAGATAGTGGCTGAAAGACTGATTGTCCATCTATTGCAGTATTGTCCACTCTACCTGGCAGCAGTTTCCAGGGCCTCAGGCAGATTAGAGTCTTCACTTTCCACTTGCCACCTGGCTTCCTTTTAAGAGGAGATGTGATGGATTGAACATGGGATCTTTTAGGAGAAGAGTCTTAGCTCCATGGCAGATCACACGCTTTGCTCTGTGTGCCGAAGGTTAATCCCCGGCATCTCCAGGACCTATGTCAAATCCTAGAGAGGCACTGTCAGTCACTAGAGATCAGTCTTCTCCAGTCCAGCAGCCTCCAGAAGTTTGGAATACAACTCCCATCAGCCCAGCCAACACAGCCAATGGCCAGGGATGATGGAAGTTTTAAACCAAAATACCTGAAGGGTGCCAGGCTGGGGAAGATGTGGGCGTGCTAGATAGACTGACTGAATCAATATAAAGCAGCTGCTCTCCAGTGGAGGCTGGTTCATTAGGGAAAATGGGACACTGCCCTACCAACCTCAGTCTGCCCTTGGCCATCAATCTTGCTTCCTACAACCAGTCGAGAGGGTAGCACTTGCTACCTCTTCCTCAGTCTCACTGCATCCCCTTGTAGGGAGAGGAGACTGGGAACAAAGCTAGAATTACTTGGCTCTGCCTGTCATTGGCTCTGGCTCTGCCAACTATTGAGCTCCCTCCCTTCTTCCCTACCAGCATTCATTCATTCATTGCATTTATGCCTCATCTTAACCTCAAGGAGCTCAAGGTGACATACATGGTTCTGTTCCTCCACATCTCTGATAGGCAGTGACTGCACCAAGGACACCAAATGAGTTTCATTGGCTGAGTGGGTATTGAACCGATCCTGGTCTCTCAGAGTTTTAGTCCAAAACTTTAACCACTATGCCATACTGGCTCCTAAGAGGCACTAGCCACCACTGAGATCTACTACCGAGCTGTGGTCCATTGCTGCATTGCTTTGTCCTTTGGCCCCTGTTCATAGACCAGGGATTAGGAACCTGCAACCCTCCAGATACTATTGGACTCCATGTCCCATCAACCCTGAGCTTCAGCTGTGCTGGCTGGGGCTGATGGGAGTTGTAGTCCAATAGCATCTAGAAAGCAGCAAGTTTTCTCATCCCTGGGATAAACTGATGGACATAAGCTCTCCAGGATTTAAGACAGTAATATTTCCCAGCATTTCCTTGAGATGTTTAAATTATAGTCATTTTTTTCTGCATATGCATCTATATAAATTAGCATGTGCACATTTTATCCAAATTGGTACCCTCCTTGGTCTTCCTTTGTCAGTGATGCATTTCTTCTTTCTTCACAGTGAGCAAGAGGTCACCCCAGCCACTGAACTACATACACCTAGGGATGTTGGAGAATTCTGATGAAACTAGAAACAGGAAATTGCTGGTGTTCGATTATTTGTTCCACATCCAGAATTGGAATCAATCCAGCAAATCCAATCAATATTTGTTGTTGTTGCTGCTGCTGCTTTCAGTCCACAAACGATACATAATTGATTATGAGTTTTGTCCCCGTTGTGTTTTCTTTGCATTGAAGTAAATGGGGTGGGAAAATGTAATGACAGCAGCATGAGAAATAATGTTGTTTTTGGTGGAAGATGGATTGCAGCAGAATGGAAACAGTGCTGTGTGAGAATAATACAGCATGGGGTGGAATTTTATTACCTTCTTACAATGCAAGCTACACCCCTTCCCTTGAAGCACTGCAGAGTATTCAGGAGAAAGTGCTTGGGTTAGTCACTTGTGTAGTTTCTGAATGGCATTTCTAGATAGGTAGATAGGACAGACAGGAATGTTCTATAAGCCCAGAAAGCACAATCAGATGCCACACATCTCCTTCTGTTGGTCCTCACTAAATATCCAAGTTTTCAAAGTTCATTTCATGCAAGCAGGAAATAATGGCATTCTATTTCTCAAGTCTGGCAAGCAAATTTGATTGCCACAAAGGTGCAAGGCTGAATCCATGCCTGATTTCATTCCATTAATTTCAGTTGGTCTACTCTGAGTAGGATGCAGCTGGATACAACCTAATGTGGCTAGGTCGGCTTGGAAATCAAGGAAAATACTCACACAGAAAAGGGAAGAAAGCACTACAGGACGCGTTTAAACAGCAGCCACAGCTGGAAGAAGCAATAGGAATAAATGTAAATTTGATAAATCAACATGAAATGCCTTTGGGGGAAGGACCTCTGTACTTTCCAGAGCTATTTTAGAAAAATAAGTTTCTTGATTAAATGGGGTTAATCCAACATAAACTGATACCTTCAAAATTAAGAGTTGCCACTATGATCTCCAGCTAAACTCCGCAGCTTTGTAGCAACCGTTTGCTGCATTTCATTGCACTCCCTAAGTTAAACCTCCAGCAGTCTCCGAAAACAAAGGGATAAATGAAGATTAGAAGGCGAGCAGTCAAGAGAAGTTTGATGCCCTTTGCAGCAGCCAGCAGAAAGCGCTGCTGCAGAACCCACATTTGGAAATCATTTTGGGGTTGTGTTTATGCCTCAGTGCGAGAAATGCCAAGAGGCAATCAAGGCCCATTGCATGGCCCCACCTGCTGTCAATACAGCTGATGTCAAAATGAGGCTATTTATAGTAAACCGACTAAAGATCAACCAGTCCGGACGTTCAGTCTGCCAGCGTTGTCAGCAGGCAAGAGCGCAGGATGGCTGTGAACGGGGATGGGGATAAATTCCATTCAGTTCACATTTAAAGACAAATCGACCCTATTCCCACTTCCCAAACCATACCACTGTCAACCTTGAAATTCACACTCCTCTGAATTTTGTAGTACAGTTCTCCAGCCAAGTAAAGCATGCAAAAATGCATGTACTAGGAAAAGTGTGCATAGGAATGCATCTATTAGTCAAAATAATACAAAAATGCATTGCATTAAGGAAAATTGTTTGAAAAAATTGTGTGTACTAGGCAAAATTACATACAAAAATATGTGCATTTGGTGCAATTCACACCAAAATGCTGACACATTTTCACTGAGCAATTTTTTACATTTTTTACAACTGAGGCAGCAATGGCCGCATTTACACCATACATTTAAATCAGTTTCATACCACTTTAAACAGCCACATCCTCCTCTTCAAAGCATTCTGGGAGATGTTGTTGTTAAGGGTGCTGAGTGTTATTTTGAGGCCCCTGTTCACTTCACAGAGCTTCAGTTCCCAGAATGGTTTAACAACCAATCCATCTTTCCAGGGAACTCTGGGAATTGTAACCCTAGGAGGGGGATAGGACTGTCCTAGCAACTCTCAGACCATTAACATACTAAAGCTCCCAGAATTCTCTGGGGGTAAGCTACTACTGTTTAAAGTGGTATATAGTGCTTTAAATGTATGGGCTGAATCTGGCCAACATGGGGAACTGAACTTAAGATTTGGAAAATGAGTATGAGAGAAACTGAAACTGACAGGTTCACCCACCTGTCAATTTGCAAACCACACTACCAACAAACACTAAGATGAGAGACATGAACATATATGAAAAATGCAGGCATACGAAGCTGCCTTCTAACCAGTCAGACAATTAGCTCATTCTGAAATTGTGATATCTGCTGCGCTTGGAAACTGCCTTAGGCCCTTTAACACTCTTGAGAATGATGAATGTTAAATGTTCATGATGATGATGAGGGATGAACGAGGCCTCTGATTTACCTGCTATATGGCTCTTGGTGTATGGACTGTGCTCTCAGTTGCGTAGAGTCTGTGGCTTTCTACCACGCCGCACAGCAACTTAATCCAATGTTCTGATCACAGATATTAAACACACACAAAACCCCTGACCTCATCAAAATGATTTACCCCAAAGGCTCTGTCCCACTGCATCTCCCTTCCAGATGTCGGCCTCCTTGTCTCCAGTTTTATGACAAGGAGCCAATGAAGTAATGAACTGGCAATGAAATAATAAACTGAAGACACATCATTCATCCCAACCCAATTATAGTAATTTCTCAGATGCACTGGATGCAAGTTGGCATGCCCGCGAGAGAGATACGAGGGGGGATAGGAGAAGACTTCGCTGTACCAACAATCTGAAATCAGCACAGTCTCTGATCCCTAAAGAAGGAGAACTGTGGCTTGGTGTGTGCTTGCTTTATTTTGCTTTTTAAAAGATTTTTTTATAGTGTTTCCAATAAGCCGTTAAGCATGACAGTAATAAAAAGTAATTGGCTTCTGAGAGCCTTGCTGGTACGATACGATACGATACGATATCTTTATTGTCATTGTCCCTTGCGGAACAATGAAATTGTTGCCCCTGCAACCAAGTCAAGGAGAATGCTATTCAACACACACACATACACAAATAAGAAAGATGCTGTACACTCAAATATAAAGGTGTAAAGAGTTGTACCAATGCGGCTGCTTCAGGCATCAGAGGTTAGCCAACATGCTGCCTTACAGATGTTGGACTACAACTCCCATCATCCCTGACTGTTGGTTATGTTGTCTGGTGCATCTAGAGGTCACCATGTTGACTAACCCTTGAGCCAACTATTGTTGGGCACTACATCAATGAGCCTTGCATGCTCTCTCCTCCAATCATGTACAGTAGTACCTCAGGTTACAGAAGCTTCAAGTTACAGACTCTAGAAATAGTACCTCGGGTTAAGAACTTTGCTTCAGGATGAGAACAGAAATTGTGCTCTGGCGGTGTGGCGGCAGTGGGAGGCCCCATTAGCTAAAGTGGTACCTCAGGTTAAGAACAGTTTCAGGTTAAGAACAGACCTCCAGAATGAATTAAGTTCTTAACCCGAGGTACCACTGTACTGCAATTTGTACCCTGGTTTGGAAAAAAAATATTACCAGTGTGGTGTAGACAGGGACTTAAGACTACAACCTGGGAAACTAGGATTCAAATTCCCACTTGGCCACTTGGGCCAGCTACCAACTCTCAATCTCATCTCCCTCACAGGGTTCTTGGGAGTGTAGCAGAAAGACAGGAAAAGCCATGTATGCCACTTTGAGCTTTTTGGAGGAAAGGTTGGCTATAAACACAATCAAGGAGGAGGAGGTGGAGAAGGCTACCCCAAATATAAGTACAAGCTGTCTCTATACTTCTGCAAGTGTTGCTATGAAAGACTGTACATTTGTGGATTTGTGCCACCCAGCTATTGAACACGTAGGTGTTCGGACTGTACACAGTCTTTACATATTACAAGTGTACAGCTCAGGTATTTGTGTACTAGATTGTACACAATCATAGATTGTGTACAGCCCTCTAATTTCAGTGGGTTCTGGGATAAAGTGGGGGGCTTACACTCTCTCACACACTGCTCCAGTCCAATTCAGCTTCTGCTACCACAGCTACTTGTAAGTGAATATAAAGGAGATCCAATATTGGATCTTTGAAATGAAATCATTTGGCTCTTAACAAAAGCCTTTTAATTGTCTGACAAAATGCATCCAAACTTCTGCTCAGAAATGAATGAGGAACCTCAAGATGGCTCATGCTGCAGCTGGGCACAATGTCTGAAAGTTGTCTTTTCAGTTCTGCAGCTCTTCCTACATCCCACCATCAAATGATCTGTCCGCAAAAGCAGATATGGGATTCCCACCCCCACCCCCCACCCAAAAAGTGACTCTTTTGTGTATCGCATGTGTTGTCACCTGTGTATCATGTTCCCACTCAAAAGCACAGAAACCCACCAACGGTAGTCAGTCTGAATTGCTATGGTACATTGGAGAAGGGCCACTGGTCAGTGGTAGAGCATCTGCTTTGCATTTAGAAAGTCCCAGGCTCAATGCCTGCATCTCCAAGTAGGATCAGGTGAGATCCCTGCCTGAAACCCCGGAGAGCTGCTGCCAGCCAATGTAGACAATAGTGAGCCAGATGGAGCAGTAGACTGACTCGGCATATGTTTTATATTTGCAGCTACTTATGCAGTGAAGGATGAAACCCTAAACCCTAAACACAGTTTTTAACAAGGGCAGAGCAATCCAACCCCACAATCTGCTGCACTTCCAAAGGGGGTTTGGATGTGTGGGGGGGGTGCATCCTTCTGCTCTGCATTGCCTATCCACACCAGGATGCACCAGTGGCTCTGCTGCAATGGAGGTCCTCACTGCCAGCTGAGGATCCCCCTTCAATCCAGTTACCAGCATTTGTGGAAAGGCCCCCAAATCCAGGCCTGTTTGTTGCACCCGCCCGAATCTGGCTCAGCAAACTTTTCCTGTCCCATGTCCTCCACTCATGCCCCTTGGTTGGAGTGAGCAGCAGTGCTTCAGGTGTGGTGATAGCTACTCCACAGCTTCATTGAGCTCCACTGCTGTGTGCCAGGGGTTAAGATTCAACTCGAAGCCACATTGAAGACAGCAGGGCTTACTTCTCATAGACAAGCATAGGTTTCTGCTTAAGGTGTGGAAAGGGATGAATATTCCCAGTAGTCTTGAAAAAATACTGGATCCGTTCATTTGCAAAGAGAGTAAGAACAGCCTGCTCAATCAGCGTGATGGTGGCTCATCCAGTCCAGCATATACTTCTCACAGTAGCCAACTATAGTAGCCAAGCACTTCAGCACTCTCCCTACCTGTGATTCCCAGCAGCAAGTATTCAGAGGCATACCGCCTCTGAGAGTGTAGGGAGGTCATAGCCCTGGCTAACAGGCAGTGGTAGCACCCTCCATAAATTTGTCTTGACCTTGATGAAGCTAAGCAAGTCTAGGTCTGGCCAGTATCTGGATGCATGTCCAGCTGAGAATTACGTACTTCCTCCAACAGTGGAGATAGAACACAGCCATCCTGACTAATAGCCATTGATAGCTGCATCCTCCATTAATTTGTCTAGTCTGCTTTTAAAACTGGTGTCCATCACAGCTCCTCTGGGGTTTTTTGTTGTTGTTGTTTTTTTACTCTGTGTACAAATTACCATGTTTCCCAACAGTGTAATCAAAGAGCAAGATGTTGCGGCAAATTCTCCTCTTTCAGATTCTGGATTAGGATGTGCTGCTCCACCTAATGAAACATCATTGTTTGCGATTCTGCCCGGTGAGTGCAAAAAAAGGAGGCGGGGGGGGGGGGGAGAGAGACAAGAAAAGCCACAAGGGTGGGTTTATGTTTCCTCCCATCACCTCTGACCGCCTTGCAGGCTTTACAAGAAATGGGTTTTTTCTTTTTCTTTTCAAAGAACAATAGAGAAGAAGGAGCAGGGTATGGCAGATGTTGCCGAAGAAGGAGTAACACATTGTGACGGAATTAACTGAAGCGTGATTGTGAATGCTATTGGATGTATCCAATGCACTGGAATCAACTGGCACAGTTTAAAGCCACACACACACACACTGTGTATATATATTCCTTTTCATATATTATTAACCACTTTAGCGCAGTTTCAAAGGTGTTCTTTCTTTTCTTTTCTTTTCTTTTCTTTTTAGGAAGAGATGAATTCTGCACCGTGATCCCTTGTAGCAAAGGGGTAGGGCATTTTGTCTAAGCTTTGCGAAAAGGAGGATACATTAGGGGCAGTGGGGGAAATGTACATAGAAAGAAGGAGTTACTGTTCATTTAGAAACACACTCCATAGGTGCAGAAGTAGTGGAGACTGATGTTTGGGGCCAATGAATCATTGCCCCACCCATCTCAGCCACAAGTACATAAGAGGAGCCCACTTCATCAGGCCAATGGCCCTTCCAGTCCAGTATCCTGTTTGCACAGTGGACAACCAGATACCTCTGGGAAGTCTCCAAGCAGGACAGGAGCACAAAAGCACTCTACCTTCCCATGACTCCCAGCAGCTGGTATTCAGAGGCATAATGCTTCCAACAATGGAGGCAGAGCAGAGCCATCACAGTTCATCAATTTGTCTAATCTTCTTTTAAAACAATCCAAGTTAGTAGCTGCCACTGCTTCCTGTGGGCGGGAGTTCTTCCGTTTAGCTGTGTGCTGCATGAAGGACTTCATTTTATCTACTCTCATGGGTTATGAGAGAGGGAGAAAAACTTTCTATCCACTTTCTCCATGCCCTGAATGATTTTATAAACTTACATCATGTCACCTCTTACATGCCCTTCCTCTAAGCTAAAAAAATCCCAAATGCTGGAACCTTTCCTCCTAGGGGAGACACGAAGGAGCCCCTTGATAATTTTAGCTGCCCTTTTTGGAACTGTTTTCAACTCTGCAATATCCTACTTTAGGGGAGGCCTATGCAGGGGCCCTAAGCAAGCCCCCAGCTGCATGGTGGCTTACTGACAGCAAGCCTAACTGTTGGTGCTAGCAATCAGGGTCCTCCTCTTTCATAGTGCTGTGCTAGTAGAACTCAAAAGGGAGGAGGACAGGAGCAAAACTAGGATGAGCTGGCTTTGCTTGCCATTGGTTCTGACACCTCCTACTATTAGTATCACAGCTTTCTGCCCTACCGTTCACAATGGGCACAAGTGTCATAGGAGTTAACTCTTTATTAGCAAAAACACGATCTCCACAAACTTGGTTGAGTGTCAGGCCAATGAGCAGAGCAGCTCATTCCCATGAGAACAAGTTGCCAAGACTGAAAGCCCCCCACCTTCCCACAGCTGTCTAAGTACCCTCCATGAGGAAACGGAGAGGAGATACGGTAGCCATCTTCAAATATATTGGTTGGATTGGCATCTGTCATGTATCATCTAGTTGATATTCCTGCATTACAGGGAGTAGATGACCCTGGCGGTCCCTTCCAGCTCTGTAATTCTATGATTCAGAAGTAGGTCATTCCCAGTTCTGCTACTGCACATATGGTGGCCCTGGGACATTCCACATGCAAAGTCTTTGCACTACTGTTGACCCACTGTCCCTTCCCAACCCTCTCTACAGAGTCAGGCCATTGCTCCATTTCACCAAATAGTCTCCATTTCAACTGGCTCTTGGTTCTGCAAGGTCTCAGGAAGGTCTTCCAAGCCCTGCTTCTTGAACTCCTTGAACTGGAGATGCTGAGAAATGAATATGGGATCTTCTGTATGCAAACAGCACATTCCATCTCTCAGCAATGGGCCTTGTCATACCACTTCCTAGGGTGCCGCATGCTAACAGGAAGGAGGGGACCTCTTGGCCCAATAAATGCCCAGGCTGACTGTAACACAAAAACTACAGGAGACTTCAACAGCAGATCACAAGTCATGTCCCCCTGTTACCTAAATTTATTATCCCTTTAAAAAAAAAGGTTTAGAATGAAGTGAGGCTAAAGAAGGTATTAACCTCCCTTTATCATTGCATTAGTAACTATATTAATTAAAATACTTAATATAATAATATAGTAATTAATAATCATAGAATTGTAAAGTTGGAAGGGACACTGAGGGTCATCTAGTTCAACCCCCTGCAACACAGGAATCTGAACACATGGTTCCTCATCAAGTTTGAAACCATACTGGACCCTGCTTAGCTTTGCAAAGGTGCTGGTAGTTTTATTGATGTACCACTAGGGGAAGAGCCCTTCTGGATTTTGACAGCATCCTAATCTCATGTTGTCAACCCCATGTCTCCAAGTGAAGATCACAAGCAGGAGATGAGTGCATCAGTGGTCTCTTCACTTGAGATTCCAACAACTGATATTTAGAGGTATGCTGCCTCTGACAGCAATGATACAGAATAGCCATCAATGTTACAAGCAACTGATAGCCTCATCCTCCATTGATTTGTCTAATCCTCTCTTAAAGCCAATTGACTCAGTGTCTGTTGTCATCTTTATTCCCCACACTCATTCAACATACCACATGATTTGAAACAAAACAAAAACCACCACCCAAACATCAAGGAAAGCTGCCAGATTTCTGGCTGGCACTGAGCAGTAATAGTCAACAAAAAGAATTGACTACAGCTGGGCACAAGCTGATTTGGGCCAAGTCAAAAGCCAGAAAGATAACATCTTGGCAACAGCCAGCACCCCTTCTGTTCTGGCACTTGGGTATTTATTTTTCTACAAATCCACATGACTAATATTCCTGTGTCGCTCATGGGTTAAGAATTTCATTAAATAAAAATAAAAAAACCCCTAAGAAAAACAGTGATGGAATATGGGCCTATCACTGCACCAGAACAGTGAGCAATGGCTCAAGTCTGTGCATCCACTGGAACTGGACTCTGCATGGCTCTTGATAAAGTCCCTCCTGGGGATTGCTGGAGGATTCTTCTAGGACTCCTGTTCCCACCATTAGCTACGCTGCCTGCACGATGGCACAGTAATCTGGAAAAGCCCCCCAGAGCGCTGCAGAGGGCATGATTGCCCCATTAGAAGGCTGGTGTCATTCAGCAGCCAAGACTCTGAGCTATGAATATGCTCTGAACTTTACCTCTTCCATGAACTCACTATGTGGTCTCAGACAGCTGCCCCTTCTGAAATAGAGCAGCTTAATGGAATGGTCATAAGAATAGAAGAGGAATAATGCTGGACCAGACCAAAGGTGTACCTAAGCCAGGATCCTGTTTCTCAGGGCAAAAGCTGATGGAGGGGTCCTCAGGGACTCATATCTTCCTTTGCTTTGGGCAGGTGATTCAGAAGAAGAAGAAGAGGAGGAGGAGGAGGAGGAGTTTGGATTTGATATCCCACTTTATCTCTACCCGAAGGAGTCTCAAAGCAGCTAACAATCTCCTTTTCCCTTCCCCACAGCAAGCACTCTGTGAGGTGAGTGAGGCTGAGAGACTTCAGAGAAGTGTGACTGGCCCAAGGTCACCCAGCAGCTGCATGAGGAGGAGCGGGGAAGCGAACCCGGCTCACCAGATTACGAGACTACCGATCTTAACCACTACACCACACTGGCTCTCATGTGGACAGCAAGAGGGGATTTGACAACTCATCCAAGGCAAGCCAATAGAGGGGGCCTCGCTGTCTCACTTCTCGGATTCAGGTAGTATTCACAGGCCACTTACCAGCTGAGAGGTTGGCATGGTGCAAATGCACTAGCAGTAGTGCAGGATTGGATCTGTGGGTAGGTTAGCACCACACTCGTGTCTCTGTGGCCTTGCCCCAACCCCTCTCCCATCAGTGTGCAACAGCAACCCGCCTGCCAGAAAGTTTGTGTAGCAGCTCTGCCCCACCTGTTGAGGCACTTCTGGTGGAATAGTTGGCAGTGGAAGCATCAAATGACGATGAAGGGAGAGGGACTCACTGTCTCACCTCTCCTTCAGGTGCAGTTATGCTGGAATTCCCACCAGTGACAATTGCTCTCACAGCTGGGGAAATGAAAGAGGTTTCGGGTATGTACAAGTTCTGCTTCGTGGAATATTTCACAGACAGACAACTTCCTAGCTTCTTGAGATTGTGCCTCTTCAGTTTTGTTAGAAACTCAAATGACTCTTGAGAATAACAACAGAAGTGTAATTATAATGTCGGAGACAACTTAGAAGTGCAGTTGGGGATATCATACAGTACAGTCCCTCATGCTGAAGTGCTTGAGATTTGGAGGAATTCATTTGTAGCCCATTATAAAAATGGTGAGGTCTAAAAAAACAAACACCTATCCACTCTCACCCTGTGGTTTATTCAAGGAGCCTGTTCATCTCACACCCTGGGAGCACACAAAGGCTAAGGGAGCTGGCATCAGGCTGCTCAGCAGTTTCTTATGAAAAGATATCATCCTTTGAATACCATCTAAATGCAAATATATCCATTTTGACTTCTATTAAAGAATGCTGTGAAACATAGTGTTTTGTCCAGAAAGCGGGACAAACTTCCAGCTGGTCAAACATTATTCTTTCCCTCCCCCCCACCCACATATCCCAGGCTCAAAGCAATAAGGCAAAGCTAATGATATATCTTATGCTTACTTCAGAATGTAATTTTATTCTTAGTTTTGTGCTGCTTCCCATCATGATATTGTTCTTATCTTAATGTTGGAAGGAAGAGAAACACTTGCAAATGAAAGAAATAATTAGGATCGCATTCCCCGCCCCTCCGCTGAGCAAGGAGTTAAAATTTGCAAAGTTCATTTTGCCCTCATGAGAGAATACAGTGGGACAGGTATTCCCCCTCACCCAACTGAATAAGAGAGATGGGGGTGTGCTAAGTGGTCCTAGCCCACCCCCCACAGCTCACCATGCTTTCCCATCATGGGATAACTGTGCACAGGGTCGTGGGAGGAAAATGCCTGAATAAGTGTGTTGGACTCCTCCAAACAACTCAGAACTAGTGAAATGTGATTTAGGTCTCACTGAAAGGCAAGCTTACCTAGTTCACACTTTCTGACTTAATACACATGCCGAAATGCAGCCACCCCTCTAAAACATCTCTTCAAATTTTGCCATGCGATTCCCCAGCCAACTAATGTGTGAATTGGTGACTAAATTCAGCAGGGCTTACATCCCATTTGTATACAAACTGCACTAGTACTTTGCTTTTAGGAACACAAAAAACTGCCTTATGTACCAAGCCAGACCACTGATCCATTCAATTCAGTATTGCCTGCACTGACTGGCAGCGGCTCTCTAAGGTTTCAGGCAGAGGACATTCCCAGCCCAAGCTGGAGATACTGGCGATTGAATGTGAGACCTTCTGCATGGAAAGCACACCTTCTATTCTCAGTCTCCATCCCAGTTGCGTGTCGAGGTCCCCAAGCCACCCCCCAAATAAATCACAATTCACACAGAATTTTTGTTTAAGGCTTTTGGCATAATTTTGGCCACAACTTTATTAAAATACATAAATGTGAATGGTTGCTTAGGCATTGGTTATGACTGTCTCTCCCTGCCCAGGGACAGAACTGACTTCCGGATTCCAGAGAAAGCCAGTAAGGGAAAACAATATTGGGGAGAAAATGGATCTGGGCACCAGACCCTCACCTCTCCCCGCATGCTCCCAGGGGCTTGCGCAGCCCAAACCCCATGCCAGGGATTCGGACGAAAGCATAGTGAGCCCCTGGATTCCTTTAATGTAATTCCCTTGCAGCAGCAGCATTGGAGGGGCAGGCACAGCCAACCACTTCCCCTCCACCAACCAAAAAATTAACCATTGCCTAACCTCAACCTTACAAGTTGTGACGATTTGCTACGCAGTAGGCAAAAACCAGATGGCACCAGCCAATCCGCCAAATGGACAGAATTCCTACCAGGCCCCTGCCCTGAAAGCAGACGACCCCATGACAGGCATAGCAAGGTCAAACCCAAGAGCCCCAGATTAGGGAGGGTGGGCGGGTGATTCAGTGCATGCAGCAAAAGAGAACGCTCAATGCTGCATACTCAGGATATAAACCCTTGGTCTATCCCACAAACTGGCAACATCAAAATTTCCCCAGGAACTCAAACAGCCCAATCACTGCTATGGCCATCTATACGATCCTGCCCAGCAACAGAGGGGTGGCCTGTCAGACCCTTCTGCAACACGTACCCTCCATGAAGGAGAACACGCTATCTCCCCCTTCCAGTTTTTACCATTTTCTCCTTTGCTTTTATTGCTGTGTATAAATCTTTACATTGGAATCATTTCAGAATTTTGTTTGTAAAGGCATCATGCGCATTAAAATCAGAGGGGAAATCTGCAAGGAAATTAGTTCTTCAGAACTAGCCAATCAAGTGCCACTGTAAGCTTCCTTTGATGAATATTTAACTTCTAAGGAGCTGTGATGTGGCTGGTGCCAGGATGAGAAAGCAAACACTGCTTTTGTCCCCACAACACCATGATAAAATAAAATAAAATACTCTGCTGATCAGACAGATTAAAGACAAATCAACTACGTCCCATTGAAGAAAAAAGGAAGACATAACATAAGAGGAGCCTGCAGGATCAGGCCAGTGACCCATCTAGTCCAGCATCCTGTTCTCACAGTGGCCAACCAGGTGCCAAAAGCAGGACCCCTCCTGCAGCTTCCAGCAACTGACATTCAGAAAAACTGCTGCTTTCCACGAACGCACTCTTTTAAACAATATCTCAACAGGTGTTAGCACTGCACATACAATTCAGGATGAATGAATCTGTCAATTTGGGTTTCTCTCAGTTTCTCATTTATCTCATGCTCAGTTTCCACATTTTCATATCAGTGTGGACTAGAGGGAACACATCTTCCAATGTCAACATACTAAGAATTCAAGACTTGCAATTACCAAGCAGAAGGTTAGAAGGTTCAGATAAAAGAAAACCCTTCTTCATGCAACATACAGTTAATCTATGGAACTCTCTTCCACAGGAGGCAGTAGTGGCTGCTACCTTAGAAGTCGTTAAAAGAGGATGGGACAAATTCATGGAGCATAAGGCTAAGAATGGCTACTAGCCATGATCAGTATGTTCTACTTCCTCTGTCGGAGGCAGTGCTGGTAGCCACGGGGGAGGGGGGTGCTCCTGTGCTCATGTCCTGCTTTGTGGGCTTCCCATGGGCATCTCATTGGCCACTGTGAGAACAGGATGCTGGACTTGACAGGCGCTTGGTTCAGCAGGGCCATTACATTCTCAGCCTTTCCCAATTAGGTTACCTCCAGATGTGCTGGTTGTGCATGATGAGAGTTGCCACCCAAAACATCTGGAAAGCATCAGGTTGAGAAAGGCTGTGATGTCCACTGAGCTATTCAGAACAATGCTGATCAATGTAAATCTTAAACACTCTTTTCAGTCAGATCGCAAATGAACCCACTACCATTCAGTTTATAGCCAGAATTTCTCTCCACCTCTCTTTCCCTTCCTCAGCGCGTAACTCAAGTAATTGTTTTGGATTTCTGCCTGAAGCATTGCCCTTCGGTAAGTAACACATTTATGTCTCCCAGACTTATTACTGTTCTCTGTAATTTGCTTCTCAGCAGCCACTACAAAAAGAGCCCAAGGGGACATGAGATGGAAGGTGTGGGCAAACGCCTCCTCTCTGGAGATGCTCTGTGGCAACTCTGTTTCTTTCTGTTTTGTTTTACTTTTGTCCCTTGCTGTTCCCACACTTGTCCGCCTGTGCTCAGGGAAGGGCTGAAGCATCTGTTTTGAATGCAGGAGATGCCAGGTTCAACCCACAAAGGCATCTCTAGGAAGGTCTGTCTGAAACCCTGGCGGGGCTGCTGATCAGAGTAGGCAATACTGAACTAGATGGATTAACAGTCTGACTCAGAAAAAGACAACTTCCTATGTTCTTAGGGACAGCAAATATGGCAATCTATCTCTTTCATTTTTCCAGTTTAGTTCACCCTGTTCCCAGGTAAGTTTGCAGTTTGTTTTGGAAAGTCAGCATGAAAAGTCATACATGGTGTGTGTGTCTGTGTGTAAACAAATTGGCTTCCCCTGAACCTTGTGTATTTTTGTGCACTGCTTTCAAGAATATATGCATATATATTTTTGCATAATTTGCATTATTATTATAAATCAACCTTTCAAGCAATCATGGAGAAGTAGCTATATATTTTTCCTGCCATCCCTCAGTTATAAAAAGTACTTCCTAGATAAGTCGATCAACAATACTGGAAAATGGCAAGGAAGGTTTTTACGTTGTCCTTAAGAAAAGAGGAAGTGCCCATCATATTTACACCATATGCCACCTGTGCTACACATTTAAAATAGTAATATACCACTTTCAAGAGCCATGGCTTCTCCTTTAGGAATCCTAGAAACTTTAGTGTGTTAAGGGTGCTGGAATACGGTGCTGGAGACCCCTATTCTCCTCAAAGAGTGACAGTTCTCAATCCCCCTTCACAGGGATCTCTAGAAATCATAGCTCTGGGATGGAAATAGGCATGCCCTAGCAACTCTCAGCACCCTTAACAAACTACAGTTCCCAATTTTAAAAAAACAAACAAAAAAACCCCTACAGCTCCCAGAATTCCCATGAGTCCTTAAAGTAGTAACATGCAATTTTAAATGTATGGTGTGAATGTGGTCATATAGGATGATTTGGTGAAGGATGGGGGACGGGAACAATTCTGATGCTTTCAATACAGTTTTCCCCAATGACTGTGCTGGGTGGGAATGATGAGAGCTGTTGTCAAAAGCATCCAGATAGCTAATACTAGCTTTAAGACTACAACTAGATTTTTATTTTAAAGAATGTCTCCAAAGTCATGCCTGTCATGCCTCAAGTGAAACTGATGAATCAGCTATGATTCAGCAGACATTACCCATATCGTTATGAAGGGATTCCAGCACCAAAACCTGGGATGATTCAGAAAAGAGCTGTGCATTCTTTATCCAAAGGCACTCTCTCTCATTCCCTCTCTCAGGGGTGACCTTCCCTGTGTCCATAATATATCTTTTATATTCATCTTTTTTTCAGACTTCCTCTATGTGGTTTTAAATGAGTATATCTGATTAAAAGTTGGTGAGTTGCTATGGCCTTTGGACACAGCCTCGTGAATTCAAATGACATTTATTACTCCTGCAGAAGCACCTTCTTTGGATATACCAAATCATGGCAATCTATAAAAGGAACAGCTAGTATATTTTACAAGCAGGAGGTGATTTTCCTATTGATTGATTTACTGTGGATTGGTTTCCTTTACACACCTCTCTCCCTCCAGTGAACGAAGTGTGGTCCGATAAAGGACTCCGGGGGGCGTGGCCCTGTCCGAAGCCTATGGAGGTGTGGGCCAAAGGCACGCCCCAGAGCGGTGACCCAGGGGAGTTCCTAGTTGACGTGCCTCAGCAGGAGACTCCCCCACTATGGTGTTAACCCTTCCCATGTCTCCAGCAAATGGGCTGGAGTTGGATAGTCGATAGGACCAATGCCTAAGCCAATGCCTCTCATTCCTGAATTCAATAAAGTTGTGGCCTAATTCGCCCATTTTAACCTTAAATTATGGTGTCTCGTGTCTTTATTTATCCTGGTGGGGGGTGGGAACTCGCCACGCAAAGCCACTTCCGGCTTGCCCAGGAGGTGGTGTTGCGGGCTTCACGCCCACCCCATGCGAGCGGGGGCTGGTTCAGCCCCTGCGAGAACAAGGGAATCCCGGGGCATGGCTTTCCCTATTTAGTGCCGGCGCGAGGAGGCTCGTCCTCTTTTCATCGGCTAGCCCCCACGTTTGCCCGCCCTCCCTCCCTTTAGGTAGGCTTTAGGTTGGTCTCTGACTTTGCTATGGACCTCGGTCTGTCGCCGCAAGGAGTATGGTAGGAATTTTTCCCAATTGGCGATTTACAGCCATTTGGTTTTTCGCCTACCTCGTAGCAACTCGTCACAACTCCTCGGCATTGGCGGCAGGCATTGGTAAGAAGGGGTTAAGTGGATGGGGGGGGAGGAACGCCATCACCCCCCCCCCCCCAGTGAATGAAGGGTGGTCCGATAAAGGACTCCGGGGGGCGTGGCCCTGTCCGAAGCCTATGGAGGTGTGGGCCAAAGGCACGCCCCAGAGCGGTGACCCGGGGGAGCTCCTAGTTGACGTGCCTCAGCAGGAGACTCCCCCACTATGGTGTTAACCCTTCCCATGTCTCCAGCAAATGGGCTGGAGCCGGATGGTCGATAGGACCAATGCCTAAGCCAATGGCTCTCATTCCTGAATTCAATAAAGTTGTGGCCTAATTCGCCCATTTTAACCTTAAATTATGGTGTCTCGTGTCTTTATTTATCCTGGTGAGGGGCGGGAACTCGCCACGCAAGGCACTCAAGGCGGTTTACAATTTTAAAAGACAAAGGACTGGTATAAAAAGTTGAGCGATGGGAGTCCTCTTAGGTAGACGGGCTCTTCAGCAGCTGAATGTACAAGCTTTTCTGGTCTTGGTTTCCTTAAGTCTGCTTTTCCCCAGGGTACTCACATCTCTAAGCAGCCCCAGGGGAGATGGGAGAGGCTGCTTGATTCTTCAATCTGATGATTTTTAGAACTTCTCTGTGCTTTTAGTGACTTATTTGGCATTGCAGTTATCTGAGGTTTTTATTGCAAGCTCCTTTAGGGGGGAAATAGTTTGCGAAAGAGTGGGGAATATAAATAAATGTTTGTAGTGTGCATGTACAAGTGAAAAAGCACCCACGTCCTGAATAGGAATCCCAATTCAAAGGTCCATTGTGTGGAATGAGTATTCCACTTATTATTATTATTATTCCCCTTTTTGTACATGCGGCTGCATACATGCTAAAGTCACATGGGAGTGCAGAACAGCTGCAACAGGGACATGGAATTCCACTTCCTGCCATTCTCCACTTTCTCTTCCTTGATTTGAAAATGCAAATTTCTGGTGTTTAATGTTTGCTGCAAAGGTAAGTTTGAAAGTGTGTGAGCTACAGCTGTTGCAGTCTCCAGCAGTCAAAAAGCTGGCTGAGCATGATTTACCAGTGATGATGGGTAAGGGTGTTCAGTATTCTTTGGCTATTTAGGGGGTGGGGGATAAGTTACACAAAGGTTGTATCCAATGCTAGTCCTACGCAGGGTAGACACAATGAAATGAATGGACCTTACTTAGTCATCTCCATTAATGGGTCTGCTCTGAGTATTCAAGACAACTTGACCTTCTTAGTTTTTAAAAAAGGTTGGGGTTCTGTTTTGTTTTGCAAAAAGATCACATGCAAAGATAATCAATTTGCACAATTTATGCACATGGCTGTATGCATGTCTGTATTTGGCAAGTGTGACCTTTTCTCTCCCTAGACTCTGACACTTTCCTCTCAGAGCATTCACACTTTCACAGAGCACAAACTGTCCTGGTTGTGCAGCAAGCACTAAGCCTCCCTTGCATTCCATTCAGAGTTTTCAACACACTTTCTTACAAACACTCCCCCCCACCCCGCTCTGCAAGTCTCACTAGATCCTTCAGGAAACACTCAGTGTTCTGCTTTTAGCCAGTCCACCACCCTCCAGCCATCTCCCACAGCACTTGCAGTTGTCAGCAGACTCTCAGCACCCTTCATCACACCTTGCAAACTCACAAAGAAGGCAAAATAAAAACCTACTGCCAAAGCCATCATTGACCAAACAGAAGGAGGGAGAGTACAGAGGACGCTTCACAATATGTGATGGGATTTCATGACTCAAGAATGAACCAAAGAGCTACAAATGCTTGCGTTTTTGCCAGCTCCAATTACCTTTTTCTGTCTCATTCTTCCCCATTATCTACCCTAGCTCATAGCACTTGTCGTAGGGGCGGCCTGGCCTTGTTCAACTCCAGCAAACAGGAACGTTAAGAACTCCTTGATCGGATTAGATCAAGAGTGCATTTAGCTCCCTGTTTAATCTCTGGCTCAAAGCCAAAAATGACAGCAGAGCAAGCAAACAGGTGCAGAGGGAAATCTGCTGTTGTGTGTGTTTGCCGGTGGCATCCAGGAATGTATCTACCTGTGAAGGACGACAGCTGTGTGTACCCATATTTCATCATGAATTTTCATAGAAATATAGGAAACTGCTTTATAGTGCATCAGACCATTGGTCCATCTAAACAACTTGGGCCCAAAGTACTTTAAGGACTTATGCTCCACTTTGACTGAAATCATCTAATGGGGCACTTCTGGCAGTTTCCTATGCTCCTGAGGCTCAGTTGGCTTTCACCAGAGGCTGAGCCTTTGGTGTGGCAGGCCCTGCCCTGTGGAATTCCCTGCCACTAGAAGGTTTGGCAGGAAGCACATCTTCGTTCCTTCAGGTGTCATTCAGAAGCTTGTTTTGTGTTCTGACTTGCCATGTCTTTTATGAAAGTGAGGATTATTAATTCATAAATATGTGAATGAATAAATACCTAGCTCAATATCGAAAGCCAGCAGTGCCTCTGCAGATTTTTAGGCAAGATTCTCTTCAAGCCCTACCAGGAAATGCCACTGCAGGTTGAGTCTGGGACCTTCTATATGCAAGGCAGGCGCAGTGCTACTGAGCGAACCCCTAAAAATTATTTATATCAAGATCCAGGAAATCACGAGGTTTTCTCCCTTATTTTGCAGTTGTTGGCAGCAACCAGTTGCCGTCTCTTGCTTTCCCCCTCCCACCCTACCGGCTTGGATTTATTAGCAGCTGGGTTTATTTCTGACTGAAAATGACAAAGGCTTCAAATTGCAATATAGATTTTGACCAAACTCCTACCAAACCTCCCTTGCTTTACTCCCTGACTGACGTCAGCCGAGGCCTTTTATATCAAGACCCTTCATCTTGTGCTGAATGCTATTAAATTATAACGGGGTGGTGCGGGTTTTTCGTTTTTTCGTTTTGTTTTTGCTGACACACCACAAAGCCCTTCCACATTATTCTACAAGCAATTTAATCCTTCCAAAATAGGGGAGGGAGGGTTGGGAGACAAAAATGAAACAGCAGCAATCTCATTTCTGTGCTTCTATTAAACCCCAGGAGGGACCAGCTTGTTTTGCTTTTAAACTCCTCTAACCATCTGGTTTTGATCTGCATGCAAATCAATCATTAGGTGCACTTATTGGCTCGTTTGTTACATTGCACCTTTATTATATTGTCAGATTAATGGAGCAAACCTTTCCCAGCGTGATCTAGCTTAGCAGCCAAAGTCACCATGACGTTAAACCTAACATGAGCCCTTGTGCAGTTGGTGGTGCAGAGACAACTGCATTGGGACTGTGGCCACTCTCTGAATCAGACATAGGCTTCCATGGGGTAACAGAATGGCATCACGTGGGGTTACCATACGTCCAGAATTTCCCGGACATATCCAGAATATCGCCTTCATCAGCAGTGTCTGGACGGAATGTCTGGAAAAAGCCTTGCTGATTTCCCCTTAAAATAGCTCAAAAGTGGCTGCTTCTTATTTGGGCAATCTTGCCAACAACTTTTCTGTCAGATTTTCACCATCTGAAATATGGCAACCTTAGCATTGCTCCTCCTTCACTGTGTAACCCAGTGATGGCCAAACCTGGGCCTTTAGCTGTTTTGGGACTACAATTCCCATCATCCCTGACCACTGGTCCTGTTAGCTAGGGATGATGAGAGTTGTAGTCCCAAAATAGCTGGAGGGCCAAGTTTGGCCATCACGGGTCTAACCACACAGTTTGGACTACAATTTCCATCAGCCCCCAGTGAGCAATGTGCTGGCTTGGGCTGATGGGAGTTGTAGTCCTAAAAGTCTGGAGGGCACCTGGTTGGCAAAGGTTGCCTTAGCCTATGTTGGTGTAATAGAAAAGGCAGAGGAAGGAGCAGGGGCGCAGGAAGAGGGGTGTGGGGTGTGTGGCCCACCCCGCGTGTAATCCTTGAGGGGGGGTGACCAAATGGCACACTGCGGGGGGTGGCACTCTCTCTTGGGAGTGACATGGTGGCTTGGGGCCCCGCGCTGCCCGAAATGGCAGCATGGGGCTTGCATCCAGCCGGCGGACTCTGTGGGCAGCTCACTGCACTGCCCCCCTGGGTGGATCACCGCAGCACCCCCGTGCACAGATCACCCCGCCCCCATGGGCGGTTTGCCCTGCTGCTGTTGCTCCAGGTGTCGGAGCAGCTAGCTACGCCCCTGGGAAGAAGGAAGCTAGCAGAGTCCATGCAATGCCTTATTTCAACTGCAAGAAGGCTCACACTTTTCTATTTTTCCTAGAGAAAAATGCTTAGAATTATAGAAGGGACCATGAGGATCATCTAGTTCAACCCCCTGAAATGCAGGAATGGGATGGGGCTTGAACCCTGAGATTAAGAGTATCATGCTCTACTGACTGAGCTATCCAAAAACTGATTTCTGTGACAGACCTCATATAGGCAGCTCGCAGTCCAGTGTGTGAATTGGAACATAGGTGTGTGGTGTTTTTTTATTGAGTTTATATCCCACCTTTCTCTCCAGGGGAGCCGAAAATTAGCTGAGAGGGTCACCCAGTGACCTTCATGCCAGAGTGTAGATTTGAACCTTCATGTCCCTAATTTCAATGCTCTCAATTGAATTTCACATTTTTATTTTTGTGATGAAACACATGTCTCTGAACCCAAATCAAACAGCTTTCTTTTAAAAATTAAAAAGCCCTCTTTTTAAGAATGTGCAAAATTAAAAGAGGGGCCACTCCCTTACTTACAAGTAAGCTTTGTCGTGGCTAAAGTGGCAGTAGCACACTTCCTTAATAATAATAATAATAATAATAATAATAATAATAATTTATACCCCGCCCATCTGGTTAGGTTTCCCCAGCCTGTCTGGGTGGCTCCCAACAGAATTAAAAGCACAATGAAGCATTAAACATTAAAAACTTCGCTAAAAAGGGCTACCCTCTTCTTTGCCTCATTCTGAAGAAGGAACAGGGGCTCCTTCCTCAGTCCAAGGCATCCTGGAAGTGGTGCACTGTGAGAATGCCTTGCCATCACTACTTTTCCAGGGTGCTGGGACATTCTATGAAAAACACTTTAAAAGTTCCAAGTAGTTCAGAGCAAAACAGAGAGAAGGGGGCTAGAAGTTAAGCAGTGAGAAGGGGGCATCTCTGGCTTGTTTCACCTCAGGCGGCACCGTGCCTTGCACCAGTGCTGGGAAATGAGATGGCATGCACTTCTGAAAGAACCAATTCAACATCAATACAGGCCAGGAATGAATCTATCCATCCTTTCCTGATTGTGGTACCCAACTCCCGCGGGCTCCCCAGGCTTGCGGATATCTGCTTCAGCGCGCCCCGGGCTTTGGGCAGCAGGTGTGCACCGACCCCTCTCGCTCTCCAGGCTTCAGCGAAAGCCTGCATTCACCCCATAGGACGCACGCACATTTCCCCGTCATTTTTGGAGGGGGAAAATTGCGTCCTATAGGGCGAAAAATACGGTAAAACTCCAGGGTTTCCTCTTGTGCAATGGGACCGCCTTCCTCTTTCCTCTGCATTCCCCCAAATCTGTCCTAGGGGTTGCCTCAAGCCTCCAGAGCAGAACTGGGAAGGGCATGGGGCACGTGAGGGGTGGAGGGAGGAAAGAGAGGAGAGTTATTTTGCACAAGCATAAATTCCTGCACTGATGGGACACTTTAGTTGGATACCACTATGTAGTTCCCATCCTGTTCGCACTTCATACCTTGCCAGGTCAAGAGAACCCCAGGCCCTAAGATTTCAAGGTCCAGACCTCAGACCTAAGGAGCGGCCGCTGGTGAAGCTATGGGGGGCAGGCCACTGGTGATGTCATGGGGTGAGTCCTGGAGACAGAAGTTAGTTGGGAGAGAAGAGCGAAGAAGGACAGCCCAGCCCCCGCCCCCCACAAGTGTCTATGTTATAATTTGAAGCTAGCCTTTCACTTGGAGATCTGGCAGCCTTATACCAAATACATGTGTCTCCCAACAGGGAGTTGATCTCCGTCTAAGAGTGAGGTAAGAAACATCTGTCATGTTTAGGAGGGAGAACTTTGAAGTCATATGAGCATCCATGCTGTTCATGGGAAATCTATTCCCTCTCATTCTTACAGATCCTACTACAATATTTTGATGGGAGTGGAGAGAGATGAGGGAAGGAACAACATATCTTGGGACTTGATACGCACAAGAAATCAGTTCCTCATCAAAGCAGCTGCATTGGTTTGAAGGGCTACTCCTCTGATATATAAACTGCCATTGCTGCTGATTGACATAGATAATAAAAATGACGCACCCACTTAAATTCCTAATCATATCTTTTTTTAAAGAAACAACAACAGCAGCTAAGATACAATAAGCTTCTCTGTGGAAAAAGCAAGTCCTGGGGGTGTTCTGTTTAGTATGTTCTCCATTTCCCTGATGGCTATCATGTTCTAGGGTTGCTTTCCTTTGGATGAGGGAGGGAGGGAGCACCCTGGAGATGCGCAGTGTTTTTGTAATATTTACATGCCATAAGCAGAGCAGAAGTGAAAGCAAATCACATGCGTGCTCCTACAAGGCTTAGGTGTAGGCCACATTCAGGCCATACACTTAAAGCACTATGGGAACCGTAGTTTCTTAGGGGTGCTGAGACTTGCTAAAAGACACACACACTCCAAACACATTCCTCTCCCAGAGCTACTATTCCCAGAATTCTCAGGGAAGAGGGATTTACTGTTAAACCAGCTCTTGGAGGGAAATAGCAGTTGCCCAAGAATTTTCAGCACCCTTAACAAACTACAGCTCCCAGGATTCCTTGGGGGAAGCCATGACTGTTTACTGTAGTATTATAACACTTTAAACAAATGGTGTGAATGTACCCTACTTCATGCCAGATCTCCAGAGTGAGGCCTTGTTCCCTTAAGGTGTTTTCAGGCTTCAGTCGTCTCAATACTCCTCTCGGTTCTACATCAGCCAAACTGTGCATGGCTCTCTCTTTGCATGCATACTTGCCCCCAGCTCCTAATGGGGCCATGTTAGGGAGAGGGTTGCCTTCCCAAGGCACTGATAGCCATCTCCTTCAAAAACTGTCAAGAGAGATCTTGACCTGTCTCTAAACCCAGGGAAGTGCTGCAGTTCCTTGGATGTAATCTGTTGATGTGAATAGCATGTTGGGCAAGGAGGACAGAGCCCCTTCTCTCCCCACTCTCTCTCTTTCTGACATCCCATAACAATATCAGGAGAGAGCTGTATCAACGGCCCATCTAGTCCAGCATCCTTTTCTCACAGTACCCAATCAGATGTCTGTGGCAAGCCTGCGAGTTGGACCTGAGAACAAAAGCAAACTTCCCCACTTGTGATTCCTGGAGACAGTATTCTGACAGTGGGGGTGGAACAAAGTCACCTTGACTAGTAGCCACCAACACAACCAAAACAAAGGAGAAAGTCTCCTATAATTTCCTCCATGAATTTGTCTCATCCCTTTTTTAAAGCCATTCATTCTGGTGGCCCACACAGTAGGAGAAATGTCCCTAATTCAAATTTGCAATGTGTGAACAAACACTTTCTGAATTTTCCAACACCTAGCTACATTGAATGTTGAATGCTACTGTTATGAGAGAGGGAAAAGAACGTAATGCCCATGAAATGCAAGGGGGAAAAAAACACCACTTATCCTTATTCAATGATGCTACAAGATCAGAAGAGCGTCTTGGACTTAAGAACAGAATGTCCTGGAGTTCTTCCTTTAGAAATGCTCCAAGGCATTCCTTGCTTCTCTCTCCTGCCTGCTCCGTTTTAACTCAGCCGTATAAATGAACAATTAAAGCTGACTTTTTTATTTTTATTTTTTAAAAGAAAAAGTTAGTGTGACATTCAAATAAAGTGCCCACCCAAGTTGAAAAAGACGCTGGGCTCAGATTCTTCCTACCCCGAAAGTTCTGAGAATATTAATAACTGAAAGACTCCCAAAAGGCCCAGAAGAAAGTTTGCAGGCATGTATTTAAAAATTAATTTTAAAATTATAGAGAAAATGGTTGATACCCTACCAAAAAAAAAAAAAAAATAATTACCCACTCGGTGTCATAGGAACAAAGTACTACCTCCTTTCTGACACAGAATTCTTTTTTTAAAAAAGTGAAGTGAGCTCTAAGTTAATAGCAAACCCCTTTTTTGCTTGCAATGAAACTTGAAGAATTTCCATGAAAAATGTCAGAAATGTCTCTCTTTGTATTGCAGAAAACTTTGACCATTCCACCCCTCATTTGTAGCTAGGGGTGCTGGAGAATTATGGCCTGAACAGAAAATGTATTTTCCAGTGCCCATCTTTTCGTCCCATGTTCAAGATGGAAATCAGTTTGGTGAAAATGATCAGTACCGTGGTACCTCTGGTTACGAATGTTTCTGGTTATGAATGCTTTAGGTTATGAGCTTCGCTAACCTGGAAGTAGCTGCTCCTGGTTGCAAACTTTGCCCCAGGATGCAAACAGAAATCAAGCGCCAGAGGCAGACGAGCAGTGGGAGGCCCCATTAGCAAAAGCGCACCTCAGGATAAGAATGGCTTCAGCTTAAGAACGGACCTCCTGAATGAACTAAGTTCGTAACCAGAGATACCACTGTACTAACAGTTGCTGATGTTGCTTTCAGAGTGCAAAAAAGAAGCAATTAATTACTCCCCACCCCCTGGTTGGATCGTTCTTTCCTTTGCACTGAAGTAAATGGTCTGGAATGAGAGAATAGCAATGTAATCCACCCAATCAAATTATGTAAATTATGTAACATAATTTCATCACAGTCAACCGCAAGTCGATTAACATAGTCTTGGGTGGTGTGCAAACTGCAGCGGAATGGAAACACTGCTATGTGCAACAAATGCAGGGCAGAACAGAAAAGAGTGCCTTCTCACACTGCTACCTCCTTCTGCCACATTGAGAAGTCTTCAAATTAGCAGAACAGACGTCTTATTCCCATCACATTATCATATTTCTGCTCTTCCTTCCCCCTCAAAAAAATCAGATCCCTCAGGAGAATATTTTCTTCTCTCTCCATCAAAAAAATCCCCCTCAAACAGAATTTGACATGTCAGAGTCTAAATTGGACTTTGCTCAGAATAAAATACATTCAGAATTACATAACACAGATGTAAAAAGAGGTTTAGGGGCGGGGAAAATCAATGAATCAAACTAGATCAAATCTCTCTCCCCCACTCTTGTACGGCATGACGGCAGGGAGGCTTTCGATGAGGCGTTGAATTAACAGGAGAGTGAATCTGTTCACCACGAAACACAACTGAAGGAGAATTTCATTCAGCTCTATCATTGCCAATATGTGGCTCTTGTGCTTACAGGATGGGGGAAAGAATGTTGCTTTCAGCTCATGACTGCACTATTGACTCAAAAGCCGGGGAGGGGGTCCACTTTTTAGAGCAGAAAGGGTTTGCAGCAAGGCAATCTCATTTGAGGGCCTGGAGTATCCACAATCTGACCTGGGATTTTTAAGATTCTGTACATAATGCTGAGGACTAGCAACTTGATGTTCATATATCACACACACAGAGATATATATACAGAGATATAATTTAGGAGGCAGTTCTCTCAATACGCTTCATTGTTAATCCATCCCCGATACAGCAAATGCCTTAAACGACTTCATACCATGAAAGGAGCCGGACTTTTATGTGCAGATAAGAGCTTGCAACTGACCCAGCCCCATCTATTCTTCTGAGATCTGATATCACAGCCAAAGCAAGTCGATTCTGCAGGTCCAAAACATATCCGGGCACAGACATTCGTTTTGCAAGAAGTTAATGGATTTTGCAAGTGCAATTAGCTTTAATCTAGATGTCAGAGCCTGCCTGTCATGCAACCCTAGGGCCCGTGACATTACAAAGGGAAGGCTGGTGCCCTTAGCACCCATTATGAGATCATTAAATAATTTGTGAATGTCAGCCTGGAATGGTAAAAATCTCATGAAAGAGGGGTTGCAATATAATAAAGGAGAACAGAGGGATGGGTGTCCCTGTTGTTGTCCACCTCCCCTAGTTGTCTCCTTCCTGGACGAAATCCATTGCAATCCTCTGGTCAGCGTGAGGGTCTGTTCCATTGGTGAACAGAGGCACAGATGTGGCACTTAGTGTGCATTCAGGAGGGGGCTTATTTTGCTGATTATAATGGTGGCATTTACGCCCCACTTTCTAACATTCATTTCACACTGCAGTAGAATACTAAACAATGTTGAGGACTTTTGATTTACAGTTAGGGTTTATCCACCCTTACTTTTTGCCTTGCTCTTTGCAGACACAGGTCCACACTTAAAAGTACAATGTCCAAGTGTTTGTTTAATTTTAAGTTTTTTTGTCCCGGAGCGCTCCCCATGAAAACCTACTCTTTAGCAGTCAGTTGAAGCAAATGTCAATTTGAGTTTTAAGTGGATTGCTCTTTACTCTATTACAGGCCAGCATGTGGAATATACCCCAAGTTTGGGATTGTTAATTATTTTTAAAGAAGGGCACTCTGACCTTTGCTATAAAGAACTGTGTAATTACTTTTCTTTCAGTAGCATCATACCTTCTAGTGGTGCAGAATTGGAAAGAACGGGAACATCTGTGTATCTCTTGTTGGAAACAGAATGTACTGTGTATTGCTGTTTCAGAAAGAATTAACAAAGAGATTACATGCATTGAATATGATGTAGACAATTTTGTTGAAATATGGCATTCCTTTTATAAAATACTTTACTGATAACCTTGAAAAATGGAAACTACTGAAATCACAGGTTGGATTTCAGCAAATTTAACTGGTTTGATCCTTCCTGGAGAGGGAAGGAGAGTTGGGATTTTATTTTCATATTTTGTAGTCTGTACTAAGGAGAAACATACCTCTCGTGAGATTAAACATTCTTAAATTTCAAGAAAAAGAACCTGCAAGCATCAGATCCCTTGGAAAACCCTTGCAGGAGCAAACCACTGGAGAGCACATGAGCACTACTTACAGAAAACGGGGGTTCCCAAGCTGTGACCCTTGTCACAAGGAGCGATGTTACAAACACATGCATCCCTATGGAAGTTTGGAAAGTATGTGTGTCTATGGCTTGGAATTTCTGCTGTGTAATCAGGTGAGTTGTACTCAGAGTAGACCTGATAGAATTAAAAGATCTAAGGTCACAGCCACATATACATTTAAAGCGTATAATAGTACCTCAGGTTAAGAGCTTTGCTTCAGGATGAGAACAGAAATCGTGTGGCGGTGGCGGCACAGCAGCAGTGGGAGGCCCCATTAGCTAAAGTGGTACCTCAGGTTAAGAACAAACCTCCAGAACGAATTAAGTTCTTAACCCGAGGTACCACTGTATTGTGTTAGGGGTGCTGGAAAATGTAGCTGTGGGTGGAGTCTCCTAACAACTCTGTTCCCTTAGCAAACTGTGGCTCCCAGGATTCTTCAGAGTGGAAGCCATGGCTGTTAAAGGGATATAATAGTGTTTTCTCTGTACCATGTGGATGTGACCTATGTCAGCCATTCCCATTAATTTCAGAAGTCTAGTCCAAGTATGTTTAACCATGGGTGCAGCCCTCTGACTTTGTCCCAGGCTATAAGGAAAAGCACTGTGCCAGCTTCCCTTTCCCTTCCTCACTCCAACAGCTGGGAATAGTATCTGACATTGCTCTTTGGAGATGTTGCCTCAGGCGCTATCACATGGCTTACCCATCTGATGGGCTATCCACACTGCCTTGACTTTTGTGATGTAACTCCAGATTGCTTTCCAGCCCAGAGGAATGTATTGCTGAACTTTCAGGCTCATTTGTTTCCTAAGCTGCTTCTCAATGTGTTCAAATCAATAAGCAGAACATTCTTCCCATCACAACTTGTGATGATGCTATGGGTGGTGGTGTCAAAAACATGCTTCGCCTGCTTACAAATCAAGGGCAGAAACATCCTACCTGTCCATCCCAAGCATTTTCTTGTTCACTTTATTAAGGCAACCTCAGATGGAGGGGTGGGGAAGGTAGAAATATAGGACAGCAAGCAATAACGTATCTATGCTCATTATATGCAAGCTGCAGTTACTAAAACAGCTATTCAACTGATAGTAGACAAAAATGTCTTCCAAAGTCGCTATTGGCTTTAAGGCACTATTGCAGAAACCCATTTCTCTCTCCAGTGTGCCCATCGTATACTCTCATGCTGGCATTCATCATCCAGTTAAGATGAATTATTGAATTGCCGAAAGAAAATTAAAGTGAAAAGTGGATAGTGATACTTTCTGGTGCCCCTACATGCCACCCTTAATCGTACATTATACAAACCCATAAAAAATTAAAAGTGACCGTGTCTACACAATTACACCTAACTTGGCAGAGAGGAATTGAAATGCCAAATGAAATAAATCGCGTCATATCTGGGGCTTATCGCACATAGATAGTCATGTATATATAATGATAAAATCCTCTCTCTGCTAAGAGGCACAAGGAGAAGCCTTCACCTTTTGAAGCAAAGAACCTCAACTTGTGCAACGCAAGGTGTACAATTTTTATTTATTGCTTTTTTATCATCTGCAGGAGCCAGCATGGTTTCATGTCTTTCCTGGGGCTGTAATTTGCCTCCATTCTTTGTTATCCACAGCAGACAGAAAGCGTTCTTACACTTATTTATTTATTTCCACTTACCTTCCCAGCTCTTAGCATATTACATGCATTAAACTCAAGCAGAACACTATCAAATTACAGCCAGCAAATGATGAAGAAAGGAACAGAACATCTCTGGGAATGGAGAAACCACTGCCAGTCTGTACTTGTGATTTAAAAATAAAATAAAACAAAACAATCTTCTCCCAAAAGAAATACCTGCCCGCAGACTGTCTCGCTAGATAAACGAGTCCCTTGGGCCTTATCCGGCCCGTGGGCCTTAGTTTGGGGACCCCTGCTCTAGTTATCTCCCGCTTGGACTACTGCAATGCGCTCTATATGGGGCTACCTTTGAAGGTGACCCAGAAACTACAACTAACCCAGAATGCGGCACCAGTCTGGGAACAGCCGCTGAGACCACATAACACCGGTCTTGAAAGACCTACATTGGCTCCCAGTACGTTTCCGAGCACAATTCAAAGTATTGGTGCTAACCTTTAAAGCCCTAAATGGCCTCGGTCCTGTATACCTGAAGGAGCGTCTCGAACCCCATCATTCAGCCTGGACTTTGAGGTCCAGCTCCAAGGGCCTTCTGGTGGTTCCATCCCTGTGAGAAGTGAGGTTACAAGGAACCAGGCAGAGGGCCTTCTTGGTAGTCACACCTGTCCTGTGAAACGCCCTACCATCAGATGTCAAAAAGATAAACAACTATCTGACTTTTAGAAGACATCTGAAGGCAGCCCTGTTTAGGGAAGCTTTTAATATCTGATGAATTATTATATTTTTATGTTTTGTTGGAAGCCGCCCAGAGTGGCTGGGGAAACCCAGCTAGATGGGGGGGGGGGGTTATAAATAATAAATTATTATTGTTATTACTATTATAGGAACACAGGAAACTTCCTTGCACTGAGGCAATCTGCTTGTCCATCTGGGTATTGTCAACACGGACTGACGATGGCTTTCCAAGGTTTCAGATAGCCATACCTAGAGCTGCCAGAGATTGACCCTGGGATCAGTGGCAGACTTTGGGCTCTCAAATTTCAGCAGCGGCACCCTGTGTGATGCTAAAATTCTGTTTCCCCTTACCTCTCACACAACATTTTCTACAGCATTGTTTTGGCACTCCCTGCAACACAGTGCCCAGTGCGGCCGGTCATGCTATCCTAAAACTGCCTCTGCTGGGACCTTCTGCATGCAAAGGTGATGCTCTAATATTGAGCTTCAGCCACTACCTTCAAAAAATCTTGCCATGGGTGTAATGCAACTTAGCAAGCATGACATCATGTTCCAAGCTAGCTCATGTTTCCACTTGGGCTGAGAGTGCAGTCATGTGCAGGAGAGGTGTGTTACAGGGAATATAATCACACCACCTTTCCAAAGATGGAATTACTACTCTGTGAAGAAAGGCTGCAGCATTTGAGAGTTTAGTTCAGAGAAAAATATAAGATGTGACATGATGGAAACTTATAAAATGATGCAAGACTTGGATAAAGTGGATAAAAAGATGCTTTTCTCCCTCTTATAACACCAGAAGTTGTGGACATCCAATGAACTGAAAATCGGAAGATTCTGGACTGATAAAAGAACCTCCTTCTTCACCCAGCACCTTGTTAAACTATGGAACTCCCTTCTACAGAAGGCAGTGATGGACACTAACCTGGATGGCATTAAAAGAGGATCAGACAAGTTCATGGAGGAGAAGGCTATCAATGACTACTGGCTACAATGGCTATGCTATCCATCTATGGATGGAAGCAATAATGCTTCTGAGTTGGTGAAAACCACAGGAGGTGAGAGTGCTGTTGTACTCAAACCCTACTAGAGGGCTTTCCACAGGCATCTAGATGGTCACCATGGTAACTGTATTCTGGACTAGATGGACTTGCTTTGGCCTGATCCAGCCAATGGAAAACCAAGCAAGACCTGAGCACAAGAGCACTCTCCCCTCCTGTGGGTTCCAGCAACTAATATTCAGAAAAATCACATAACGATCACCTGAGGCCCTTCTCTGTGTGCTTGATATGTGGGAGATCCAGAATGGCAACACAAAAATGGGCCTTTACTGCAGTGGCTCCCCGTTTATGGAATGCTATCGCCAGGGAGGCTCACCGGGTACCTTCATTGCATAATCTTTAGGTGCCAGGCAAAAAGGTTTTCTATAACCAGCCACCTCTGGCTGATTAACATTCTATGCCCTTTTAAATGTGTCTGTGTTCTCATTTTATATATTTTTGTTGTGAACCACCCTGTGATCTTCGTATGAAGGGCAGTGTGCAAATTTAATTATTATTATTAATAATAATATTGCCTTTGACTGTAGTCTTTTGGCGCCTGCTAAAAACAATTTTGTTTAGACAATCCTACCCAGTTATGTAGAATGTTGATGTGTGTTTAGCTAATTATTTATTTAAGTTATTTTTGAATGCTCTAAATAGCTGTTTTTAACTTGTTTTAGTGATAAATTTTATTGTTTTATTTGTTTTGCAAACTGCTTTGAAGGTTGGTTGGTTGGTTGGTTGGTTTGCTTGTTTGTTTTTTATAATCAAGTGCTATATAAATGCTATGAACTGAATAAATAAATGCTTAAAAGAAACTCTCAAGTCTTTTTGGGTTCTTTCCAGATCCAGAAAAGTAATGTCCCTTTCAGTACCTGCAGCACCATGATCCCAGATGCTTACCTCCCCATCCCCTTCCCCCAAATTTCCTTGGGAGTGGGCACATCAGTAGAAGCATTGATACTGACAGCAGCAACCACTTCCTTCTCACCTGCCACCATGCCTGCCTTATTCTGTCAAGGCACCTAGAAGACAGCTGAAAACAGCAGTGTTTCAGATACAAGGAGGAGCCATAGGAAACCAAGTTCCCCAGGGATCCCAAGTCCAATGGTAGTGGGTTGTGAACAAAAATCAAGGCGAATTGATCCCAAAGGATCTCCACTTGCCTTAAATGGACATGAGGCATTTCAACTGGACAAGAGTCTGTATCTTGCTCCATCGCTGTTCAAAACATGGTCCATTTCCAACCCCCCTTTTTTAGCTGTCAAAGCAAAGAAGCTGGAAATAGTGCATTAGCTTTGTAGCATAATGATCTTTGGTTTTTTTGTTTCAGCTCCAGCTGCTTGCTGACGATATTAATTTCTGCGTTCTCAGAGGCTTAACAAAGCAATTACAGCAATGCACTTGCTTCTGTCGAGACTTAACGAAGGAATTATATTTCTCATGAAGCCAACATCAAAGTTCTATCAAAACCTCTATCCAGCGAAGCATTTGGAAATGCTTCCTTTTACAAAACAATGTCTCTTTCCATTAATGAAAGGCTTCTAATATTTGTACCTGACACAAAGTGAGATACGTTTTAAAAACTCCTCTTAAGAAGATCTCCATCTTCCTTTCATGCTGCACCAGAGATTAAGAGACTTCCTTTCACAAAAACACTAAAAGCGGTGTTCAAAAAACTAATAATTAGTGGAAGCTTGTCTACCAGGGCAACACAATGGTCTTATCCTGCCATCCCAACTGTCTGCCTTCTTACTTGCAAACAGTTCAGGGGGCAACAGCACCAATCAGCTTTCTCCTCCTTAGTCACAGTGCTGTCTCCCCTGGAACTAAGCAGGGACGAGGATGGAGACAAGATTAGAATTAGCTCTGAATTAGAATTAGCAGGAGAGGGGAGAGGACAAGCAGCCAAGATGAGGCAGGCTGGTGAGGAGGCACAGGTGTCTCCCTATCCTGCTCCCCTCCCCCCTGGTCTCGCAGAAGCAGAAGAGGTGTGGTGAGGGAGGAGCAAAGGCAGGCACATCAGCATAGTCTCAGATGCTTGGGAGGGACCCGGGAATGGAGGAGACTTAGGCAGCTGTGGGAAGGTGAGAACCTTCAGTCTCCACAACTGCTTCATAGGGGCAAGAACTACCGGAGATGAGTTGCTGTGCTCATTAGGCCTGACACTCCTGTGTCAATCGTGTTTTTGTTAAAAAAGCGTTAACTCCAGATTGCATGGTATGATTTACTGCTTCCCCTCCTCTGACATCTACCTCTGAGTAACATATCTCCCCTACAATGGGACTTCCTGTGGGAATGTTCAGGGTGGCAGAGGAGGATATATTGTTTATTAATATCCTTCCTAGCTTACACTAGCAAGTTCCTTTACTTAGCAGAGATTACATTCCCTTCTCTCACAGTAAAAAACTAGTTGCAAACTCGTGTGAGTTTCTTAAAACAATACACAACTCAATCTGGCTTGTCCAGATTGAAATGTGTTCTAATATTTTCCTGGTAAGACCCCTTGAATCCCTCCTAAAAGAATAAAGACACCACTGTCTTATTCATAAGCAAAAAGAGAGAGAAAGTTTACTCACGATCAGGCAGAGCACAGTGTGATCCCTGAAGGCAGGCTTAAGGCTTAAAGTTACAAACTTATACTAACAGGATGATAAAGAAGACGACCTGGGGGACTGCTTGGCTGGCTGCCAGCGGTTCATTCCAGGAAGTTCACAGGACGAAAAGAAGATGGAAAAGAGAGAGAGTGGCAGCATGCCTTGGCCTTTTAGCAGGTCTGGAAAGGGCACATCCACCTGCTAGTCACATGCAAGAGGAAGGATGCTCCAGCCCAGGAGGAACAGGAAGATTCGACTGTCTGGACCAAACATTCCCTTGCATGTCCACTCTAGCAAAACAAGGAATGTTGTATTTGACTGCTCCCAGTGGATTACATCCCACACTTCCTTGTATGTAAATAGCCATAAGATCAACCTGGACATTCTCTATGTATGTTAGTTCCTGTCCATTTCCAACACGCACACACACCCACACCCTGGTTTTAAAAAATGGTGTCCTAGGTGTTGCCAAACTGCAACTCCCACCATTCCTGGCCATTGGACACAATTGCTGGGGCTGCTGTGAGCTGCAATTCGACAACATCTGGAGGACCAAAGGTTTCCCGTTCCTGGAGTGAAGCACTGTTTTGGGATTGGCCCTCTTATTTTCCATAGCAGCAGACAGCTGGCCAGGACCTTGGCAAAAGAAGAAAAAGAACGAATGACTTCAAGGCCAATCTTATCAGCAGGAGGCAGCCTAAATGGCAGCAAATATATCACAGTGGGGAGTAAGGAGAGATAATTAAATCCAGTATGGTTTAAGCAGAATAGCAGGTGATAGGCGCAGCTGCACAGATGACAGGTATGCTACTGAAAAGCTGAAATACAACACAGACATGCACATCAAATCACAAACTCCTGCTGGAAGAAGATTGGAAAACAAACAGGCAGAAACAGATGAGATTTTGGAGGATTCTTCCCCTTTTCTAAAAAGAGGAAATGGGATGAGGTGGAGCGTGGCTCAGTCAGTAGATCATGAGACTCTTAATCTCAGGGCCTTGGGTTTGAGCCCCACACTGGGCAAAAGAGTCCTGCATTGCAGCGCCCTCATGGTCTCTTCCAACTCTGCACTTCTATGAACTATGATTTTTAATGAACACAGGAAGCTGCCTTACACTGAGTAAGACCATTCATCCACCGGGTTCAGTGTTGTCTATTCAGACTGGCTCAGTTCCCCAGGATTCAAGACAGGAGGTTCTCCCAGCCCTACTTTAATTGAACCTTGGAGCAAACCTGAGATCTTCTGCATGCAAAGCAGGTGTTCTGGCACCAAGTTGACAGCCACTACCTTCTGTGGGAGCAAATTCAACCATATGCTATGTGAATAAGTACCTTTTTTTGCTCATCCTAAATCTTCCAATATTCAGATTCCTTGGGGATGGTATTCAGCTAAGCTTATTCAGAGTAGACTCACTTAGTTCATTCATTAGTTGGATTTTAGTGAACTCTCATTCATTGGAGGATTTTAAACAGAGGTCTAACAGGATGATCTAGTTGAGATTCCTGCATTGCAGGAGTTGCAGGGGGTTGGACTAGATGGCCCTTGGGGTCCCTTCCAACTCCACAATCCTATGACTCCACCCTGGATCTCCATGAATTCAAAACTTCACAAGTTGGTTTATTCCACTTCTCCAAAGTTTCCCTAAAGTTTCACATGGCATAAAAGCCACTTCTAGAAAACTAATGGAACATGGTGCATGTTTAATGCTAATTTCTATGTAGTTTGATTCTAGAAAAATCCCTTTGCAGCCCTCGTGGCCTGGAATATCATGAGAGTAAAATGGCAAAATATGGGCCTGCATACTAGCATACAGTTCTTTCATGTTTTCATATGGGGGACAGAAACTTGTATGTGTGGAAATGGTGGGGGAGTAGTGTCATTGTCCAATGACATTCTTTGATGTGTCACACTATGCCCACTGATGTGAATGAAATTTAGCACAACATTCCAGTATATCAGTTGAAAAGCAGGAGTTTCATAATGCAAGATTGGCCAATGGCCCACAGTGCATCCAGCTTGCTTCCAGAATGGACCAACAGTCCACTTTCTCTATACCATGCATAGCTCTGAGGCAGGCAAGCCTACCCTCTCTCCTGTGTTCCCAGAGCTATGCCATAAGGATGCCATAAGGATCTGTGAGATACAATATGTGAGGCGTGTTGAACACTTGAGCTGTGCTATATAAATGCTGTGAGTTGTTATTATTAGCATCAACAAATTGAATAAACCATGCTAATAAAGCACGCTTCGTGATTCATCATTGAAGGGCACCATTCCGCAACAAGGCATCGTGATGCTGCGGTTTTGCCACCAGATAGGATTTTGAATTTCAATCCAGAGGCAGTTGTATCTGAGTGATCTTCAGATAAAAGGCATGATAAAGATGTTCATTAAATTAATCTAAATGGGCCTGCGGCAATTTAGTCTCAAGTAAGAAAATTAATTGCGTCATCTGAGTGGCAAATGCATCTAATGCAAAAAATTTTTTAAAAAAATAACCGTATCTGTGGCAGCTGCAATTCAAAGCTTGACAGCAAGGTATGGAAACAATGTGGGGCATACAAAGCTGCCTTGAAGCAGGGCAGACTGTTCAGCAATCCACTCTTACAGGTTCTCCAGGGCCTCAGACAGAGGTCTTCTCATCACCTGCTGGGAGGACTGGTTGGGCAGAAGACCAACAAGTGATAAAGCAGAGTCAATGACAGGCTGAGCCAACTAATTTGCAGTGTTGCCATAAGAATCTAAGAAGGCCCATGTAGCCCAGCATCCTGGTCTCACAGTGGCCAATCAGTTGCCCTAGTTGGGAAGCCCACAAGCAGGACCCCTTCTATGGTTTCCAGCACCTTGTGTTCAGAAGCATTGCCACCTCCATTCATGAAAGAGCATAGCCAGCATGACTAGTAGTCAACAATAGCCCTCTCCTCCATGAATTTGTTTAATCCTCTTTTAAAGCCATCCAAGCTGGTGGCCATCACAGCCTCCTCTGGGAGTCAGTGAAGAGCTCCTTTCTTTCATCTGTCCTGAAGCTCCCAACATTCAGCTTCATTGAATATCTATGAGTTCTAGTGGCGTGTGAGAGGAAGAAAAACACTTTCTTTGTGCCGTGCATCATTTTATAAACATCTATCACATCACCTCTTACTCACCTTTTCCCTAAACTAATAAAATAAAATCCCAAATGCTGCAACCTTTCTTAATAAATGAGTAGTTCCATTCTCCTCCTCTTGCTGAGTTCTACAAGGGCAACACAAACTAAAGAGGAGGAAGCAGATAGATGGTGTCAGCCCCTGCGCTCATATGGGTGCAGGTGGTCTGGCCCTTGGGACTTTTTCCAGACTGCCTCCCTCACTGCCCCTACTTTGCACATGGAGTATTTTTTCCTGGCTGGAATGTGTGACTGAAGCCCAGAAATGCCTCTCTCTTGACTGGGGGAAGGAAACAGGGGTATGTGCATAAAAAGGTAAAGGGACCCCTGACCATTAGGTCCAGCCACGGACGACTCTGAGGTTGCGGCGCTCATCTCGCTTTACTGGCCGAGGGAGCCGGTGTACAGCTTCCGGGTCATGTGGCCAGCATAACTAAGCCGCTTCTGGCAAACCAGAGCAGCGCACAGAAAATGCCGTTTAACTTCCTACCGGAGCGGTACCTATTTATCTACTTGCACTTTGATGTGCTTTCGAACTGCTAGGTTGGCAGGAGCAGGGACTGAGCAACAGGAGCTCACCCCGTCACGGGTATTCGAACTGCCGACCTTCTGATCAGCAAGCCCAAGGCTCAGTGGTTTAACCCACAGCACCACCTGCATCCCTAAGTATGTGCATAGAAATGAGATTACTGTACAAAGGTAAAATTGGCATTTGTTGCTCTGATCATTTTTGCCTCTGGTCCTATCCACCCATGGCATGTGGCAAAACCTTTTCCTGACCTTGCTTTAAATGTACAGGGAAGTGTGTGTGTGTGTGTGTGTGTGTGTGCAGTGATTCTCCCCACCTGCATTCTGAAATGGTACAGTTCAGAAACAAGTTCATCTGTCATTTATGTGGACTAGTATAGTATTGCATTTAATTTTTCTTTATTGCAAGAGAAGAAACTGGCAGGGTTCGGGGTGGAGTTATCTCTAAAAAATTAGCTGCCCAAACCCTCTTCTGCATCATAAACAGCCTTTAGCCACAGTTTAGGCCTGGACAAGCTGATCTGTTCATCTGTCTGAGGATGACACGTACGTTTCAGATTCACAGGCAGAATAATTTCTGTGGCCCGAGGTGTTCTATGCCGCGGCTTTCATTCTGCAGCTTATGGATCAAGCTCAAAATTATGTGCCACTCTGCAGCCGTGCAGCGCTCACTGCTTGAACTTCAAAGTTAATCTAGATCTCAGCTGAGTTTAATACCTGAAGATCTAACTCATCATCTGCCAGTTGACAGAACAGCGGTAATTAGGAAGACTGTTAAAACAGCTGAATGTGCTAAAAATAAGAGTCTATATTGGGGATGTTCTGCCCCCAGTTAGCAATTAGGCAGGGTCCTTTTGAAGGTTGAGAGTATGTATTAGGGGTGTGAATGCTTATAAGATACTATCAGACACAATCAGGCAACTGTCCTTGAAAGAGAGTCTGAGCTTGCATATTAACTGTGGTGGTCCACTGTCATGGACTGGTTGGACGCAGAGGAATGGTGGGAGGAAACAGCTGGGGAACCCCCAGGGGAAGATGAGTCAGAGCCCAGGTATTGCTGGTGGGATGAAGATGAATGGTCAGAGGAGAAGTGGGTGAAGACTGGGAGGAGAAGGTGTCAGAAGTTGAAAAGGTAACAGGGCTTAGTGAGCTGGGATAGTCAGTGGCAGAGAGGAGTCCAGAATCAGAGGAAGAAGCTGAAGCAGGAGAGGAAGTCAAGAGGCAGAGATGAGTCAGGCTGGTGAAGAGTCATGGGTGTCTCCCCCTCCTGCTGTGACACCTGCAAACACCTCTACCTCCTTGTCTCCTAGAAGCACAAGAGGTATGAAAAGAGTGGAGGATGCACAGAAGCAGTCTTTGATTGCTTGGAGAAAACCCTGGAGAGGAGGGGGCTTAGGCAACTGGCCAGCTATGGGGAGGCGGGAACCTTCAGTCTCAGCATCTGCTTCATGGGGATGATACCTTCCAGATATGAATTGATGTGCTCATTAGGCCTGACACTCCTGTATTGATTGTGTTTTTGCTAATAATGAGTTAACTCTAACTTGCACAGTATGATTTACTGCTGGCTCATCTCTGACATCCACATTCTTCCTTGCACTCACATGACACCCAACATACAGGAGGACCAAGTGTGCTTGCTCTTTATTTGGGCTAGAAAGATGGCATGTCCCATTAAACTTCTGGATAAGCGAAACTCAGCTCTAGAACTTATCTGTTCATCACAATGCATTAAGGAATTAAACCCTTCAGGGGGAGATGTGTAAGGCAAAACTCTTCCCATTTCATAGCTGGGAATAGGCTTTCTGAGAGAAAGAAAGAAAGAAAGAAAGAAAGAAAGAAAGAAAGAAAGAAAGAAGAAAGAAATGTTTTAGGATAATGTGCAGGAAGGGTGGAAGCAAGAGGGAGAGAATTGTTCTTGAAAGGTGTAAAATCCAGATTCCAAGACTGCCAAAATGTGGAGACAAGGCAGTTTGAGACCTGTCAAATCCACAGCCATAAGAAGGAAAATAAAAGAAACCCAGATATGCAATATCAGGCAAAACGTGCCCATTGATGTCCTGGGTGACTCTGTTTCCTTTTAACCTAACTCTGGGTTTGTGTCTGAATTCATGGTGACCTGCTGCCAGTCAGTACAGAAAGCCAGTCAATTTAATGATTATCTGCATTGTTTTTAGCAGTGTTTTATATTTTATCATTGAAAATTGCCCAGATAGTTTATGATATGGCAATACAGAAATACTTTTTATCAATAAACAACATCACATTTTATTTACGGGGGGGGGGGGGGAACCACCCCAAAACTAAATGAGCATTGTGGCACCACTTATTTATTTATTAGCAATGGTGAAGTCAAGATTCCCCAAAGAGAAACAGGCCTCAAGGGCATTCTAATTTAAGAATTAATTTGCAGCAGAAACCAATTTGAGCAGCTTCCTTACGTTTTCACCTTCTGCAAGCAGCATCTGGTCCAAGTCTGCCACATAGCTGAAAGCTGAACCAAGCAATCACATGTCTAGGGGCTCAGCCTGCACTGTACTTGAGCTTCAACCTCATCAGTGAAAGAAAAGCTGAATCACAGAATCATAGAATTGTAGAGCTGGAAGGGCCATCTAGTCCAACCCCCTGCAATGCAGGAATCATTTGTCCTATGTGGGGCTCAAACCCACAACCCTGAGATTAAGACTCTCAAGCTCTTCCAACTATATTGAAAAAAAGGAGCAATGAGACCTCAGAATAGGCCTCCATCTACTCAGTGACACCTACAGTGGCACCTCGGGTTACAGACACTTCAGGTTAAATACGCTTCAGGTTACAGACTCCGCTAACCCAGAAATAGTACCTCAGGTTAAGAACTTTGCTTCAGGATGAGAACAGAAATTGTGCTCCAGCAGCGCGGCAGCAGCAGGAGGCCCCATTAGCTAAAGGGGTACCTCAGGTTAAGAACAGTTTCAGGTTAAGAACGGACCTCCAGAACGAATTAAGTTCTTAACCCGAGGTACCACTGTACTCTGTCTGGCAGTAGCTCCTTGGGGTCTTAAGCTGAGAGGGCTTTTGTTTACCACTTCAAACCTGAGCCTTTTAAAAGAACTGATTATGCCAAAGATTGACTGGAGAGTCTTCTGCAGCTGAGCTAGGGTCCCATGCTGCTATTATATCTATCTACCTATCTATCATCTATCTATCTATCTATCTATCTATCTATCTATCATCTATCATCTATCATCTATCATCTATCTATCATCTATCTATCTATCTATCATCTATCTATCTATCTATCTATATCTATCATCTATCATCTATCTCTATCTATCTATATCTATCATCTATCTCTATCTATCTATATCTATCTATCTATCATCTATCTATCTATCTATATCTATCTATCATCTACAGCACTCTCTCCAGTTGCCGACCCTCCAAGTGTCCCTATTTTCCAGGGACATCCCTGATTTAGAGAAACCGTCCCAGTTTCTGATTTGATCCTGGAATGTTCCACCTTTCCTTAAAGGTAAAGGTAAAGGGACCCCTGACCATTAGGTCCAATCGTGACCGACTCTGGGGTTGCGGTACTCATCTTGCTTTATTGGCCGAGGGAGCCGGTGTACAGCTTCCGGGTCATGTGGCCAGCATGACTAAGCTACTTCTGGCGAACGAGAGCAGCGCACGGAAACTCCGTTTACCTTCCTGCTGGAGCGGTACCTATTTATCTACTTGCACTTTGACGTGCTTTCGAACTGCTAGGTTGGCAGGAGCAGGGACCGAGCAACGGGAGCTCACCCCGTCACGGGGATTCGAACTGCCGACCTTCTGATTGGCAAGTCCTAGGCTCTGTGGTTTAACCCACAGCGCCACCCGCGTCCCATCCACCTCTCCTTAGGATGTCCCTATTTTCATTGGAGAAATGTTGGAGCGTATGGAGTTATCGAACCCCCAAGCCATCTGAAGGCAATCCCGTATAGGGAAGGTTTTTAAAAAATGTTTAACGTTTTATTATGTTTTTATATATGTTGGAAGCCACCCAGGGTGGGCTGGGGCAACCTAGTAAGATGTGTGTGGTATAAATAGTAAAATCATTATTATGGAATGGGACCTTCCTATTTTCATCAGAAAAATGTTGGAGGGTATGCATTTGTGATTCCAGACAACTGGCATTCAGAGGCATGACGCCTATGACATTGGAGGGAGAGCACAGCCATTGTGGAAAGTAGCCACTGTTAGCCTCAGTAAATTAGGTAGCAGCTAGCCTTATTGAAAGCTAAGCAAGGTTGGGTGGAAAAAAGATCGGTCAGGAATACTAGAAAATAAGTAAATAAGTATATACTACCCTTAGAGACTGCACCATAATCTAAGACTCGCACTAGGAAAATTGACATCTCTCTTTCCTACCCAAGACACTAATGACATCTTTGGTCAGCATCCCCATTAATGCAATTCTGAAAACACCACCTTATGAAGTGGCGGGAGGGGGGGGGGGAATCTAAGTGGAAATATTCCAGCAAATGCATCAGTTTGTTGTATATCATGGGTAGGCAAACTAAGGTCCGCGGGCCAGATCAGGCCCAATTGCCTTCTGGATCCAGCCCATGGACGGTTCGGAAATCACCATGTGGATCGCAAGCACGTGTTTTCTTTCCCTCTCCCTCACACGGCGGCAGCGGCACCTCCTCCCTCCCTCCTCCTGGCTTCTCCCTGCCCTGCCTAGAGGAGGAAGGGGGCAGGGCTTTGTTGGTGCCAGCAGCAGCAGCAACGCTCGAGCGGCCGCCATTTTAAGCAGCCCCTCTCCGGAGCCCTTTCATGTGCCGCTCATCATTCCTTTGCTGCTGCCGCCGCCAGCCCCTGCTGCTCGCATGACACAGGTAGGCAGCCACCGGGGCTCGTAGTTTTCTTGCATCCTTCCCTCCCCCCCCAATATAGTCCGGCCCCCCACAAGGTCTGAGGGTCAGTGGACTGCCCCTCTACTGAAAAAGTTTGCTGACCCCGTTGTATATATTTAATCTGAGAACTTACAATTTGTGTGTATGTGTATATGTGTGAAATATAGTGAGTTAAAAACTCAACCTTCAAGTCCAGGCAACTGTGGGATTGTGTTCAGAAAAGATTGAAGGGAGTAGGGAGAGAGACAGCTCAATACATTTTATGCTACTTTGTTCTTTCAGGAGGAGTGAAGGATTTTGAAAGAAATCCACCTCCATGTAAGTTAAGTATAATTATCTGTCTTCCCCCCCCCAAAAAAAACAAACCCATTTCTGAAAGTAAAATACAGCAGGAAGAAAGAAAAGGCTGTGATCTCCTCCCTCACCGCCTAGCCAAACCAAGTAAACAACATTAAATGCAAATTCAGAAAAGGAAAGTTCACGGCCAGGGGTATTGAAGTGAGGTTGGAGTGTGTGTGAAAGAATAGGCATGCATCTCAAAGTTTCTTCATATTTAGGGCCGCAGTGAAAGCTGACATTTCTAAATGGAGGGGGAGATGCTGGAGCACAAAAAACAAAACAAAACACCTTTTCAAATCTCAACACATTTGTCTTGCAAAATATTAAAATAAATGTACCAGCTCATCACCGGTTCTGCCTGCTTTGCTTAATAAATGCTTTGGTTAATAAAAGCTCAGGCTGAAGACAGGGGAGTGTTATTCTCCTATCCCACTGCTAGCCAGTTCATGGTAGTGCAACAGGTAGTGCCCATGAGGTGGAACATATTCATTATCCTTTGCCATAAATGGTCAAGCAGGTTTCATGTGGCTTTAGAAACCTAGAAAGCTGTTTGGCTCGAGGCAAAGGAGGAGCAAAAGGGATGTTTTTGCACATGGTAGTAAGAAAGTGCCTCTGTCAATCAGCTTTCCCAAAAGTTGTGTCTGTAAAAAGAGCTCTGCTGGATGAGAGCAAAGGTCCTGCTCCTCCAGTGTTCTGTTCTGACAAGAAGCCTTTGGCAAGCCTGCAAGCAGGTCATGAGCACAATCACACTCTCCTCTTCATATTCCCCAGCAGGTGGTGTTTATCAGCTGCTAGCCATGACAGTTAAATAGAACCTCCACATTCAGCTGCAGTCTAGCTTTGAATACCAACTGCTGAGGGGCAAAGGAGACAGCTGTTGTCTTCAAGCCATGCTTGTGAATCTTCCAGTGACATTCAGGTGCTCCCTGCTGGAAAAAGACACTGGGCTCAAAGAAGTTTCCATGCAGCAGATTTTTGACCAGCGAAAACTGCAGGCCGTGGAAGAAAGTTTGTATACATATCAGAAGTGGTGAAACTTTTTAAGCCTGCATTCCCACATGGGCAACTTTCAGAGGGCCAGATGCCAGAGGAGGGCCAGGCACAATGTGACCACATTTTATTGGACACCAGGATGCTGCCTTTTGATCAGAGGACTGCTTCTCTCTGTGGGCAAGTGGAGCATACCCTCCAACATTTCTCCGAAGAAAATACGGATGCCCTAAGGAAAAGTGAGACATTCTGGGATCAAATCAGAAACCAGGACGGCTTCTTTAAATCAGAGATGTCTTGGGAAAATAGGGACGCATGGAGGGTCTAGTGTAGCAGTTTCTGAGGTGTATATCAGACCCTCCAAGTGTCCCTATTTTCCAAGGATGCCCCTGATTTACAGAGGCTGTTCTGGCTTTTGATTTGATTCCGGAATGTCCCATTTCTCTTTAGGCTGTCCCTATTTTCAGTGGAGAAATGTTGGAAGGCATGGAGTTATCCGACCCCCCAAGTCATCTGAAGGCAATCCTGTATAGGGAAGTTTTTTAAATGTTTAGTGTTTTATTATGTTTTTATAAATGTTGGAAGATGCCCAGAGTGGCTGGGGCAACCCAGTAAGATGTGTGGGGTATAAATAGTAAAGGTATCATTATGGAATGGGATGTCCCTATTTTCATCAGAGAAATGTTGGAGGGTGTGGTATGTGTTTATTTCATTGATGGCAGGCTGATGGGAGTGCAGACATTGCTGCACCATTTTCCACCCGTCCTCTTTTGGCTCTTTTAGATGAGGAAGCCATTTTGTGTAATGCCAAACCCCTATGGTGGCCATTTTGTAACTGCGGTGCTCATGTCACTTTCTGAATGTTCCAAATGGGTCTATGGGTCCCAAAAGGCTAGTGCCCTATGTCCTGCTGTCACTTGTGCCTGCCATCACTGAGGGGCAGAGAGGCTGCAGGGCCCCAGAGTTCTGCCCTGAAATCTGGTTCTAACCATTCCTCTAGATGTTCCTTCTCTTGAATTGCTCCTAGGAAGACCCCAGCACCAAAAGCAGGAATTGAAAAGTAAACGTGCAAGCCTTACGGCTCAACAATGACAGTCCCATCAACCCCAGAAGCTTTTCAGCGCTGGCTATTTATGACTGCAGAACGAGTTCATTTTCTGGGAACTCTGAACTGGTGTCTCAGCCACATTTTCCTGCTACTTCTTTCCATTCTTTGCATCCCCTCTTCTCCCTGACGCCTCCCTCCAAATGATTTTAATTCAAGTGACGTTTGTCCTGTGTAGAAGGTTTTGAAGATAATGAGCATTGGCAGCCCTTAAATGATCTGCCCATGTTCTACATTCTCCCCTATCAAAAAGGAGGGAGGTAAATACTTAATTCATGAGCAATGTGTTCCATGTGAGATATCACACACACAAGATTACCTTGGCATAGATTTTCCTCTGGCCCCAACAAGATAAACAGCCTGCATGCGGTTGCACAGAATGGGAGAAAGTTCAATGGGGCTTAATTTCAAGGACACATACATATGTGCAGGATTGTAGACAAGTTACTCCCATTGCTTTTTTTTTTTTTCATAACACACTGCTGACATGTAGGATTGAGGTGCAATCCTATAAAATAGGGAATGGGATTTTAGCCATGCAGAAGTTGGAAGTTTCTACATGTAGACCTCACGGACGCCTCTTCTTTCTCCATCCAGGCAAACAAACAAACGAAAGGGCAAGCAAAGTGATCCACATGAAGAAAGTTTGCAACCTTCAGGACTTCTTAGTTTCAAGAAAAGTTGACATGGTAGAAGTTTAGAAAAGTATGAATGAACTAGGCAGAGAGATTTCTTTCTTTCTTTTTCCCTTTAAAAACTGTTTTTATTAAACTATTTCTATCTCCCCAGGCATTACTGACTCTTTTACAAAGCCAACTTATTTCCAAAATGTCATCATCCGGAACTCCAAAATATGGCCCATCTCTGCTTCCTCTATCTTACATCTCCATCAGGTGTTATTAGCATCCTTCTAAATATGGCTAAGAGATTGAGCCTTTCTTCTTAGCCTTTCTAAGTTGCCATGCGAAGCAGGGTTGACTCCAGGCTCCAGAAGGGCTGGGAGCAAGACATCATTCATGCTCATCCTCCCTTAATGAGCTGGCCTCTTCATTGCAATAGGCGCAATGAGCTCTGCTGGGGATTGAGCCCTCTCCAGAGGCCCAAATATGCTGACTCTTGTTGCCAGCCCTAATGCAAACCAAGGCTGATTCACACAGTTTATTCCAGTTCCTGGGTGTTTTTGCAACTGATTTGAGGTTTCACCTGACATATGGACCTATTCTGAAAAAGTAATGGAATATAGTACACACTTGGCACTCATTTCCATGTTATTTGGTTCCAGAAAAGAATCCATTTGCAGCCCCCTTAATCCAAGAAAACTGTGGGAGTAAAGGGATGAAATTTGAAGCAGCATACCGGCATAAAGTTATTTCCTGCAGTTTTCATGGGGGAATCACAGGGGAACAGAAGCACACAAGTGTGGAAAGGGTGGGGGAATAGCAGCATTGTCTAGAGATGTCCAGTGTTGTGCCATGCACTCACTGGGGTGAATGGTTTTACCCTGGCATGCTGGCAATTCAGTCAAAAATCCACAGTTCCGTAATGCAACAACGGGTATTGCAGTGTGAAAGGAACATTAGAAAATGAGACGGAAGTACTAGCATTGCATCAGGAAAAGTAATGCTATATTCCTCATTTCTTGTAAGCATATATTGCATCTAAAGTTGCCAGGCCTTTGCTTGCAAAACTGAGGGTTTTCACGATAAACATCTCAATAAGCAAAAGCATTGGTATAAATATAACCCTCTCTCATATGAAGCTGGCTGCAAGAGAGGCTTAAGTCACTGGGAGAGGGAAGAGATGACGATCCCTAAATATTTATATCTCAGCAGTGGAAAGTGGCACCAGAGGCTCAGGGGGGAGCCTGGGCTTTAAGAAGACAGGAGACAGCTCTGTTCAAAGGCTTTGCAAAGGCAGGGGAAAACAGGTAGTCTGGCACAGCACTAGCAGAGTGACAGAACTGTAGGCTAGATCAGGAGCGGGGAAGTTTTCTCAGCCCGGGGGCCACATTCCCTTCTAGGCAATCTTCTGAGGGGCCCATGCTGATGGGGGGGGGGTCATAGGCAAAAGCAGGCAGAGCAACAAATGAAAATTTTGCCTTTATGCAGTAGGCTGGTTTCTACACTTGTGCACACACCTCTTTGGATCCTCCACCCAGGCAGGGAAGAGGAATTTATCAGAGTTCCAGAACAGTGCAAGCAGGACCACCAGTGAGGGTGTGTGGCCTGGGAAGAGGGAGTGTGGCAGAGCATTCCAAGGGCCAAATAGAGGGGCTGGGGGGTCACATTCAGCCCTGGATCTGAGATTCCTCACTCATGGGCTAGGTGGTCCTTGCTCTGATGCTCAGGAGCATGGAGAATCCAGAGATGACCCAGGTGTCCATTGGGAGCTAGCTGGTTGATCAAGAAGGGAAAGGAGCTTCCCAAGATGATAAAAACCTCTCCCTCTTTACAGGAGCTTTGCTGGCGTAACAGCTGTCTAGTGGGCAGCTCCAAGTGACCCTGACCTCAGCCACCATGCACCTCACTCTCAGGTGTGGGGATCAGCCTCTGACAATAATGCCTCCACAATAACCCAGCAAGGCAATTTCTACTAGCACAACAAGCAAGCCACAGGTGACCCAGTTCCAGAAACAAAAGGCCTCAGATGCACACACAACACTGACATTCAAAGCTGCCTTACCTCCAGTTCTGTGGGTGCTTGAGGCTCACATATGGAGCAGGCAACACCCATTCGCAAGTTGGAGTCAGTCAGAGAGCATACCAGACCTTGGATAGCTCCAATGAGACCTGCTAAAGCAGCTTCCAGGTAAGTGGGGTCTGCAGGGAGCTGGCACCATTTGAAGCCTTATGTAGGAGGAGCTGTCTGGTTGGTTAAAGCATCCTCTGCTTATTCTGTAGCCTTTAGCTTCTGGAGAGGCACAGGCATTGCAGCAGGCTCATCCTCTGAGTCAGAAGATGGTGATGGGGCTGTGTCCTCTAGGTATGAGGCCTCCAAATAAGGTTGTTCTGAACCTCAACCATGTCCTCAGCTGTCCAATGCAAGGTCCCCAGACAGAGTTGGACCATTGTTCCATCTAGCCTAGTGATACCTGATTCTACTACAAGGAGATCTAAGTTCTCAGACAGCCCTGTTGCCTGCAATTGCATCTCACTCTTAGCTAGGTTTTAGATTATGTGTGAGGAGAGACTGCAACCACTTGCTATTACTGAGGTGACTCTAGAAGGGATGGGGTTATTGGAAAAGTAGAAGCCAATCCATTTTAAGGCCAGCTGAGATGGCACATGGGAGATCTGTGGTCAGATTTAAGAAATTAGGGTGTGTGTTCTACATGTCACAAAACAAAGAGATGAGGACAAAGAAAGAGAGATTTGCAGGAAAAAATGCATTGATTTTTGTCCTTATTTGCAAATTTAGAAGTACCGGTATTTACTATTATTTAAATAGAAACACAATCAATTTCATCACAGTATAGAATGCTGTGAGCCAAAGACCAGTGTGACTGCCCTGTCTGCTGTACAGCTGTTAATTTCTGGTGGAAAACGTCAAAGCCTCACTCTCCTTCCGAATGGTTTTTAGGCTTTAAAGAAAAATCTCCCCATACTTAGGGATGTAGAGTCCGTCAAATAGAGGAACACTTCAAATAAAGACTTTTCTGTATGGTCACCCAAACCCAAAACCTTTTTCTTTAGTTAATAGCTGCCATGAAATTGAGGCAGGGCCAGGTGCGCAGGGGGAGATAGGAGTTAGTCCTTTGCACCTGCAGTTTCCAGCAGATTGTATCCCACTGTTCAGAAGCTATTAGCTTCAGAAAGAAGACAAGGCGGGTACAAAAAACACCATGTCTGCCACTGCTGCCTCAGCATCATGGTTGCATCCGTCACCATTAGCTTTCTTGACAGACTTTCATCTATCTGACAGAACCTTGGCCTGATGTCTTGCAGGTGTTGGAGTCCAGCTTCCATCAGCCCCAGTGGCCAGCATGGCCAATGGTTAGGGACAACAGGAGTTGGGAGTTCAATGGCATCTGGATGGCATCAGGTTAAGGAAGGCTGCCCACAGATGAGCGAGAAACAGAACTCATCAGTGGGGAGATGCAAATAAAGGGGTGGGGCCAGTGAAGGCTTGTCAATAAGGGTAAATGGGGCAAAGCACCACCAACTACAGTCTGCTCTCAGTCAGAGCTTACCATGTCTGCCTTCTTATTTCCAGCCAATCAAAAGGTGGCTCTGCCTGTCATTGGCACTGGAACCGCCTACTGTTGGTCTTCCCCCCAGCAGTCCCAAAGGGCAGCAACCAGCCCCTGGGTGGGACTATGCAAATATCAGGCCTAATTCTCATTGGCTGAAGATTAAACCAGATCAGGGCCACTCCAAAGTGACAGATCAGGCTCTGAATTGCATTGCGGGGGACGGGGCGGAGGGAGGCTTGTGAACATAGCCCTAGCAGTTACTCCTGGGTGGGGAAAATAAAATTCTGTATTTGTGGATTGCATTTGCTATAAGGCTCAATAAAAGGCATTAATTCTATATTAAAACTCCCACACACATACAAAAAAAAGCACCTGTTATAAGGACAGGCTGTGAACTAGCGCTTAATAATAGTTACAGATGCCCATGCAAATCTATTTTTGTCTAGTCATCTTTTATTTTTTTTTAAAGTAAAAAACAGCATTTTCTTTCATACTTGCCAAAAAGCTGTTTGAAATCTGCTTCCCCTGACCCATGCTGAATAAGCCTCTCAGTTTCTATATTCAGAGCACAGCTGAGGCCAAAGTCTCTTAACACCCCCCGAAAATGAATAATTTATGTCCCCTTCTCCTTGTACAGAGAGATACAAAGCAACTTAATCATGGGGACTCTTCTTTGGGGTTGGAGGGTGGGTCTGAGAACTTTCTGCGAAGAAAGACAAAAGGGAGTTGTCCCAATATATATAGTCAGGCAGACCATTCCAAAAACACGCACGAAAAACCAAACACCAACCAAAATTCACACTAGTGTATGTTTAGCAAAGCAACTTTGAAGAAGGCAAAAAAAGAGTCCTAATGGGAATTAAAATTCTTAATGGGTTGTAGCTTAGGGATGGAGCAATTGCTTTGCATGCGGAAGGTCACAGGTTTAATCCTGTGCATCTCCATGAGAGACTGGGAGAAAATCCTGTTCTGAAGCCCTGATGAGCTGCTGCCAGTCAGTGTTGACAATACTGAGCTAGGTGAACCAATTGCCTGACTTGATATAAGGCAGCTTCCTGTGTTCTTGTTTCCCCAGTGTCATGGGGCTTCGTCACTCAATAGCCGAGAGCTCCTAACATGCATAGCTTTCAGATAATAGCAGCGTGTTCGCAGATTATATCTATTGAGTCCACAGTTTGTGTAAAGAACAGTTGAGAGGCACAAATTAGCATGTTACACTCTTTCCCATGAACACTTGTCTATGTACAGAGACAGTCTGCTCCTGCGCTCAGAGTTATGTGTGAACAATTCTAACATATGGAGACACCCCCCCCACTCCAATACACACACGCATCATGTTGAGGTGGCCAAATCTGATGCACGAAGTAGGTCGCCATTTGAATCGGTCGAGAAAATTTCCAAGAAACATGTCACTGTACCACAATGGATGCTGACTTTGTATTTCTTTTCTTGCAGACTTTATATTTCTTTATATGGTATTTCATCCTTTATGTCCTGAAGGTATAATTTCATTTTTTCCAGGGATGGAAGCCAGAAGAAATCAATGCTACTGCTTTTCTCTTGGGAGCCACACATTTCTGATCGTTAAGCCAATGAGACAACTACCAAAGGGAGTACATTGCCATTTGCACAGGAGCTTTTCTGCCTCTCACCAGGAGAGTTTGAAAGGATCTGGTGCCATGACAGCCTGCATTTTGCTGTTGTCCTGGCTTTCAGTGACGACAAGCCTTTTTGCCACCTGCATCTCACATTTATACATGGCCATTACATGAACTCCACAACTAAGAAATAAAGCCTGAGTTTTCTTTTCCTTTCTCCTTTCTCCTTTCTCCTTTCTCCTTTCTCCTTTCTCCTTTCTCCTTTCTCCTTTCTCCTTCCTCCATCCCAATCCCCTTTCCATTTACGTTATGCCTTTTTAGACCACAAGCCTGAGAATTGGGGCTGTCCTGTCATAAACATTTGTGCCCTGCTCTGGGAGCCTTTTCCCTTTTTTATTGCTGAAGAGCAGGATATAAAATGCTTTAAACAAACAAATCTTAGGGGGCCCAAAGACATCTTCGTCCACTGCCCAACCCTCAGCATTTATTTATTTGTTTGTTGTATACACCACTTTTTAAACAAAGAAACTCAAAGCAGTTTGCAAAAAGATAAAACAATAAAAATGAGGAAAAATTCGCACCCATACTTTAAAACATACAAAACTTAAAATACTAAAACAAATTGAAATTGCCTCCTATGCATCCCAAGGCTGCTGTCTGGTAGTAGAGCTGACCCTGAAGAGCCCAGGCTGCTGTATCTGCCTGCCTTTCATCCTCACAACAACCATGCAAAGTAGGCTAGGCTGAGAAATTACGGCTTGCCCATGTTTGCGGGTTAACTTGATGGCTGGATAGGCATTTGAGCCTGGGTCTTCCCTTGATCTGTCCACATTGGGTGGGAGAGATGAGGTGTCAGGATCACACCCAAACTGTTTATGCCCCCACCCCTTCTGTTCCATGTGATAGAAGGTGCAGACCTAAATCTTGGACCTGAGTTCAAACACCCACATGTTCATATGGGGGGGGGGAAGCTTTTTGTACTCTATTTAGTTGCAACCAGATTGCCATCATTTTGCAGACGTCAGCACTAAATTATTCCAAAGAGCTGGTTATGAACAAAGAACCCTCTTCTCTTGCTGAGTCACATTAAATGTCATCTAGTCTAGCATCCCATTTCCCAGAACAGCCATCAGCATGCTTCCAGGAAGCCCAAAAGCTGAAGGAAATAGGCCTTTTCTGATGTTTCTTTCCAACAACTGAATCTCAGGTGTAAATTGCCTCTAAATATAGCAGTTATTTGGCTGTGTTCAGATGTTGAATTAAACTATGCTTTCATGCAGGCATGGGGAATCTTTTTTCCTCCAGATGCTGCTGGACTACAACTCCCATCATCCCTGACCACTAACCATGCCTGCTGGGTTGATGGGAATTGTAGTTCATCAACATCTGGAGGGCCAAAGGTTCCCAACGCCTGGTTTAAAGGAACAAGAATGAAACCATCCTCTCCTAAACTCACATGCTCTATCCTCCATGCTCCTCTTCTGATGTGACATCAAGAGCTTGGAATTGCCCACTGCCATTTTAGAGTAGCCATAGTTTAGCATGTCATTTTCATCCCAAACTCTGGTTGACCTTACCTAGAATTAATGGAAACAAGCCAGCTTCATAAACTAAGTGTTGAAGTTGATTTATTTCTACTAACCAGATTTAAGATTAAACAGAGTTGATTCAAGTTTGGATGACACTGTGTATACTGTGGTTAATTTGTACGTATAATGGAAGCAAAAGCTGTCTAGCTCCTCATTTTAACAGCACGGTGGGGAGGTGGAAAGTGCGAGCCCAGAGGCCACACTTGTTATTGCAATGCTAAACCAGGGTTTAGTGCTACACTGAACTAACTCATTGCAGGAATGGAAGAATCTGTCAATTTCTGCATACATTTGCAATTTAAAAGAAAATTTAAAATGACATGGAGATTTGTACACATTCCCATGGATTGTATTATACAATCCGTGTAATATACAGTGTTTATCCGTGTTTATTGTAATATACAGATTTTTGCAGTTTCCACTTAATAGAATGTATCCTTGCATGCTATTTTTACTAATACACAATTTTTTGTACAGATTATTTGAAGAACTGCATCATAAATTTGGAAGAAGTGTACATTTCAAAGGAGGGCTGTGTTTTTGTTTGGGCATTGTTTGGAAGGTGTGAATCTGGCAAGTTTGCACCAAAACTGGGCAAATTTCACCCCCATCGCTAGCCTACTGACATATTTCTTCTTGTAAATTTCTCTAATCCTCTTTTTTTTAAAAAAAAAAAATCTCAATTAATGGCCAACTTTACCACATCCTGTAGCATCTAATCCCACAAGGCGATTCTGCATCGTGTACAGTCGTACCTCGGAAGTCGAATGGAATCCGTTCCAGAAGTCCGTTCGACTTCTGAAATGTTTGACTTCCAAAGCGTGACTTCTGATTGGCTGCAGGAAGTGCCACCAGACGTTTGGCTTCCAAAAGAATATTAGAAAACCGGAACACTCGATCATTTGGGAACCAAAACATACGAGTTTCGGGGCGTTCAAAAATTTAGGTACAATAGTACTTTCTTTTGACCTTTCAGTCAGTTTTGTTTGACACCCCCCCCCCCCAAGTTCTTATATTATGGGACAAACATCTTTCTATCTTCATTCTACACACCACCCACCATTTTGTAAACCTGGACTCTTCTTTTGGAGGAAGGGGCTTCTTAACTGGTCTCCAATCCCCTGATCAGTTCAGTTTGGCCTTTTCTATAGTCTTACTCATTTTATGATATCCCTTTTTTGGGTAGATCAACCATGCATTCTATATGGGATCCGCTTTGGGATTCCATATTCCCTGATATGGAAGCTACAACTGGTCCAACAAGCAGCAGCTGGAGCGTTGATGGGCTTGCCAGCACAACATGAATCCAGGGCTAAAAGTTTGCACCAACTCCCCATACACTACTGAGCCTTGTTCAAAGTTCTTGAATTAATTTGCAAGGCCCTTTACAATTTGCATCCAGGATACCTTAAGAATTTCCTGGTTTCTTAAAACCGTGCCTGATCACTGAGATCTTTGATGGTACCCAAAAGGGCCCTTTTACCAAGTGCTTGGAAGAGGGAAGTCACTGTGGGTTTGACAACACTTTAGAGAATTCCTTTCCTAGGTAGAATTCCACAAAAGGGCAGAACTATTTAACAACAATCAATAATTGGCTGGCCCATGCTATTCTTGGTTATTTGGAAAATTATTTTTATTCCCTGTGGGTTACTTTTGCTGGCTGCTTGATATAAACCTGGAGTTTTGCCCAAATAAACTGCATGCCATTTCCACCCCTCAGGGGTTTTCCAAAAATAAAAATTAATCACCAAGAGGCACTGTTTTATTATTTTTATCCAGCACAGACTCTCCTTACTTGGAAAGACAGGTTGAAACTGAATGTGGCAGGGGCCAGCAAAGCCAAACATTGTTATTCAGTCACAAAAATCACCAGGTGACACTGCAAAAGGGGATGTGTTTTTTTGTTCCCTGTGGAAATGTTGCCAAAACTTCAGTGACCAAAGAAAGGGTCTTGTGGCAATAGAAGCACCTTAACAGTTAGGGCCATTCAAAACTTAGATACTGAAGCCACAGCTGCACTATACATTGAAAGTAGCATGATACCACTTCAAACAGTCACAGCTTCCCCCAAGAAATCTTGGGAAGTGTAGTTTGTTACAGGTACTCAGATTTGTTAGGAGATCCCAATTCCCCTCACAGAGCTACCATTTCAGTGCGGTCAAACGATCAATCCCTCTCCCCAGAGAACTCTGCCTATGTTCAGTAGAGCTCATGCTCAGTGAGTAAAGCTATGGAGCCTTAGTGATTGCAAAAACAGACAAGAACTGGTATTGGCTGCCTTTAGCCATATACAAAAACCCTTCCTCCAAAGCTGGCTCAGCTGCGCTTCTAACCCAGATATTAGACCACTGAGCACCACAACCATCTAAGAAATATTTTCATTTACAAAATGCCGGTCACACAGACAATTCCCTAACTCAAAAATCCAGAACTCTCACCAAAACAGTGTTCAAGATAAGCCTCCACCAAGTTTGGAAATCATCTTGCTATGCTACATGGAATTGGTAAACAGCCTGAATTCCTGCTGGTTGTACATTGTTTGGTGGTAGCTACTGTGGATAAGAAATTGTGGACTATATGGAATCCGCAGAAATGACTGGCAGAATCAGAGACCAGGGTGAAGAGACGGTGGAGGAAGACTGGAAGAAATTTAAAGACTATTTACAGAAACACTACAAGATTAATGAATGTTAAAATAACATCAGATTGAATGTATAAGGTTATTGGAGTAAAATTTTAAGGATCAGAAGACCCAACATCCTAAGTTCTAAGCATTGAATAAGCTATATTAAGACATTCAAATCAGAAAGGAGGTTAATTATGACAGAGGGAAGGGATTTGTTGTTTAATTGTATGAATTGGAATACAGGGAAGGGAGACTCGGGGAAGTCAGAGAAACAAGTTAATGCAAGATCAATATGAAGATAAGATTGTTTTTATTTCTGTTGTTTGTAGTATGTTATGTTTGTGTAATTCTGTATGTTTTTGGTGTATTGTTTGTTGCTTTTGTTTTGCTTTGTCGTCTTTTATGCAAAATCGAATATTTTTTTTTAAAAAAAAATAAATAAATACTGTGGATAAGAAATTGTTGGGGAAGGGCTGTAGCTCTGTAGTAGAGCACTAGGTTTGCCAGCGGAATGTCCTAGGTTTGATTCTGGCATCTCCAGAAAAGGCTGGGAGAGACCCCTGCTTGAAATGCTGAAGAGTTGCTGCCACTCAGTGTGGAACAATGCTCTTATGTGCTGTAAGACACCTTGATAGAATCACAGAACTGCAGAGTTGGAACGGACCCCAAGGGTCATCTAGTCCAACCTACTGCAATGCAGGAATCTTTCACCTAACATGGAGCTCGAACCCAAGGCCTTGAGATTAAGAGCCTCATGCTCTACCAACTGAGCTATCTCAGCTATCCTGCATGTTTCCTGTATAACTGTTTGTATATCAGATATCCTAGCATTTGTGGGGGGATCCTTTGAGAGCAAAAGCTGTTATAGTACAGGTGAGTAACAGATATACTCAGTGCACTTAAGCCTTAAATGCATATCTTATTTTCCCCAGACAAACAAACTGCATAGTCAGACAAGGGGTATGATGCAGTCCCAGAGGTTGGTTATCAAAAGATAACCAGCCCCTCTATGTTGCCATACCAAAGTCCACAGCTGAGACCCTTCCTCAGAAGGGGAGTATGGCCGCAAGAGAAAGGACCTTTTATGTTGCCCCCACCCCCAAGTTATCTCCCTAAAGGGGAATCTCAGAAACTACTTTAATATGTTTTTTGCACCAGGGAAGGAATTCCCCCCATGCCAAGCTTTCAAAATATTTTTTAGAATAATTCATTTTAGTGTTTTAAATCTCTGCATTCTGCTCCTGTTTGGGGATAATAGTTAGAGGTTGTTGTTCCTTTGTTTTAGTTGACAAGGGGTTTAAAGAGTTATCTGCATCATATGTGCTAAGAGCATAAGAAGAGCCCTCCTGGATCAGGCCAAAGACCCAGCCAGTGCAGCACTTTTTTTTCTCATAGTAGGCAGCCTAGTGCTCTGACGAGAAGACCTCAAGCAGGACATAAGTGCGGCAACACCTCTCCCCCCCCCCCCCCCAAGTCCAGAAACTAGTATTCAGAGAGACACTGCCTCTGACAGTGGGGGGAAACACAGACATCTCTAGCCCAGCATCCTGTTCTCATGGTGCCCACCAAGATGCCAGTGGAAAGTTTGCAACCAGCACCTGAGTGCAACAGCAGGCTCCCCACTTGTAACACCCAGCTGCCTGTATTTGGAAGCATGCAGCTTCCAAAAGTGGAGATAGAACACAGTCATCATGGCTAGCAGCCATGGGTAATTTTAGATGCTTTGATATGATCCTTGCTTCTGTAGGTCTTTTTGTCCTGAGGTTTTGTTTTCTGCACAATGGGTTTCACTGGCATTGCAATTTGCATTATGGAGGTTGGTGCGTGTGTGATTTATTTATTTTTTTGCCTAGCCTGGAAAGATCATTGCTTAATTATCTCCGTCTTTGAGTTTACTACCATCCCCTTTAATTAGGATATTTAAGAACGGATGAGCTGCTTTCTTGCAGGTAGTAAAAAGTGCCTTTGCGCTTTTGTCTTTTAACACTGCCGTTTATATACCAACAAGAATATATATATATATATATATATATATATATATATATCCCCCTGCCATGCCAGCAAGTTAATTGCTGCTTTCGTAAGAGGAGCCCAGCAAATGAATCTTCATTGGGGATCCTGATGAGAACATCTGTGACTTTGTCATTTCAGTCTGAGGTTAATAAGGCCACTTCCCAGCAGGGGGATCAACTAGTTGTCTTCACTGTAAGGTAATCAGCTCAACATCAAAAGGTAATGAGGGAGCGCCAGCTTTCAAGCTTACTTGCATCTATTCCTTTCCTACCTTGAAAACTGGCTGTCTTGCTGCTAGGTGCCCACTGTTCGTTTATTTATTTTACATTGCTGCTAATTAAGGTCATCAGCTTAAGGAAGAACCTTTTCCCTTTAGCCTCACCAACCCACCAAATGGATTTCTTGATCAACACAGGAGGCAAAGTCATACTGAAATGTGTGATGGAGTCTAGAGCCTCTGGTGACAATTGGCTAACCTGCACTGACATCACAGAAGGAGAGGACAGACATAGAATCTCATTGGCTGGACTGTTTGGGTGGAGAGGGGGCATCTTATTATTAATCTGAAGATTTAAAACCCTCAATGCAGAGAAGGCTATTGAAAGACCCAAAATATGTACTACACGCACATATCCAAGGAAAGACACCCAAGGGTTGTATGCAAGGTTAGCGATAGTTAGTTGTTTCCATGAATCCCAATAGGTGTATTCTATCAGCAGTGTCTCCAAGTAGATACAGTGAAGGTCCCCCTTCCTGAAATGCAGGACAGCTACTGCCTGATAGTGAAGATCATGCTGAGCTAGATGCATCAATGGTCTGATGTGGTATGAGGCAGTGATGGTTGTGAGAGTTTGGCTAAACAGGGGTATTTAATATTGGTTACTGTTTGTGTCTCTCAAACTACCCAAGGCAGGGCATTCCAAAGGTTAGGGTAGTGCAAATCTACTGCAAATCATCCCATGATTTACAGGTATTTTCTACCTAACATATGTGTGTGTGTGCGCGCACGCGCGCGCACACACACACACACACACACACTTATTAAAGGTTTTTCTTGGGTAACAACAGAACTCATAGAGTCTCTGCTTTCAAGTCATAGAATCCTTCGAACAAGTCAGTCATATTCAGAGTGAGACATTGTTATAGGCAATATGGTGTTGAGGGAGGAAGTGGGAAGAGGGGAGGAAAAGGGAAGACAGTAAAATTTCATTTCATTTTGAGCAAAGCTTTTGTGTCAGTGCCACTTAAACAGGTGCTTTGTTTTTGCTGGCAGTGCGAGAGAACACAGGGCCCAGGGTGTGGTCAGTTGCTGTGTGAGTGTTGGGGTGGGTGCTGCTGCTGTTGGGTCAAGTTAACCATATTGATTTCTATGTGGTGGGGGGAGGTATTGGTTGGTTATTGTCTTGCTTTCTTGCATATGTAATAAAGAGGTGATTTTAAAAAGTATGATGGCTGTTTAGATTCAGCAATGAAGCCACTTAAATGTAGTGGTGGCGACATGGTTCAAGAAACCCCTTCATCTCTCTCTCTCTCTCTCTCTCTCTCTCTCTCTCTCTCTCACACACACACACACACACACACAAACAGACATACAAAATTTACTTAGTGTAATATCCACACAATACATTTGAAGCACTCAAAGCATTTTAAGAATCATGATTTCCCCCCATAGATTCCTGGGAGCTGTAGTTTGTTAAGGATCTCCTAACAGCTCTCAGCACCCTTACCAAACTACAAGGTTAAGGGCGTCTAGTATGTTGCTCTTATTTAAGGCTGGATTTTTCTCCTTATTGTTTTCCTACCCTCTCCCCACCTCTCATGATTGGCCACATAATAATGAGCTGCTGCTCAGCATTTGAAATAAGCACATTGAAAGACTTCCCAGTGCAGAATAAGTTCTCACTGCGGAACATGCCATCCTGAGGCAGTGAGTAGAGAATGTCTCCCCAGATGCATGAAATATTAACATTTTTCCTCCTTAGTCCAAGACAAGTTTCTTCCACTTTGCGTGAATCATATTCTAGCAGCGTTGCAGCTTTTCAGTGCAGCTGAAGCTTTTGTAGTGGTTTGGAAAAATACTGGCTGTCATTGCCTGCTTTCTGATTTCGCTTTTCCTTGATACTTTCCCTTCACAGTGGATCAAGGCGAACTCGCAGGAACTCGCAGGCTATATGCCCCCATATAGCCAGGAATGATGGTGGGAGTTAAAAAGTCACACACACATACCCCAAAGTGCACTCCTCCATTGCCTCCCAACTATGTAAAAGTCATAGCTCAACGGTAGAACATCTGCTGGGTGTGTAGAAGGCCCCAAATTTAATCCTCTGCATCTCTAAGTAAGGCAGGGAGAGAATTCCTAGTGAGCTGCTGCCAGTCAGTGTTGACAGTATGGAGCTTAGTAGGGCAATGGTCTGATTAGTTATTAAGAAAATTCTAGGTTTCTTTTGTTCTCAGATTTAGCTTGCCTATGCCCCCCCCCCCCAAGTGAACAAAGCTAGGTTATTATTATTGTGAATGTTATTTATTGAATTTATACCCCACCATTCCTCTTCAAGGAGCCTGAGACAGCAAGAAGATGCACACTTTAAAAACAAAGTAAAAACAAAACAGTTTTTAAGAATTCTAAAAGCACTTTCCATCAAAAACATTCTAAAAGTAGATTATGGTTAAGAACATTCTTCCATCCTATGTACTCAGGGTGGCCAAGAACAGTATTCTTCCTCCTAAGGAAAACAGGAATGTCTTCAAATTCTTTTTCAAAGTTACTAATGATGAATATGGCCATACCTCACCAGGAAGCCATTCCTAAATAGAAATGTTCCATACTGCAACATTTTGTTGCGGGGCCCACTTAAAGTTTTTTATATGTCAAATGCATGAGTTCTTAACTAGCCTTATCCTTTGAATGTTTGCAATATAGCACAGGGGATTTGTTTTCAAGGGGACACATTCAAAATATATTATCCCTAATCTTCTGTCTCAGATTACGCAGTCCAAGAACAGAGTTGTTGGTTTTTTCACTTGCTGTTTGTGATGTGAAATGAGCCCCAAAAGCTGCACAACAGACACCTAGAAAGAGCTATCTTTCCATTAAATAACTTTTTGATGGATTAATTTTCTGCCTTTTCATGAATTCATTCACTTTCAGAATCATAGCATTTTGAGAGGGGGTAACTGATTCTGCCTATGAAAACCTACACAGTACTTCATGATCCTCAGTAAATAATGAGAAACAAAGACAGGTGAGTCACAAATGAATAATTATTGGGATTTTCAGGAGCTTTTGTGTAAAAATAAAAAATAAAATAAAAATACAGTTATTCTCCCTGTACACACACAAGACATGACTCAAATGTCCAATTAGCATACCTAACATGACAGCATCAAATGCATCTAAAAGTAACAAATGGTGCATTGGTTTTAACAAGCTTTTTGCTTCAAGTGCTTAATTAACTGTACAATTAGTGATCCCAGTTTTAGGTTTTCAGAAAGCAAAGTACAAAAGTTGTGCTATGCACTGAAACAGACAATGGTGCTTAAGGGAGTTGGAAGTGATTTGGAAGAGACATCACTTCCTATGGTATACGGCACACCTGTATTTTGCACCATTACTGACCCAGGTTAAAGAGGTTAGGCAGGTTTTGGAAAACATACAAACCCCACCAAACCTATTGAACCCAAAGCAAAAGCAGGACAAAGGTATGCAAAACAAGCAGCTATCCTTCTTTCAAACTCCCTTTTCTTTTCTGTTTAAAAAAGGCATTTATCTTTCCCATAGGTAGCACAATCTTCTAAAGACAAATATTCGTATCTGTCTCTCCTATCCCCATTCGACCCAGAAACAATATTTATTTATTTATTTATTTATTTATTTATTTATTTCAATGCGTTTGTAGCCCACCTTCTTCTCCTGTGGCCCATGGCCCTGAGCCCTCATGCTGCCTTCCCAAAGCCAGATGGGCAAGGCACCAGGGTTTGGAAAGGAGGTTTGAGGCTCTGGCAGGGTCCTAGAGCCCTCCCATCTTCTTCCCAAAGCAGGGAAAGTGTTAACTATGCTCTAGGGAGGAGACTAGAGGGCTCTAGGACCTGTCAGAGTCTTTATGCAGCATCCCCAAGTGCCCTAATTACTAGGCTTTGGGAAGGTATTGTGATGGTTGTGGAGGGGGGCATCAAATGTTGTTGAGGGCCACCCAAAAAGGCCTTGAGGGCCACATGCAGGCCTTGTTCTAGATGTTACTGAACCCTGGCCATTGGCCATGCTTGTTGGGGCTGATAGGAGTTGTACCTCAGCAACTTCTAGAGCACCAAAGGTTCCCCACCCATTGGCCTCATTTGGAATTGTAAGCCAGCTAAAAGCAAAATTAGCTGAATGGGAGAACAGTAACAGAATTTTAAAAGATTGACTCTACCAGAGGCAGTGAGCTCTCTTTACAAGATGTGCCCCGATAAGACTGAAGCACCAATTGCAAAGAAATGTATTAACAGAGAGAATAAATCCACAGGAGAATGATTGAACCAGTGAGTGAAATGTCAGCTAATTGTCAGCACACTATGCAATGGCAGATTTTTTGTCTCCCTCCCCTACCCCAGCCCAATGAAAACAAGCTGGCAAAATTCCAGCTACCATAACACCATCCAGAGGAAGATAAGCAGTGTGCATTTATTAAGTGATCACATTTTGCTGAATCCAGGCTTGCAAATTTAGCTGACAAGAGTTATCAGCCTAACGGGCTGCAAGCACTTGTGCTGGAGATTCATTGACTAGAAGAAATAAAGAGCACAGGTGGTCACTTTTGTTATGAATTGCCAGAAGAGGTGAAATGCATCACAAACAAAAGCAGGCAAAGAGGACACCAGCTTGTCTAAAATGTGCATTTCCTAATTTATATGTTTAGATGTAAATTCAAACATAAAGGCTTTCCTGGAAACATAAATGAAGTCATCCAAGCTCATCCCAGCAAAAACCCTATGAAAGGTGTTAGGTTGTGACATCAGTGATTTGCTTAACACAATCCAGTGCACTGGAATTTGATCTTGTGTCTCCCTTGTTATGAGGCTAGACTACAAACTATATAAGCACTTACCTGGAATTTAGTTCCTTTGAACTAAGAGGGATTTGCTTCTGAGTGGACATACTTAGGATTGCAATGTTGTTTGTTTGTTTGTTTACAGTATTTTTAAGTCACCCTCTAGTAAAACCTTCTGGGTGTCTCTACAACTAAGTAATGAAATCAACAATCAATCAGTCAAAACAGCTGAACAGATAAATCAGTCAAAAGCATCAATTTAGAATCAGCCTTTAAAATTCAGCAGGATTGAGTAGCCAGCTAGAAGCCAAATATAGCCTGCAAGTCAGAAATAAGAACAATAGCTCTCACTCTATTGATCTTCAGCAATGATAGCCAGATCTTGGAGGCACTATATAGCCAAGATCGCTAGTAGCTATTGGTAGTATCCAACTAAATGGTACTCAGAGAAGACTTTCAAAAATCAATGCAATTAGGTTAACTGATTTAAATAGGTCTACTCTGAGGAGTACTTTATTCCTGGGAGTGCTCAATGGTACGCAGTACTGGCACCTTTTTTCCTAGAAGAAAAGCACTGACTCTAAGGATTACTTAGTCACATGGTACCCATTGATGCTGTACAGGAATTTGCCATTAAGAAGCTTTGAAATAAGCATACTTAGCATCGCAGCCTTATGGCGAGCCAGTTTATGAATAAGTTATAATGTGTGAAGGACATGGGCTACTTGTAAGGAGGGCACTTGCCTCCCTGTGGTATCACTTATGGCTCTGCTTTTTCCCTAATGTAAAAGTGTCGGGGGGGGGGGGGATGTCACAAACTGGCATCTCAGGTGCATCGCCCTTCCCAATGCAGCTTCACATTCCAAAGCAACAAGTTATTTGATTTTGGCAGCAGCATCAAATGAAATTAGAGATGATGAGTCAGAAATGCCGTTGTTCCTGTAAATACTGCAAGCACCACTATGTTAACAATATATCACTAATTAAGAAGGGGGTGAAATCCTAGAGAGAAAGACTTTCAAACTCCCACCAACTTCAAAGGGAAATTTGGATGGATCTGAATTTCAAATCACAGAGGTGAACATCTGTTCTCATCGCCCACAATGTTTAATATTAAACGCTTGCCGACGCAGGAGGTGGCTCCCTGCAGCCAAGCGCCTATCAATCATGATTCAAGACTTAGGTTAGATGTCAAATTCTTGACACTGATGAAATCTGCTTGCTTTACCACCAGCACTACTCCTGGTTGCAAAATCCACAAGCAGCAATCCTTTTGACAAAGGTAAAGTTGGGGAAATGTGCAGTCACTCCACCTGTGTTCAGGTCAATAGAAGGGCATAATTCTCTGACTTCATCCTCACAGTTTATTTTCAAGCCAGCTCTGATCTGGGCTGGATTTAGGTTTGATGAGGCCCTACGCTGCTGAAGGTAATGGGGCCCTTTATATGTCCAGCTGCCTTCGTCAACAACAAATTGTTTTGTGTTGACTATATACTATATGGACCATGCAACCAGTCCATGCAGAATGTAGGCACCCTATATATAGAAATGAGCAACCAGTGATATTTTAGGGAGCATGCTAGCAGGTGGGGCCCATTATTTTACATCATAGGAGCCTACACAACACAAAACACTGTTGCTCTATGTAGGTTTTATTTTATTTGTTTTTTATCTTATATTTTGGGAATGTACATCCAGGTTTTTTTCCTTTGATTAGCTTATATGTAAATCCGGCACTGGATCTGGCTATAGTATTTCTGCCCATTGCACATTTACTAGAGCTGTCATCTGATGAAAGGGAAGTTAGTTAATCATATGAGTTGTGTTTGACTCATCAGATACTAAATTGGTAAAATCTGCACCAGTTTGTATATAAGGAGGGAGAGAAATCCACCCCCCTCAACTCCAAGAGATGTCTCTTCTGTCTGCAGTTTTTATATCTAGGAGGAACTGTTGAAAGGGCCGGCTAAGTTTAGCTTGGAGCAGATAGTGTTAAGAGGACACATGATACTAGCTGCCTTCAAGTTCAAGTACTTTATTATGGTCACAGACCAGCATAAGCAAAGCATCTAAATAAATAGCATGACAGTATGAATCTAATAATTATTAAATAAATAGGAACAAGAACCAAACGTAGATTTAAACATATACATAGAATACTTAATCAAACATAGATAATGGGTGAGTAAAATTTATAAGAAAAATTAAAAGATCGGTTAACACAGCTATATGGGGTGGGTTTCAGAAGTGCAGATCTAACAATATGGGCCTTCAGCTTAGGACTGAATTGTAGCATAGACCATTCTTCGTCAAATATCTATCATAGCAGCGCAAAATTTGGCAAGTGAATATGTGACTTCTGGGCTCTTGTCCTGTAGTAATAGGGAGATGTTGTGTTGTTCTGAATGCCCAGGAAACTTATATAAAATGAGTTGGATAAACCTAGTTTTGAATGTCTATATAATACTGGCAGTGAAGAAGGGCACGCTCCATTGTTTCCTGCTGCCCAGAGCCACATGGGCATTTCCTCTCCTCGTAAGGTGTCTTCCTATAACAGCCTTCCTGAATTGCTGAAGGGAGAGCCTGACAACGGGCCAAAGCGAAAGCCCTTCATTGTTTTTGTATTTCAAGATTAACTATGTACGGCATTTGGGAAGTCAAGTATCTTCCAGTTTTTTCCAGTATCTTCTAAGTATCTTCCAAATTTGGGGGGACCTGGCTAGGTCTATCTGTCGTTCTGTATCTACCACACACTGTTTAATGTTGCTTTTTGCTTGTTCATGCCCCAAGTTGAATACGATCTGTGGACTGAATCCTAAAGTTGTTATTATATGTTCCACTGCTCGCTTCCATGTGGACTGAAATTTGTCTATAATAGGGAAGCAAGGCCACTCGGAAGGAAGGCTAGTCTCACTAGCTGCCTTCAAATGTCTAAAGCAAAGTTGGGGGAACTTTTTTCAGTCTGAGGGCCACATATCCTTCAGGTCATCCTTATAGGGCCACATGCCAGTGGTGTGAGGGGACAGGGGCAAAAGTGGGAGGAGCAACAAGTCTACACTTTACCATTGCACCATAGGCTGCTTTCATCAAAGACTCACACACCTGTCTCTATCCTCCATCAGAGAAAGCAAGAGTCATTAGCTTGGTGCATTTATTCATGTTTGGTGGAAACGCCCCCATGTTAAAAACTTTTGGAATAGAGTATTCCCCATTATATCTGCAATTTCAAGCCAACCCCTTTCTCCAAATCCTGCCGTTGCCCTACTATTTTTGCACATAGACTTAGGCTCCACCCCAAGGGCATAGTGAAGATTTATTTTAGGTGGGGCAGGTTTTATGTTGGGAAGGGGGACAGAACCAAGTTATCTGTGGTGCAATTGGTCAGTTAATTAAGTATTTTTATTTATAACCCGCCTGGCTATGCACTGCACCACAGTGAACTAGTAGGCTTCTTACTGGCTGCAGTATGCTTAGCAATAGCTCAGCAATGGAAGGACAAGACTGAAGTACCCCTGAACATATGCGAACATAAGGTATGGGATATAGCAATGTCTGAGCATCTCACCAGGCACACAGAGCAATTAAAGGCATAGCGAATAGAGACGACTTCCAGGGAACATGGACATTCTTTCACTATGTTAATGACCAAAACCAAGATCTTGTTATACCAACTGCTCAAAATTCTCAGTGAACAGGTTATGTTAAGTAATATGTTTGGATGTTGAATGTGTATGCCTAGAGACAATGGATAAAACAAACACCATTAGATGTACTGCTGGATAAGTGTCTAATGGTTATTGTATTTGTTTAAAAACTAATAAAAAAAATTAAGAGTCATTGTCAGAGTTCAAGAACAGGTGAAAACACAGAGAAGGGTGGAGCTGGGCAATGGGTGTAGCCTGAACAGAGTTACAAGGGCCAGAGATAGAGGCCTGGAGAACCATGTTTGACCCTTGGGCCTGAGCTTCCCCTCCCCAGTCTAAAGAGTTGTGGCCCTATCTGTCACCAACTGGCTGGACACAGAGGAAGGGCGGGAGGCACCCAAAGGAAGAGGGCTCCTAATTTTAGCATTGCACAGGGCTGGAATTGGAGAGCCCAGATCAGCCACTGCTGGATCTCACCCTTTGCATCTTCCACGGATGCTAAGAGAATAATGTTGAACTAGACAAGTTTTTAGTCCAATCCGGTGGGACAGTGATGGCCTCCAACTTGGCTGGCTTTTGAGGATTGGGCAAATTTATAGAGGGTAAGCCACTACTAGCCACAATGGCTGGAGATTGGATGGTAGACTAGCTGGGCAACTCCAGTAGGACTCTTTTTATGTGCTCATGACTCTTCTACGCTCTTATCTTAATTACAGATCTTCTTCAACAACTTGTTATTCAAAGAACTATTAGTATTTATATTGCTCTTCAGAGCATTCAGAGTACTTTGCAAAGATTATGTGACCTAGCCAAGAGGTGTAATTTTGAAATACTTCTTTTGAATGTAGATAAACTCATCAGGTGAAGAGAACTGTGATCTGGGAATTAATGTTCTTCTGACAGGAATAGAAGTGGATATGGAAACTAATGGCTTGGATTCATGCTAATTTGAGCGAAACATTTTTATAAAATTCAGTTCCAACAGGCTAACTATATCAGGTGTAGCCAATGTGGTGTCCTCCATATGTTATTGGACTACATCTCCCATCAGCCCCAGCCAGCATGGCCAGTGATCTGGGGTGATGGGAGTTGTACTCCAACAACATCTGGAGGAAACCTTGCTAGTGCTATATAAACAAAAACAAATGCAGTGGTACCTCGGTTTAAGAACAGCCCTGGTTACAAACGATTTGGTTTACGAACTCCACAAAACCGGAAGTAGTGTCCTGGTTTGCAAACTTTACCTCGGACTAAGAACAGAATCCGAATGGTGAAAGGGCACCAGCGGCAGGAAGCCTCATTAGGGAAAGCATGCCTCGGTTTAAAAACGGTTTTCAGTTTAAGAACAGACTTCCGGAATGGATTAAGTTCGTAAACCAAGGTACCACTGTATACAATTTGGCAAAGCACAACTGCTGAGGAAGCCAATTTCTAATTCTCTGCTTCTTTCAATAATATATTCTTGTCTTGTCCCTTCATAATGAAATTTTGGAAACAAGTAATACGATTTCTTCATGAAAGGACAGGTTGTTTTATACACACAGCTAATTTTTAATTTTCCATCAGCATCTTATATGTTCTGGATCCCTGAGGCTGCAATTTTATGCATGTTTACCTGGGAGAAAGCCCCACTGGATTCAATGGGGCTTACCTCTGAGTAAACATGAATAGTATGATACCATTAGAGTCTAAGGGAATTTTCAACTGGACCTCTGTGGAATATTGTCTCTACAATTAATTGCAGCAGTGAATTAAATGTTTCTAGTTCTAATGATGAACAGCCTATTTAAAACACCACAAACACCTGGCTTGGACATTTAAAACAAGCAGTCTTCACAGAACAGGATGTTCAGAGCTGACAGCACAGCATTGTTTGGAAAAGATTGATGCAGAATTTCTTGTTTAGTATAAAGGTGTTGCTTTTTTTGGCTAGAGATATGAAACACGGATCTGAAAGACAAATTGCATGTTATGGTTCTGCTAATACTGTATTACTTCCTAGAACAAATGTTAAGCTTTTTATTGTACTAATAAGATTGGCATTGGGCGGGAAGAGTGGGGTTAGCAGGTGCATTGTGGGAGACAAACTGGAACATGCCATATTCCTGTAAATTGCTATACCATACCTTCCAATATTTCTCTGATGAAAATAGGGACGTCCCATTCCATAATGATACTTTTACTGTTTATACCCCACACATCTTACTGGGTTGCCCAAGCCACTCTGGGCAACTTCCAAGATATACTAAAACATTAGAAAATGCTAAAAAAAATTTTTTAAAAAAACCCTTCCCTTTACAGGATTGCCTTCAGGCACCTCCAACTTTTCTCCAATGAAAATAGGCAAATCTTAAGGAAAAGTGGGACATTCTGGGATCAAATCAGAAACTGGGATGGCTTCTCTAGATCAGGGACATCCTTGGAAAATAGGGACACTTGGAAGTGTTACAGTATTTGCACATATGATTCCCAGGTCAGGAGCATCCTGCACCATGAGATTTTAGGGTCCAAACCTGAGACCTAGGAGTGGCCTACAGTGGTATCACAAGGAGTGGCCCCCATGACATCATTAAGCATGGCACATTAAGCATCAGTCACAGTCTCTGAGAACATGTCATTCAAATAAAAGCCACAAAGACTGGCAAATGAGCAAAAATGTAAATTGGTTTGAAATTAAGATAGAAACCCTAGCTAAAGTGGGTGTCCAGCTGAAGTGAGAGACCATTCCTTCTAACCTGCTCAGGGAGGCTGGGTAGAGAAGGCACTCTTGCCCACCTGGAAGTTCAAGCCTTCTGCCTGTAACTTGAGGGGAGGGGGCAGGCAAACCTGGAGACTTCAGGTCGGCCAGGGGGTCTGGCAACCCTAGTTACGCATTATCTGCCAGTCTCTCCCCACACACTACATCTCTTCCACAGCTACATCTCACTGGGCCATGCCCCTCATTGCTCCATGCTTTGCGCTCGCCTTGTGTGCCTTGCCTGAGTGAGATACGTCTTCAAACTCCTCTTGCTTGCATGTGTCGAGGAGAGAGGGGGCTGTGTGAACTAGGTGTAGCAACTAGTCTCCATCACATTTGTCACTCCATCCACTTTGGCCTCTGGCTTTGTCCACCGCTGGCTTGTGGTCCCCAGAAGATTCCTTCAAAGGGCACATGGTCCTTGGGCTTGAAAATTTTCCCTGTGCTCAGTGGCAAAGCTTCAAGCTCTGGTGGAGGAGGCATGGAGAGCAGGCGGGGGCATGGCTGGCATGCGTCCCGGGGGTGTGGTGTGCCGCCTGCGGGGGTGTGGCGCCCAGCGCGGGGAGGTAGCCGTGATGGCACCCCACCGGGGGCAGTGCACTCCCCCCGCACCCCTATTCCTCCACTAGTGCCTGTGCTTGCAGTAAAGCAAAAAACATCTGGAGCATCAGAAATCCTCCTTCCTAAACTTCTGGATGCTTTTCCCCGCACTTCAGTTCCTGGGTGCTGAGATTTCCCAGAATGATGCTTCTCCTCATCTGTCAGCATGTCATGGACTGGCTGGATGCAGAGGAATGGTGGGAGGAACTAGTTGGGGAACCCCCAAGGGGAAAAGGCTTGGAGCCTGGGGATTGGCGGTGGGACGGTGGTAAGTGATCAAAGGGAGAAGACTGGGAAGCGGAAGTGTCAGAAGTTGAAGAGATAACATGGTTTAGTGAACAAGCAGAGTCTGTGGCAGAGGGAAGTTCAGAATCAGGGCCATCTTAAGCCCTGCAGAATGTGGTGCACCCTCCGGTTTTCCATAGTTTTTTAGGGAGGACGGTGCTGCCGGCGGGGCTGGAGGAGGCAGGCAGTGGCTGGAGGGTGGCTCCTCTGGTGGGGAAGAGGCAGAGGCTGAGCTTCCCAGCTCAGCTGGCCGCTTTGTGCTGCGGTGGCCACGGCAGACGGAGGCTCCACACTGCTTCGGCATGGCATGGTGGAGGTGGGAGAGAGCGGCAAGCTGATACCGGGAGGTGCCTTGTCCAGCCTCCACCTCTTCCCTGGTGCCCTCCAGAACTTGGTGCCCCGGCACCTCGTGCCACTAGCCTCTATGGGTAAGACACCCCTGTTCAGAATTAGGGGCAGAATCCAAAGCTGGAAAGTGGGAGAAAGGAGGCCAAGAGGCAGGGATGGCCAAGAAGCCAGGTTGTCTCCCCCTCCTGATGCAAGCTCCCCTCACCACTGGTCTTCTAGGACCAGAAGAGGTATGAAGTGGGCAGAGGAGTAGTTAGTTTCATGCAGGTGCAGTCTCAGGTTGCTTGGGGAAATACCTGGAGAAGAAGAGACTTAGGCAGCTATGGGCAACTGATTCATGGGGCAAGACCTACCAGGGATGAGCTGCTGTGCTTATTAGGCCTGACACTCCTGTACAGATCCTTTTGCTAATAAAGAGTTAACTCCACTCGCTTGGTATGATTTCCTGCTGGCTCTTTCTTGTCACAGCATTTGATGTGCATTTGTCAGAAACTTGAGACAGGGCCCTCTTAGGGGCTGTGTTCTGTTAAATACCAAAGGGGCTGCTTCACTGATGGCCTTCCACCAGCAGGCAAGAAAACCTTACCTTCAAAAACAAGTGCATGGCCTGCAAAGCTGCTTGGCTTTCTCTGCTACTCTGTGCTTCAACCTGTATCTTTCAATGATACATTTTCTGGCTGCTATTTTTATATATTCCTGTTTGATTCTCCCCACGTTATGGTTTTTTATAGTGCTTGCTATGTCACAGTTTTCATTGTGGGTTTTACTGTGGTTGCCTGCCTTATAGATTTGTAAGGAAAGGCTGGGCACAAATGAAATGAAATAAAAAGTGAAGAAGGGAGGAGATGAAAACCAGATCTGAAGAGTTTATATGCACAAAACATTTGGACTGTGGTTTCTTCTTGACCCCAGGGAAATAACAGCTGCTGGGAATTGCAGATGGGTAAAGTGCTGCTGTGTTCAGGTCCTGCTTCCCAAGAGCATTTGGATGGTCACAGTAGAACAGGGTGTTGAGTGTGGATGTAATGATACAGCTTATCATGGATGGTAGCCTGAGAGCCTTAAAAATCCATGAATTTATCTAAACTTCTTTTAAAGCCATCCAAGTTGGTGGACTTCACTACGTCTTGCAGGAGGTAGTTTAACTATGCTGCTTTGTGAAGTACTTTCTTTCCTCTGTCCTGAACCATCCAACACAGTTTCATTGGACTGATCTCAGTTCTAGCATTACAAAAGAGGGAGAAGTACTTCTTAACTCTATCCACACCTGCCAGTTCTCCCCTTTCAGCATCCTACCAAGTCCATCTCTCCCCAAGCCAGAATTGGCTCTCAAGTCAGAGCCCAGGTGCAAAAAATATGGGTTAAAGATAGCCAAAATCAAGCACTTGCTGTAAGCCCACCTGCACATTCTCTCCTGCCTCCATACTAGCCTTGCCAGTCACCATGCTTTCACAAAACACACATAGCAACCTTGCCCGGTTTGCAGAATTTACACCAGGTCATAATACCTTGCTTTTCTTAGGACACAAATGGGTGCACCTGCATTTGCTACATAATATGTACATAATATGTTCACAATGGTCTTCAGCAATGACTCAAGCTGCCTTTCTTAAACTGGTCTTGTTGAAGCCTGACAAAATGGGGGCATCATGGATGGCCAACCCCCAGGGGTGGAAATTATGAAGGTGCCCTCTTCTGGAGAAGTGGCTGCGACAACCCAGTAAGATGTGTGGGGTGTAAATAGTTAAATTATCATTATGGAATGGGATGTTCCTATTTTCATTGGAGAAATGTTGGAGGGCATGAGATTCTAATTTGTTGCTGGAGGCCTAAGTTACCTCAGTGGCACAGAGTTCCTGTTCCTAGCTCCAGCTGGTCCAGCTGGGGCAAGGCTAGCCTAGCCATAGCTAAACTTCCTGTTTGGACTACTGTAATTCACTCTATGTGGAGCTGCCCTTGAATATGGTCTAAAGGCTGCAGCTGCTGCAAAATACAATGAACATGTCTTCATGGACCTGATGGCGCAGGATCATAGAATTGTGGTATTTCACCATTTGCCATCTTGTCAACAGCCCCAATTCCAAATCTTTAGTTTTGATTGATAAAGCCCTCCATGGCTTAGGATCCATCTACCCAAACAACATTGCACCTCATACAGCCCTTCCTGGGCTCCATGGTTAGCTAAGGAGACTCTGTTAGTGGAGCTAACTTTCTGCAAGGCACACATAGCTTTAGAACTTACAAGACTTACAGGACTTACAGGCAGGGCCTTCTCGGATTTGAAACAGTCTGCCCTATACCCCAAAGTTCAGCTGGCACCAACACTAGCTATTTTGGGGGGCCAGCTGAAGTTATTCCTCCTCTGTCAGGCTTATGGGTAACACAATCTTTGACCTATGGTGTCAAAATATTCAGAATGATTGACACCTTGCTTTGATTTTTACATTTTAAACCTTGTCCACCCCGAGGTCTTTTGACACAAAGCAAAATAGAACTTGCTCAAATACATACACAAATACATACACAAATAAATAACACCTGTCCATTGCCATGAAAATATTGTTGGCGGGGAGGGGGGTTGAGGCAGAGGAGAGAACCTGATTGAAATGGTTACGAGGCTGCCTGCCCCTTTGAAGGGTATGTTCATCCCATAAATTGATAATGTGGGTTTATCTCCTTGCTCTAAGCCTGCCTGTGATGTTTGAAGTTCAAAGAACACAGCCTCAGTTGCAATGCTCTTTAAAATATCTGCCACGTCTTCCTGGAGCTCTCTGTACTGAAGCTAATATGCTGTTGGATCCCCTTAGCCATACAGGCTAGACAAAAAAATTAACTTCTGTCTCTTTGCTTTACCAAATGAGGCTGTATAATGAGGTTGTACAAATGCTGATTATGTCAGGTCTAGCAGTGCAACCAGCAGACATTAAGATATCCTAAATGGTCTGTGTAACTTTGAAAAGCTTTCAGTTGAAGCAGAACTTTCAGCTGAAGCAGAACTTAGTACCATGAAAAACTACCCCCAAATCATAGAACTGTAGCATTGGAAGAGACCCCGAGGCCATTAAGTCCCAACCCCCTGCAATGCAGGAATCTCAACACATGGTCCCACCGTCCAATTTGAAACCATACTTGTCCCTGCTTAGCTTGGCAAATGTACTAGCAGTTTTATTGCTGAGCCACCAGGAGGGTCCCGCTTTGCCTATTTAGGCTACAAACAGATCCAATGAACACTACTGTGACCTCTGCATTTTGATGTGCATTCTTCGGCTGGAGAACTGCCATGCAAAAATTAGAGGTGTGTATTTCAAAAGAGAGCTGTTTTTCACTTCTTCTTTTCGTCTGGGAAGGGCAAGTTGGGTTCCCGTTAAAACCCAACAAAGCATATGACTATCTCTCCTGTTCTGGGAGGATGGGGCAAGGTTCATAGAATCATAGAACTGTAGAGTTTGAAGGGACCACGAGGGTCATCTAGTCCAACCCCCAGCAATGCAGGAATTTTTTGCTCAATGTAAGGCTCGCACCCACAACCCAGAGATCAATAGTCTCATACTCTACTGAGTGAGCAATCCCTCATGGAGAAGACATGGGGAGAAGACAGCAAATTTCACTAACAGGGAGGGACATAGTACTTTTCTTCATTAGAACTCAAAAGGCTGGATTCCAAAGAGAAAATTTAGAATGGACATTTGTACAAGGGTATTGGAAAACTTTTCTTCAAAAAAACGGGCTGTCCTCATTCCATGGCACATCCAAAAAATGCTTTTGGAAGTTCCCTCAGTTTCAAATGCAGTTTGTCATGATGTGCAATATACCCAAGAAACCTGAACCCAAATCCCCACAGGTTTTGAGGAACGAGTTGCTCTGCTTAATGCATCCCAGTTTGGGAGTGTTGTTCATGATTTTTGAAATAAGAGTTTAATGCTGGTGCCACACAGCATGCCCAGCTGTAGGGCGAAGCCAACTGAATTTATACCACGTGGCTGAATATGGGCACAAAGGCAGACTGCTTCACGTGGCCAGAATGAGAATCTCAGAACTCAAACGCCCCTAGAGAGAAGCAAAGAATAATGTTAGCACTGGAGAAATGAGGAAGTAATTGTTTGCCACTTTTGAAATCCTTTCAAAGCATGATGTCTTGGGAGGATTTGCCTTCTCATATTGCTTCTTGCCGAACAGGGCTCTGAATGAGCAAGGGGACATTCAGTGGTCTCCATTTTGCCACTATCTCTAATATTCAATCCCCTCTCGCCCATAAAGCTCACTGGGTGACTTTGGACCAATCACTGCTTCTCAGCCGAACCCACTTCACAGGGCAATTGTGGAGTTTCAATGAGAAGCGAGAGAATCATGCACATCACCTTGAGTTTTGTGGAGAAAATGTGGGATAATTTTTTTAAATGTTGTTAGTGGTTGAGAGCCATATGTTGGTATAATACTGCAATGATACTGCAACAGTAAGTCTCAACTATTTCCAGAGGCAGGAAAAGTGATGATGGAGGCAATTAATAGTGTGCCTCTGTTACATGAGAATTCATGTTTTCTCCTACTCTGGAGAAAACAGAGTAGGTGTGTACCAATGGATTCAAGAAAAAAGATTCCAACAAACATCTGGAATAACTTTCTGACAGTAAGAGTTGTTCAACAGTGGAACAGACTCCCTCTGAAGGTGGTGGACTCTCTTTCCTTAGAGCTTTTAAAGCAGAGATTGCATGGCCACCTGTCATGGATGCTTCAGCTGGGATTCCTGCATTGCAGAGGGTTGGACTAGATGACCCTCCAGGTCCCTTCCAACTCTACAATTTGATGATTCTAGGAATCTTTAGAAGTAAGCCCCAATGAGTTCAATAGAGGCTTACTCATAAGTTCAGAAGCACAGGACTCTGAAATAAGCAATGGGGATTTGCACTTTAGTGAGAAACTACCTGAACAAATCAGCAAACCGAAACCCAATTATCCCTCTAAATTCACACTTCTCTGAACAACCAACAAGAACAAAAATGTGCATTCCAGGGGAAAGAGGGCATACAGACATATACATTGGTGAAAACATAGAAAATGCATTATATTAGGGACAATTGTCTGCAAAAAATGTGCATATTAATCTAAGCTACATTTTAAAAATTGTTCATATTAGGATAAATCCACATGAAAATGTTGGAGAATTTTCATGAGGGGTTTTGCTGCGGAAATGTGAAAACTGAACTAAGGATTCGGAAAATGAGAGACTGAGGCCACATTCACACCATACTTTTAAAGCACTATGGTGCCACTTCAAACAATCATGGGTTCCCCTAAAGAAGTTTGGGAGTTGTAAGGGCACTGAGGATTGTTAAGAGACCCTCATTCCCCTCAGAGAGCTACAATTCCCTGTGAAGAGAGACTGGTTGTTAAACCACTCTGGGAATAGTAGCTGGGAAATAGGTTGGGAAAGATGAGTTTCTTTTGTGTCTCCTGCATGCCAGCTAGTTTCTTTTGTGTCTCCTGCATGCCAGCCTGTTATCCATTGTAGATTAGGGATGCCTAACCTCTGGCCCTCCAGATGTGGTTGGACTCCATGCCATCACCCTGAACATTGGCCATGCTTCCTGAGGTTGATGGAAGTTGGAGTCCCATCAACATTCAGATGTCCACAGATGTTCCTCATTCCTGTTTCAGATTGAAGACATTTTTAAAATGCTTTTGGTGAATAAATAGAATGTGAGGCTTCCTGCAGCAGATGTTCAGCCTCCAGATGTGGGTGGGGGCTGCAGGAACTACAGGGAGGGGATGAGGCCAATGGGTTCATCTCCTGCTCTCCTTCTTATGTCATACTAATATGGGGATGGAGCAGTGGAGAGGATGACTGAATAGATCTTACGAGTCTCCAAAGTTCGGGTTCAGCTAGTAACGAGCCTTATACTGCTTCAAAGTATTATTGCAACTGAGCAGTATAGAAATGTTGTGAACTAAATGAATAAAAACATGATGCCAAATCAGATGGCTGGTCCAACTAGCTCAGCATTGTCAACACACTGAGTGACAATGGCACTCCAAAGTTTCAGCCCTGCCTGGAGATGGTGAGGAACTGATCCCGGGACATTCTGCATGCCAAGCAGGCTCTCTCCTACAGAAAGAACCTTGATCCTTAACTCATTAATTACTTTTGCCCTGGGCACTACCATTACCTTTCCCACTGAAACTTACCAGGATGAGGTGGCAGTGAGGAGAAGGGCTGCTTCTGGGGTCTTCATTAGGTCACGATAGCATTACAAGGGCCAGGTCCCCTGGGAAACACAGCTTCCTAGGGCTCCTGGGACATTAATTTCATTTCCCATGGGTCTAGGGAATGCTGTTGTGGTAATGGAAACCTCGGCCACCACTCTACTCATTGCTAGTCAATAAGGAAAGATAGGTTTGGGGCAAACAAATTGGGGGAGGCATGAAGGGTTGGGATAAGGAGCCCCCCATCCATCATGGTCATGCCTATATGGAGAGCAGCTTTGCTTGCTTGTTTGTTATCTATTTATTATTGCATTTATATCCCACTTCCCCCCCCCCCAAGGAGCTCAAGGGGCACACATGGTACTCCTCTCCTTCTCCTCACAATACCCCTGTCAGGCTGAGAGACAGTGACTGGCCTAAACCCACCCAGTGAGCTTCATAGCCAAGTATGGATTCGAACTCTGGTCTCCCACGTCCCGGTCTGGCACTCTAATCACACCACACCATACTAACTCTTCCAAAGTAATGCCTCAAGAAGTCATTGCCATTTCCTATGAACCCGTCAGGAGAGGGAGAGAGATGAGATTCAGAGCTCAGAATATGCCTGTCCTGAGTTAGTTCATCTTAAGGAAGTCGAGCCCAGTAAAGCTCCGCCTACCACTGACATCAAGCTATGACTGGCCAAATGTGTGAATGGGCCACTGTAAGTATATAACACCACAGACATAACCTCACATCACTTAAAATGCAACACTTCTCTGTGCAAAACCATTTTCAGACATGCAGCTGCCAGACATCCAGCAGATGGTGGTGACGTCTGGAGAAGTGATGCACTGTTGTATTTGCTGAAGCATCCCTGTTAACTTTTCATACTATTTGACTTTGTTTTGATGGAGTCTGTCTGGAAATTGTCATACTATGTGCAGCCAACCCTTCGGAATGATTAGGTGCATTAGGAGCACAGCATGTTGCAGTCCACGCTTTAAGGACCACAGGACTGGGTTTATTAAGGAGCATGTGCTGAGATGTTAAGACATTTATATTTAAGGACACTGAATAACGCTCATAATGGTGATTATGTCATGCAGCAAACCGGTCTGCCCAGCACAGGAAATAATGTACAGGGGAGGGAGAGTTTATCTGGGACTACAGTGGAACCAAAATTCTTGAAAAAGGCAAGAAGGAATAATCAGCAACCCAGCCCCCTAGCAAGTCCTCAACTACATGCATTGCTTCTCACACTATTTTAATACAGAATTCCCAAAACAGCCATGACTGGGTCCGTGCAATGAATGTTAAACAGCAAGAAATAATAATAATAATAATAATAATAATAATAATAATAATAATAATAATAATAGCGGCAAATCAGGTCTGAAAAGTCTGGTCAACACAGGGCTGACTTCAGCTGAGTTCTACTCAGAGCAGACAAATTAAAATTAACGGAGTTAATAACGTCCATAGATTTCAATGACTTTACTTTGTGTATGACGAACAGTGGGCGGGAAGAACCTAGAAGGGCATTGTTTCACCCGTGAAAACTCCGGGAAGAATCATTCTAATAACTGATACAAGGAAGAAGATAAAAAGAATATCAGACAAATTGGGGAGGGGGGGGTAAAGGCTGGCCAGAAAACATCACGCGGACAGTTAGATAAATCAGCCCCACTATGCACATACTCGGCTATCCAGAGCAAAAGGAGCTAGAAACAGATATCAAAAGTACGGCATACATTGATACTGAATTAACGGGGGGGGTGTCAAATTGTACAGTTGGAACTAGAAAGGTTACAAAGGGAGGATGCATCTAAAATCAACACCCTCGTCCCGCAAGACAACTTGTTCAAGCTGTTTCGGGAACGTAGGAGTAGAGTCTCCACTCATTGTAACAATAAGGTTGTATGTTGATTTAACACGCACACTCATCTCTGTATTCATCTTCACTGAAAAACGACACCTGGCCAAACGGTAACTTTATAATGCCCCTCCTCCCCAAAAATAGATGTCGCCTATAATGCTCAACACCAATCTGTTTGTCCGCAAACCACTTAGACTAAATGAGGAGTGGGGAATGGAAGCAGATCTTGAGTCCAGGCAGAGGCTAGTAGTGGGATATACCACAGTTTAGCCACCACCAACCCACAAAGGGTTTTTGGCATAACCATGCTGTGTAGCCTGAGATGCGAACGATTTTCATTAGGCCCTAATTTGTTTATTTTTCGAGGTATGTGCGTCTGAACCACTGGCTCCTGGTCACCCGGGTGCAGGCAGGGTCATGCACGTACAAACTGCTGCAGAATCAGTAGCACACCCGGATAAAATCCTAATAAAAATCCCCAGCCTGGAGATGTTTCATTTCAAGAAACAAAATTTAAAAAGCTCCGTGAGCTCGCGCGTGCCCGTGAGCGCGCGCTGTATAATAGGAGGGATTAGAGGCTGGTGCACCAAACGTGTGTGAGTGTGTGTGTGCATGTTAAATTTAGTAAGGTTAAATATAGCAAATGAGATGGCAATGGACACCTTTGCACCAACCTCGTGCGCGTGGAACGGATGGTTTGGGAAGCATCGCTCGCTACTCTTCCCCACAACACACACATACACACAGAGGTAATACGCGCGCGCGCGCGCACTCCTCATTCCGATTTCCCCTGCTCTCTCCCAGGCCCAGCCCACGAAGAGCTTTGGTCTACCTTCCGTGCTAGTGGGGCTGTCTATGAAAGTAATCCGCTGGCGCTAACCTCTTACAGTCCTCATCTCCATTCCTGTCCCCGCCCCCCGCCCCAACTCTATTTTGTCTCCATGGCAATTGTTATGCATTCAAAAGAAGAAGAAAAGCAATCCAGTCCCTTGCATGGGGGAAAGCTTGAAAGTCAGTGTGGGTTTGGGGAGTGGCTGAGAGAGGGAAGATAAGATGCAAAGCATCACATGTCCTCTTTCGGACACATGCAACCTTCGGTGGACAATTTGCAAGAAGCCCCCCACCACGTCGCACCACCAGCCTTCCACCCCTGTCCCCCGCTTCTTTGCAAGAGCTGTATCTAAACGCCCAGGCCACCTGGCCTGAAAGGGGCTATGACCATAATATCCTATTGTTTCCTCTCCAATGTGGGCTGGAATAACCCACACGGACGGATGCGCTAGTAGATGGGCTCCAACACCAGGTAGTTAAACGGCCTCTTTTGCATAGAGTTGCCGGGGGGACGAGCGGCGGTGCCAGAAAGGACACGAGGGGTGGTGGTACCCCACGTCCCTCCTCCATCTGTGGCACCTCTGAAGATCCCTGGGAATGTTGCAGGGTTATTTGGCAGGGGGGAAGTAACAGGGCGAGAGAGACGCGTGTGAAGACTTCTGACTTTTGCCAAGCACCGCATGAGTGAGCATCGCCGGCTATGTTCGCTGCTACTACCCACCCCAGGAGGAGGGGGGAATGGCACGTTTCCCTTGCGCGCATACGCGCAAACACACACACACACCACACGCCCCACATATATCAGGCTACAGCCCCAGCCCCAATTGCTACCACCAAGATGATAATTATAAAGAAATAAAGGAGGGTGTACTATGCGGGGTTGATATTCCCACACTTCCTGGTACCTCCAGATCTGTTGCAGAGCACGGGAGCCGGCGAGGCACATGCTGCCTCTCCCCGCGCCGCTCGCACACAAAGGAAGGCACCCCAACTGTCAGCGCCAAGGAAGACACTGCAGCATTAGAAAAGGTCTACCTCCACCCCCAAATGTGGTTTTCCCGCCCTTCACAATGCTGGAAAGAGGGAGGTAGAGGAGGACCTGTGAAACCCAGACACCTTGGGAAGCCAGCCCCCACTCACCCAGGCAAAATAAAATAAAATAATGCTTTAAAGCAGGTGAACTGGGGGAGATAGGAAAGAGGCTTCCGTTGTCCCCATTTATTCTTCCCCTCCCGTTCTTTCTTCCCAGAGCTCAGTACGGAAAGGGAAAGGCAGAAAGAGAGACAAAGGAAATTCTGGAGAGGAGGGGGGTGTATAGACAAAGGAGTGTTGCGCGGGGTGGGGGGCTGTGGAGAATGCAGGAGGAAGAGGAGGAGAAGGGGTCGGCAAAACACACACAGAGAGAGACACACGCACACACGCACACACCTGGCCGGGCCCCTTACCTTTAGATGCATCTTTCTCTTCCTTTGACTTGATCACCTTCCCGCTCATAGATCCCAGTTTGGTTGTAAAATCCCCCCAAGAGACCTCGTGTGGACAATCCGACTGGACTTCCAGGAAATGCAGGCAGTGGATGGAGATATGTGGACGGAGCGATGAGAGCGCCTTCTTTTCCCCCCACCTTTCTTTTGTGGGTAAACGAAGAGGGGGTTGGAGAGAGGGGTGAAATCCTAAAAGCAAAAATGTATTTTTCTTAAAAAATAATAAATAAAAAAGGAAGGGGACGGGGGGAAGAAGAGAAGGGGAAGAGGGGAAGAAAGGAAGAATCAGGAGGAAATCTTGATGGCTCCTCGTGCTTTTTCCTGGTGCAGGAGGGTTCTTAAAGCCCACCACCACTGCCAAAGACTGTATTGAACCTGCTGGCTGGTGCTGTCTCTCTCCCCCTCCTGCCTAGTACAGGAGAAAGGGGGGCAGTGAAAGCGAGGGGGGTCCCCTGGACATCCGCAGGATTCTCCCTCGCCTTGGCTGGGAGGTTTGCAAGAGACAAAAGCAGTTTGCTGCCTCTCTCTCCCCCGCCAGAGATTCCCTCTCCTCCTTCCACCTTTCCCAGGCAGCAGGAGAGGAGGAGGAGAAGGAGGGGACCACCACTCCTAATAGCTCCAGCCCACCCCCACCCCCCAGATGCTACTGGCAGGCAGAGAATTACACACACCTCTCTTGTTCTCCCCACTCAAGCAAAGGGCGGTGGGGTTGCCGCTTGGGGGAGGGAGCGTGCAATCTCCCTGCCTCCCCCCGCTCCTACACACACGATTCTTGTAAAAGTCTAGGGAGGTGTTGGAAGAAACGAAGGGGGGGTCATTACACTGCAGAGAGGGGCGTGGATAAAACTTGCAGGGTTTCTTTTCAAACACAGGAGAGTCGCTCAACAAATTGTATGTTCAGGTAGGTAGAATAGCTATGGGCAAAGCTGTTCCCCAGGTGGAGAGAGAGGCGCTACCTGTTGGGTCTGGAGTAAAAGAGAGATGGGCGGGGGCTGCTTCTGCGTGGCCAAAAAAGAAAGGAGAGCAAATGCGTAATAAAAGAGGGTTTCGAATTTGCATGAAATTTGCATATGAAATTTGCATAGCAACGCAATGCTCCTCCATAGGGAAGCCTATGACCTGTGTGCCTGCTCTCCAGGTCTGAACGTGGAGTAGCAACTTCCAAGGGTCGCCCTGCCCTCCCTTGATCTTTAAGGCAGACTTCAACCCAGCATCTCTTCCAACCAAGGACACTTCCCAATAAAGGGCTGGACTCTAAGAGAGGGTTGGCCTCTGTTAGGGAAGGCAGAATTTTACCTCCCTGGGACAGCGGAAGTAAAGATCCTATTGGGCATGCTGGACTGGTGGTAAGTCCCATTACACATCATGGAGCTTACTTCCAAATAGACATGCCTAGGATCATGCTGTTATTTCACAGTGGGTGAAGAGGGCAAAATACCACACCACCTGCACCCAGCTGCTTAGCTCAATATCTGGAAGGCATTAATGCCTTTAATTTTCAGCTGCAACCACCTTGTGTGGATTTAAGCATTCACTAAACCAGAGGGTAGATTTACACCAAGGGAAGGAGGAAGAAACTCTAGGACTACTTTTTTGAATGGGGCTTTGATGAGACCCAAGCTGGAATTGTGGACCTTCACAGCTTCCTTTTTACCCATCCCCTTTCACCTTCATCCAGTTTTCATCTTACAGCTGAAGAAAATGCAAACAGCTCCAGGTTTTGGGGCTGCTCAAGCAAGACACCCTCCATGGGACCCCCCCCCCCTTCCGCAGTGAGGTTCCCACTTCACTTCCATTGTGGCCATCCACTGCCCCTCCTCTTCCTCACCATTGCAGCCTCCTGCTTGCTTGCCAGTTAGAGAGCCAGTGAGCAAGAGGGCTGTGACATCTCTGGCTCCTCAACATCACTGCTCCTGTCACCTGGGCAAGAGCAAGAGGAGGGTGAAGCAAGGAGGCTGCAGTGGTGAAGAGGAGGCCCAGTCCCAGGAGGCTCTTGTTAGCAGCCCCCAGGAAATGCCTGGCTGTGCTGACTCTTGATGTCATGCAGCCCCTGAAGCCAACAGAACCAAAGCTGAACAGAGGAGTTGGAAAGGTCCACGAAGGCAAGAACCATGAGGATAAGTATCCACAACAATTGTTCTCCCACTGCTTGTGAATTCTTCTTCCTAATTAAGAAAGGGGGGGGGGGAATAGTGTTTGCCATCCTTTCCCCCACAGGTAAGTCCCCATCCAACAGAATGGTAGGACTTGCCAAGTCACCTGGTGAAAAGAATCCATAGGTTATGTATTGTCCACGCCTTCAGCCATAAACAAATTATGAAAAATCTGGATTTTAAAATTCTTTAAGTGGTACGTGTGTGTGTGTGCGTGCGTGTGTGACTTTGATGAGTTGAGGAAGTTCTCCAATCCTGGACACACATCCTGGTGTTCAGCCATAATGAATGGTTTCCAAAGGTAACATCATCTTCATCTTAAATGCCAAATAACTCCCCAAGAAGGATGTTGAGCATTTTCTTAAAGAGGAAAAGAAAAGTGATGATTACCTTTAGTGTCACTGAATGTGCATTTTGGAGGAGGAAGAGCTGCGTCCTCCACTCAAAGTATTGCATTGCAAAACTTAAAATGCAAATTTTGACTGGATTTGAATGCATGCTGAGCTTCTCTTGGCTGATATTCTGGAGTCAGTCAATAAATCACTTTATGTCTAAAACAGCAATCTTCCATTAATCCCAGGGGTGTGAAAGCTTTTTTTCAAACTGAGGGCCACATTCCTCTCCAGGTGACCTTCTGGGGGCCATATGCCAGTGACAAGTGGGGATGGATGCAAAAGTGGGCAGGGCAACTAATGTGAATTATACCTTTGTTCAGTAGGCTGCTTTCTGCCCATGCTCACACAACCCTATCTACCCTCCATATAGGCAAGCAGAAGGCATGATCAGAGTTCAAGGACACAGTCCAGCCTGGCAAAAGCACTTGGGATGAAAAGCAAGACCAGAGAGTGGGTTGCAGAGATGAGGGGTGACTTGGGGCAAGTTTGAAGGGCCAGATAGAGAGACCCTGCAGGCCTGAGGTTCCCCATTCTCAATCTACTCTGATGCCCCCCTCCAATAATGGGGATGTGTCCTACTTTGCAGAATGCAATCCTCTATTTTATGGACTGTCCAGTCCAAGTTTGGTTTAAGGATAACGGATCATAAGAAGGGAGAGCAGCTGGATCCATTAAGTTGCCCATTCACAGTCAGCACCTAGGACAGCAATGTCTGCTTATGTGGGTTGATCCACACAATTATATGATAGATAAGTAGTTGCAGGGGTTTATTTAATCAGCTGGAACTCACTGGAACACAATTCCAGCACCTCTCAGTTGGGCACCATTGCCATTATAAGAGAACAAGGGAGGCGTTCATGGTGAGTTCTGACACCTCTTTTTCTAGAAATATAGTACTGTAGGTAGGTAGGTAGGTAGGATCATAGAATTGCAGAGTTGGTAGGTGCCACAAGGGTCATCTAGTCCAACCCATCGCAAGGCAGGAATCTTGCACCCAATGTGGGCCTTGAACCCACAACCCTGAGATTAAGGGGTCTACCAGTTGAGCTACCTGATAGATGACAGCTGCCTTGTTATCTGACGGAAGCAATCTTTATGCATACATGTATGCATACATTTCACACAGTGAAACAATGAGGAGGTTGAAGAGGAGGGAATAACACTTTTTAATGGTTTGTCTTTACACGTTGCCCTAAAGAGAGACTATCCCTCCTGCAGAAGACTGAAGGGAGAAGACCTCATCTGAAATGGCATCTAATGTCTCCAGCTACTTATACTAAGAATAATCACCTTTTATGTTAAATGGTGTCACCTGATTAACTGGAGGTGCCTTATTAATTGATGCAAACTTCAAAAGAAGAAGATTAAAACAGATTAAAAATTGCAGCCTTAGAGAGGGAAAGATGTGGGTTGCTACTAGAGGACACTAGGAATGCTCCAAACTCATGCAATTCATATCTCCATAGTTCTTTTGAAGGTTTCCCAGCTTGAGTTTTAAGAATGCGTATCAGAAATTATACACATGCCTCAGAATTTTGCATCAGTGGAGAAGGGTTGTAAGTAGTGGCCCCTCCAAAGAGGTAAGCACACAAGAACATAAGGAGAGCCTGCTGAATCAGGCCAGTGGCTCATTTAGTCCAGCACCCTGTTCTCACAGTGGCCAACCAGATGCCCCCATGGGAAGCCCAAAAGCAGGATCTGAACATAAAACCAACTCTCTCCTCCTGTGGTTTCCAGCAGTGGGTATTCAGAAGCATTGCTTCCTCTGGCCATGGCTGCAAGGTCAAGCCCAGCAGCTCACCTCATCCAGCATCTTGTTCTCACAGCAGACCTGATGCCTATTTTAAGCCTGCAAGCAAGACTTGAGTGGAACTGTAGCTCTCCTATACTGACCTGCACTGCTAGTTGAATGTAGCCCACTCAATGAGCCCTGCAGTCTGCCAAACACAAGAGGCACCACATGTGGTTGGTGAATTGTTTCATGGGTCACAGGCTTTGCAGGCAAGAGCTAGAATCAGATCTAATTAATGGCTGGCTACATGTGTATAGGATATATGCTCGCACTACCCAACCCTTCCTGCTCTGTCCCTTCCTAGCCTTTCAGGAAGCACCAGCATTTTAAGAGTGTTGGATAATGATAAGGAGGTGTGGATGTTCCCAGCTGATGTCATCCATCTCCTGGCCAATCACAATCAATGGGGTCTTTCTGCTTCATTGCCCCATTTGCTGTATGAAAGTCAGAACCCCCAATAGTCTGACCCAGGCACAATGTCACAGACAGAATTTAATGAGCAGGAAACATTTGCCTTCTGGAGCTGTCTGGAGCTAGGCAGCAATTAATTCATAGACCACAGCAGAGCTGCATAAGATGTCAGCCACCACAAGCCCTTTCAGTCTGCTTGCTTTTTTCTTTTCTTCTTTTCTTTTTAAAATATTTAGCACTCCCAGAACATTTCCATATCTGGAGCATGGTTTTCTGCAGATCACAAAGGCACATATTTTGGTATAGTTTTATTAAGGGTCTAATTCCAGGAATGGCTGGATACAGCCACCTCAGTCTGGTCAATGCCTGGGTAGGAGATCACCCAGTGGGACACTACTTTGAGTTCCATAATGTTAGAAAGTTGAGATACGAGTATCATAGTCTTATATTCCAAGACTTATCTCAGGTCTCCACATATCAGTCCTTCTGTAGCCAAAAGGGCATTTGCCAATGCAAAATAGACTGTAAGAAGAGCCGTACTGGATCAAGCCAAAAGGGGGCCCATCTGGTCTAGCACCCTCTTCTCACAGTGGCCAACAGATGCCCATGAAAAGCCCTGAAGCAGGACTCTCCTCACTTGTAATCCTCAGCAACTGGTATTCATTTGCCCATTCCAAAAGTGAAGGTGGAATATACAGATTGTGGCTAGCAGCCATGGAGAGCCTTCTACTCCATGGATTTGTCTAATTCTCTTTTAAAGCCACCCAGGTTGGTGGCCATCTCTGTCTCTTGTTGTGTGGTGCAACAATGCGCTATGTGAAGAAGGCCTTCCTTTTGTCTGTTATGAATCTTCCAACATTCCTCTTCGTTGGATGGCTCGATGTTCTAGTGCAATGAGAGAAGGAGAAAAAAACTTTTCTCTACCCACTTTCACCATACAATGCGTTCTGTTATACATTTATTTAATGTCTCCCTTACTCAAGGTGTAAGAAGGCCTGGTGAAACCCTTAAGTTAGCAGAAACACAGAAAATCTTTAGAAGGCAACTCCAAAACAGCCCAATGGGAACTGAGCATGCTCTATGGCCACAGAGTAGGACAGTCGGTAGAACATAATCTCATGGGCCATGGGTTCGAGTCCCATGTTGGGCAAAAGATTCCTGCATTGCAGAGGGCTGGACCAGATGACCCTTATGGTTACTTTTAATTCTACATTTCTATGATTCTATGAAGTAGGGTTGACCTCTTTATCCAGGACATCTTTTTCATGGATATGTAAAAGGTCATCATAGAGATCCATAGTTAAAAGTAGACATCAGCAAATGTATCCTCTCTTTTTTGCTCTTTAAAATACAGTAACCCTACACTGGCCACTGTGGGGCAGGGGACATGGAAAACTGAAAAAAGCAGAACAGAGGAGCTAGAATCATAAACAGCAAAACTTTGCACTGCAGCATTCTTTTGCAGCCCTCACTTGTCACCCTGAATTTGGAGAAGAGCCATTGTACTCGGTACAATAACAAAGAGAGACAGAGTTTATAACACATATTTTAGTGCCAAATAGTCTTTCAATCATTAACACAGCCACTTTTAGATGTCTAAATCTGGGGTGGGGAATAGGTGTTTTTTCTTCCTGTTACTGAAAGCCTGTGGAACCAAGCAAAGTTGGACCAGGAGGTGAGAGCCAGGAATAATGAAATGGCGTGAGCATCAGACAAGAGCAAGAGATAGGACACTGGATCAAATCTCTGCTCAGCTAGGAAGCTTACTGGGTGACCTTGGGCTAATGACTCCTTCTCAGCTTCACCTACATTGCAAGGTTGTTAGGGGAGGATAAAATTGAGAGGGTGGGCAGGGTTAGGCCAAGCTCCTGCCCTGCAGGGAAGGGCAGGTTTCAATGGCAAGAAATAAGAATAAATAATAATAACAACAAATATTTTAAAAAATAAAATACCCAGAACAAACTTAGTTGGTGTCAGGGGTTCAGGAGCAGAGTCACAGGAGAGGGAGGAAGTGGAGAGCGAGGGGGAGGAGTCCGAAGGAAATGTCAGCGAGGACAGCAGTCCGAGGTCTCTGAGTCTCTCCAGTGACTCGGAAGATTCACAGAAAGGGGCCCCCATAGTCAGGGCAAGGGGAGTGCCCAGGGGGGCACCTCGGGAAGAAGGGGCCAGAGGGGACTCAGAGAGTAGCAGCTGGAAATCCGGACCAGCGTCCCCCCCAGAGCGCAGTAGGGGGGAGGAGTCCCAGGCATCGGGATCAGGGGGCGCGCGGGCAGCGGGAGAACGTGAGGCAGGAGGGACCACACCCTCGTCAGGGAGCGAGGAAACGGTCATCAGGAAAGTTAAACGCGCGCGCGCGCCAAGTTCAAATGTACAGGAGGGCGGCAAGGTGGGCAGCCCGGGTAGGGAGCCAGGTCCTAAAGCCCGCCGAAGAGAGGGGGAGGAGTCAGAGGGGTCAACGTCTGCCTCAGAAGAGTCCAGGAGGGAGGAGACCCCGGGGGGTAGTAGGACCCAGAGGAAGAGAGAGAGAAGGAAGAGGTGGAGTAAGATTAGAGTCTTAAACTGGTGCGCAGGGGGCGGAGACTCAGACGGAGCTTCGCCGGTCTAGAGTCCAGACGTAGAGCTGGGACGCTGAGGCTTTGAAATGGAAACTATTCTTCAATAAAGACTTTTATACTTTACTACCGGCTAGCGTTGGTCCTTGGTGAGCTGGGACCCGGAGCCAGCTCTGACAGTTGGGCTCTAAGGTTCTACTGGAAATTTTATTTATTTTATTTTTTTATTTTTTATTTCAACTGTGTCAGACCAACACGGCTACCTACCTGAACAAATAAAATTGTGTTTTCTGTTTGGGACACCTTGATAGGAATCATAATGACACTCTTTACAGGTGGTGGCAAAGATGGCACATTGTGCTTCAGAGAGTGCTAGCTGATTGCTCTCAACAGCTATTTCTTTCTCTCCTGAAAGCTGACATGCTTCTCCACACACACTTCCGACAACCAGCTCTGCTAAGGATTATGTGATATCAGAACATGCTTTATACTAAGCCAGGCTTCTGGTCCAGCAAACTTAGTATTGTCCACACAGCAGGCAACTGTTCTTCAGGGTTTCAGGTAGGAATATTTCCAGCCCTACCTGGAGATGACGGGGATTGAATCTGAGACCTTCTGCATACAAAGCAGATGGTCTACCACCAGGGGTTGGCAAACTAAGGCCCATGGGCCACAAGCAGCCCACGGGGGTCATTTAACTGGCCCATGAGCCGCCCCCAAACCAAGTTGCCCACTCGTCGAGTTCCAGTGTGCTGCGCTAAACTGGCACAGTGTGGTGCGGGGACTCACTTCAGCGGCACTGGAAATCACGTCTGTGCAGACGCAGACACTGGAAATCACAAGCATGCACGCTCACGCACATGAGCAATCTGGCCCATGGAGGGATCTTTGCTTGAGTGAATCAGCCCAGGCGAGGTAAACCTTGCCAACCCCTGCTCTGCCACTAATGTGTGGCTGAAGGAGCAGTGGTTCAGGGTTAAAGACCCATTGCTATTACTGCAGCAGGATCCCAGCAGACTTTCTGGCTCCAATTTCCTTCAGCCACTCAATTAGCAGGAAAGTGAGTTTTTTAGCCTCTGGAAATAAATCTTCTCACCCTTTGAGCTGATTGGAACCAATTGGAGCTGATTGGAGGGGAGGAGTTTTTGTTTTTGCTCTTGTTCTTGTTTATATGTAGTTTGTGTTCTCGTTTTGTATTTCTATGTTGTTAACTGCCCTGTGATCTTCAGATGAAGGATGGTATGCATATTTAATAAATCATCATCATCAAGGAGGTGATTTAGCCTCTTATTGGCTCCTAGGGTCACTCTGGAGAAGGAGCTCAGGAAGAACACAAAGCACAGATTGTTCTATGTGCTCCAAAGCACACAGGAACAGTTAAAACACCAGGTGCTTCAGTTTCAGGAGAGTGGCTACAAGTTCTGCTGCGTACAATAGGACCTCAAGAAAAACATGACTTACACCACTCTGAAAGAATATATCAGAGCACTTCCAAACTGTCCATTCTACTGCAGAGAAAATAGTAGCAACATGTGGACATCTGTACTGGTGACTGCAATGCATTCCTAATTATAATATTATTGCATAATATTAAAGAGTTGCTTAATCTTAGAAGGGTGTGTTGTGTGGCTGTGACTACCCTGCACTTCTGAATTTTCCATGCATGGTGTCATGGTCGTCAGGAATAGATTCATCTTATATTTTACAGAAATTCTACAAACCACTGCAAAAAGGGCATCAGGGACCAAATCTCCCCATCACCCCTACATTTTCCATCCCAACCCTTTCCACTGTTATTCCATGCTTCAAGCGAAGCCATCCCCAATTCAGGATTGCATTTCATTTGCTGCTGGAGAGGGCAGGTTTGTTGACAAACACAAGGAGTCTGGAAGACTAGAGAGTCTCCAGTAAGAGAGTCATGGAACAAAGACGGTTAAATGTTACAGCACAAACAGAAGTGTTTTCTTTGAGGGGCAGGGAGGCAAAGATTTGTCACTCCAAGGCCAGGATATCTTGCCTCACTGCCCTCCCCTTTTAAGAAAGCTTAAAAAAAATACTTTGCATAAAAGGGCACCAGGGCAAAATGATGGGGTGAGACTTCAGCTGCCCATCATCTTAAGATAATCTATATTTGTAAATTAGCATTTGAAAATCTAGTGAAAATCTGTGTCATGGGCCAGGGTCCCACATCCTTTATGTACCTAGCAATGCAACCCAAACATGATCAGGTGGTTGGGAAACCTCCTCCAGAAGGAAAGTTTGAAAGCGTTTGAATAACTTTTTATTTTACTTGAAGTGGCGGGCAGCATAGCACCACAGGAAGCTGCCTCATGCTGCCTCAGACCCTTGGTATTGTCTACACTGACTGGCAGCAGCTCTCCAGGGTTTCAGGCAGGGTTTTCTCCCATTCATAGCTGGAGATGTTGGAGACCGATGCTGTGACCTTCTGCAGGTAAAGCAGATGCTCTGCTCCAGCAATGAGGGACAGGACAGCACTGAGAGAGCTTCTCGGTGGATGTGGAGAAAATGGCTATGCTACAAGGACTTTTCCCCTCTGTCTCTCAAATCTGCAAGAACTTAGGATCTGTCAAAAGTGGAATAAAGGGTGTGTGATTCAAGCCAGACAAAGAAAGGACTTCTTCACCTGTACAGTTATTGAAATTCAAGGTAGAGATGGCCACTAGCTTAGAGGGAATTTGGGGCAGTCTTTGCCAACTTGGCATCCTCCCGGTGCTTTGGGCTACAATTCCCATCAGCCTCCACCAGCACTGATTGGCAAATATTGATTCTGGGGGAAAACACAGAGGGGGAAGAGAATTGGCCACAAGCTACGAGAGTTAAATGGACCCTCCATATTTAGAATCAGTATATCCCGAATGCTGCTTTCCAAATGGGCAACAGCAGAAGAGGGATATTCCCCACCACCCACTCCTTGCTGGCTTCCCAAGGCCACAGTAGAAAGAAGGATCTGGTCAGACCCAACCAGACTATCCTTATCCTCTTTGTAATTCCAATTAAAAGTAGAGACATCACCTTGCCAACAAAGGTCCGTATAGTAAAAGCTATGGTTTTCCCAGTAGTGATGTATGGAAGTGAGAGCTGGACCATAAAGAAGGCTGATTGCCGAAGAATTGCTTTTGAATTATGGTGCTGGAGGAGACTCTTGAGAGTCCCATGGACTGCAAGAAGATCAAACCTCTCCATTCTGAAGGAAATCAACCCTGAGTGCTCACTGAAGCTGAGGCTCCAATACTTTAGCCACCTCATGAGAAGAGAAGACTCCCTGGAAAAGACCCTGATGTTGGGAAAGATTGAGGGCACAAGGAGAAGGGGACAACAGAGGACGAGATGGTTGGATAGTGTTCTCGAAGCTACCAGCATGAGTTTGACCAAACTGTGGGAGGCAGTGGAAGACAGAAGTGCCTGGCATGCTCTGGTCCAGGGGGTCACGAAGAGTCGGACACGACTAAACGACTAAACAACAACAATTCCAATTAAACCACAAGGGAATTATGCGAGGGGGAGATAGAAGCTTGTAAAGAACCTATATAAACAGTGCGAAAACCAATTATACTTTTTCATGTTCTTCCCTGGATGCACCAGGTTTTTATTTTCTTTCAAAGTTGGATCCAGTTCACCCAAACAATGCTCCCCTCCCCACCACCACTGTGTCACCTACCTTAATCCGAGAAAGGGCTGTGAGCTGTGTGCCTTAGAAGCTATTCCTGGCCAGGAGTTCCAGTGCTCTACAGAAGTAAAAATCCTGAATTAATCCTATGCGATTAGCATGTGCTTAAAAAATCCCCAAGAACAATGGCACAAAAACAAAACAAAATACAAATCTCTGTCCTTAAAAAAACAACACAACTCCTTCTCCCAGTTTCCCGTGGCCTTGGGAAAACACTCCAGAGGAACAACCCTCTGAATCTGGTAGAACGTGGGGAGGGGGAGGCTGACAGAAGAACGACCCATGCAGTAAAAAGGGTCAGAGGCCTGCCATGCCCAGCCAAAGAAGCGTCAAGTCACAGGGTTTCTCCAGCAGCTATTTTTAGTGAAACAGAATTCCTCAAGTTGTTTTGACTTCCCAAGTTGCTCTCCTCTAAGTGCTGGAGAAGGCAGCTGCGCATCCAGATCACCTTACAGCATGGAGGATCCCTTTCAGAGCCAAAGTTGGAGAGGAGAGGCCCCAGGAAGAGACGAGTGGTCAGGGGTGCTGTCAAGAAAGGGCATTAGGGCAGCTGTCCATGGCTCCCCTCGGAGGAGGGCCAACAAAAGCGCTGGTTTGCCACATTTTGAACACATGCCCACCACAGTGATGCATACGCATGTACACACAGAGAGTGTTCAATTTCTTAAAGCATACCACATCAAATGAAGGGACTCACTCAGCTGCATGCCTTGAGGTAGACCAGCTGTAGAACCTCACTCTTTAAAAGTACAGTGATACCTCTGGTTAAAGATCTTAATTTGTTGTGGAGGTCTTAACCTGAAACTGTTCTTAACCTGAAGCACCACTTTAGCTAATGGGGCCTCCCGCTGCCACAGCACGATTTCTGTTCTCATCCTGAAGCAAAGTTCTTAACCCGAGGTACTATTTCTGGGTTAGCGGAGTCTGTAACATGAAGCGTCTGTACCCCGAGGTACCACTGTATGTTTGTTAATTTTTGAGAATACAGCTGTAAAAGGTCAATCAGATGTGCAAATCCGTCAGAGGGGGGAAAAACCACTCATAACTGTGACCGTGATTGTGGCTGAGTGAGGTAGCGGGGTTGTTTATATCACTGTCTTCTTCTTAAATATTAAATATGGAACAATGAGACAGAGTTTACATTTCTCTTTAACCACCCCATTGTACTCTCAGGACCTTCACTATCTGCTTCTGAGTTTTCTGGGAGCACCAGGCTGGTCATTGCCAATGGGCCTTTTGGCCTCATTTCAACAGAGCTGCTTCCGAAGGTCACGGTACATAGAATCAGAGTTGGAAGGGACTGCAAGGGCCATCTAGTCCAACCCCCCTGTAAAGCAGGAATATTTTGCTCAGCTTGGGGCTTGAACCCACAACCCTGGAATTAAGAGCCTTGTGTTCTGCCAACTGAGCTCTCTCATTTCCCCATCCTTTTTGGCGTATGCCGACAGGTGCAAAAGGGAAACTTGGATCAGTGTTAGTGATTGCAAATATAGGAGCAGCGGAAAGAAACAGTCCCAGAAATGGCAGGCACTCCTGCTGTCTAAGATCCTATGAGAGAGAGAGAGAGAGAGAGAACAGCTGTGATTGGTACTGTTCTGGCCTGACCAAGACTGATGGGAGTTCTTCTAATAATAACAATAATAATAATAATTTATTATTTATACCCCACCCATCTGGCTGGGTTTCCCCAGCCACTCTGGGTAGCTTCCAACAGAATATTAAAATTTGTTGTTTAGTCGTGTCCGACTCTTCGTGACCCCATGGACCAGAGGGGCTCCATTTCTCCTGCCGCTTTGCTGAAGGGTCGCTGAGCAGAGAGGGGGAGGGTTTTTTTTCTTGTTCTCCCCCTCTAAAACAAGGTGCGTCCTGTGGTCGGGTGTGTAAAATACGGTAGTTGTGTTCTGTGGTATAAATCAAGTGCTGCTAGGAGTTCTTTCTTTTCCTTTTCCAATCTATTTCCTATCAATAATTTGTTGTTGCGCAAGAAAATTTTTATTCTGAAAGTGTGGCCCAGAGGAAAAAGCTTGAGAACCATCAGATTGGCCTGAATGACCGAAGGCACATTAAGTATGAAACATCTCAAGCCAAATAGCTTCATATATGCATGTTTGTAAACTGGTACAATTGCAAGGTGTACATTGCAGAAGGAAACATGCAGAGTCACAAAGAGAACCTTCTCATCCTCTTCAGGCATTTGAACTAGCCTCCTACCACACCCTCCAGTAAAATATTATTCACCTATTCGCCTTATCAGCTCAAGGGCCTCATTCCCTTCTGTGCAACTTTCTAGGGGCCACATGCCAGTAGTGGTCTGGGCTAGAAGCAAAAGTGGGCAGAACAGAAACTGTAAATTGTATCTTTGAACAGTATGCTAGTGCGTGTAGTCACTAGCCTACCGTACAAAGTTAAAATATATATTTGTTGCTCCACCAACTCTGGTCTCGGCTGCCACTAGAATGTGGCCCCCAGAAGAGAATGCGGTTCTCAAGCTGAAAACAGTTTTCCATCTATGTTTCTAAAGCATGAGATTTCACATTTAAACACATACTTTAAATGTCTTTGCTTACATAATAGATTTTGAAGCATTATCTGATCCCAATGTGCACATTTCTCCACGCATTTTGATACACTTCCTTGAGCCTAAAACAACATTGCGAAATTCAGTGGAGCGAGAAACTCACCGAACAACTACAATCCAAACTGCATTTTAATTGGTGAGGTGAGGATCCAGTGAGCTCATATCAACATTTGGGCAAAACTGAATCCCTGCAGGAGGCAAAAGCTTACCGTGAACTAAACACAAGAGAAAAAGATTCTTTTTGTGTGGTGATGGGTGGTGGCAGCAATGAAGATGGGCCCCTCCCTGCTTTGCATGAGCCCTCCTCCATATCCATCATTCAAATGGTTTCCATATTGTCAGCCTGCTTCTTTCTGGCCCGGAGAGCTGTTAAGACCCCTGGCTCAGCAGCAATCTTAACGTACAACTGAGAGTTCCCTTGGCTTTGGCTTAAGCTTGGTGTAACCCAATTGTATGTGTGATGTGAAGAGGCAAACCCGCCAACAGGTGGTGGCAAAGGTGGGGGTGGGGAGTATCAAAAAAGATTTGGCTCTGCTGTAGAGGAAGGGAACTTTGTCACAGCCCTAGCTGTCTCGTTCTGAGAAGGGGTAGATTCACCTTTAAACGTGGCTAGATTAGATTGTCTCCTCCATCCTTACCTGTGCGGCTGTCACTTCCCACTGAATTCTCACCATTCCAAGAAAACATGGCACGCAAATGTAACTGTTAGGACGTTCAGACATCACAACTGGGATGACAGCTTCTCACTGCAACAAGGTGCTTGCATTGCGTTTTGCAAATGGTGCCCTTGTGATGGTACAATGGGCTAAAGATTTTGGATATAATATTCAGTTAGAATCGTGGGAAAGGCTGTGGAATGAAGGTATTAATTTTACTGCATGCAGTGCACTTAAAGAAAATGTGATGAAAATGATTTATAGATGGTATTTAACACCATCAAAACTTGCTAAAATGTATAAGACAAGATCCAACGAGTGTTAGAAATGCAAAGAAAAGGAAGGTATCATCTACCATATGTGCTGAACTTGTAAAGAGGTAAAGGCTTTCTGGGAAATGATATATAATGATTAAAGAAAATGTTTAAAAACACTTTTGTTAAAAAACCAGAAGCCTTTTTACTGGATATAGGTGAAGAGATACAAAAAAGAAGAAGAGAAAAGACTGTTCATGTATGTAACAACAGCAGCAAGAACTCTTTTAGCCCAAAAATGTAAACAACAAGAAGTACCAACGAAAGAACAGTGGCAGATGAAAAGGATGGACTTTGCGGAATTGGCGAAGCTGACCGGGAAAATCTGAAACCAGCACAATCAAGTATTCCAAAAAGGCTGGAGTAAATTTATACAATATTTGAAAAATAATTGTAAGCAATTAACAATACTAGTACAGTTATCTGAAGACTTGTAATGAGACATTTCTTACCTTTCTATATTTAAATTGTGAGGTATTTTGTAATGAGTTATATTAGAATTGGGAAATATATAAAATGCTGTGAAATAAAGGTTTGTTTTGAAAGCCAAGAGGCAGGAGGGAAGGAAGTTGACAGGCTCTAAAGAGCCAAAGAAGTAAAGCGGATAATAATGATTAGATATGTTTAAATGGAAAATTAATAAAAAATATTTATATGTATAAAAAGCAAATGGTGCCCTTGACTCCCTTGTAAGCCAGCCAGTCCCCTGTTGCTGCTCTCTGCCAAAGGCTTGTTTCTCTGCACCAAGAAAGCTTGCAAATGTCACTTTGCATGATCTTAATTGGTTTCTCCTGCACAGGCTGCAAGATGACCTCCCCATTGGGGATCTTTCCATGAACTCAGCTCCCTCGCCACTTCATTTTATTTTCTCCCAGTGTTTGTATTTGTGTATATGTATGTGTGATAAAAACTGACCAGGTGAGCAGGAACTTTTGCTATGGGTACGTTGCCATCATCAATAAGGAGGGGAAGTTGAGCTTCTTGTGGATATGCAAGCGAGCTTTTTGGTAGTTCTCAGTAATATGCCTTCCATCACGGTTTGCAAAAATGTTCATTCAATGACTTGGATAGATTAACTGGCTTTAAAAATAAAGTTTACTGAAATGGGGGGGAGGATGCTTGGATTTATTGGCCAGCAGACTCAGATCTGCCAAGTTCAATAGTAGGTGTCATATATCCTTATATTGGCCAGAGTGCTGCATTCCTTTCTGAGCAACCCACCTGCATAGGTGGGGCCAGGAACAAAAGTGAGTGGAACAATAATGAATGTCAATATCACCTATGTACAGAAGGCAGGATTCCTTCTGTAGGAAGGCACAAAGCATTCAGTCTAGCCTGGGGGGAGAACACCCAGAAGTACAATGTACTTGCCGGGTGGATGAGCCCCATCTGCCCCTTGCTTCCCTCTACAGCACATGCAGAAACTGCCTTCTTGACCATTGAACCCACGATTGGTCTTTCAATACTATGAAAGCAACAACACTGCACCTCCTGACAACAGCAAAAGAAACAAGAGGACTTGTCAGTTTCATCTCTGGTCTTAGAAACACTCTCAGAATGATGCTGCTAGCGGTTCCCCTCCTGCAGGCAACTTCTTACATGGCTCTCAAAGGCAGGGGGTGATGAGGGGGGGGGGGAATCCGTCCCATGACATCGCTCACAGACCCTCTCATGAAGTAGCTTCATATAGGAAGAGGCTTTGTGACAGGCAGGACTGTTAATAGAGAGAAATTCTAATTCTAAATAACGGTTTTTAGGAGACATCTAAGAGAATGCAGGAATTATTCTTCCTGGCCTTCTAGTGGCAGAGAGTTCCACAGGGTGAAGCCTGCCACACTGAAGGCTTGATCCCTAGTACAGGTCAACCAAAACTCAGCACCAGAAGTGTCTTGCCACTGCATTATGCACTAATTGCAACTTCTGGACCAGATATATAATCACTGCCTCTTGGCACCAGCTCAGCAGGGCCACTCAGACACCCCACATTCTTAAATAATGATGAAAAGTGACCCAATAAAAACAGAGGCAGTTTGGATGCTCACTTAAATAGCAGGTGCTCAGACAGAGGCAATGATGAAACTTGAATCCCAGCTCCTTGCATGCCAGGAGGCTTCTTAATTTGCCAGAGAGCAAATTCCAGAGGGGGTAGCCAGTGGCAGTCAGTTGCAGCAGATCACAACAAAAGAACCCTGGCGCCGTTTTGGCTAAATAAAGTGCTTGGTATCAATATATGCAAGCAGGGGTGGGGGACAGCAAGTTGCAGCAGAGGAGTGCACCTGCTCAGAATGCAAGCCAGCTAACGTATGACGTTTGCAGAGAGCCCTCCCCCATTTCCCCATTCACAAATAGCCCACGGCAGATACCCACCATTCACAATGGAATTCATTAATTATTTTGGAGAATAAGCTCTCTCTCCCTCTCCCTCCCTCTCTCTCTCTCTCTCTCTCTCTCTCTCTCTCTGTGTGTGTGTGTGTGTGTGATATGAAAGATCTGTAGCATAGTGCTAGAGCATCTGTTTTGCATGCAGACGTCTGCAGCTTCAGTCACTGATATGTCCATCCAGGTACAGGTGACAAAGAGCCCTGCCCGAAACCCTGCACAGCTGTTGTCAGTCATCACAGACAATACTGATCTTCCTGTGCTCCTAGATGCATGTGCAGAGATACTAAGGAACCACAAAGGCACAGCCTACCATTTCCCAGGTGGCAAAGCTCACTTAGGGAAACAATTCAGATTATACTTTGCACCTCAAAGAACGAACAACTTCTCGGCATTTAAAATAAGGCAGCATAAAGTGACTGTACGGTAAATGAATGCAGTCGGTAGAACACAGCCTCCAGCAGTGTGCAAGCAAGACAGAGACTTTGGCACTGCTCCAGAGTATGAGGCCAGTGGCATGACAAGCATCTCCCTGCTATCTTCTGTGACATGTTGGAGGGCAAGTTGACCCATCTCGAATTATTTCATTTTCTTCCAGTAAAACAAGCACCTATCATTTGCCATTTCGTGGAAGAATATGTCAAGTGAAGTTCAGCAATTGATTCTCAGCTTCACCCATGATCACGAAGAACAATGGAGTTGGAACAGTGGGCCCCTTGAATGTCAACTAGTCCAACTCCTTTCTGGATTCATAGAACCCAACAAACCACAGTGCAGCCTCTAATTCTCTTGCTGCTGTAGAACTGCTCTACGTTTCTCCTCAAGTTCAGCCACAATCTGCACACACACACACTCCATAACTTGATCCCTTGAGACCTGTCCTTTGGGGTCAGCAGAGAACAAGTCTTTGTCCTCTTCCCTGTGACATCCTTTTCAGGTATTTGAAGAGAGCTATCTTGCCTAGAGATGGGGGATTTAAAGGCAAACCTACCAAGTTCACATTTAAAGGCAAACCTACCAAGTTGGCACTTTCCAAAGCAATTTGTGAACTCAAACAATAACAGCTGCTTGAAATTTGTACTTCTCCAAATTTTGCAATGCAGTTTTGCACCTAAGTAATGCAGACAAAAATGCTAGCACAAAGATAAATTGAGACTAGAAATGCATGTATGGGTGGAAATAATATTAAATCACATTGTAATAGGGAAAACTGATTTGCGGAAATGTAGGCAGATTTGAGTAGAAATGTGTGCAAATTGTCGGTCTGCCCTTCAGGAGGAGGGGCAGGATATAAATTAAATAAATAAAATATATTATGAGAAATTCACTGGTGAAACTTCATGAGGACTCTTTTTTAAAAAAAAAAAAGCAAAGTGATGCAGAAATGTGGAAAACCGAATTTGAGGGTTCATCTACACTTATTTTTACTCTTACTTTCTAGGCACAGGTCAAGGTTTTCAGTGATCCATCTCTGAGTGTTTTGTTTTGTTTTGGTCATAGCACTTTCCCCAGGAAAACTCACATTTCACCACTGAATTGGAGCAAATGGCAATACATGGAAAAACTGGTCACCGTTTGCTCTGATTCAGCAGTAAAACATAGGTTTTCCCAGGGAACGCACAGAGACAAAAATAGAAAGCCCACTAGGAAAACGGACTTGTCCCTAGAAATGTGGTGGATGAGCCCTAAAATTTGAACAATGAGAAACTGAGAGATTTTGTGCCCTGTGCCCATTGCATGTCCCCAGATATTTCAACCTTTCCTCATAGGACTTACATTCCATACCACATGCCACCTTTGCTGTCCACCTCTGAACCTGTTGCAGTTTGTTTACATCCTTCCGAAAATGTGGCAGCTATCTGCAGACGTGACTGTGAAAGACGACTGGCCATCTATTTTAAGTCCCGAGGCAGACACGCTAAACCTTCATAAGCAGTGCTGTGCCTTTTGCTGCTGAGCATAGCTCACGTAAAAGCACCTGCTGCTCACAGACCTGTGAAGTTCCATCTGGAAGCAATAAGGACCAGCCCCATGAGAGATGACCTTTTGGCAGGCGGGGGGGGGGTGCAGAGGAAGAGAGCAGACAGCTGTGGGGATAACTCTGGAGTTGGGAAGCTTGGCTAGGCTTTCACATCCTGTGTTTGCTATAAAAACCAACCCTCCTCACTCAACGTCGCAGGGCCTCGCTCCATTTTAGAAGTCTGAGGTAGCGGAAAATACAGGGTGCCAAATGTTTAATACTAAACATTTGTGCATGTTTACATTGGTTCTCTGCTGATGCTCAATGTGTTTGGAGCTTTTCTGAAGTGGAAAAAAGAGGCTACGGAGGCCCTAATTAGTTGAAGCAATGGTATCATGTCCTGGCTTTTTAATCTATAATAAATAGTTGCAGGGAGGGGAAGATTTGAATCAGACCCATGATGATGAAGGGAGTGTAACCCTGGACATGGGGGGGGGGGCAGTGCCTAAATTGCTGTCAGGCACTGGCTGGATGACGAAGAGTGCTGGGAGGCACAAGCTGGAGAAACCCCAATGGAAACCTCAGAGGAGGAAGGCTCCGAGCCTGAGGATAGATGGTGGGACACTGAGGAGAGCTCTGACGGAGAAGATTGGGAGGGGCTGGACACTGAAGAGGCAACAGAGTTTAGTGAGCAGGACGCACCAGTGACAGAGAACAGTTCAGACTCCGAGGCTGAAGCAGATGGGGGTGGGTCCAAGGGACTGCTGAAGAATCCAGGAAGTCTCCCTCTCCTGCTGTGACAAGCTCCTCTCTCCCCTTGTGTCAGGGGCTCTTCATGGCAATCACCACTTCACACTCGTTGAAGTTTTTATGGTCTTTATTTACAGAATTCATTACGAGCCCATTGCCATAAGTCGGATCCCGAAGATGCCGATACCGCCAATGATTTAGGGCGGCGCCAACATGCAAAGTGTGGGAACTTTATGACCTTTTGCTGACTCTGTCTCTTTCCCCCCCCCCGCTTGATGTAAAACTCCCCCCTCCTTCTGAATTGGAACTTAACCCTTGAGGTGCCTGCGTGACTGCCGACTCACTGGCCACTTCTCCCTGATCCCCTGCATTTTCAGTTTCTAACGCCTCTGTGCTGGGCCCTTCCTCACTAGACGCCCCTTCCTCTGCTGCTGCTGCTGGCTCCTGCCAAGTGCTCTCTATCATGTCAGGTGATTCCGAGCATCCCAACTCTTCCCTGACACCTTGTCTCCAAGAACGCACAGGATAATGAGGAGAGTGGAGCAGAGGCCACAGGTGGGAAGATGCAGTTTGAGATCTGCTTGGGAAACATCTGGGAGAGGAGGAGCCTTAGAAAGGGTGAAAGGCAGGGACCTTCAGTCCTGGGAACTGCTCCAAAGGGACAAGACCTGAGAGATAGACCAGCTGGAAGTGTTGCAGAGTTGCATGTTATGTCCTTGAATAAGGAGTTACTTCACTGATAACGGAGCCTTGCATCTTGCATGCTGACCTGTGTCTGACTCCAGCCCTGACAATTGCTATTTAGCTAGTTGGTTAGTTTATACTGTATACTGCTTCATATTCTAGCAGAAATCTCTAAGCAGTTTGCAAATTCCAGCAAAAGGGAATCAATATAACAAATACAAAACAAATTCCACATTGTGGGAAAAATTGTTTCTGCTACTACTACATATATTAATAATAATAGTACCAACATGTATCCTGGGGCAAAGTTAGGGTTGCCATATGTCCCCTTTTTCCTGGACACATCCTCTTTTTCAGGATTAAAATTTCTGTCTCGACCGATTTTTGAAATTTGGAAAAATGTCCAGGTTTTTTGTTTGGGGTTTTTTTGTTTACAGTAACCCAAGAAAAAATTTCTAGTGCATTAGACTCAGATCTAAGGCACCCAGCTAAGCTTGTCTGCAGCAGAGAATCACAACAGAGCAGCATCTTAAACTAGATACATATAGTGGTACCTCGGGTTAAGTACTTAATTCGTTCCGGAGGTCCGTTCTTAACCTGAAACTGTTCTTAACCTGAAGCACCATTTTAACTAATGGAGCCTCCTCCTGCTGCTGTGCCGCCGGAGCACGATTTCTGTTCTTATCCTGAAGCAAAGTTCTTAACCTGAAGCACTATTTCTAGATTAGTGGAGTCTGTCACCTGAAGCGTATGTAACCTGAAGCGTATATAACCCGAGGCACCACTGTACTGTATAAATCCCTTCTCTTGTGGCTGAACTTAAAGGACGCTGGCTCAGCTACAAGATCTTGGAGATGGAGTCTGGGAGGGCAAGACTTAACATCCACCTGCCCTTAAGGAGAGTCCATATGTACATTTTAAACAGTTTAATAAATTATTCTGTGCACACGTATGTTCACAAAGATGTGAACATGAGCCCAAATACTTTCATGTGGCAAGTGAGGGAGCAATATATATTATTATTATTTTGAAAGTTTAGAACATCGCTACTAGCAATTTATCACAGCTTCTATAGCCTGTATTTAGTATTTAAAATGAGAGATGTCATAGTGGTCCATAGTTAAAAGTAAAAGTCAGCAAATGTGTTTTCTTCTTTTAAACACCTCAAAATATGGCAACCCTAGGTAAAGTGAACATCAAAATGCATATATTCATGAAAATAATATAGAGAAATGTGTTGCATTGGGGAATATATAAACATTTGATTGTTTAAAAAGAACTAAAAAAATAAAACAATGAAACTATAATTTTAAAAGAACAGTTTAAAAAATTTATTTAAAACATTTAAAAAAATAATTAAAATCGACAACAAGCTAAAAACCAGATTTAAACACATGTCAGCAGTTTACATATCTGGATAGGCTTGCCTAAACAAAAATGATTTTTGCAGGCACCAAAAAGAATATAGTGAAGGCACCAACCTGATTTCTCTAGGCAGGGAGTTCTGAAGTGCAGGTACTGCCACACTAAAAGATGAATGTATTACAAACACGGAACAAGTATTATGGTGTGCCTGTAACAGTGCCAGTTCTGCATATATAAATTTGTTTATTAGGCAAAATTGCATGTGTCCATTAGGAGAAACCTGCAACAGAATGCTGATAAATTTTCATAAGGACTTTTTAAAAAGATATCACAGGCTGATGTGGAAATGTGGAAAACTAACCTTAAGACTGGGAGGGGGAGGCAAGAAAACGAAATTCACAGGTCTGCCAGTCCCTTATTACCACCAGAGGATATTGCACAATCAAAGCTGTAATGCCACTGGGGAACTGGCCTCCCTTGCATTGCGGTGCCACAGAGCTTTGTAAAAGCAAAAAGGTACATCAGACAACCTCGTATTCCTGAAGAGACTGATGCAAAGAGACAGCTTGATTTCGAGAGGAAGAAGTGGATGGGTCGAAAAGCATATCCTGCTGTAGGCTACGATGTTCTACAAGGAAAAGTTAGCATGCCTACGTCTGGAAAAAGTGAACAAAGCCAGGTTGGCTTAGCAGGAGTCTGTTCTGCCAAGCACCATTAGGAAGAGCTCAATGGTAGAGCAACTGCTTTGCCTGCAGAAGGATCCCAGCCATGTAGGGCTGGAAATGTACCATGTCTGAAACCCCAGAGAGCCACTGGTAGCAGCGCTGAACTAGATGGAGCTCTTTCCAGGCAAAAGTCTGCACTTTAAAGCTCTGTATCTGAGCATTTTGGAGCAGTTTTGTTTTTTGTTTTTACCCCAGAGCCTTCCCTGTGAAACCTGCTCTTTGGTGCTCTTTTGGAGCAAACATCAGTTTGGGTTTTTCATGGATTGATGTTTGCTCCAACTGAGCACTAAAAAGTGGGGTTTTGTGTAGCAAAAGAAGCAGGAAGTGCTCAGACACAGAGCTTTAAAGTATGGACTATTCCTGGAAAAAGTGGCTAAGCCCTCGGTATTATGCAGCAGATGTGTTGTGTTGTGTTGTGTTGTGTGTGTTAAGGTCACATTTGGAATCTGCAGCTTGTTAAGGGCACTGGGAATTGTAGGATATAAAACTAGATTGCCTGGGATTCTTTGGGGGAATGTGGTTTAAGTGTGCTTTAAACGTATGCTGTAGATGTGAACACATTGTCTGAAAGGTTTTGCTCGCTCTTGCTTGAAAATGCATCCATTGGGCTTCGTCCCTTGAAATACAGAATGTTGACTTGGATAATATAATAATAATTTATTATTTATACCCCGCCCATCTGGCTGGGTTTACCCAGCCAATCTGGGCGGCTTCCAACAGAATATTAAAAACAATACAGCATCAGACATTAAAAACTTCCCTAAACAGGGCCGCCTTCAGTTGTCTTTTAAAAGTAAAATAGTTGTTTATTGCCTTTACATCTGCTGGGAGGGCATTCCACAGGGCAGGCGCCACTACCGAGAAGGCCCTCTGTCTGGTTCCCTGTAACCTCACTTCTTGCAGTGAGGGAACCGCCAGAAGGCTCTTGCCGCTGGACCTCAGTATCTGGGCTGGATGATGGGGGTGGAGATGCTCCTTCAGGTATACAGGAAGGAGGCCTTTTAGGGCTTTAAACGTCGGCACCAACACTTTGAATTGTGCTCGGAAAGGTACTGGGAGCCAATGAAGATCTTTCAGGACCGGTGTTATATGGTCTCAGTGGCTGTTGCCAGTCACCAGTCTAGCTGTCGCATTCTGGATTAATTGCAGTTTCTGAGTCACCTTGAAAGGTAGCCCCACGTAGAGCGCATTGCAGTAGTCCAAACGGGAGATCACTAGAGCATGCACCACTCTGGTGAGACAGTCTGCGGGCAGGTAGCGTCTCAGCCTGCATACCAGATGGAGCTGGTAAACAGCTGCCCTGGACACAGAATTGACCTGTGCCTCCATGGACAGCTGTGAGTCCAAAATGACTCCCAGGCTGCACACCTGGTCCTTCAAGGGCACAGTTACCCCATTCAGGATCAGGAAATCCTCCACACCAGCCCACCCCCTGTCCCCCCAAAACAGTACTTCTGTCTTGTCAGGATTCAGTCTCAATCTGTTAGCCACCATCCATCCTCCAACCGCCTCCAGACACTCATGCAGGACCTTCACCACCTTCACTGGTTCTGATTTAAAAGAGAGGTAGAGCTGGGTGTGTGTCCCAATGTTCATTCCAACATCTCAGTCTCCAAGGCAAGATGCCACACTGCATTTTAGGTACTCCCTCACCCATGTTGAAAATAAGCTGTTATTCAAGCTTCAAAACATAGAACTGAGCCCTCCGGGTATGTCATTCAGATCTCCCTTCTAACAGTGTTACGGACAACCTGACAGAGACTTGCAGACAGAATGTCAAGCGGTCAAATAAAACCAGAGGCCTCGCATTACTCAGCCAAACATATATCATCTATTTAAAAACAAGCTTATTAATAAGAAGCAGGATGCAACAGGTTCTACACTTAGCTACAAGATTCAAGTTTTGGATACGTGTCTAAGAGGGGAATAAGGGTCTCCTAACTCCTATAGGAAACTATAGATTCATTAGGGAGGTCATGGCTGTTAAACTGGTCTAATAGTGCTTTAAATGTGTAATGCAGATGTGGCTTTTGTCTGGGATTATGTGGCATTAAGTAGTGCCTTTCCTTTTTCATATGGTCAGTGAATAGTATGGCTTTAGGCTAAGAAACATGTTACCACTGTCACACATGCAGTGGTCTGATCTCATGCAGAGGAGTCAAGTGAGATCCTACTAGATACAAGTACCGTATATTTCGCTCCATAAGACACTTTTTTCCTCCTAAAAAGTAAGTGGAAATGACTGTGCGTCTTATGGAGCGAGTGCGCGGTCAATTGCTGGCTCCCTTTCTGGCCCCGCTCCCTTGCCCAGGCCTCCATTGTTGAATTTTCTGCAGACGGAGGCTGTTTGTTTCCCCAGCGACATGTGACTGGCTGATTAGATTATCTGTCTGGAAACTGTAGAAACAGCTCCCTTTCCTTTCCTAAAGAAGCTGCAGAACTGTGAGTTGAACTCCATAAAAACAGGATTTTTTCCCTCTGCAAAAGAAGCTGCACAACTGTGAGCTGATTCCCCCCCCCCCCCCAAATGGGGCTTTCCCCCTTTCCTCCTCTAAAAACTAGGTGCATCTTATGGTCAGGTGCGTCTTATGGAGCGAAAAATATGGTAAAGGCCATAGTCAATGAAATCAGAAGTTCCTCCAAATCTTCTGATAATAAGCCTCAGGGTGTTTTGCGAAAGTTTCCCAATATGTAACTACTCTACAGTTTGTTCACTATGTATTTGGATGCAAGATAACCAGATTTTGCATGATGATTCCTTAGATCAAGGAGCAGATTTTTATCTACATTTGGATACAAGTGGATGCCATTTTGAATCAAGACAATCAGCTGTACCTCTGTGCTGGGAATAGGGGTCTCTAATAACTCTCAGCACCAGTAACAAACTACAGTTCCCAGGGTTCTCTGATGGAAGCCATGACTATTTAAAGTAGTATGGTGCTGCTTTAAATGGGCAGATGGAGCCTTGTTTCAACAGGGGCAATGGGACAGCTGAAAGTAGCAGAATAACAGGGTAGATCACATGAGCTCTGTCCTGCAGCAGAGGGGAATGGCAAGTGGGGAGCTTGGCAAAGGTGTGGGAGGCTACCCCCACTGCCCACCCACCACAACTGCTCCCTGAGATGGGTGCTTCACTCTGTCTAATGATACAGCAGACTCAAGGGCAGGGGGATAAATAATGTAGCAGAACTTGCTCCCCACAAATAAAACATTCCAGATAAATAGAAGCACAGCGTCTGCAGGAGTCTCAAGAGAGTTTTAAAAGGGGGTGATAATACTAATATGTCCACAAGATTGTTGTTTTACCAAGATAACATAGGTGTGACACTCTGAACACCCCAAAGGACCCAGATAACCATTAACTGATGGAGCAGCACATGATGACAATGGCCAGCACAAGGGACTGTGGCATGCTGTACAGGAAGCTATTTTAAAGGCCAGATCCCCACTGACCACTGCAGAAGATAAGATTCTAGGTCTGTGTGTGAATGGCATTCTTGGCGGTTTTTGTATGTCTGCCAACCTAATGGGAATGTTATGCAAATTAGAGGATGCATGTAAACAAAGACATTAAGTTAGTGGCAGCTCTCCACTCCATTATGTTTCCAGCGAGGCTCTCAGTGCTGACGTCTCCACCTCTGCTTAGATGTGAGGAAGGGGAGAGGGGAGAGAAAACTGCTGTGAACAAAATTTCCCCAACAGGCATGTCAATCAAGCTGCACTCAGCAGAAGGGAGCAAAGAAGGAGGTTTCTCGAAGATGTTGATACGCCATGGCCTTGTGTCGGAGCCATGGAAGATGCCCAAGAATTCCAGGAGCTGACACTGCCCTGAAACTGCATAGAGGACTTTCCTTTATCCAAGCGCTTTAGGCATCCTGCGTGCTCTGAGAAAGCTGCCTTATGCCAAGTCAGACCATTAGTCCATCTAGCTTGGTATTGTTGACACTGGCAGGCAGCAGCTCTTTAAGGTATGGAGGTGCTAGGTGTTGAAGCTGGAACCTTGTACATGCAGAATGATGTTCTGCCACTCAGCTACAGCCTGCCCTTCTCTACACAGACTTACGGAATTATACAAATGCACTTCAAAGGAGGAAATGATGGTTCACCTTATGTTATGCCCCTGCATAATGTTTGCATTATATTTCATTTACTTCCTCCGAAGCGAGTGACGCTTCCTTTGTTTGAATCAGGCAGAATCACCGGAATCATTATTCTTTTTTGTGTGTGCAAGCACAAAGTGCTTTGACAACAAAATGTGCTCAGTGCGATCAGCACAGCATCATTAGAACAGAAGTCATGGTACATATCTCTAAAGTAATTTCTTCAAACATCAATTCATGTGAACAGCCAACGGCGGCGGGTGGGGAGGGGGAGCAGGAGAGAGATTCTAGCAGACACCATAGCTCATAACAGACGCAGAAAACCTTATCTAAAGGGGCAGGGAGAATGATAACTAAAGCAGCAGCAAAAAACACAAAATAATATTTTTTAAAAATCATTACCAGAAAGTTATCAGCTGATGGTAATCATTGCTGCTCTGAAGAATGATATGTCATGGCAGGTTAGCAGATAGAGTTCTTCAGGAAAACATAAACTGAGGATGATCAGGGGCTATTAGCCATGCCTGGATGATCAGCTCACCCCTCATGTACCCAATCAATCACTGCAAGGTGAGGGCCTCTTGCAGAAATCATCTTATCTGGAGGCCCATAACACACAATGCAGGAATCGAGCCTTTTAGTGTTGTGGCAACTCCCCTTTGGAATCTCACCTCCCTCTCCTTGAATATTTGTCAGTTTTCGGCAAGTACTGAAGACCTTCCTCTTTCAACAAACCTTTTAAGGTGGAGATCTGTCCCAATCTGCATCTGTGTTGGAATTGTTTTTAGATGTTTTAGGGGTGAGATATAAATAAACTAGAACAATTTCTTTCTCTACCTATATAAGCTTGTAAGACACATTTTGGAGCATGGATAAATTCAGTCTTCGGGGGTTTTGTGCCTTAAAGTGGAAGGAAATGGCACCACTGCACTCAAGAACCAACCATCCAAACCTTCATGTTATTTCATATTAAGGCTGGCCTTACTATTCCGTTCCCCCTGTTATTTTGCCCCCCCCCCCGACTACTGTTTTCCTCCTCTCAAAGTGCTGCTAGTTTTGGCGGAAATAAAAACTCATATTTTGTCAAGCTTTTCTCCAATGGCTGGCTGACTTCCATGGAGGTCTTTGCCTGCCACCTAAGGGGGGGGGGGGGGAGAGAGAGACAGAAAATCTCCTCTTTGCTGGAAATGGCACCAGAACTTCATTTAAGATGCAAGAGCCTACGCCTCCTGGAGCACATCTTGTGGTCCGCACCAGCACCCAAGAAACGATGTAGAGGGCAGGCTGTTGTGTGACAGCCTCAGAAACTGGCACTCACCTTCTGATGGGCTTTCAGCATCGCACACGTGTTTTTGTCATGCGTCATTTGAGGACTGCAAATAAACCTCCTGTGCAGATGCTAAAAAGCCCATGCCAGAAACTTCCTCACTCTTGATGAAAGGGTAATAATTGGCTGCATTTTATTAATTATTACAATATTGTTATATGTCACTATGGGGTGTTGGGGGAGGCATAGTACCTATGTTGGGGGACACATCGTGCTCCTTCTGGGGAAGTTCGTCAACCTTTGGTCCCCACCCAGCATTCAGCTCTCCTAGAAGCTGTCGGCATGTGACAATGGCCATAACCTGGGAAACGGCTTTGACTGGCCAGCTAACCCAGGTGAGGGTAGCCAATGGGTCTCAAACCACCAGTGAGCTAGGGACTTCCCCTGCATGTCAAGACAGGCTCCATTGGATAGAGTGGATGTGACCAATAGTAGGTCCAATTATCTTGGAGGCAATTTCTGCACATGCTGCGGAGGTAAGTGAGGGGTAGATGGGGCTCATTAACCAGGGAAGGTAGCCCGTCTAAGAGAAGGAAATCTCTTGTTCTAAACATCTGCTGCCTTGTGAGATATCTTCAGAAGAAAAGGCTAAACCCTACAGAAATCCTTAAGACCCCTTGATGGCACCTTGTATGCCTCCTTTCAGCAACTCCTGCAGCCAAGCTGGTACCAAATATATTGCTCTGTTTTCCCTTAGACCACGTCTGCAAGGCTGAGAGGGGCTGGTTCTTGCTGTCTGTGGAGCCCAGGATCTCAATACACACTGCCCAGGTCACTTTGGTGCTGCTAACACAGTAGTTTGACAGATGGGTCAACAGACATACTTTCTTTAAAGTGGGGGTGCGAAACATGAGGCTCTCCAGGCATTGTTGGACTCCAACTCCAACAGCCTCAGTATGGTGAACTGTCAGGGGTGATGGGAGTTGGAGTCCAACAACATCTGGGGGGCAACAGGTTCCCCATCCTTGCTGTCAAGAATACCAGTAGTGGTCAGTTGGGAGGTAAAGCCTTCATGCCAAGCCAGGTGTCATTGCTGTTTACTTGGACAAGGATGGGAGGGACGGCAAGGTTGGGGCAAAATTGGCATGCTGCATTAGCTTCGCCAGTGCTTTTGCCACTGCCCTGTCAAGCCAGTCACATACCCTGGCAAACTGCATCTTAGTGTTGGGAATGTGGCTTTGTGGCTGCTAACAGATGGGCCACTTCTATTATGGAGGTATGGAAGGACCTTGTGGAGGCAGAACTGTGCTCACAACATGCCTAAGATGTCTGCGAACTGGTTACGTTCTCCACGGACCCCTCTCTGAAAATGAGCTTATTGCTCAATCATTCAACATACTGGATATGCCAAGTAATTAATCTCTACAGCAAACTTGAGTAGAAGTTGGGCAAAATAGCAATTAGTTATCCTCAGGAAAGCCAATCCATTATCATAATTGCTGATGGATGTGCCGATTCTCTTGTTTAGGCAGGCAGGCACAAATCCCCTCTTTGATCTGTGTGATGGGGATTCTGATTTGGTTGGAATGCTCTGACAGGTAATTAACTGGCTCAAAGATGAACCAGTGCTAATCCGGGTGTCTGCAAAGGAAGCAAAGAGATGGGGAAGGAGGGGGAGATGAGGATGGACATCTGAAATGAAGATGTAGAATTTGTAGTAAGGATCTGAATGTATTAAAGCATTTCAGGGGTGGGGTGGGTTATGTGCACAAGCCTTGGTTCTCAAAGCTCAAATAGGAAGGTCTTCTCTTTTCCAAGCTGAACACAGCTCGCAGCAGGAGCTGGGCAAGGAGTCTTCATCTTCCCATTCCAGGTTCTTCCACTTCCCCAGCCACATTCAGAAGATTCAGTCCCAAGGCTATCTCCATAGCAGGCTGGAGGAGCCAACAGCTGTGGATCAAGGCCCTTTAAGGCGACCTGGTCTGCTGCAAATGTTTTTGGACTCTATCAGACCCAGCCAGGGTGGACACTTAAGTCCAGTCAAAGGCGACTATGAGGTTGCAGCACTAATCACACTTTCAGGCCGAGGGAGCCAGCATTTGTCCACAGACAGCTTTCCGGGTCATGTGGCCAGCAGGACTAAACCGTGCAATGGGACACCGTGATAGAAACCAGAGTGCACGGAAACACCATTTACCTTCCTGCCACAGCAGTACCTATTTATCTATTTGCACTGGCATGCTTTCAAACTGGTAGGTTGGCAGGAGCTGGGATAGAGCAGCGGGCGCTCACCCCGTCATGAGGATTTGAACCACTGACCTTCTGATCTGCAAACCGAAGAGGCTTAGACCACAGCACCACCCACGTCCCTTAGACTTATTCCCTTTGTGGGGTTAGCTCAATGGTACGGCACTTACTTTTCACACAGAAGTTCTGAGGTTCACACACACCCACAAACCATAGCTGTCAATGTTTTCCTTTTCTTAAGGGAAATCCCCTTAATTCCTCACAAGAAAAGGGAAAAGTTGACAGCTATGACACCCCCCCCCCAAATCATTGTGGGGTTTGACACCTGAAACCCTAGAGAGCTTCTGTCAGTCAGCCTAGATAGTGGCTAATCATTGGCTCTCCAAATATTGCTGGACTGCAACTTCCATCATCTAGCTCATTATATTGCATCTTCCTATGTTTCTAAAACATTCTTCTGATCCCATTTTTTCAAGGACCTGTTCTTTCGAGACTTTGTGGATCTCACCTAGGCAGAGGGTTTTCCAGGTTTGGTCTCCACTATAATAATGCCTATTATTATTATTATTATTATTATTATTAGCCATCTGCATATAAGACTCTACCCCAAAGATTGTATAAGCTAAAGCAATGAATATAAGCAATGCAATAAAAAAAAGCTTAACATGAAGTATTCAGCAGCCATTACATCAGATATAATAGAACCAGCTAACCAGCTCAGGGATCGCATAACTAGTTATTATCTATTATTATCTTTTAGGTGCATACCCCTTTTTTCCATCCAAGCTTTTCAGGTAGGGCAGATCTGAACACTTTAGCCAAATGTCTGCATTTTATGGTGTTGTTGGTAGTAGCAGTTTAAAAACTGTTGTAAACTGTAACTGTTGTAAACAGGAGCCAGTGTGGTGTAGTGGTTAAGAGCGTCACGTAATCTGGGGAACCGGGTTCGCGTCTCCGCTCCTCCACATGCAGCTTCTGGGTGACCTTGGGCCAGTCACACTTCTCTGAAGTCTCTCAGCCCCACTCACCTCACAGAGTGTTTGTTGTGGGGGAGGAAGGGAAAGGAGAATGTGAGCCGCTTTGAGACTCCTTCGGGTAGTGATAAAGTGGGATATCAAATCCAAACGCCGCCTCTTCTTCTTCTTCTTCTTCTTCTTCTTCTTCTTCTTCTTCTTCTTCTTCACTGCCCTAGAATACATTTTTTAAATTTTATTTTCATGAAGGACAGCATATAAATATTTTAAATAAATAAAAAATGCATTTACATACATTTACAAAGGAAGAATAATAATAGTTGACCATATACTTCTGCCGCACAATTTCAATGAGACATTGCTTATGTTTATTGATTAATTGATTGATTGCATTTATATTCTACCTTTTTCTCTGAGGAGCTGAAGGAGGGCATGCATGGTTCTCCTTCCTCCTCATTTAATCCCCACAACAGCCCTGTGAGGTGGGTTAGGTTGAGAAGCAGTGACTGGCCCAAGGTCACCCAGTGATCTTCATGGCTGAGCGGGGATTCGAACCCTGGTCTCCCAGGTCTTAGTCGAACACTGCAACCTTCTTACCATACTAGCTCCCACATCTCCACCCTCTCCCCAGATGCTACAAGGCTTAGAATATTTTCATATTCTGGAATACTTCCTTTTACTCGGAAATGGAATGAAGTGGTTTTGGTTGGTAGTTAATAAGATTGCAGCACAAGTACGCCATTCAACTCATTATTACCTATTTTTCATTACAACACTCCAAGTCGTTGTTCTAAAGGAATATTTAAATGACTGAGAACCAGGCGCAAATCCAATGATGTGAAAAAGACAGGGCAATTTAAATTCTCTTGAATTTTTTAGGAACCAATAAATCATCTGGGTAACAAGATGAAGCCTGCTGGTACACAACCATACATAAAATAATATTCTGTATATCTTTTTTAAAAAACCCTCTAAGCAAGCAGTGTGGGGAGCATATTCATAACTGCTTTAAAACCACAGTAAGGCAACTTTCACAAAGTGCTCGCCCTAATTTTTCAGTGTGTATTTATTAACGGCTGTTGTCTTTTATTATTTTTATTACAGCGGTACCTCGGGTTACATACGCTTCAGGTTACATACACTTCAGGTTACAGACTCTGCTAACCCAGAAATAGTGCTTCAGGTTAAGAACTTTGCTTCAGGATGAGAACAGAAATCGGGCTCCGGCAGCACAGTGGCAGCAGGAGGCCCCATTAGCTAAAGTGGTGCTTCAGGTTAAGAACAGTTTCAGGTGAAAAAACGGACCTCCGGAACGAATTAAGTACTTAACCCGAGGTACCACTGTATTTTAAAGAAGACTGAACACTAAAGCACAAGAGCTATAGGGTTGCCATATTTCAAACAGTGAAAATCTGGACAGAAAAATTGTTGGGCTTTTTATTTTTTGGCACTGCTTCTGAATGCAGTATTCCAGATATGTCCAGGAATTTCTGGACGTATGGCAGCCCTGTCTAGTCTATTATCACCAAAACCTAGAACCCCGCTCTCATGTGTGAATGGTGACACTTTCCAAGATGGAATTGTGCAGTGATATTTGGATTTCACAAGGGTTGTTGAACAGAGAATCACAGAGGCAAATCCTCCTTTTCCCCCCAGAGGTATTTGGTTGGCCACTGTGAGAACAGAATGGTGAGCAAGATAGGCATTTGGCCTGATCCTGTAGGGCCTGATCCAGTGTGTTTATGCACCTGTTACGCTAAACCACTGTCCATATTTTGTCTCGATTATTGCCTTTGGGAAATGCCTCGTTCAACTTTTGTCAACACAGGTCACTAAAGTTTGCTTCCTCTGGATTCAGTTTCCTCGCCACCAACTCTAGAAATTTAACATTCCTGAGTGCTGCTTCATTCCGAAGGAAACACAGTGAGAGCCGTTTGGCAGTGGAACGGTCTCCCTCGGGAGGTTGTAGACTTTCCTTCCTTGGGGGTTTTTAAGCAGAGGTTGGATGGTCATCTATCATGGATACTTTAGTTAAGATTCTTGCATTGCAGCGGGTTGGGCCAGAGTTGCCCTCTGAGTCTCTTCCAAGTCTACAATTCTATGATTCTGTGAACCTTTTCTCTACTGAGTTTTACAGAGGCAACATTGAGACTTAGCAGGAGGAAGTTGAGAGGCAGCAGGCAGGTGGGGAAGAGGATGGTGGGGCAGAATATCATTTCCCCGAAAGGACCAGCTTCCACTGCCTCCAAGTATTAGTCCAAAACAGCAAGGACAGGCTATTTCTCTACAAAGCTTTCCTTCCATTGCCTGCTTTCACCTACTCTAATACTATCCAGAAGTTTTCAGACATAAAGCATGTCCTATAACCTCCTCATCCATTCCAAGGTGAACTTAATGGCTGAGTGCAGACTATTTTTTAAACACACACACACACACACAATTTCCCACACAGCACTAGTCTACCTACCTACCAATGTTGCACCAAAGCAAGTGTTGTGCCATGATTCCCAATGCTGATTCCTATCATTGCCCAAAAAAATCTGATATTTTGGGAAAGAGGGTTTATTGTACAAATCACTCCCCAATCCACTTTAATTACACAACCTAAACTGGGTGAGTGTATGGCATGTGACTAAATCCCACCTGAACACAGTGTCTGTCTGCAAGTTCCCCCAGCACTTCTTTAACCAAAAAGAATAGAACCAAGTAAATGTTGACTTGGCTTCCAAGACAGGGCTGGATTTAGGTTTGCTGAGGCCCTCAGCTACTGAAGGTAATGGGGCCCTTTATATGTCCAGCTGTCCTTCGTCAACAACAAATTGTTGCTGTTTTTTGTATTGAATATATGCTATATGGTAATTTATGCACCTATTAGGTATCTGAAGCCATTTGCACATAACAAAATATGTATTTTTCCATAATGGGGATATTTTGGTTCAAACCTAACTTATTAATGTACCAAACACTGACATGTTTCCAGTTTTAAGTCTTTCAGCTGTTTTCTGTACAAGATGGTTTACAAAAAGTCAAGATATAGAAATTGCTTATTTTAAAAGATTGACTCTCTGTAAATGAGGGTTTCATAAATAAATGTAATCCAAATCTTTTTTTTAAAAAAAAAAAACCAGCAAGGAGTCAATAGGGAGCTCAGCCATGGGGTGTGGGAGGATAAGAAAAGCACAGCGATCCTTAGTATGAATGTCTCTTTTCTTATCTGTAGTATAAAAATTCATTCCTATCCTTCACATATTGTCCAAACGTAGTTCAGGATGATTGCTTCCAAACATTGCCACCCCAGACTTGACAAAGGGATCAGCATTAATCTCATAACAATGGGGAGGATTTCTTTTAACCAAAAGTCAAACATGATCTAGTCTTCATTGACCTATAATCACTTAAAGCATGCTGAAGTGTTCCCCTGGGTGCTTTGCCTGATGGAAAGAGGCATCTTCGGTTATTCCATGCAGCTGGCGTTTATTCTTAGCTCAGAAGGCTCAGAGAGCTTATATTATTGATTTGATGTACCACAGGACCAGTCCCTTGGTACTTTTCAACCTCAGTGTGTTAAGTCTGAATAATTGCAAACACTTCTGGTTCCGTGCCACAGCGGTGGCTCTACCTGTGGAATGTGCCCTCCTACATGCAAAGACATAGTAGTAGTAGTAATAGGAATAATAATAATAATAATAATAATAATAATAATAATAATAATAATAATTTATTTATACCCCATCCATCTGACTGGGTTTCCCCAGCCACTCTGGGCAGCTCCCAACCAAATATTAAAAACACAATACAGCATTAAACATTTAAAACTTCCCTAAACAGGGCTGCCTTTAGATGTCTTCAAAAAGTTGGATAGTTGCTTATTTCCTTGACATCTGATGGGAGGGCGTTCCACAGGGCAGGCGCCCTCTGCCTGGTTCCCTGTAACCGCACTTCTCGCATACATGTGGACACAGAAGCAAACAAACAAAATCCCCACAGGGACTTAGCAGCTCTCTTTCTGCAAACTCAGATCCACACATCCATCTCACTCAGCATTGCTTACACTGACTGGCAGCAGCTCTCCAGGCCTGCATGGGGACACAGGAAGCTGCCTTATACTGAATTAGACATCTGATCCATCCGGTACAGTGTTGCCTACACTGACTGGCACTGGCTTTCCTACTTGGAGATGCTTGGGACTGAACCTGGGGTCTTCTGCACACAAAGCATATGCTCCGCCACTAAGCTACAGCTCTTCCCTGGGCCATCAAACTGTTATGAGGTTGTGGGGTGCGAGACACCATAAATCTATGGGTCCAATAAAAGTCAGAATTAATCAAGGCTTGGGAAGTTAATCAAGGTTTGGGGAGCTGCCCCTCCTAAATCAACTAAATAAATAAAAATACTTAACTAACCAATTGCGCCACCAATTGCCCCCCTCTAACATAAAGCCTACCCCCCCCAACCCCTGGCTACGCCCATGGCCTGGTGATAGCTCACTGACTGTGGGTCCTTAGGGGAACGAAGTCTGGGAGTGACCTGGGAGATGAGTCATTGTGTGGACAGGCGGAGTCCCCCCAACCCCAGGTGACTCCCAAGTGGAATAGTGACTCAAGACAACGTGCTATGGGATAAAAATTGGCCACAACTTTATTAAGTTTCAGATGTAGGGAGACCTTGGCTCAGACATTGGGCATTTATCCTTCCCAGTTCCCAGCCGGGGATCTGGGAGACATCAGGGTTATCCAGAATGTGTAGGGATTGGGCTGGCTCGGGAGAACATATGTTCAACCAGAGAGCCGGCCCCCCGTTTCGCCACCGTCGCAGGGGAGAAAAATGACAACCTCTCGGCGTATGGCCAATGCCTCCCCTCAAGACCCCTTTAACAGGGAACCCTGGGATCACTGCCGCAAGGGGGGGGGTCACCGCTTCAAACCCCCCCCCCCCATTTAGGAAGATAGACTAAAGGATTCTGCCCAAAGCCTGAAACTGCCAAAGTTGGGCCATTTTGCTATGGGGAAGGCGAGACCTGCCAACGAAGGGAAATTCCTTTCCGGCCCTTCAGCAGTGACCCTGACGTAGCAGCGCCCACATACCTGTGGAGAAGAGGTTAACCTGCAAAAGAATGTTTAACTGAGGGAGGGCAGGGTGGGAGAAGCTCTGGAGCCAACTGCCGCTTCGTAGGTAAGATTCACCTTCTGTTGTGTGGGCAGGACAGTCCCTCCCCTTACCTGGCCAATCCCCTGGCAACGCCTCCCCAGGTGGGATTGGGTGATTGGGTGAGGCAGGCAGAGACCTCCAGGTATCCAGCCTGGGGAGGGTGAAGCCAGCCCGTACTACCGGGAGCTGCACTGGGATCGGGGGGGGGGGCTCCGATCACGCAAAAGGTGCCTCCATTTGATGTGGGGAGCGGTCATTAAACCAGAGCATTAGCAGGTGAAGAATGTTTCAAACCAGCAAACGGATGGAGCACTGTCCTGAGCAGAGAGATAGTCAGAGATTAAGGGAGTTGTAGTCCAATGGTGATGGGAGTTGTAACAATCACCAAGGCATGACAATTCCTGCAATGGAATGCATTTCCAGTCTCCCTCCTGATTTCCCCCATTTTCTTTGTCATTCAGATTTGTTTTGATGTGCATGAATTACTTTCTCTAGTTTAAGATTAAAAAGAGTAAATAAATTTTAAAAGCTTATGCAATCAGGAAATAATTTGTGCCTGTCTGTTAAGGAAGAAAAGCAGGAAATAATGCACATGGGTGGGGGGGGAAGAGATGAATTACAGTCGATAACAGCTGAAATCAAAGCAAATTGCCGTGTGTTTCACAAGAGATCAGAGAAGCTCTCCAGAGGCTCAATGAGGGGAAAATGGAAGGTAAAGCTTTAGCAATAAAGCTCAGAGACAATAAAACAATGTTATTAATGGGAATATTGGGTTGGTTGGGTGGGTGGGTGGGTTGGTTGTTTAGGCATGAGAATGATTGTATCTTATTCCCATTTCCTGTTGTATAGTTATGTATTAAGATTAACAGAATAGTCCTGAGCATTATTTAAATTAATTAAAAGGTTGGTTAAAAAATAAATAAATCTAGTTCTTCAGCCAAAAACAGGTTCCGAGGAGGCAGGGCACAAAAGGAAAGCAAGTTGGGAAGGAGAAGGAAAAAAGAAAACTTGGTCACAGTTTCTGCATTGCAGAGTTCTTGCAATGACTAGAGGGATTTCAGAGAGCAGCCAAAATGTTCTGGTGTTGAAGCAGAGATGATGGAAAGGACATGAAGCACCATCTGTCTCTGATAGCCTGGTGAAATGGCTGTTGAAGATGACCACTGAAGGAGGACCACAGACCCAAGTCTCTCATAGTCCCACATGCCAGTGGTAGGTGAAGCCCAAGGCAAAAATGGGTGAAGAAATTAATACAAACTTTACCTTTTTTACCGTAGGCTGTTTTCTACACATGTTCACACAACCCTCCCTGTCCTCCACTTAAGGCAAGCAAGAGGCATGATCAGAATTCAAGGCCACATTCCAGCCAGGTGAAAATGTTCCATGTGCAAAGCAGGATCCATGAGAGATATGGGCTAGTGCCAGAAAGAGAGATCTGGAGGGCTGCATGTGGCTCCTACATAGTGAGCTATTAACTATGGCTCACTGTGACGCACGGACGAGACCACAGCATCATTTGCCGCTACTATTCCCACCACTCTGAAACTGAACAGGCTCCCTTCCCTCCTCCCTCCTCCCCCCTCCCCACTCCTGACTGCCATAATAAATGGAAAGTAAAATGTAATTCTATGTTTCTATGTTTCTATGTTTGCTTTCTCTAAATACGTCAGAAACTTGAGCATCATTGTCCTTGTGCCGATATTAAACAAAGGGTGGTAAAGAAGATCTGCCAATTTGCAGCAAGAGAGATCCTGAAAGCAGGCTCCCATTCATCTCATTGTATCCCAGAATATCTTTGCAGTCATAGTTGGGGGAATCTTTGAAAGAAGAAGCGGGAGGGGGAGAGTTGACAGCTAACCCTTCCGCCTTGCGCTGCAGCAAAAGAAGAAGAAAAGCTTTATGGTTTTACAGAGCATAGCTAATTGAAAGCAGGAAAGAGACATTTGCTTGTCATCCTTGTCTCTCTCGCTCTCTTTGGTTCCAGCTTTTGGGCTGCTGTGAAAGGATGGATCATATCCCTAAATGAGGAACATATTTCCTGTTGCTGCTTTGAAGTCAATGGGAGGCGGCTGGGTGCAGAAGGCTAGCATCAAAGGGTTGGCTTGCTGGCATCTATACCGCAGTAGAGTTATTTTCTGCATTCGGATGACGACACTGGGGAATGTTGTTTTACCGTCAACATTTTTCATTGTAGGAGCTATTACAGGCAAGGGAGAAACATGATTAGATGGAAATTTTAGGCTATATGTCTACAGGTGGGTGGCTTCATCTATATTCAATACCCTGCTGTGCTATTTGAATGCTAGTAAAGCAGGGGTTGCCAACATGGCACTCATGGGTGCCGGTGTGTCCAGCAATACCTACTGTGGTACCCTTGAAAGTTCTTAGTAAATATCTCCCCAAAAATCCACAGCACTGTTTGCTTTTCCTCCTCAATTCCTGATCGCATTGGCTCAGCTTCCCCTACAGTCAGCATGCCTTTGGTCTATGCCCCCTTATCAATGGAAATTTTAATGACTCTCAAGGAGAACTTTCATAATTGCATCCAATCACATAGTAAGTCTTTTTTTTTTCCTGCCCATGTTACTCGGCATCTACCACTTCCTCCCTCCATTGCTGGATCCTGGGAGGGACAAGCCTCTTAGCCACAAATTTATATTTATCAGAATACAACAACACCCTCTTGGAGGCCCACCCTCCCATCACAAGAACATAAGATGAGCCTCACTGCTGGTGGACTACCTAGGTGGCCCACAGAGTTCAGCATCTTTTTTCACAGAGGCCAACCTGCAAATGCTAAGTAGGTGTCATGGCCTGGGAGGAATTAACTCTTTATTGCCAATAGTACACTTACAAATTCTGAAGCTCAACATCAAAAAAATGAAGATCATGGCCACTGGTTCCATCACCTCCTGGCAAATAGAAGGAGAAGAAATGGAGGCAGTGAGAGATTTTACTTTCTTGGGCTCCATGATCACTGCAGATGGTGACAGCAGCCACAAAATTAAGATATGCCTGCTTCTTGGGAGGAAAGCAATGACCAACCTAGACAGCATCTTAAAAAATAGAGACATCACCTTGCCAACAAAGGTCCGTATAGTAAAAGCTATGGTTTTCCCAGTAGTGATGTATGGAAGTGTGAGATGGACCATCAAGAAGGCTGATCGCCGAAGAATTGATGCTTTTGAATTATGGTGCTGGAGGAGACTCTTGAGAGTCCCATGGACTGCAAGAAGATCAAACCTATCCATTCTGAAGGAAATCAGCCCTGAGTGCTCACTGGAAGGACAGATCGTGAAGCTGAGGCTCCAATACTTTGGCCACCTCATGAGAAGAGAAGACTCCCTGGAAAAGACCCTGGTGTTGGGAAAGATGGAGGGCACAAGGAGAAGGGGACGACAGAGGACGAGATGGTTGGATAGTGTCTTCGAAGCTACAAACATGAGTGTGACCAAACTGCGGGAGGCAGTGGAAGATAGAAGTGCCTGGGGTGCTCTGGTCCATGGGGTCACGAAGAGTCGGACACGACTAAACGACTAAACAACAACAACAACACTTACAAATTAGGAAGTGAAGCACGTCCCTCAGTCCTACGTCTCTTAGCTACCCCTGGCTGTGCACATGATGAGGCAGCTGCCACAACAGAGAGACCTCACACATACCCCATTCAGCTTATGTATCTCCTGAACCCAAGCTGCTGCACTATGCCTGAGTATAACCTGCTTTTGCTCCTCCCTCTTCTATCGTCTTCTGGTCCTGGGAGACAGAAGAGATGGGGGCAAGAGGAGGAGGTGTAGCAGCCCTTGACTCTACACCAGACCACCCATGTCTCCTACCTCCTGTACCTGCATCCCCCCCCCCCCGCCTCTCATCTTCCTGCTGTTACAGGCTCCTCCAGTCTCTGACCCTTCTGCAGGTGCCCACTCCTTCAGTATCCAACCTCCTCAGTGTCCAGCCAGTCCCTGACAGTAAGATCCAAGCACAACAGCACTCTCCCCTTCCTGTGGCCTCCAGCAATTGATATTCAGAAGCATATTCTGCCCCTTGACAGTGGAAGCAAAACATAGCCATCAGAATTAGTCAGCACTGAGCAGAAGCAAAGCTTTCTTTCTGTGAGCAAATGTGGCAGTAAAAAGAAAAGGAAGGAAGGAAGGAAGGAAGGAAGGAAGGAAGGAAGGGGCTTTAAGGGCCAGATTTGGGCCCCAGGTGAGGTTCCCAACCCCTGACAAACACCGTGCATGAGGGATACTGGGGTATGCACAAGACTTCAACTGTTGACCAGGGGGACAGCAATCAACTTGTGTGCCACCTCAGCTAATGGAAGGCATTGCGAGGAGACAAGCCACATCAGCCAAGGTAGCCTCTTTGGAGCAGTAAGTCAGAGCAGCTGAAATTCTCCCCTGACCCTCCCAATCTGGTTTGGCTCTGGCAGCCAATAAAGGTCCCTGTTGGCCTTATATGCAAACTCTCCTAGGCTTGGTCCCAATCTGATCAACTTGTCTCTGACAGAAGAGCCTCTGCCTTGCCTCTCCTTACAAGAGCCCTGCAAGGGAAGCAGAGAGCGCTGAGAAAGAGTCACTGGTCCAGGATCACCCAAGTGAATTTTGTGGGTCTTCTCTGGCCCAACACAGCACCATGCCGGCTTTAATATGACTTTGGCCTCAGCTGGCTGGCCTCAAAAAGCAGCATCAGCATCTTTTGCAATGTGGAGTTTGCAAGTTGGCAGGTGGGCAAGGAGGAAATAACATTCATGCATATATATGTATATGTGGGATTAGCATCTTCAAGCATTTTCTGATCAAATCTCCCCCCCCCCCAAAAAAAGAACTTGGAGACGGCATTGATTTTTCTCCTCCCTGGCACCGATGCATCCCTCATGCATGAAGGAAAGATTCCAACAGCAGATGCCGGCAATATTATTAAACATGGCTGAGTTTAAAATACCAACAGCGTGCTATTTATAGCACAGGCAGCACCTCCCCCCCTTTCTCAGTTTAGAGATAGCTTATCAGAATGAAATAAATAAAGGCAACAGTTAGGGCTGAGAATGAGCTCTCGTCTCTGTTTCCATGACATCCGATCTGTTACCTTCAGCATCCCAAACAGAATTTGTGATCGGCCCCTGGGATAGCTGACCGTGGTCCTTGTTGGGTTGATTCGGAAATATCCTGTGGCCATTATGGTGAAATGTCTTCCATGAAGCCCTGGAATGAAAAGACTTCTTTTTGTTCAAGGATACAGAGGGGAATTTTAAACATCTTTACTGATTGATTCTTTTTAAAGAAAGCATAACCTATTTTTAGAAGCGCCTGCTTTGAAGGTGCATTATGGTGTTGCAGGAAAGGCATGTCATTGCTAACCGCATGAAACAGGCCTGTCACTGGGAAATGTGAAACTGTAATTTAGGCCAGCAGCAATGGGTATATTACCCTGGAAGGAAGCAACAGGGAGAGGATAGATTAATTCGGTTCCTCTGAGTGAAGCCAGAATTCAGGTAATCTAATTAATTTAGGGCACAACTCCAACACAACATTTTCTCCTTCTTGTATCTCAATAAAATTAAGAGGAAGCCTGTGCAACATCCTGCTGGAATTGCTTCTATAGCACTGAAAAGAAAATATGGCATTTCTGCCTCTTGGTCATATACCGCTTCACTGCCTGACTCAGTTATACAAATACAGTGGTACCTCGGGTTACATATGCTTCAGGTTACATACACTTCAGGTTACAGACTCCGCTAACCCAGAAATAATGCTTCAGGTTAAGAACTTTGCTTCAGGATAAGAACAGAAATCGGGCTCCGGCGGTACAGTGGCAGCAGGAGGCCCCATTAGCTAAAGTGGTGCTTCAGGTTAAGAACAGTTTCAGGTTAAGAATGGACCTCCGGAATGAATTAAGTATGTAACCAGAGGTACCACTGTATAATCCAAGCAGTTGCTTGGAAGAAGGACCACCTAACTGTTCCAGTGATGGAAAGGGGAGGAGAGTTAGAGAATTGTTTGCCGAACAGTTTTCTGAAGTGCCTTCCACTTCCTCCATTAAAAAGCTTCCCTAGGCTGCCTGCCACCTTTGCTGCTTGCTTGCTTGCCTGTCTGCTGGTCTGTCATCATGCTGGAGTTGTCATGGCCACCTATTGGCAGCCATGGGAACCACAGCATGATGACAGCTTTTCAATTTCATTATACGGTAAGTAAAAACTTCACATTAAATTTCATCATCATTTTAGTGTGAATTTACACATACACATATTTATATGCATTCTTTTTTCAGGTGTACTCATTTTTCCAAGCAGTTTCCCCTAATATAATCACCTTTGTATATTTTTTCACTAATATATGGATTTTTATGCACACTTTACCCTGGTGTATGCATTTTTGTACCCATCATTTGACTGGAGAACTGCATTGCAGAATTCAGAGAGATGTGAATTTTTAAGATATGTTTTGGTTCTCACATTGTTTTGGAAAATGCAGATTAAGTAGGCTCACCTTTAAATGCAAACTGATCTGAATATATCCCTCCATATTTAGTCATAACATAAAATGGTTGCTCAAAACGTGCAGCAGAAAACAAAATTGTTGCCACATCTAAAAGAGCAGCAAAATAGACAGTGCCAAAAAATATATTTTGGAAGGCACCTACCTCACTCACCCTCACCCACAAAGATCTTCTCCTCAGTTCAAATGGACAGGTGTGATGAGAATCCACTCCAGGCATTCTGTAAAATGTGTAAATGGTTACCGTATTTTTCGCTCTATAGGACGCACTTTCCCCCCTCCAAAATTAAGGGGAAATGTGTGTGCGTCCTATGGAGCGAATGCAGGCTCCTTGGCTTCAGCGATAGCAAAGCAAAGCCTCCGAAGTGCAGAGGGAGCGCTCCCAGTCCCACCAGGAGATGCTGGGGACTGAACCTGATGCCTCCAGAACCCACCTGGAACTCGCGCTGCGAAGGCTTCAGGCGGCTATCCCTGAAGCCTGGAGAGTGAGAGGGGTCGGTGTGCAGCGCGAAGCCTCTGGAGTGCGGAGGGAGCGCTCCCTCTGCGCTTCGGAGGCTTCGCGTTGCTGTCACTGAAGCCAAGGAGCCTGCATTCGCTCCATAGGATGCACACACATTTTTTAATCTTCTTCTTGTTCTTTTCTTTTATATTTTACCTTTCATTTCTTTTCTTTATTGTGAATATTGTTTTGTAGAGGTGCAATGGAAGGGGCTCCGTTTCTCCTGCCGCTTCGCTGAAGGGGCGCTGAGCAGAGAGGGGGAGATTTTTTTTTTCTTGTTCTCCCCCTCTAAAACAAGGTGCGTCCTATGGTCGGGTGCGTCCTATAGAGCGAAAAATACGGTAAGTGGGTGTAATCAGTATAGAAAAGGCTAAGCTGCTGCAAATGCTACCTGAGCAGGAAGAGCAATCATGCATTGTGAATTTTTGAAGCAATATGTTTGGAGACCTTTTTTCAGATCCATCTAAACATTTAAAGCAGCATTGTGCCACAACAGTTATGGCTTCCCTCAAGGAAGCTCGGAAAGTGTAGTTTGTTAGTTGGAAACTGCAATTTGTTAACTGTTGAGAGCTGGTGGTAAATCCCCTGTTCCCCTCACAAAACTACAGATACTTAGTGCAACTTTGAGTTGAGTACAACTCTGAGGCTGCCCAGCTGAGCTGCAATGTAAACACCAGGTTCCCAGTATAGATCCAGGGAACTGGTTTTATTTTTAAAGGTAGGTAAGACAAGACGGCCTACCCTGCTTTACCATGATGTGTGAACTGAGCTAGTCTGTTAGTTGATATAGGACTGTGAAGCTAGCACAGAAAAGGGAAAAGAAAATTTTGGAAATAGAATGACAAGGTTTTCTGCAGCACCACTGAATGTATGTGATGGGACCGTTTCTGGAGCTTAGGTATTTAGCTATTGTGGCTAAATTTGAAGTGTTCATTCTCCAGTGAGGTTTAATCTAAGGCTGTGATACATGTGTAAGAACGACATACCCTCTCATCTCAGTCTTCAGGGACAAACCAAATCCCATTAGGTTTTTCATCTTTGAGCTAGTAGTTCCAGTACCTCTCTCTGGCAGCTAGTCACTACACAGCCATTGTTGTCATGATTTGCTTAATATGGGAGGCTGGGGAAAGATGCCTGGGTTCTCTTCAGCAGATGTGGGGAAACAGCAGCAGGTGTGTACCTTTCCACAGCCTGGTTTAAACCTTTTCCCTACCAGCTCACTCCTACTATTACCTTTTGCAGAAAGAGGCATTCATTAACATTCTGCTCAAATATTCCATTACTCAAAACTGACCCACACAAACAACTAAGGCTCCACATTATTTTCTTAAATAGATTTCTTAGATGCATTTGTCAGGACAGAAGGCAGCTTACAAAACAACAGAAATTTGAAAACAGAAACAACAACAGCTTACCTAAAACCCATACCACCCTGTGAAAATTAACTGAATAATTACCTGCAACTGTAACCAATTAATTAGAGGATGAGCCTTTGGCAGGTGCTACCTTGTGGAGCTCTTCTACTGACAGGGAGTTCCACAGGGCAGAACATGCCACCCTAACAGTTCAGCTCCAACTCTCAGCTGAAACTCAGGGTCATGGGACACTACCAGAAGTGCCCCATCAGCAGATTGTTGTGATGCAGCCAATGGAGTACAAGGGATAAGGTGGCCTTTAAGGGCCCAAATTGTTTAGGGCTTTGCAAATAAACACCAGAACCTTGAACCTGGCTTAGTAGCAAATCAGTAGATGTTCTCTGGGCAGATGAACATCCCCCTCCAATACTTGATTGCAATGCTCCCTGCGCACCAAGAGCACATGCAAACAAGTTGAGATTTGTGCTCTGAAGCACCCTTGATAATTAGGGGGAAAGGCTTCAGTGCATTGGGAAATAAAACTAAAGCCACTAGAGAATGACTCTTGAAAGCTGCTGTGTGTGTGTGTGTGTGTGTGTGCGCGCGCGCGTGCGTGTGTGTGAATGAATCATTTTGCCAACACCAACCTATACACCCTGCTGAGAGTTAAAGCCTTTTACTTTATGGCTTGTGACTGCTCAGCTTTTTCCTTTGGAATGGAGTCGGTGCTTAGAAGTAAACTGCAAGGCTCACACTTGGCTGCTGTTTCCACAGAGAGCACTTGGACAATTCCCTTTCCTTGTTCCCCCAACGAAAAATTACAGAGTAGTTTTTATTCAACACTGGAGTCTCTGTGGCATGGAAGCTAAGCAAACAAGATGAGGACATTATCAGGCACCAGTATGCTGGAGATGACATGTCACAAGAGCCCTGCTTGATCCGATGAATGGCCCATCCATTCCAGCATTCTGTTAATCAGATGTTCCTAGGATTCCAGCAATCAGAACATGAAAGCAAGTACTCTCTCCTGCTGCTTGGCTCCCCAACCGCAGATATCAAAATAAAGTAGCATTTGGGGGAATATTCAAGAAATGCATTTGAGCATTCAGAGCAGGAATGATGAATTTGTGGCCTTCCAGATGCTGTTGGAGTTGCAATTCCTATCATCCATGACCACTTACTGTACTAGTGGAGGCTGTTGGAAGTACAACAACATCTGTATGAACCATGGGTTCCCTACCCAATTTAGAGTATGCTCAAGATCGAGCTCTTTGACAAGGTTTGCCAACCTGGTGCTCCTCCACTAGCCCCAACGCGCCTGGCTGTGTTTTCTGTGGCTGATGCACAAGTAGTAACCCAAAGGATCTGGAGAACACAAGGTTGGCTTATCTAGGAGAAAATTCTTTGTTAGCAAGTCCAGAGAAAAAAAGCCATCTTGACACTTTACTGTGCAAAAAACTGAACAAAACAGTGTATAATTTGAGGAGGAATAAATGGAGAGCTTTTGTCTTTCTTACATCAGGCCTTGCACTTAGCAGGCCAGCTTCTTCATGAGCTAATGGCCCCCTAAGTATAGGTAACAAAGAAAGTGGCTCTGTACCAGAGGGCAAATGGGTGGGGGCCCCTCCCTCAGGTTTGAGGTGGGGGTGGGTGCGTGAGTGATCTAGGCTAGGAGCAAGCAGCAGGCATGTTATGTACTGAGTTGAATAGGATCCAAAATGCAGCAGTCTGATTGGTCGTAGAACAATAGGATTCAGAATGCAGCAGTCTGATTGGTCCACAGGAGCCACCCAATCCAGCTCCAGATGGAAGTGAATCCACTATCTGATTGGCCTACAGGAGAACCCCAGAATTAGCCAATCACGTGTAGCCCATTGTGTAAATAATGTATATAAAGCAGATATTTTGGGGAAACTTTCATTCCTCCTCTCCACTATGAGCTAAATAAAGAGCATGAAATCCACTCTCAACTCTCAACTTCAAGGCAGAAGCCTGAGAGGGGGAGCCATGCTTGATTTCAGCTTGAAACCAAGGGTGTGACTATGAGAGAAGCAAGACCTTCTTGGGGTGTTAACGCTGCGAGCCCCTCCATCGTCCACTCAGGTTTTATATTTGTGTAAATAAACCATATATCATCAAAGCACCACAGTCTCTGCTGTGCTGCCCTAATTCCAAGGAAAACGAACCCTAGGTAAGTGCCAGGAACCCCTGCAATCTCACACCTCTTGGAGATTGAGGTGACATGCAACAATATTATTACGAGACAAAGGAGATGATGGAGAGAATGGTGGCTGCAGTAGACACAGGCAGCAAAAGGCTCGGCTACGCAGCGGCAGCAAGCACTGTATCAGCACCTCCTCTTTCTCCTCACCTGATGATTTTATTTACTCAGATTTTAGTTTACATTCTCCTGTTTCATTATTTGAGTTTGCAGCTGCTTTTACCATGTCAATTCTTCATCCGGCTCCCTTTCAACAGCAGGCTTATCCTGTGTCAATCCTTCCTCCAGCTTGATCCATTTTAGCTATCAATTACCTTATAATGCCATTTTAATGGTAGCACTTTGCTGTCGAGCGCCGATGTGCTGATGCGATCTGCCATTCTTCACAGGCTCAATTTGGCTGTTTCAGATTTTTGTCTCGGGAGCTTGTTCTTTTTAATCATGCTCTCAAAAAACCGTGCCTAAGGTAGGTGATTATGGAGACATGACGTTTTGCTGTAGTGGTTAGCAAAATGTTAGGAAAACAGGGCCATCAAAAATAAAATAATAAAAAGCTGATGAGCTATGCATTTTTCAGCCAGAGTGCCACATTTCCTCCTGGGCTACATGCTGAGGTAGCTGGGATGTTAGTATCATAGAATCGTAGAGTTGGAAGGGACCCTGAGGATCATCTAGTCCAGCCGCCGGCAATGCAGGAATACACAGCTGCCCCATAGAGGGTTCAAACCTGCAACCTTGGCACTATCAGCACCATGCTCTAACTTACTGAGCTATCCAGGATTAGAGGCAAAAGTGGGCATAGCAACTGTACTCCAGTACACTTGCCTGTTTTCTTTACACACTCACACACTCCTCTCTATTCTCCTTTCTGGCAAAGAAGTTCAGAGAACATATTTCTAACCAGGTAAACCCCAGGGGTGCAAAACAACAAGGAGTATGGCCACTGAGGGGTGTGGCCTAATGAGATTTCTGAGGGTCAGGCAAAGGTGTTTGAAGAGCCTGAGATAGATCCAACTAGCCTTAGAGGATATGGAAAAGGTTCCCTGCAAGTACAGTGTTTGGAAATGACCGTGCTATTCATTTTCTTGATTTAGCCATCATGAAATGGCAATAGCTTGCAGCACACCAGGAAGAGGTGCGCAGACTGTCCAAAATCACTGCCTGCCTGCTTTGTCCTGGCTTCGTGAGTCTGATTTCCTGTCCCCCAGCTCCTCAATAGCAGGCCATAACTCTCTTTTGCTCTGACAGAACACTGAGTAGCTAAGGAGCTCCCAGCTGGTGCCGATTCAAGGCCCGTTCCATCAAGTGTGTGTGTAAGCAGAGCGCAAGGAGTCTCCCCATGGGCACAGAGTACATCCACTCACTGACAGGCTCATCCAAGAGTGACCTTGCATGCAAGGGCCAAAAAGCAAGCCACACATCTAAAGAGCAGAGCAACAAATCACAATGTGGTGTTTTTCCTCCAGTGTTTGTCCCCAGTGTACAGCTTATTCTCCATTTCAAAATGTGATTGTATTTCTAGACTGGAGGAGTGCCAAACTAGCAGGTTCAATCCAGACCGTCTCCAGGTCTGAGAGGTTAAAAAAAAAGAAGAAGTTGACCCGACAAGCCCTAATTCTGCTCACCCTTATGCCATTGTGCCAGCTCCCTAATTAAGCACCCTAATGCACTCTGTTCAGGACCAAGTTAACCATGATATCAATCACATAGTTTGCTCATAAATGCTGAATCAGTGGAGGACAAAGAGCTGACGCACCTCATCCGCCACACTGGGATCTGAATCTCGATTGAGCCACCTGTGAAAGAAAAAAGACTCTGAACGTCAGGGCAAACCACATAACATAACACATCCTTTGTCCCTGACTTCCCCAGGTTGTCTCATTGTTTGGGCTGGCCTGTCTGATCCCTAATGTCCCACACACCTGAGCCCCTGGGGCTGCTCTTGTTCTCTTTCTGAGAATGCCATTACTCTTTCTTTTTCATTTAGAGCAAAGCACCCCCTTCCCCACCCCTGTAGTGTTCATGCGCACAGTGCTCTCAGACGAAACCATTAAGCACTTACGCTGACGCCGAACGGCATCTGTGTATAATCAAATTGAACTGAGTCATTAGATCACATAATCAAATAATATTTGCATAATTTGCATCATTTAGCCAGATCATGGTGGATTTACGCAATTTGACTTTCCGCATCACAGCACTTGGAAGGATGATTGTTTGACTTGTAGTGAGGCCTCACAGGGACCCGGACAGCTATTGCCTCTGAAGCCAGCTCTCCTGGTGTTGGAGGAATCAGAGGGCTTGTTCTGCCTCAGGCACTGTGTGCCAAGTGCTGGGAGGATGGAGTTATCACTTTAATTGCATGGCGAGGCTACAGGTGGCCAGAGACTGTGGAGATTCGCAGTGTTAGGTTTGCCACACGTCAGGAAAATTCCTGACATGTCCTGGTTTCCGGGTGTAAAAATGGTGTATGGGGGGAATTTTGCCGAATCAGCAAAATGTCAGGGGAAACCCAGATGTATTGCAATGTGATGGAAAAAGCAGTGAATTCAGCTCCAAAAGCTTAACTTTGTGGGTTTCAGGAATTTTACTTTTTGAAATATGGTAACCCTAATGGTAAAGGTAAAGGGACCCCTGACCCCTGTCCAGTCGTGACCGACTCTGGGGCTGCGGCGCTCATCTCACTTTATTGGCCAAGGGAGCCGGCATACAGCTTCCTGGTCATGTGGCCAGCATGACTAAGCCGCTTCTGGCGAACCAGAGCAGTGCACAGAAACGCCGTTTACCTTCCCGCTGGAGCGGTACCTATTTATCTACTTGCACTTTGAAGTGCTTTCGAACTGCTAGGTTGGCAGAAGCTGGGACCGAGCAACGGGAGCTCACCCCATCACGGGGATTCAAACTGCTGACCTTCTGATCAGCAAGTCCTAGGCTCTGTGGTTTAACCCACAGCGCCACCCACAACCCTATGGCAACCCTAGGCAGTGTCAAAAGGCAGGGGTCCAGAAGTGCAGTTCTTGCTCTTGTGGCGGGTTCAGAAGTGCAAGTTCCCTTCATAATAGTCCAGCCACAAACTCCTCATAGTCACACACCCTTTTAAGTTAATGCAACCTGCTAAAATTATACAATAATCTTATAATTAAACAACAATTATAATTAAAGATGCATTTCAACAATCAATGCAGATCTCCATATGTTGCCTTTCAGCTAGATCTAATGTTTTCTGTGCATGTACATGATTTGGAGGCAGGGACACAGGTGGCGCTGTTGTCTAAACCACTGAGCCTCTTGGGCTTGCTGATCGGAAGGTCAGTGGTTTGAACCCGCATGACGGGGTGAGCTCCCATTGCTCTGTCCCAGCTTCTGCCAACCTAGCAGTTCAAAAGCACACCAGTGCAAGTAGATAAATAGGTACTGCTGCGGCAGGAAGGTAAACGGTGTTTCTCTGCACTCTGGCACTCATCACAGTGTCCAGAAGTGGTTTAGACATGCTGGCCACATGTCCTGGAAAGCTGTCTTTGGACAAACACCGGCTTCCTCAGCCTGAAGCAAGATGACTTTCGCACTTTTACCTAAAGTATTCCAGTATCTTCTTTCAGTGACTTAAGCCACATTGTCCTTTTTTAAAAAAGTTATTTTTTATTAAAATTTTCAACATAAATTAAACAAAATTAAACATCCAATCCTCACTTAGTCATTCTTTTAGACTTCCTTCAGCATGTCTGACAATTCTCCGTATTATCTCTTCATCTCACATTTCTCAGTTTTATATTGCACTCTAATATTCTTAATTGTATCATATTTTTAAAGCAATATTTCTATCAATATTTTTCACAGAGCTTCTTGAAAACCAACAAGTATTAATTGTTCATCACAAACATTTTTGATATACTCTGTAAATTTCTTCCAGTCGTCGGTGAATCTCTGGTCTCATTGGTTCCTAATTCTCCCCATTAGTCTATCCATTTCTGCGTATTCCATCAATTTCATTCTCCATTCTTCTCTCGTGGGCAAAGCCACATTGTCCTTGAAGTTTCACTGCAGACCTTTTGGACCCCTTTCAGGCCCCACCACAGATGGGACTGAAGCTGCCCTGGTCAGGCTGATTGATTAGCTCTGGTGGGTTAAGGGTAGAGTTGAAAGCTGTTTCCTGGTTCTGCTGGATCTCTCAGTGGCTTTTCAAGCCCTCAACCACAATAACCTCCTGGACCACCTAGGAGGGCTGGGAGTTGGGGGCACTGTTATGTAGAGGCTCTGCTCCTTCTTCCTGAGCCATGTTCAGAAAGTGGGGGGGGGGGTGAGTGCTCAGACAGCCCATGGGTGTTCACTTGTGGGGTGCCTCACGGCTCTGTCCTCTCCCCCCCCCCCCCTCATGCTTTTCAACATCTATATGAAACTTCTGGGAGAGATCATCAGGGAGTTTGGGCTGAGTATTCACCAAAGTGACAGAAAATATGAATGCAATTTAAGCTGGCAGTGAATCTTATAGTACATAAACACCTAGATCTAGCTATTCTTAAAAGCCTACAGAAAGTGAGCATGACAGTTTTGCCACAGAACCCACACTAATAGCAAGGCAATAAATAGAAGGTGAAGAGTATACCTTCACTTAAGGCAGATTGTGTGTTAATATCACAAGGAACTTCCTTGTTGGAGCTTGGAGAGCTAACCAATCATTGAAAATCTAGGGTTTGTACTAATTTTAGCCGATGTATTCTAATGGAGAAGGGAGGGAGACTTTTAGATGAGCAATTCCTATAATTCCAATATTTCTATTGTTCTGACGCTTCTTTCTAGAGTTCCCTGCCTATTTCCTATTTTGTTTATTCTGCTTAATTAAAAGTGGAAAGAATATAATCCTAGTGAGCAACGACTCCACTGGTTATCCTTGTTTGTTTCCTGTCTTAAAGCTAATTCACTGTTTGTCCATGTGGACACCATCATTTCACAGCAGGTGTTGATTAGATTTTGCTGGTAACTAGATTGCATGGGCTGCTATTTACGCAAAGTATTAGGAGTCTAGGATGTCTCTTGAGCCCTTCCAGGACATGTTTGAGATAAGACTGGCATCAGGGTCAATAAAGTTCATGATGGAGATCTTTACACGTATTATTCCTTGCCAACTTTTACTCATTGTAATGATATACAGTAATAAACCACACACACACACACACACACACACAAATCAGATTGACACACACCTATTCAGTACATAGAATCATAGTAATGTAGAGTCGGAAGGGATCCCAAAGGTCATTTATTCCAACCCACTGTGATGCAGGAATCTCAACTAAAGCATCCATGACACGTGGCCATCCAACCTCTGCTTATAAACCTCCAAAGAAGGAAAGTCCAAAACCTCCTGAGAAAGTCTGTTCCACTGTCAAACAGCTCTAAATCTGCAGTGATTTCCTCTCTGCTCCAGAGAATTTGGTTCTAGGCCTCTCTTACACCTTCTCCCCTTGTTCTATTTTCAGCTGATGGGCTTCACAGCTCAGAAGAGGAGCAGTAGCAAAGTGCCACCCCTTCAGGAAGCCAGGCCAGGGAGCAGGTGCGCCCTTTTTGGGGGGAGTGGGATGGGAGAAAACTAGGGCGGCAGCTTAGGGTATCAGATAGGCAGCATCTAGTAAGACTATAGGAAGAGCCATGTCAGATGCAGAAAAGATCTTCCCTGAACTGAAAACCTAACTTTAACAATTTCAGTGACTGTTCCAGGATAAGGTATTTTTCCATTGTGTCCTGGGAACTTGCAACAAGGCGAGCCAGAGGAGTGAGGAGTCTGTAGCCTACATGAAAGATCTGGCTGCCCAGGCAATTATAGTGAGGGAGATGCTGCAAGAGAAATGAAGGCAAGGAATTAGGGGGAGAGGCATATGGAAAGGAGAAGACTTGTAGGTTCTGGCTAAGAGGAAGGTGATGCAGACATTTGCATGGAACTGCAAATTCTACTTTGGATCAAATCCTTAGCCAGTCTTCCTGATGCCCACGAGGAAGCGACTTTTCTTCTTTGCTCCTTGGTTCTCTCCCAAGACACCATTGGAAAAAAGCTATTTCAAAGAACCTAAGAAGATCTTGGGACTAGCAATGGAACTAAGGTATATCTTTTTTTCAGTGGGTGGGTGATAATGGTGGTAGCAATAAGGAATTGGCATTGGGGCAATTTTGCACAGAAAAGGCAGCGCCTGAAAACTTCCCTCTTCCTCTTTCCCATTTCCTGAAATGTGCATTCAAAATTGAGGCAAATAGTATCATTACACATGCAAGGAAATGGCTGGGAAAGATCCCTGTCTGAAATCCTGGAAAGTTGCTATTCCTATGTTTAATATGAATCTGAGCTATTAGAAATGGGGGCTTTTGAACCCAGCAATTTCCCCTCTTTACTAGCTGTAAAACCTTCCATTTTGGTCCAGAAAGATGGGTTTGTTTGCTTGAGCAAATGATTATATTTTATTTATTTTGTTTCTGTTCATTAAATTTTGGTGTGTGTTTTAATAACCCCCTCCCTATTGTTGTGAGCTGCTTTGAGAACATGTTGGAAAGAGGGCATATACGTGTCCATGTTAGTCATCGAGGGGGAAGATTACCTTTCCTGCTCTGGCTCAACTGAACTGATTGTTACAAGCTGAAAGAAAAATATTGATTTGTTAAGGGATAGTGTAGAGTTGCTTTTAATTATAGTTTCTCTTCAAGGCATCAGCCTTTTTGAGATGTCCCAGACAAGTGCCTTTGGGAGCACAGAGTCTTGATTGCTTGGCCAAATAAATGAAAAAAGGGGGTATAAACTGCTTATCCCTGCCAAGGGCTCCCATTAGATTGCAAAAGGATTAGCTAGTGGGGCATGGTGTACCTTATTGCCCGCCTCAGATCTATGACGTCCTCTTGAATCCCAGAAACAGCACCTGTAGCGTCGAACTGATTTATGACATAGAAGACGTAGGTTGTGTTTATGCCAGCTCCAATTTTCATATCCTCACCCTCCAGATCTTCCTATACTGCGTACATAAAAAAGTGCCATGCTGCAGCTGTGTGCCTGCCATGAGGTTTGTGTGCAGCACTGCAGCAGGGTGACAGGTAGCCCAGGTTGACATGTTTAATGAGGGGAAGCTGGTTCAGAAAACCACTCTCTGAAGTGCCTCTCTTCTTTAAAACAGGCGGCGCCTCTGGCTGGTTGTGAGAGGAAGGGATTGATATGGCAGGGATAGATGATGGGGTGAACAAGGTGCAAAGTGGGGGGGGGTATAATGTTGGGGGAGTTGGCCAGATGTGGGGGAAAGGGGGTTGGTTAAGGGCTTGGTGGGTAGGCGGGGGAATGAAGCAAGCAGATGGCAACCCTCCATGTGTCTGTGCATTCATATCCATCAAAACATACTTCACGTGCAGAAAGTCCCACGTTCATTTCCCAGTATCGCCAGATAAGGCTGGGAGTGACGCATTTCTGAAACCCTGGAAAGATGCTGCCAGTCAGTGTAGGCAGAATTGTGCTCTACTTGGAAAATGTCGGAGACTAAACCTGGAACCTTCTGCATGCAAAGTATGAGCTCTACCAGTGAGCTACAGCCCTTCCGATAAACTCATGTGCCCCAAGCTTTTTAGCAGTTTTGGCAAACCCAAGTTAGATGCCTGTTAGACCCCAATTGCTGAGGAGACGGCTGTGTGAGAGACGGACTGGGAGAAGAATGGGAGGCGAGGTGGTTCTATATTTTGCATCCTGCACACAGCCAGTGCCATGCAAGATTCCTCTCCCTGCTGCCGCCGCCAACATGTAGCTTAAGCAATTATTTTTTCCCCTTTTAAGATTCAAATACATAGAAGTAGGTCATCTCACTGTGATTAAAATTGGGGGAGGAGGGCGGGAGAAATCTCCAGCCATGCAATCTCAAATTGCCGGTTATGGACAATGATTTTTTGTTGTGACATTCGCCACCAGGGGGCATTAAAACAGTTTTGCAAAGTTAACAGCAACAGAAATAGAATGGAAATAGTACAGCGACAATTCTGGATTAAATAAATGGCTGTGGATTAGAAATGGCAACAAACAAAATTGCAGCACTGAATGAGTGTTTTGATCAGGTTAGATTACAGATACTTTAAAGCAGATCCTCATCACCCAGAAAGTAAGTGAAAGCTGCAGGATGTTGCTTTTTTTTCTTTTTTCTTTTTGGTGGTGGTTGTGATGTTGCTTCTTGAACTCTAGTAGGCGTGTGGATGGAGCTGCCAGTTTCAGATCCCTCCGTTTCTCATTTTCCCATTCTTAAATTCAGTTCTGAACGTTTCTACAGCACTGTGATGTTTACTCATGAAGATTCTTCATTTTAGTATGAATTCCACCCAACAAACACTTTTTTTGTGTGTGCAGTTTTGAATCATGTGCACATTTCTGCAAGCAATTTGTTCTAGTAATAATGCATTACTGTAAGTTATTTTCCCATAATATTCACTGTTGAGCACACTTTTATGTAATATATGTTTTTGTAAACACTGATTGGTGGGAGAACTGCATTGCAAAATTCTGATAAGTGCAAGGCTTCCCCCCCCCCCAGCTGGAACTCACCAGAACTCAGTTCTGGCAACACTCAGGTGGGCGCCATTCCATTATAAGAGAACAAGGGCGGTGCTCATGATGAGTTCCGGCACCTCTCTTTCTAGAAAAAAATAGTACTGGTACGTGTAAATTTAGAAGGATGGCTGTGTTTTGGTTCTTGTATTGCTTCAGAAAGTGCAAATTTGATAGGTTCATCTTTAAATGCAAACTGGACTGAATTTCACCCTACCCTTATGCATTAGGCACTCACAATGGAACAACTACACTATGCTCACTTTTTAACATTGTGAACAAAAAATTACCCACCCACCCCCCTTTCATGGTTACTCTGCTCAGATTCCTTTTCCCACCCCTCACAAAATCCAAGTTAATGGAATAGTGGTGCAGGTGGTTGCGTTGTCACACTGTGGATTATGACTGATGGTGATTAATCTATTTATTTATTTAGCTATTACAAACAGGCTCCCCTTTATTGTGAAAGCAGTCAGTCCCGGAGCCAGATTTCCCAGATTGCTTTTCCCATATCTGTCTCTATGTTCCGTCCCCTCTCTCAAAGAGTCAGCTCTTTCCAAATACAACTGCGTTTGCATCCGCACACACAAACAACCTGGCTAAATTGCGACTGGGAGGGTTAGAGAATAATGATTGAGAGTAAAACCTTTTAACCACAAACTGTGGTCCCAATCAAAATTTCCCTCTCCAACATTTGGGGCTGGAGAAAAGGGATTTCCCTGATTGTTACAAGTTACCTGTCAACTCTTCTCCGATGAAAATAGGGGATGCCCTAATTATTATTATTATTATTATTATTATTATTATTATTATTATTACCCCACACATCTGACTGGGTTGCCCCAGCTACTCTGGGTAGCTTCCTACAATAGAAACATCATAAAACATCAAACATTAAAAATTTCCTTATACACGGCTGCCTTCAGATTTTTAATAATAATACCAACAACAACATTTATACCCTGCCCACCTGGCTGGGTTTCCCCAGCCACTCTGGCCAGCTTCCAGCAGAATATAAAAATATAATAAAACATCAAATATTAAAAACCTTCCAGTACCAGTTGTATAGTTCCTTATCTCCTTGGCTCGGGGATCATATAACTCCACACCCTCCAACATTTCTCCAATGAAAATAGGGACGTCCTAAGGAAAAGCAGGACATTCTGGGGTGAAATCAGAAAATGGGATGGCTTCTGTAAATCTGGGACCATCCCTGGAAAATAGGAACACCTGGAGGGTCTTCAAGTCTGGAAGTGGAACCATTGTTCAACTTCCAGCTTAAAGCAGAGCAACCAATGATTTGGTGCTGACGCGTCAGGAGTCGGGAATCTTTTTCAGCCATTTTTCAAAAAAAACCTGGGCACTTTTAGATAAAGACAAGGACAGTGTCCCAGCTGCTGTTTAATCATTAAAAATGTCTCTGTAGGAGGAAGTGAAAGTTGGGACTTGTCAGTGAATGCCAACTTGTTCCTTAAACTGTTTGCACAGAGTCTAGGGTTTCATTTGCCTGTTTTTCTTTCCAGATGAGACAGTTACCAGCAGATTAAAACAAAATCTGAGAATGCGTTTGCTTTCAGGAAAAGAAATAGGATAGAACATTATTAGCTCTCCAGCAGAATGCACCATTTGTGATGAATTAATAATTGTATTTACTCATCTCATTGGGAATCTTTCAGGCATCCTGGGTTTATTCAACAAGGGAAACTGCCTTTGAACAGAAGAGTTTCAAAGCCGTGTATGTGTGTGTGTGTGTGTGTGTGTGTGTGTGTGTGTGTGTGTGTTTCAATTTAATTTTTGTAGAGCCAGGCAAGGATTATGGGGTTTTTTCCCGATACTTGCTTCCTGTAAATATTGGACAGGAGATGATGAAAGCTGGATTTGTGTTGTGAGTTCATCTGCAAGCCCAATTAAAAGAAAACAAGGAAGAGAGGAGGGAATGGTCTGTTTCCCCTGAAGACAGACCTGCCTCCAGAGAACTTGGTTAAAAGAACTGGCCCAGCTCATTTGATGTGCTAATTGCTGAACCCAGGGCAAAAGAGGGGAACCTTGTGCCCTTCAAATGTTGTAGGATTGCCTGCAAGAAGCCCTAGCTTCAGTCCCTGACATAGGGCTGGGGGAGACTCGTGCCTGAAACTCTGGAGAGCCATTATAGTATTTATTGTCAGAGTCACCAATACTGAGCTAGATAGACCAATAGTCCAACTTGGTATAAGACAGCTTCCTGTGTAAAGGACTCAGCTAGATCTGCAAAGAAAAAGCAATTTACAGTGGTACCTCGGGTTACAGACGCTTCAGGTTACAGACTCCGCTAACCCAGAAATAGTACCTCGGGTTAAGAACTTTGCTTCAAGATGAGAACAGAAATCGCACGGTGGCGGTGTGGTGGCAGCGGAAGGCCCCATTAGCTAAAGTGGTACCTCAGGTTAAGAACAGACCTCCAGAACGAATTACCGTATTTTTTGCTCTATAGGACACACTTCCCCCCCTCCAAAATTAAGGGGAAATGTGTGTGAGTCCTATGGAGCGAATGCAGGCTCCTTGGCTTCAGCGATGGCAATGCGAAGCCGCCGAAACGCAGAGGGAGCGCTCCCAGTCCCACCAGGAGATGCTGGGGACTGAACCTGATGCCTTCTGCATGCTAAGCAGTTGTTCTACCACTGAGCTATGGCCCTAGCTCACAATATTGCTGTCAGGATAAAATGGAGAAGGTGGAGGCTGAAGTGTGTATGCTCTGTGGAGGAAAGGGATAGAAGTATAAGAAGGAATAAAGTATGCAAACTAGCCTATAAGTGAATAAACTACAGTATATTTTTAACTTACTCTCCTAATAGTTTGTATATAAATGATAAAAGTGGTATATAAATTTTGTTAAATAAAACAAGAGGAAATGTTCAGACTTTCAAACAGTATGTTATGCCTGAGCCTTCATTGCTGAAACTCCCAACAGCATTTTCATGCTCACAAACACCTGATGAAGGAACCATTGTGACATAACCCATTCAAGGAGATATAAGGGGCAACAGGCTGTCAACAGTGGCAGTAGTTGGGGGCTCCCATCTATTAAAAAGCCACAGAAAGTCTTTTCCTACTGCCTGAGGAATTAATCCCTTATTTAACGTCCATAATTGCTGGGTCGATTTAACAGGACTGGAGCTAACATTTGCTTGGATTTGGCACCACTGATAGGGAACTGCCTGCTGCGTCCTCCGCTTTGAAGACACCCTGGTCTTTGGGCCTCCAGCACCTTCTTCAGCATGTCCAACCCATCTAAGAGGCGTATGATACTGGGGTTCCACTGGGTTAGGAAGAAGCCCCTGACAGGGAAGCCATGCTCTACCATCTCAGCCAGACCTTCTGCCTCTGCACCGGCTTGCAACACTCCTCACATTTCACCCTACTTCACGAGGAGCAAGACACCACCCGCTCCGCTCAGGAGGTCCAGCAGGCGCAAGGTGCTGCGATTGCCGAATCTCACCAACCCCAAGTTTTTAAGATCCGTCATTGGCAGCATTGGCCGGAAGAGAGCCCGCAGGCGTGGCAAGCAAAAGAAGACTCCAGCAGGAACAGGAAAAAGGGTGAGGGCTAGGCTAGAGGCAAGAAGGCTCCAAAGCTATTTGCAGGGTGGGATTGCTTTGGAAGATGCCTTCTCACAATCTCTATCCTTGAACCACGTAAGGACATAAGAAGTGCCTGCTGGATGAGGCCACATTGGCCTGTCTAGTCCAGCATCCTGTTCTCACAGTGGCCAACCAGAGGCCTGTGGAAACAAGAGCATTCTGTATTCCCTTCCTGCATCTTCCAGCAACTACTGTTCACAAACGTTACTGCCACTGACTGTGGAGGTAGAGCATAGCCATCGTGCCTAGTGGCCATTGATAGCCTTTCCTCCATAAAACCATCCAAGTTGGTGGCCGTCACAGCTTTCTGTGGGATTGAGCTTCCAGAGGGGTAGCTGAGCATGCCTGCTGCAGGAAAAACAGGCATTAAAAGCACATTTCTCCCTAAGAATCCTGGGAATTGCAGTTTGTAAAGGGTGCTACAAATTGTAGCTATGCGGTAGAAGGGTAATCTACAGTTCCCAGGATTCTTACAGGGGAGAAGCAATAATGCTTTTAATGTATGGTGTATACACAGCCTGAAATTAGCTCCACCAGCTCCGTAATACTAGAGCAAAGATTATAATGCATATTGTTGTTGTTGTACTTTTATAAATATTATAAAACCCATTCCTGCAAGCCATGTAGTCTGGAATAAACCCAGTCACCCCTCCCATCATTAATGGTTTCTACTAGGTGGGGAGGGGTGTTGGATCTGCTTCCCTGCCTTGAAGAAAGGCGCAGGTCAGATGTGTGCCCAGACCTGGCCACGCTTCGCAAGAGAGGTGTGTTGGTTCAAGGTGGCCACGCTGCCTGCAACTTGCACTCCTTCCTGACATGTCTTCCCCAAACCCCTTCTTCCAGAGGCTGTGTTGAAGTTTTCCATCACGTGGAACACAAACTGGCGGAACTACCTCGAGGCTCAGGCAGTGGTGGAAACCCTCCTCAAGCATGAGACACCAGAGAGCCTCCTGCAATACGAAGGGATCAAAGCAGCTGTGGAGTCTCTCCCACCATACATGGCACTTCCAGAGGCTGGGCTGCTTACTGCAGGCCTCCCATGTTCCTTGATTTCATGTGACAAAACATGAAGTTGCCTGACGCCGCCAAGTGGGACGAGGAGATGGACACATGATGAGCTTTATTTATTTATTTATTTAATTTTATTGAGGACAAATTAGAAAAAAATACAAATATACAAAAAAAGGAAAATGCATGTAACCAATAGAAAATTAGAAAACATTTTACCTCTTCTGATATTTACAATTATTTACACCTCTACAAAACAATATTCACAATAAAGAAAATAAATGAAAGGCAAAATATAAAAGAAAAGAACAAGAAGAAGATAAAGAAAAGGAAGAAATAAGATCAAGAATGAGAATTTTAAAAGTAGATAAGTATTCACTATACACAGCCATTTCCAATCTATATTTATGTTCAATTATGTATTTTCATCATATCCTTATGAACGCACCTTGTTTTAGAGGGGGAGAACAAGAAAAAAAATCTCCCCCTCTCTGCGCAGCGCCCCTTCAGCGAAGTGACAGGAGAAATGGAAGGGTGCTGAGCAGAGAGGGGGAGTTGTTGTTTTTTCTTGCTCTCCCCCTCTAAAAGAAGGTGCGTCCTATGGTCAGGTGCATCCTTTAGAGCAAAAAATACAGTAAGTTCTTAACCCGGGGTACTGTATAGGCGTTGTATATGTAATATAACATTGTGCCACCAGGTGGCGATGTGGTCTAAACCACTGAGCAACTCTTGGGCTTGCCGATCAGAAGGCCGGCGGTTTGAATCCCCACGACGGAGTGAGCTCCCGTTGCTCTGTCCCAGCTCCTGCCAACCTAGCAGTTCAAAAGCATGCCAGTGCAAGTAGATAAAGAGGTACCCTGTGGTGGAAAGGTAAATGGCGTTTCCATGAGGTGTCCCATTGTGCCAGAAGTGGTGTAGTCATGCTGGCCATATGACCCGGAAAGCTGTCTGTGGATAAACCCTGGCTCCCCCAGCCTGAAAGCGAGATGAGTGCTGCAACCCCATACAGTGGTACCTCTCGTTACGAACTTAATTTGTTCTGGAGGTCCGTTCTTAACCTGAAACTGTGCTAACCTGAGGTACCACTTTAGCTAATGGGGCCTCCTGCAGCCGCCAGAGCACGATTTCTGTTCTCATGAAGCAAAGTTCTTAACCCGAGGTACTATTTCTGGGTTAGCAGAGTCTGTAACCTGAAGCGTCTGTAACTGGAGGTACCACTGTAGTCACCTTGGACTGGACTTAACCGTCCAGGGGTCCTTTACCTTTTTTACCTATAACATTGTGCCACCAGATGGCGCTGTGGAGTCCCATTTTTCTCCACCTGTTTTCCCTGTTTAAATTTACGACACGTTTAATTGAAACATTTCTTTGATGCATCTAGATCCAGCCTAAGTATCCCTTTGATCAAAACCTTGAGAACTAGAATCTTACTTAAGGGATGGGCCATTGCTGAGTGGTAGGGCGTCTGCTTTTCATGCAGAAGGTTCCAGCTTCAATCCCTGGCATTTCTGATGCGAGAGACTGAAGCTCTGGAGAGCCACTGCCACTTAGGGTGAACAGTGCTGTGCCAGATGGAGCAATGGTCTAATGTGGTATAAAGTAGTTCCTATGTTGCAGCATTGGAACATGAGTAACGCAGAGCACGCACCATCGTTTGGAAATTTAATTAGCTGCCCTTGGACAATTATCAGTACAGACTAATGCAAATTAAGCCGGATCAGGATTGCTGGGCTGTGATCTATTGTAGCATGGAAGCTTTCCTTCTCATTTTGAAATGCAAATCCCAGAAATGAGGACTGAGTTGGAGGAAGTTAAATGTTTTATTAGATACTACAACAAACAACCAAAATGGAAAATTAATATGCTTGTTTCCATTATTGCAAAGGTTTCTTGAGCAATTGTTTGTTATTGTGGATATTGGGTCTATCTGTTTGCATCCAACAAATTATTTGCTTCGCTTGTTTTCTCACATTTGCATATCTGCATATACAGAAAACAAACAATAATTATGACTCCTGCAAAAGTGGTTAAACAATCCCTCTTAGCATGGAACTCTGGGAGCAGTAGTTCTCTAGGGGGACATCATGGTCTCCTAACAGCTCTCAGCAGCCTTAACAAACTGCAGTTCCCATGATTCTCTGGGCAAAACCATGGCTGTTTAAAGTAGTATGATACTACTTTGATGGTCTGGTATGGTCGTGGCCTTAGTCATTCCCCCACCTCCCCAATTCTCCTCTCATAATCCCACACCCTAAACTGTAGTTTACTTAACTTGTGCATAAATCGACACCACCTGGAAATATTTCTTAAAGTAAGAAATGAACTGAGGGTTGAGCCCAAAATGAAATAACTTTTTACATAGGGGCAACCATTTCAGAAATGTCCTGAAATGTCTATCCAGCGACCTAAAATTTAAATATGACCTTGGAGTCAAGCCAAAATCAAAACAAATATGTACTTGCACTTCGGACCCCTAAACCAAGAGACTTCCCAGTCCACAATTCATTAGCAAACCAGCCGTGGTGCTTTTAAGAAGATGGCACTCAGCTTCTTCACCCTTGCTGCCTGTCTCCTAGGATGCCTCCTCTACGCTGAATGTGAAGGTGAGTTCATTTTAAAGCTATCTGGCTGCCTGTGCTTCTTCTGACTTGAAATGAGAGAGGAGCTCTGGCATCGGACAGGGGACAAAACATTTGCAAGCAGCATGAAATCTTTAAAATCCTAGCTTCTAAAGAAAACTCAGCCGCCAGAGGAGTATCATGCAGGACCCAACTTTCATTAACAGCTAGAGCAGGGGTCAGCAAGCAAAGGCACAGGGGCCAGATGCACCCTACCTACCTACCTACCCACTAGCACCTTAAGAGACCAACTAAGTTTGTTCTGGGTATAAGCTTTCGTGCTACTGGACTATTTATTTATCTATCATCTATCTATCTGTTCTGGGTATAAGCTTTACATGCTACTGGACTATTTATTTATCTATCATCTATCTATCTATCTATCTATCTATCTATCATCTATCTATCTATTTAGACTGCGTCAGACCAACACAGCTACCCAACTGAATCTGATATGAGTTGGGCAGTCAGGCAGAGGAAGTTCTCGCTTAATCTTAACCCCCTTCAATAGACAGAACAGGGACTGAAGTTGTTATCCGTACACATTTCATCAGCAGTAACTCTCACTCTGCTGCATAGGGTTTCTTCCCGAAGAACAGATATTTCTAATCTAATGTGATTGTCTCCATTAGAGTACGGATTTAAAATTGACCCACTTGCGGGGCAGATATGCAAGGAAGAAGGAAGCAGCTCCAGTAAACTTGACGTCATATATAAGGTCTAGACTAATAATAATGAAGAACAACGAACTCTGAGAGCCAATGTAGTCTAGCGTCAGATTAGGACCTGGGAGGCCAGGGTTCCAATCCCAACTCTGCCAGGAAGTTCAGTTTGTGACCTGGGCCTATCACTGCCTATCAGCCTAACCCACCTCACAGGGTTGTTGTTGGGATTAAATGAGGAGGAAGTGGAAGAAGAAAACCATGTACACCACTCTGAGCTCCTTGGAGGAAAGAAGGGACCATGAGGGTCATCTAGTCCAACCCCTGCAATGCAGGAATCTTTTGCCCAACGTAGAGCTCGAACCCAAGGCCTTGAGATTAAGAGTCTCATGCTCCTGAGCTACCCCAGGAGACATTGCCATCAATCAATAAAATAATTTTGATGTTGGAGTATGAAGCCAAATGGGTAATTTTTTTTTTTAAGGAACATCTGCAGGGAGTTCTCATTAAATCAGCCTTCATAATATCAGCTTGTTGCCCCCCTGATAATTTGGACTGCAACTCCCCTCCCATGCTAGCTGGGGCTGATGGGTGGCAATCAGAAGTTTAATTATTACCTTAAGTCAGAGCATGGGGTAAAAAATGGACCCCAAAAAACATGGTCAGTCTGACGTCAGCTTCGCATCTGTCCTTGGATTACTCCAGGTCTGCGATTTATAATCTTGGCAGTTGTTGCTCATGAGATGTAGCATAATGTAAGATTTACATTTTACACGATGCATTTCAATAGTACAAAACTCACAACTTTATTCTGCACTTGGGTTAATATCTGCAGGACAATCTTATCTTGGTGGAAGAGCAAATGCTTTACTTTAGAGGAACAGCTGCAGCCCAGAGGTAGAGCACCTGCTTTGCATGCAGAAGGCTCCATGTTCAGTTTCTGGGATCTCTGGGTAGGGCTGGAAAAAGACTTCTGCATGAACCACAGAGGGATAATAACAGCACCTGTAGACAATGTTGTGCATATGTATGTGAATAGGTATCAAACTTTATTTCGATCATAGACCAGCATAAGATAAAACAAACGGATAAACTGAACACGTAAGACTTAAAACAGGTAAAGGATAAAAACTTGTAATTAAGATGTGATTATATCATACATGGGACACGGGTGGCGCTGTGGGTTAAACCACACAGCCTAGGACTTGCCAATCAGAAGGTCAGCGGTTCGAATCCCGGCGACGGGGTGAGCTCCCGTTGCTTGGTCCGTGCTGCTGCCAACCTGGCAGTTCGAAAGCACATCAAAGTGCAAGTAGATAAATAGGTACCGCTCCAGTGGGAAGGTAAACGGCGTTTCCGTGCACTGCTCTGGTTTGCCAGAAGCAGCTTAGTCATGCTGGCCACATGACCTGGAAGCTGTCTGCAGACAAACGCCGGCTCCCTCAGCCAGTAAAGCGAGATGAGCACCACAACGCCATAGTCGGCCATAAGTGGACCAAATGCTATGGGGTCCCTTTACCTTTATATCATACGTACTTTAAAAGATAGCAACAAGGACAAACAGTTAAATGCAAGTATAAGGGAGAGAGCATGAAGGAGCACAGGTCTTGCATTTGGGGTCTAGTTTGTGGCATAAACGATCCTAGTTTCCCTTCAGAACATATAATCTTTCACTGTTCTAACTTAAATCAGCACTTTATTCAGAATCATAAGGGTTGGTAGTAATAATAATAATAATAATAATAATAATAATAATAATAATATTAATAAATTATTTATACCCCGCCCTCCCCAGCCAAGACGGGGCTCAGGGCAGCTAACACCAAATATAAAATACAGTTTAAAAAACAAACAGAAAACAACTGATCAAAATACAGCTTAAAATGCAGCCTTGTTTTACTGGTGGCCCATAAATCAAGACCATAAGGGGAGGAAACATCAAATATTCACCAGGGCCAGCTATCCATGTTGGTCCTACATGGGCCAGCAAAGAACGGAGGGAAAATTTATATACAGGATCCCATATAAGGGGTTCCATCAAAAAAGAAAGAAAGAGGGAGTCAGACTGAGTCCAGACCAAAGGCCTGGCGGAATAGCTCCATCTTGCAGGTCCTGCGGAAAGATGTCAAATCCTGCAGGGCCCTGGTCTCCTGCAACAGAGCTTTCCACCAGGTCCGGGCCAGTGCTGAAAAGACCTTTGCCCTGGTTGAGGCCAATCTAACCTCCTTGAGGCCCGGGACCTCCAAAGTGTTGTTATTTATGGACCGTAAGGTCCTCCGCGGGGCATACCAGGAGAGGTGGTCCTGTAGGTACGAGGTCCTAGTGATGATGGCCACCAACTTGGATGGCTTTAAAAGAGGATTTTAAGAGAGGGTGGCTTTTAAAAGAGGATTGAATAAATTCATGGACAGGCATGCCACCTTGCCCCTGCGATTGAGGGGGCCGGGCAACATCATGCATGCACACTGCGAGGTGCAAGGACATGTCATGCGGACGCCTCATGGCTTGCATGCTTGGCACAAGCATAGCTCACAGCATGTGGGTATGGACACTGCTGACCCTTGAGGGAGCCTGGCATGCCTGCTCATGGAGGATAAAGCTATCAGTTGCTACAAGCCATGAAGGCTATGTTCCGCCTCTACAATCAGAGGCAGTAATGCTACTGAATTTAGCTGCTATTTTCCAAAAGAGGCATCTGGTTGGCCACTGTGAGAACAGAATGCAGGACTAGATGGGCCATTGGCCTCATACAGCTGGACTCTTCTTATATACTTATAAAGCAGTAGTTCTCAAACTTTTTTTTTCTCTGGGCCACACTGTCAGGATAAATATTTGCTCACGCCACACTGATTATTATTTTTATTAATAAGAACTACATTGCTACATTGGAAAAGGGACACGGGTGGCGCTGTGGGTTAAACCACAGAATCTAGAACTTGCCAATCAGAAGGTCGTGGTTCGAATCCCCGCGACAGGGTGAGCTCCCGTTGCTCTGTCCCTGCTCCTGCCCACCTAGCAGTTTGAAAGCACGTCAAAGTAGATAAATAGGTACTGCTCCGGCAGGAAGGTAAATGGCATTTCCGTGCACTGCTCTGGTTCACCAGAAGCGGCTTAGTCATGCTGGCCACATGACCCAGAAGCTGTACGCCGGCTTCCTCAGCCAATAAAGCGAGATGAGCGCCGCAACCCCAGAGTCCTCCGCAACTGGACCTAATGGTCAGGGGTCCCTTTACCTTTACATTGGAAAACAAAACAAAAAAGCTCCTAGAGGTGTTTGATTAATAACATAGAACACAACTACAGTGGTACCTCGGTTTAAGAACAGTCCTGTTTAAGAACGATTCAGTTTACAAACGCTACAAAACCATAAGTAGCGTCCCGGTTTGTGTACTTTACCTCGGTTTAAGAATGGAATCTGAATGGTGGAAGGGGACCTGCTGTGGGAGGCCTCATTACGAAAAGCTCGCCTTGGTTTAAGAACGGTTTTGGTTTAAGAACGGACGTCCGGAACGGATTAGGTTCGTAAACCGAAGTACCACTGTACTTTAGAATGTGATCATGGGACATCCCTGGTTCGATTCCCAGCATGGCCTGGTAGCGCTGGGAATACAGGGCTGGGGGCAGCACCAGTGATGCAATGGAGAGAGCAGGGAGGCCCCCTCCCACTCATGCAACTCCAAGGGACGGGGTGGTGGTGGTGGTGGACAACATTGGAAGCAGCCTTCTCAGTGGATTTCTAATTTCTTTTCATGTTTAAGTTTTCGTTGACAAGAATGAGGCAAATGCTCTATTGCACCGACATAAGAGGCACAATACTGGCTTACTGGAAGAAATTCTGCAAGGAAACCTTGAGCGTGAATGTATTGAGGAAGTATGTGATTATGAGGAAGCAAGAGAAGTCTTTGAAGACGACTTGCAAACGGTAATTGTGAGATCTCAAATGCTGGTCACTGAGTGCTTTGGCGAATGAGCAGGTGGGTGGGTGGGTGGGGATGTTAGTAATGTTCTTTACTAAACGCAACTAGGACCACATCCACAGCAGGCACTTGAAGCACCAGGACAGCCCCTCCACAGTCATGGCTTTCCCCCAAAGCTTTCTGGGAACTGTGGTTTGGGAAGGGCGCTGAGAGTTGTTAGGAGGCTCCTGTTCCTCTCCCAGAGCTCCAGTTCCCAGAATTCCCTGGAAGAGGGATTGATTGTTAAACTACTCTGGGACATATTTCAGAAAAGATGGGCAGTGCTGACCTCTGGTGTGAACCTGCCAAAATGCTTGTGAAATGCCTGGATGTCAATATTAAAGTAATACGAATGTTCTATAAACCTGTTTGCTGTTTATCTGCCTGCATTTACCATTGAGGTTAATGTTAATAATTTTTCTTGTAGATCACATTTTGGAATACATACGCTTACGGTAAGCAGTATCTTTTTGTCTGACTTTGGTTACGTTCACCAACCCGGCTGCCTTCACCCACCAAATGCCTTCACTAACCAGATGGTTTGGACACCAACTTCCATCAGTCGCAGCTGGCATGGTGTGGGGCCAATGAGTTTTTTGGTCCACAGTTTCTGGAGCGAACCAGGCTAACACAGGCTGCCACAGTATTCTGCGTTCATCAAATAGCAGCCCACAGACCACTGAACTGTTCTATCTATTACATGGAAGAAGCTTGGGTCTTTAGTATTACACTGAATATGCCTAGCATCACACTCAATTTCAACAATGATAGCTACAATCTCCCATGGATTTGCTTTGAATTATTTTTGACAATAGGTGGAGACAGGTAGTCCCCAGTCTTGGTTGCAAACTACAGCAAAGACTGAAGCAAATGCAGCCACTCATCCCTTGAACAGTGGTGAAAGGAAGGGGTGCGGTGGGTGCGGGCCGCCCCGGGTGTCATCACTGAGGGGGGTGACAAAAATATGAGTTTTAAAAATTTGGACTCACAAAACTTTTAGTTCAGTCAAGAAACATAATAAAATGCAGCTGGCACTGGGTGCCACACCGCAGGGGTTGGCATTTACCAGGGGGTCTGCAGTATGCCTGAGCCATACAATACGATACAATAATCTTTATTGTTATTGTCCCATACAGAGCAACAAAATTGGGGGGGGGGAATCTACATAAGACATTCAAAACCCAACAAGCCTGCTGTCCCAGCTATCCCAACCTAGTTAGCCCCCTAAAAAGTCTGATACCCCATTTTTAAAATACAATACACTCCCATAGAGACTCCTTACACTGCATTTAAAACCAAAATCACATTTGGACAGAAACTGTTTCTCAGGTGGCTAGTCCTAGTCTTTATAACCCTGTACCTTCTTCCAGAAGGCAAAAGCTGAAAGAGATCATTTCCGGGGTGTGCACTATCCTGCGCTATCTCTGCAGCTTTCTTATGGCACCTGGAAGCATAGATTTGATCCAAGGTGGGAAGAGGGCACTCTCCTGGGAGTGATGTGGTGGCTTGGGTGCCTGCAGGCTCTGTGCTGCCTGAAACAGCAGCATGGGGCTTGCATCTTCCCGCTGCCTCTCCCTCAGCTGAGGGGCGGCGACGGAGAGGCTCCACGCAACTCACCCCGCCCCCATGGGTGGCTCGTGCCACACTGGGCACCTAAGCAGCTAGCTACGCCACTGCCCTTGAAACTATAAGGGTTCATAGACTCTGATTCTGCTAGATTCCTCCCTTGATGTCCCTGTTCCCCAGATTTGTTTACCAGAGCAGAGGTTCCTTTGATTAATGAGAAGTTTAAGCCCATCACTAAACCATAATTTAGCATGACATGAGTGAAGCAGCTTGAACCTAGAGCTCTTATGCTCTCCTCTCTTCTCCTTTGAAGAGGAGGGAACTGGAAGAATCTGCTTGCTGGTTTAAACTGACCAGAGTTTCTCATTGCATCCAAACAAGAAATGACAATTAGTTTAAATTCTGCTTTGCTGAAACAATCCAGATACTAAACCACAATTTGATCTCTGACTTGTTTTTAATAATAAGGCATCATTTAAGCCAACCACAGCTGTCTCTTTTTTTGGATGTGACATTAAACCATAGCTAGCATTAAGCAGGGAGTGCAGACTTCCAATGTCCTCTTTGCAGTGGGGCTGGAGGAGAAGGGGGGGGCATGCTGCTCCTGACTCACTGCCCTGTGTTTTCTTTTATCTTTTGCTTCTGCGGTAAAATGCATTGATAGCCATTTGTAGATCACAATATGACTCATGAATATCCTTAGTTACAGTTACAATTGAATCTTTATTTCCAAGGTGGCGAGGGATGCAGGTCAAGGCCATGCATGAATGGTGGAACATGTCAATGCAAACCCAGTGACTACCAATGTCTGTGCCTAGATGGATATGAAGGAAGGAACTGTGAGATTGGTATGTTAATGGGGAATGGGTGCTCAGTTGCCTGGAACCACGAATAAACCACTGAGCCTCTTGGGTTTACTGATCGGAAAGTTGGCGGTTGGAATCTGCACAATAGAGTGAGCTCCCGTCTTTCGGTCCCAGCTCCTGCCAACCTAGCGGTTCGAAAGCACACCAGTGCAAGTAGATAAATAGACACCGCTGTGGCAGGAAGGTAAATGGTGTTTCCATGCACTCTGGTTTCCGTCACAGTGTTCCGTTGTGCCAGAAGCGGTTTAGTCATGCTGGCCACATGACCCAGAAAACTAACCGTGGACAAATGCTGGCTCGCTCGGCCTGAAAGCGAGATGAGCACCGCAACCCCATAGTCGCCTTTGACTGCACCTAACCGTCCAGGGGTCCTTTACCTTTACTAATAATAATAATAGCAACCTAAACAAGTTAAGGTGTTCTTTTTTAAGTAGGGCTGTAACAACACACTAGAAAGCGAACAGCAATGCTAAAAGATGGATCTCTCCTGGGTGGCTGTTTCATATTTGAAGTGCCACAAGGAGGAATTGTTCTGCATGCTCCAAAGCCGAGTATTTAGGAACACTGAAAACAACAGGTGCTTCGGTTTCAAGAGAATGGTGTGCAAGTTCTTCTACGCTCAATGGAACTTAAAACAACAACGTACAGTAAGCCATTCCAAAAGAAGTTATTGGAGCATTCCAAATCATTTGCCCACAGAAAAGAGTAGATCCATCTGAAAGGCAATACATGGCTATCTGCACTGATCATTTTGCAAAGCACCCCTAATTATTATCATTGTATAATTATAAGATTATTGTATAGTCTTAGAATATAGTATAATCTTAGAAGGGGGTGTGGCTCTGAGGGGCAGGGTGTGACTATCACAAAGGGACCCTACGCTTCTGAATTTGCCGCTATACTACAGGCTGTGGATCTATGCCAATGATGTCATCAGCATAAGACAATTTTTTAGATCTCAATGATATGATGATGCAATAAAGTTGAGGAGGAGTGGGGTGTTCTTTTGCAGTAAGTGTCTGATCCAGTACCTATGATACCTGTAAACTGTGGTTTTAGACCTTACTGACTCAATCTGAATTCCCACAATCTTGGGTTATCAAAGTCCCTTAAAGCATTGTCCACAAATAAAGTGTTTGCTCGTCTGATGTTGTTGGACTCCAACTCCCATCAGCTACGCTGGCCAGAGGTGATGTGTTCCACAGTGCCTTGAGGGCACCACACTGACTAGCCCTAAATTACAGGGTTGTTGTGAGGTTAACATTGAGGAGGAGGAACCATGCATGTTGCCTTGAGCCAACAGAATGAAATGCAAGTTTTAAATGGAGATCATAAGATTACCATACCAGTGTGAACCAAATCAAAAATGTGGTTGATTTGGGGGCATCCTTGTTGCACCTGTTTCATGCCACAACTATGTTCTTGTATTTTGGCAAGTTTCAAGTAAAATTTAATTTAATTTCAACTCCCCCCCCCCCATCAGACCTTACATGCTCAGCGAAGAATGGAGGTTGCAAGCAGATATGTGATAATGGCCCTACAGGGAAGGCAGTCTGTTCCTGTGCTCCTGGGTACAGACTGATGGAAGACCAGAAGAGCTGTGAACCAACAGGTAAAAGATTTGAGCACTGTTTAGTAATGTTTGACCTATGAATCTTCTACCCTTTTAGCAGAATAAAACTCCAAACCTGGTGGGAACAGGTTCCATTGAAATAAAAGGTTCTTCCCTCCCAGGTGAGGGATTTGTTTGCAGACTATCCAAATCTGGGTGGAATGGGTACTAGCCAATAGCTACCTGCAGTTGTCATACCAGAAGGTTTGCTAGTCAGTTGCATCTGGGATGGGATGGGATGGGGAGGAGGCTTTACTTTTTCCTGCCTCTTCGTGAAGTGCTAAAGAAGCCTTAAAAAAACAAGTGAGAAGTCAGGGGGGGGGATCTCAGGCTGATGTACTATTTTGCTATTAATTACGTATATTTTTGTCTTGGTATGTGAAATATTCTTGGAGTCGAGAGTGGATTTCATGCTCTTTATTCAGCTCATAGTGGTGAGGATGAAAAATGGAAGTTCCCCCACAATATCAGCTTTATATACCTTATGTACACGATGGGCCCCACGTGATTGGCTAATTCTGGGATTCTCCTGTAGGCTAATCAGGTTGTGGATTCACTTCCACCTGGAGCTGGATTGGGTGGCTCCTGCGGACCAATCATACTGCTGCATTCTGAATCCTATTATTCTAGGACCAATCAGACTGCTGCATTTTGGATCCTATTCAACTCAGTACAGTATGTTTATCATTAAACTTTAGTATGAATTGCTAGAGGGTTGCTCAGTCTTGGTGGTATGCAGTATACTGTAATGTGAGACAGCCTGTGGTAATGTTGAGTCTGTGCTTATTTTAAATCTTGCTGATACGTTCCAACTGCAATGTGCTGCAATGGATTTCCTTACTACTGGATTCTTTTCTGGCATTGTTGTGAGCAGCTTTGGTTCATAGCTGCCTTGCATTCAAAAGGTACCGGCTTCAATCTGTGGTATATCCTACTATGTCTCAGTCAGTGGAGGCAATCCTGAACCCAATGGACAAATGGAGAAAGGCCCTAGCTCGGTGGCAGAGCACCTGTGATGCATGCAAAAGTCCTATGTTCATTCCCCATTGTGTCCCCGGAGTGCTGGAAATGCCTCCTGTCTTATTTCCTGGAGTGCTGTTGCCAGTCAATATGGAACTGATCCAATGGTCCAATTTGACATAAAGCAGCTTCTTAAGTTTATGGCTTAGCCTTGAAAAGCGGACACACAAATGAGTCGATGATGCTTGCATCAAGGAAAGGCTAATCCTCAAATTCTGGCAGGTGCGCTTGTGCACCGGAGCCTACTTTCCAGCGCATGAGTGATTTTGTAGTTTCTCCACAGTGCCCTTTCCATGCGGGAGGATTGGAGCTCCAGAGGCACTGAACAACAGTGACCCCAGAGACTTGTCTGTCAATAAAGCCCAGATTGCTCCCGTGGGACCAACGCCTCCCAGGCCAATCAGCACAAACAGCAGGAAGGGGGAGGTTCCATGGCAGGTAATGCAACAAGAGTTCCCTGTTTTGCAAATGTGGTAGTTATAGAAGGCCCCCACCAGGCAATCTACAGGAGAACCATTCCCTCTAGTTAAAGGGGTGGGAAACATTTTTCAGTCTCAGGGCCACATTCCCTTCTGGGCAATTGTCTGGGAACCACATGACATGGTAAAAGGAGTTTGGATTACTGCGATGCATTATACATGGAGCTGCCCCTGAAGACAGTTCGGAAACTTCAGCTGGTGCAGAATTCAATGGCTCACCAGAACAAGACAGTTTGAGCATATAATGTCAATCTAGACTCAACTGCACTGGTTGCCAGTTAGTTTCCACGCCAAATTCAAAGTACTGGTGCTCACTTATAAAGCCTTAAACGAATCAGGACTCCTATACCACAATGGCCACCTCTCTCTGTATGAACCAGCCCAGACCCCAAGATCATTCTCTGAAGCCCTTCTTCATATGCCTCTTCCATGAGAGGTCTGGAGGGTGGCAACATGAGAACAGGGCCTTTTCTGCAGTGGCTCCCCATCTGTGGAATGCTTTCCCCAAGGAGGTTCCGCTAGTGCCTTCATTATACACATTTAGGTGCCTGGCAAAACCAGGCCTTTAGCCATTAAATACTCCATGGCGTGTTAAAGTTGTGAGGCGAGGGAGACTGATACTATAATCATTATTTTATTATTATGCTATCCATTACTATGCTTTTTATTTTTGCTTTAATTATGCTCCATGAAATGTGTTCATGGGACCTTTTGATAAAGGGTGGTATAGAAATTGAAATCCAAGTTAGTGCCTATGTAAGACCAGTTGAATTTTTCAACTTTCAAATTCCAAAAATGATGGGTGCTAAAAAGTTGTAACGTGACTTTGGAATTCAAAGGTTATTTTGGTTAAATTAATATAATTTAGTTTTGCCTGGCAAGTAAAATGTGTGTAAAATTGCATAGAAATCATTAAAATGATTGCCAAATACTTGCAGTAAATTGTTGCTGTTGTTTAGCATTACCTGATGTTTTCAGAAGGTCAGATTAAAATTCTTTGGTTTTCTGAAAGCAGTTTATGTTCTTCTTCCTCAAATGTAGACTTGCCCAGTCACAAAAATAACAGCAGAATTGAATTCCTCACACCCAAAAATGTATTTTTCAGACACCTCACTTAAGAAATTGGCAAAAATTAAGTTTCCCTGCCTAAAATGACATACCCTACCATCACAGCCTCTTGCGGGAGAGAATTCTACATTTTAACTAAATTGCTTCACTTTACTGCCAGGCAAATCTGCATAGGATTGTATCCTGAAACATTCACTCAAGTCTCCCTGATTCTTCATTTCTATGCATGTAGGCATAAGTAAATACATTTTACCTGCTACTGTATTTCTCTCTGTTGGTTTGTTTTTTTAAAAAGTCTTTTGTTTGGGTTCTCTTCCATTTCTTCTTTGCAAATTTCAGCGTTCTGCTGCACCATCCAGCCTTTGCTGCCCTCTAGAGGCACCTGCCATTAACACTACCATTGGGCTGTAACTGCATGTGTACTTTAAGGGGTCGATCCTGATCTCATACTGTTTTCTTCGCTCGCAGGTTTATATGCTCAGCTACGAAAGAAAAGAACTGTGTGGAGGCACAATCATCAATGAGAAGTGGATTGCCACCGCAGCACACTGCATCAAGTATGGGCTACACACTGTTGTGGCAGGTAAGTGATAAAACAACTTTGAGGTGTGGCTGGAATCACCTTTGGCTGCATTTTTGCCCAGAGTCTCAGGAGGGCTGGTAGAATGAGAAAGCTGGATACAGGTTTATTAGGGGCCTTATTCTGTTCCTAGACTTTGGGGTGGGGTGAGGTGGAGAGAATGCCATTGAGCATGTATAAAGTACATTCCCTTTCCATGGGATCATTATTTATGTCCATCTATTTATTTTCCTTTAACAATGTTAATGTGCCATTTGATTGTAAGACAACCTCTAAGCAGCCCATAAAAATCTAAGCAAAGCATCTAAATTGTTGATAAGAAACAGATAACTTAAAATATTCAAAAGACAATCAAACTTGAACCAATAGCTTCAAGATACAAGAAATGAGGTTCTGACTAAACATACAGAAAAAACAACTTCTGACAGTAAGAGATGCTCGACAGTGAAACAGTCTCCCTCAGGAAGTTGTGGCCTCTCCTTCTTTGGAGGCTTTTAAGCAGAGGTTGGGTGGCCATCTGTAATGGATGCTTTAGCTGAGATTTGCAGGGGGCTGGACTGGATGACCCTCAGGGTCCCTTCCAACTCTCCTATTCTATGATCCTAATCAACAGTAGCTGAAAAGAAATAAGTATCTTAGATTATAAATATATTGCATCCAGTCCATTAGCCTGAGGCTGATTTACTGAAGAACAGAATTAATATATCCATACTCTCCAGCTGCTTGAAAACAAAGAACTCACACAACCAAGATGGATGCCCACAGATTAGCATAAACACAGACCTGTAATAGCATCTCTTTCATGTGACTGAGCCAGCAGATATGCAGTCCTGTGATACAGCCACTCTAATGATTAACCTGTTAGGCTGCTCTTCAACAGAAATATACATGCAATGCTTCACAGTTCGACACAGACACGACACATTGTAGAGTTATTTTTTCCATTTCAGTGTATATTGTATACTTAACACTGGTGCCTTGAGTTCAGTGCTGGACTCGTTGCTTTAATCCAACACAGCCTGGAGCATGGTGTGTTGACAACTAAGTGTATGTCTGGAATGCCAAATTTCACTTTTAAAGAACCTGTGCGTATCCAATGGCTCTTTTATCATCAGGTGAGCACAATATGGACGCTTTCGACCACATTGAACAACAACGTCGGGTGGTGAAGGCGATTCGCTACCCCGCATACAACACTACCCACAAGTACCACAATGACATTGCACTACTCGAGCTGGATTCACCGCTGGAGCTGAACTATTACGTCACCCCGATTTGCATCGCAGGCGAGAAGTTCACAAACAACCTTCTGCAGCATGGATCAGGCATGGTGAGCGGTTGGTGGAGGCCAAAGGACCAAGGAAAAAGAGCCAGTGTTCTCCAGGTTCTGAAGGTGCACCGTGTTGACCAGAGCACTTGTCAGAGGGATGGCGAGTCTACCCTCTTGCCAAACATGTTCTGTGCTGGTGTCTCTGCCACAGCTAAGAGAACACACCAGGGAGGCAGTGGCGGCCCTTATGCCACAGATGTAGAAGGCACCTGGTTCCTAACAGCCATAGCCAGCTGCTGGGAAGAATGTGCATTGAAGGGCGATTACGATGTCTACACTGAAGTTGCAGACTACATTCAGTGGATAAGAAACACAACAAAGCTTGCATAATTAAGCCAGGGGCTAGATGTCTTCAGTTCCTTAAAACAATCATCTCATGGTAGTGTAAGGTGGGTAGGGGCGGGTATAATCATCCTAAGGTTTTGTTCTGAATTTGTTTTCTAGAATTAAAAACAAAGAAGCATAGGAATTGTTGTCCAGAAAAGTAAGAAAAGATAAAAGGCAGTAGAAGGCCAATATTTAGTATCACAAGCCACACCATTGTAAAACAAAGCTCTGTAAAGTACTTTGGAAACTTAGCATTTTAATGCACTTACCAAGCTATCAGCACTTTGTGCATTTATTATGTGTATCAGAATGAAGTGCCATAAAACCACAAATAAATTACAGCATTAAAAACAGCACTATTTTGAATTCAAAGCGTCACAAAACTCGTCACATGGGACAAAAAGTTCAGTGTGTATGTGTGTGAGAGACTCTTTCAACAGATAGATTTAACACATATTTACAAATATGCTAACAGTATAGTTTCTATTTCAAAGTGAGAGGAATTTTTTTGTGTGTGTGTGTAGTTTGGAGTACCCTGGTGTTATGAGCTGATGGGCAGGAGAGTCGGCTGAATGCCAAGACCCTTCTAATTCCCGGATCCGGCAAGTGTTTAAATCTAGAAGTTGGAAGCTGGAAGCAGGCCAGGAAGCCAGAGAGACAGAGCCATGTCTGATTTCTGTTAGAATCCGAGGCTGTGGATTCTACCCAACAACCTCCCCCCACTGCCCCATCATAGCCTCAGGTTGTACATAAAGGTAAACGGACCCCTGAACATTAGGTCCAGTTATGACCGACTCTGGGGTTGCATCGCTCATAAGCCCATGAGGCTCAGTGGTTTTGACCTCAGCGCCACCCGCATCCCAGGGTGTACATATGTATGTGTAAACAGTGGCCTAGCGTGGGGGGTGCAGGGGGGGCCGGCCGCACCGGGCGCAACATCTGGGGGGGCGCGCTCGCACTCGCAGCTCTCTGCCCCTACCTGGCTCACTCACTCTCTCTCACTGCAGTGCTGGCTGTGTGAATCCGATCCGAGCCGCCGGGTCGCCGCCCACTGTGGAGGGGAGGGTGCCAGGCGTGCGGTGCGGTGCAGAGAGAGAGCGAGGGACTATCTGGGGGAGGGACAGTGAGCGGGGGGGGGGGGGGCACAAATTACTTGCCTTGCCCCGGGTGCTGACAACCCACGCTACACAACTGTGTGTAAATAAACCATATAGGGAAACCACAGTCCCTACTATACCTCATTCCACAGGAAACCTGAAACCTGGGTAAGTGCTTGAAACCCATGGAAATTTGCAACTGTTCGGTATTGGGGTGTGGGATTTGTATGTCCTGGAGGGGGACCTGTGACCAAGATGTGCCAGAGCTGAAGGAGGAACAGCAACACTCCTTGAGCAGTTCAACTCCAGCAACAGATGAAGCAGTGATGCCAGCAAGACATGGGGCGGCTTGAGCACATGATCCAGCAACAATTTGCTGAGGTGAAGCAGCTGCAAACAGAGTGTGTGAAAGGCCTCCTTGGAGAGAAGGGTGTGACTCCATGCAAGTTGAGGGCCCTGCTGAATGAGATGCTATGGGGGGGGGGGTTGAGAATGACCCAGGACCCAGCTGCAAGACACCCAGATGGAGATCCATAGTGTGGGTGGGCAGCTGAGGTAGCTGAAAACAAGGGGGGAATCCGCATTGGGGGAATGTGAGGTGGCTAGAGCTGAGAGGCTGCTCCTGATTGATTTCTCCACTCCCTGGAAGCCTGTTGTGGAAAAGGGGTGTGTGGGAGAAATTGTAGGTGTGTGTGAACATGCAAGAGGAAGAGCCAGTGCCTGAGGAATTGGCAGTGAAGGAAAAAATGCAGGAAAATTCAGAGACCTGCGTGCAGGCACCAGGGGAGCAGCCGGTGTCTGCTGAATTGGGTGAGATGAAACCCTCCAATGGGAAGGTAAAGCTTTTAAAAGTCTTAAGATTGCAATCCTAGACCCAGTGGTGTAGTGTGGGGGGTGCAGGGCGGGGAGCCGGCCGCACCCGCCGCAACATCTGGGGGGGGGGCGCTCGCACTCGCAGCTCTCTGCCCCTACCTGGCTCACTCACTCTCTCTCACTGCAGTGCTGGCTGTGCGAATCCGATCCGAGCCGCCGGGTCGCCGCCCACTGTGGAGGGGAGGGTGCCAGGCGTGCGGTGCGGTGCGGAGAGAGAGCGAGGGACTATCTGGGGGAGGGACAGTGCAGCAGGGGGGGCGCAAATTACTTGCCTTGCCCCGGGTTAGGGGGCGCAAATTACTTGCCTTGCCCCGGGTGCTGACAACCCACGCTACGCCACTGCCTAGACCTGCCTACTCAGAAGTAAACCCAGTGGAGCTTTCTCCCAGGTAAACAGATATAGGATTGCATTCTAAGACAGTACATTCAGGTTTGCAGAACCAGGCAGCTTCATTAGTAAAACTGCATACAGATCTAGCAAGATGAGATTAAAAGGCTAAAATACTGTTGCACCCCACTCTCCGAGCAGTGTGAGATTCCAAGGTTCCAGGCACTTACCCAGGGTTTGTGTTTCCTTCAAAATAAAGTACAGCAGAGACTGTGGTCATTAAAATATATGATTTATTTACATACGTATACAATCTGAGCCTATGATGGGAGGGTTCACGGCAATAACACTCCAAGATGGTCTTGCTTCTCACATAGCCACAACCTTGGAGTCAAACAGAAATCAGGCATGGCTCTAACCCTCTCCCCTCCCAGCCTGCTACTTCCAGCTACTTCCAGTCTTTGTCTTTCTAACTACCACTGAGTTAAGGAAGGAGGGTCCACCCATTTGTTTTCTGGCACTGAACCACTTCCTTTGTTTCCTTAATAGCCTGTACTTAGGCCATTACCTTACCAGGAAGCTAGCCTGGCTAATCTAGGAACTAAAATCTTTCCTTAGATTTTTAACAATTGCTGTACCCAGGAATTAGAAGGGTCCTGTCTTACAGACTGCTGTTTCCCCACCCAACTCATAACAATATGTTGTGTGTGTTCTGGTTGCCTAGACAAAGTATTTAGGTGTGAAATTTATTTATTTTAAGTGAACCCTGCCTCTTTTTAAAGTGTGTGTGTGTGTGAGAGAGAGAGAGAGAGAGAGAGAGAGGGAGGGAGAGAGAGAGAGAGACTTATTATTATTATTATTATTATTATTATTATTATTATTATGGAATTTAATATAGACATGCCTGTCTTTAAAACTGTTGGAAGCCAAATATTTGGCGCCTGATAGCATCCCATCATTCAAGCGATAATGGATTCAAGGTATCATTTTCTTGTTGAGTGGTATAATACTGTTGAACTAATACATTAGAGGAGCTTCAGAAGGCATTAGCAATTTAGCATTTGTAGATGCATAATGTACCCTGCAATCAGATGGCAGCTTCGCTTTAGCTCAGTAAGTGTCTGCTACAACATCACCACCCAAAATAAACACGCATGTTCTTTTGCAAGCTTTGCAGTAAAACGGTGGTTCAACAGCCAAGACTGATCGTTGAAAAGAGTTCCAGCTCTCCTACAGGAACAAAACTCCGGACTTTGGGGACCATTTCAGTAATCTAAGGGTCACCAACTTGGTGCCCGTGAAGCCTCTGAGCCCTGGGCTCCTCACCCCCACTCCCTTGCCCCTTTGACCATGAGAAGCTGAGGGTGCTTGACATTTTCTCCCTTGAAAAATACACAGAGGTGAAGGAGGAAGTTTGTAGTTTCATTTTTAATGTCAGTCTAGTCCAGTAACGCATTCCATAGAGAAAGATGCATAGCCACAGAAAACTCGTGAGTGGGCAGCTTGCCCTGATGAAGGTTTGAAGCTGACCAGTCACTTTTAAGCCTCTGGTCTCAGGCGGTCTCTCCACCACCTTGTGACTAACTACAGTATACGTTCTTAAAGGACCAACCCTCTGGACGGGTACACTTCCTTAAGGCTGGGCTGGTAAGGTCTTGACGGGGGGGGGGTGTTCTTTGGGGGAAGGTCTCATGGGGGTCCACCCTCTGTCCCTACAGATGCAGAAGGTCAGTACAGGCTGGTCCATTAGGGCAGTTGGGACACAGTACACTGCCCCAGCAACCTGAAATCTGCCCTCAGCCATTATTATTATTATTATTATTATTATTATTATTATTATTATTATTATTATTTACACCCCGCCCATCTGGCTGGATTTCCCCAGCCACTCTGGGCGGCTTCCAACAAAACACTAAAATACAATAACCTATTAAACACTGAAAGCTTCCCTAAACAGGGCTGCTTTCAGATGTCTTCTAAAAGTTTGGTAGTTGTTTTTCTCCTTCTTGCTTGGATCCAATGCAGGGGCTGGGGCTGGCTGCCATCTTCCTCCTCAACCTCAGTGTTGCCCTTATAGTACTCAGCAGCAAGGAGGGTGGGGACAAAACTAGACTACTGCTGGCCTCCCTGCTTTCTGCCCTCCCATTGGAAATCAGCCATCACTGCAGGAGGCTCTTGGAGGGGGGGGGCTCATGTTCATCAGCTTCAGCTCCTGTTTTCCACCAGCAGACTCACAGCCCTGCACCTGGTCTGGTTCCTTTGGGTGGATCTAAACTCAGGGGAAAACACACACTATAAATAAGTTATAAATCAAATTGTTATAACAAAAGAAAAAAATTCCTACATAAAATCGCCTAGAAAAGTTTTGTGCTCTTCAGCGCCATCTGGTGTTGCATGTTTATAACGCTGGGGTTTGTTTGGTTTTTTTTACTAATGTGGCTGAGTCCCTTCACTGGAATGTCTGCAGCTCCTGACTCACAAGCCTTGGCAGCTGCTGGATTCAGAGGTCATGACATTTACAGTTGCCTTTCAAAGCCCATGATTAATTCTACTTTTAATCAGATCACTTGGAAAAGCAATGGGTGTGCATGAACACCTTCTCTCTTTCTGTTTCTCCTGGGAGGAGGCTGAGTAACCAGGGTGGTGCCTGTAGCACTCACCAAAAAAATCCAAATGTGCTTTTTGCCTTAAGAAGGTTGGCAACTCCTGCACTAATCCCTGTCTTGGATTCTGCCTTCAGTCTCGACACAGCACTTTCTCGGTTTATTGATGCCATCGCAGATAAGCTTTGCACACAAAAAAGTAATGAATTATGTAAATTAATTAATTAATTAATGGGATGGGACCATTCTACCCCAATGCAAGCTTAAATAATTAAGATAACCAAAGAGTACAGCCTTACTGCAGACAGGAGCATTGCTGTTTGGTGCAAATGTAGATTTTGAACTCTGTTGCGGCATGTGTGCTCTGCAAAAAGTACAAAGTAAACTAAGAAGAACAAAGGCAGCCATGCACATCAATAAGAAGAAAAGTCAGCCAGCAGCTGGTAACACCTTTATTAAAGGTAAAGGTAAAGGGACCCCTGACCATTAGGTCCAGTCGTGGCCGACTCTGGGGTTGCGGCCCTCATCTCGCTTTATTGGCCAAGGGAGCTGGCATACAGCTTCCAGGTCATGTGGCCCGCATGACTAAGCTGCTTCTGGCGAACCAGAGCAGCACACGGAAACGCTGTTTACCTTCCCACTGGAGTGGTACCTATTTATCTACTTGCACTTTGACGTGCTTTTGAACTGCTAGGTTGGCAGGAGCAGGGTCCGAGCAACGAGAGCTCACCCCGTCGCTGGGATTCGAACCGCCTACCTTCTGATCAGCAAGTCCTGGGCTCTGTGGTTTAACCTACAGCGCCACCCACGTCCAAACCAAAAAGTCACAAAAAACACAACATACTTCTGGATTCTCTGGAGTTCTTCCTCAGGTAAAAGGTTACACTTGATAAGAGGTGGTTGCATGAGGGGAAATGATAATAATCACAACAGTAGAATAATTAGTTAAAGCCATGAGATGGCTCACAGATTTAGTCTAAAGCCCCATGTGCACTATGCATTTAAAGCACCACCAGTCCACTTTAAACAGTCATGGCTTCGCCCAAAGAATACGGGGAACTGTAGCTTGTTAAGGGTGATAAGTGTTGTTTGTAGACTCCCCACTATTCCCCTCCCATAAAACTACAATTCTCAGAGCGGTCAATTCCTGTTCCCAGGGTACTCTGAGGATTACAGCTCTGTAAATAGAGGCCTCCTAACAACTCTCAGCACCCTTAACAGACTATAGTTCCTACGGGGGGGGGGGTACATCACCTTGAAGGGGAGGCATCTCTCTCTTAGAGTGGCATAATACTTCTTTAGATGTATAGTGCAAATAGGCCCCAAGACAGAGATTTCAAGCTTATTCCTTCTGAAGTGCTGAGATCAGCATGCTACATATTTGGATTACTGGGATCAAGAAGGGGGAGATGGCAGTGCTGCTCCATTTATTTGAGAAATACTCAGTTTATAACCCCATTCTTTCCCAAATGAAACCTGCGTAGGCAGGGAATAGAAGTAAGGAAAAGCACGGCAGTCTTCCCTTCCCCTCTCTATCCTTCTGAGCTGTTGATGCCTGATGATGCAGCAATGTTGAGGAGGAGATGGGTGTGGTTCTGGGTGATGGGTCTAATCAGGGGTGTCAACTTGAATAAAATATTATGGGGGGCAAGTAATTGATGACAAGATGCAGCACACACCATTTGAATGGCAATGCCCATCAGTTTTGGGGGGCCCCTCAAGTATTTTATTGGAGGGACTTCAGCCCCTAAGAGTTGACTCAAATGTGTCTACTCTGTCAGCATCGCCCTTGAGCCAGTGTTACCAACCGGACTCATCCACCTCAGCCCCGACTGGGCTAGGCGAGCTGGATGGCACCTCCAGAGACCACCTTCCTCTGCGGAACAGGTCCAAGTGCCGTGGACTCACAACTCAGAGCTGTGAGCACCGCAAATCACTCCAACAAGAAAACAGTCGTTGTGCAGCAGAGTACAGCAGAGCATAAATCACTCGGACGACAGCGCTGAAGAATATCTTCTTTTATTCACTAACAGCTACTGTACTATACACTATATACAAATGGAGATGCTAGACTGCACTGAGTCTTACAGCTGCTTTCTGCAGCGACCTTATCTACACAGAGATAACACTCAGTCTTTTCAACACACTGACTGACTCACACCCTGACCGACTCTCTCTCTCTCTCTGGCCGACTCTCTCTCTCTGTGTCTGATTGAACTCACTCTCTGAGAGTGGTGCTGGAGAAGAATAAGTAGATATAAGAACACGCCTCCTCCTCTCTGCAGAGTCAGGAGACTGATGAGGAGATTCTTGGGTATGGGAGGGGTGAAATCTCCTCATCCTCCCCCATTTCATCCGACCATTTCAAGAATCTTTAACATAACTGCAATTTACACACACACTCCAAAAGTTGTTCTCTGCTTACAACCTTGGTTAACATATTTGCAGGTACCTCTCTCCCCCTTTATCTAAGACACGTTAACAATACCATTAAACAATCACTGTAACCACTCTGTGTCCATTAGGAAAGAGTTAAAGCATAAACCTCAATCTGTAGTTTACACAAAATACACATTGTGAACACTCAAATGAATAAGCAGCTTCTAGAAAAATCTTCATACACGTTTCTCTTTCTTACATACAAATTAACATTGCTCATTTAGGCAGATTTAAACAAATCACTTTCAGTATTCAAACACACGCTTGCTTCTTCAATCCTGATCCTTTTAACGTATTACACATGAACCACTTTAGGTCAGGTAAGGAAATAAATAAAGCGTTTTGTACTATTACTCTCAGCACACTTCATGCTTGGTTTAGAAAACGCACCAGAGTTGCATGTGACCGCAGCCTTTGCAAACTCTTCAGAAAACCTTTTCAGTGGTACACCCTTGGTTGTTCTCTCGGATCTGCGCAAAACTCTCTGATCCTCTTGTTCTGGTGCTTCCTCCTCTTTGGGAGAATGGGGAGCTAAAGTATATGAAGCTGCTAAGTCTGAATCTGCGTCAGACTCTCCTGAGGCTTTTGGGCTCTAATAATCTGTGCCACCATCCGAATTTACATCGGCATCAGGATTATCAATCGCATCAGAACTTGCCTCCCTCTTAACTGTCTTTGCCCCTTTTGCACCATCATCACAAATGGGATGGCACTGAAAAACGCCAACTCTGTCCCATTGTGGATTGTCCTCAATACTCCTGGTCAGCCTGATGGTTTTCGTGTCTGTGATCAGGACACGATAAGACCCTTTCTCATATCCTAGGAAAACACCATGTTCTCCACGCTTGCTCAGTTTGTCACCCTGCGAGGTGTGCACCCAAACCTCTGATCCAAAAATTTTAAAATGCTTTACACATGGCTTCCTTCCGTGAAGCATCTCATATGGGGTGCAATTTACTGCGGACTGGTTCCTCCTGTTGTACACATGACAGAAAAACGAAAGAGCTTCGGCCCAATAGGGATTGGACAGCCCCGAATCATGTAACAGTGTTCTAATTCCTTGCTGCAGGGTCTGGTTTACTCTCTCACATAAACCATTCTGCCAGGGTGATCTGGGCGTGGCAGTCCTATGCTCAATGCCCTGTTCAGAAAGAAAATTCTCAAACTCCTCTGAACAAAACTCACCTCCCCTGTCAGTGAAAAGACAACGTACGTTCTCATTATGTACATTTCTGAGCCATTTACAAAACTGGCGAAACTTGGTAAAGGCTTCAGACTTTTTCTGCAGCATATAGACCCAAACATATCTTGAATAGGAGTCTATCAAAAGCATGAAAAACCTTGAATTGCCTCTAGAAAGCGCTAGAGGCCCCACTAAGTCTGCATGAATGACTTCGTATGGTTTCTTGGCCTCTCTCCCAGACTCTGTACCTTTGGGAGCTTGCCTTGCCTTACTCTCAACACAAGAAACACATTTCATGTGGTAGGGACATTGTTTCAACTTCATACCCTGAACCATATCAGGCATTTTTGCCACAGCCTGGAAATTCAAATGAGCATAAACACGGTGGTAAAAATGAATACATTGGTCATGCAACTTCTCATTCTTATCAACAGATAAATTGCAACACTCTTTCTTAGTTGCTTCTGCAGTACCTGTACCTGAAACAAAAGGCAATTGGTACAAACCATTAACACATTTTGCATACAGAATGAGCTTGCCATCTCGACGAATTTCACAGCGAGATTTAGCAAACACCACCTTAAACCCCTGATGATCAAGCTGGGAAACACTCAACAAATTGTCCTGAATATCAGGCGCATACAGGACATTCTTAATTGTTGCATTCAGGCTCTTTAAGAACACAGTTCCCTTAGCCAAACTCGTGAGAACCGTCCCATCTGCTTGATTAATTTCTTTCTCTTGCTTCTCAAGCTGAACAAAGAGATCCTTATCTTTGGCTACGTGGTTGGTACAGCCAGAGTCGATCACGAAAAAACTCCGCCCACGTTGATTGGAGCAGCGAGAGATCAAAGCCTTTGAAGTAGCAGGTGCTTGGGGATTTCGTCCTCCTCCCCCTCTGCCTCTGAAGTTTCCCTTCTTCTTTGAAGTTTTCTTGCTGCACTGAAAACTCAAATGTTTTTATTTTATTGGAGGGACTTCAGCCCCTAAGAGTTGACTCAAATGCGTCTGCTCTAGTGCCCATGGTTTATAGACCTTATTGACTCACAAGCCAAGATAGTGAAAACTCATTTTGGGTTCTCTGTGAGCTCTGCCAACCTGGTGCCTTCCAGGTGCTGCAGAACGACAGCTCTCCTGACCCCTGTGCTGGCTGGGGTTGGTGGGAATGGTGGGAGACACCAGATTGGCAAAGACTGGTCTGAAGGCTGCCATGCTTCTCCTTACTTCTATTCCCTGCCTACACAGGTTTCATTTGGGAAAGAAAGTGTAGAAACCAACGTGCTTTGCATAGGTAAAATTTGCATCCACTGCCCCACCCACTTTGGCCACCAGCCCTGCCCACTATTTGCATGTGGGCCTTATAAAGTTACCTAGCAGAGAATCTGAGAAAAGATTCCCCAGCCCTGCTTTTCAGAGACCCTAGCCCTTTGTCTGTGAGGTTTTATGTCATGGCCATGCTGAAACTGGTGTTTCAATATAGGGGAAGCCATTTTAGAAACTTCCGGAGGTGTCCGCCCAGGGACTTCCTTTTAGAAGATGACCTCAAAGCTGAGCCCAAAACAAAACAAATATGTACTTGCCCTTTGGACCCCTTAAACTGGTGGCTCCTAGTCCACAATACATTGTAAGCAAAGCAGATGCGCTGCTTTTAAGAAAATGGCAAATAGCTTCATCGTGCTGGCCATCTGTCTCCTGGGATGTCACCTCCGTGGCGAATGTGCAGGTGGGTTCATTTTAAACCGAATGAGACCAGGGTCCAGTAGGCAGATATGCGATCAATAATTTACAAGGGAGGAGAAACATTTCACTCTTGTCAAATGTTTTTTATGTATAGGATCTTTTTCTCTTTTTTTATGTAGCTGCCAGAGGAATAACATCTGTTGACCCAACTTTCATTAATTTAAAGAACTGAGGAGTGGTGGTGGCTTCATATAGCCTTCAGTTCACAGTGTAATTAAATTAAGAAATGCAATATCTCGGTGCACATTTTGACAGATATGATTTAGCGCCTGCCTACTGTTTTATGAGTAGCTTTGATTTGTTGATAATTTTAATGTGCTTTCATTTTTTAAAAATGATACTTGCACTGTATTTTTTTATGTATATTTATTAAAACATATATATATTTATATACCACTATTCATTACAAAAATATCAGAGTTGTTTGCAATTGTACAAAAAGAAGCCTGCTACAAAAACCATGTAAAAAAAAAGTTGAAACCAGAAATCAGCAAACTGTTGTAGAAAGATGTATTCCTAACTGCCTTCATAAACCTGTGACCAAAGAAAAATTTCAGGTGACATTTAAACATTGAAACAGAAGGTACCTGTTGAATCACTAGAGGCAGAGTATTCCACAGGACTCAGCTGATAACAAGGAAGGCTGATTTTCCTCTTGTCAAATGTGCCTCTCTGACTCAGAGGACAACTGACTGCATTCCTGCAGACGATCTTGGCGATCAAGTTGGGATATAAGGGTTCGGGTAGTTGCTTAGGTACTTTACCTGTTCAGGGCTTTGCAAATTATTAAAGGAACTTGAACGTGGCTCGGTAGTAGATGGGCAGCCAATGAAAATGTTTTAACAATGGTGCCTCATGATATCCATCAGATGCCCTCTTCAGCAGTCTGGCCTCTGCCTTCTGCACCAGCTGGAGTCCTGGGTTCTGGCAGAAGAAAAAACAATTAATATAAATAGATTAAACAAGGAAGAAGAAATTGTGACAGTTCCAATTAACCAGAGCCTGCAGTGTTGTGTTTAGAGTGTTGGACTAAGACCTGAGAGACCAGGGTTCAAATCTCCGATCAGCCGTGAAGCTCACTGGGTGACCTTGGAGTCAGTCACTCAATCTCAGCCTAGCCTAACTCAAAGGGTTGTTGTGCAGATAAAACAAGGGGGAGAACTATGTGTGCGACCTTGAACTCCTTGGAGGAAAGGTGGAATGTAATAATAATAATAATAATAATAATATTTTTTTAAAAATTGCATAGACAAATAATGATGAATGAAAATAAATATAATTATGTCCACATTTGGCATATAAGCCTGAACAGATATTTAAAATGCAATTTGGGATATTTACAGGGAGTTCAGGGAGTTCACCTTAAAAAATGAATACTATTTTGTGTGGTTATTTCAAATTTGGCAGCTGATTCAAACCTTGTTTATGGAATAGATTAGGAATACAGTAAAAAAAAAATGCATAAAATGTACTTTGATGCTTCCTTCTTCTGCATTTTAGGATGTGCATCCAGCTGCATACTTCAAGCACAATTCAGCCAGAGTTATACATGTTTAAGTCCTGTGGCTTTTGATGGATTTTGATGGGCAAGTTAAACTCTTGCTTGAACTTGTCCCACTGAAATCAGTGGTATGAATGACCACATAACTAGCTGTGTGGCTCATTCCTTAGCTTTGGCAAATAAGTCATAGGTCACAACTGGGAGTTTAATTATTACCTTAGTGAGAGCAGAGAACACAGGGACTGAGGGAGCCTCCTTCAATAGGATTCTGTATGGCCAACTGCCCTGGATTGTGACAGTTCTGTTTTTTACAGTTCGTATCATGCTTATGATCTGTGCAACCATCCCCTCTGTTTCCGAAACAGGGTTGCCATATTTCAAAAAGTTGTTAAGCTTGGGTGGGTTTTGTTTTGTTTTTGTTTTGCCAAAGAAGTTGTTGCGGGCTTTTTTGTGAAATCTCAACGACAACAGAAATGAGTTTTTATAGCTGCCACGTGGCCGGATCTTCCTCAAGCGATTTCCACCCAAATGCTCCTTTGGGGTGGAGGTGCTGAATACTGGCTGTGTCTGAAAAATTCCAGACATATGGTAACCCTAAGAAGACAATGCTGTTATACAGCCAATTTGGAGGGGGGCGGGGTGAGAGGGTCTGGTGTAGTATTTTTATCTACCCCATTTCAAGAAGGAAAACACTTCTCTCTTTTTTTATATAAATATTTTATTAAGTTTTACAGAAAAGATGAAACAACATATAATGAACAAACCAAAAAAGAAAAAATATATATAAACAGTTACACAACACCAAACAACAAAAAAGTATCAAAGAAAAAGAACAGAGAAAAAACAACAGAAATAAAAACAGTTTTATCTTCATACTGTTTCTTGCTTTAACTTATTTCTCCGACTTCCCCAGACCTCCCTTTCCTGTATTCCATATCATATATTCAGACAGCAAATCCCTTTCCTCTTTCTTAATTGATTTTTATCTTAATTTAAGTATCTTAATATAATTTAATCCTCTTGTATCTTAAAATATTAGATCTTTTGAATTTTAGAACTTTTTGCTAATAACCTTTTACATTCAATCTGATGTCATTCTAACATTCATTAATCTTATAATACTTCTGTAAGTAGTCTTTAAACTTCCTCCAATCTTCTTCACTGTCTCTTCTCCCTGGTCTCTGATTCTGCCAGTCATTTCAGCCAGTTCCATGTAGTCCATTACCTTCATCTGCCATTCTTCTAGGGTGGGTAACTCTTGTGTCTTCCAATACTGTGTGATGAGTATTCTTGCTGCTGTTGTAGCATACAAAAAGAAAGTCCTATCCTTCTTTTGCACCTGTTGGCCGGCCATGCCCAGGAGAAAGGCCTCTGGTTTCTTCACAAATGTGTACTTAAACACTTTTTTCATTTCATTATAAATCATTTCCCAAAAGGTCTTAATCCTCGGGCACGTCCACCAAAGGTGGAAAAAAGTACCTTCAGTTTCTTTACATTTCCAACATTTATTATCAGGCAAGTGATACATTTTTGCTAACCTGACTGGGGTCATGTACCATCTGTATATCATTTTCATAATGTTCTCTCTGAGGGCATTACATGCCGTAAATTTCATACCAGTGGTCCATAACCGTTCCCAGTCAGCCAGCATTATATTATGACCAACGTCCTGTGCCCATTTAATCATTGCGGATTACATTCCTCATCATGTGTATTCCATTTCAACAGCAAGTTATACATTCTTGACAAGATCTTAGTTTTGGGTTCTAGCAACTCTGTTTCCAATTTGGATTTTTCCACCTGGAAGCCGATCTTTCTATCCAATTTATAGGCCTCCATTATCTGATGGTAATGGAGCCAATCACGGACTCTATTTTTTAGTTTGTCAAAACTCTGCAGTTTCAATTTATCTCCATCTTGTTCTAGAATCTCCCAATATTTTGGCCAATTGGTCTCCATATTGGGTCTTTTTAAAGCTTTTGCTTCCATTGGTGACAACCACCTTGGGGGGAAAACAATTCTCTCATAGATAAGCAGCGGAGACCCTCAGGCCTGGATGGGGGCAAATGCAACCCTGCATGTATCTCAATTCGGCCCTCAGATTCTTCCCCAGGCTCCACCACTCACCAGCCTTGCCCTTGAGTGTTTCTGCCTGGCTGGAATGTGTCCTTGAATTGCAACCATGCCTTTTGCTTGTCAGAGTGGATGGAGAGAGGAATGCAGTTGAATGCATCCCCCTTTAAAAAGGTAAATCACATATTTTGCTCCACCCACTTTTCCTCTGACTCCACCCACCACTTACATGTGGCCCCTGGAAAGCTGCCTGTGAGGGATGCAGCCCCTGAGGCGAAAATATTTCTCCACTCATGGAATGGATGTCACAGGTTTGCATTTTCAACACTCCCTGGTGTTGCAAACTCTCTGCAACCAGAAGGCCAACACTGAAGCAAAGTGGCTGCACTAGAATCTCCCAGCCTGATGGAGTCGCTTTCTACTTGCAGAGCATTTTTGACACATAGGAGCAGTCTGAACTGGTATCTCCAGTCTGCATTCTGAACTAGATTGGGCTGGTCTTCTTCCACCTCATTTTACTGCACTCAGCCTCAGTAATCCTTACAACACACCTGTAAGCTAGGGTAGCATTAATGGTGTTGGCATCCATCTGTCTTGGGACACCTTCAGGGGTAAAGTCAAAACTGTTGAAGAGTTACAGTGCCTGCTGCAGCTATAGACACCAAAATGAGAGAGACATTTTTTATTGCAGTGGGGCGTCTGGTTTCACTGGTGCAGATGAATCATGGTTTTTCGTCTCTCTGTGCCCTCCCAGCAGCCATTTCTCCTATGGTCATTGCTGTAGATGCACAACCTGACTGTCTGTCTCCAGGCACTGTGTCTGCAAGGGGGGGGGGGTTGATGTAGCCAGCCTTCATGTCACATTTGCAGACATCTTTGTAAAGCAAAGCTGGTCTGCGAACAGGCCTGGTGCCTGAAGAGAGGTCCCCATGGAGCTCATCCTTGGGGAGCCTTCCATCCTCCATTCCATGTACATGACTAAGCCAGCATAGATGTTGCTGAGACAAGAGTGTGAACATGCTGGGAATGTGGACACATATTGCCTGATACTTGTTTCTGCCATGTGATGCCCCAAATCTTCCTGACACAGCACATATGGAAAGCATCCCAGCCGGTGTAAATTGCCCGTGACTATAAAGCTGTGTGCTCACCGCACAAGCCTGGTAGACCTTCATCTTGGTATTGGTCATCACATTCTCCCATATCCTTTTGGAGAGGTGAGCCATTTCCATCGCTGCCTTGCCACTTGTCAAGCTCAGGGTCCATGGAAAGGTTAGACAGGTAGACAAAACTGTCTACCACCTCAAGGGTGTGATCACCAGTGCTGATACCTAGTGTGCTGGCAGTGTCCTGACCCAAGAGGCTGGTCTTTGTCAAGCTGATGGCGAGACCAAACTCGAGGCAGGCTTGGGCAAAACAGTTGATGAGTCTCTGGAAAACTTCCTTAGAGTACACTGTCAGGACTGCATCATCTGCAAACATCTCAGTCGGGATTTGAACCCAGGTCTTAGTCTAACACTCTACCCCTGGCACTACACTGGCTGTAATAATGTCTTGCCTACATCCATCCAGGTGAATTTGGGACTGTGGTGAGATTTGAGTGGTGAACCTCTTGGCTTTTTCTATTTACCAGCAAGTCTCAACCTCAAGAACATCCAAGCATCCAAACAGCCATGGCTTTCAAAAGCCATCAATTGTCCCAGGGACCCTGGTTAGTTATTATTCCAGTTAATTCTTTTGCTCATTTCGCTCTCTGACCTGTTGCTTCTTTGCAATTTGAAGTTTTTATAAAGCAGGATGAGGCGAATGCCGTTTTGCCACGCTACAAAAGGTACAACTCTGGGCGGCTGGAAGAAATGGTTCAAGGAAACCTCGAGCGCGAGTGCCAGGAAGAAAGATGCAGCTATGAGGAAGCAAGAGAAGTATTTGAAAATGATGAGAAAACGGTGAGTTCCAGTTATTGGAATGCAAGATCTAGAACTTCACCATGGGTGTGCAATTGAAAAAAGAACCTGCTATGCAATCTAGAGCTGTTTACAAGGAGTCTTGTGAAATTCTTCATCCTACTGACAGGCAGATTTTTTTAAAAAAAATTCTGAGCAGGTTGGACTATTTAACTGAATTTCTCCCAACAGGAGGAGAAATTCTCCCATAGTTTGTTGCAAGTTAGAAAGAGCAGCCTTCCCAAAATGTCTCTGTGTGAGAAAGGTTCCACTAGTGTGATCTCACTGAGTTCAATGGGGCTTTTTAGCAGGTAAGTATGTACAGCAGCCTTAGTGTGCTTTACCAAACCTCTTTAGTAAAAACCTAACCTCTATGATTCTGTGCCAAGGTATCCAAATTCTGTACTTAGAAAATTTTGTGGCCTACAGACAAAGTAGATGTATGTGAGTCCCCTTATTTTCCACATTCTGCCACTTTTACTTTTTTGCATAATTATTATTTTGCTGGGATAGGGAGTGAGAAGGGCTTGAGCCCTTCATTGGCTTCTGAAAAGCATATTTAGCTGCCAGTTTAGCTTTTGCACTTAGTAGGCACAACACCTCAGGCTTTAAAGGATGCCTTAGTTTGGCAGCAATGAGGACTAGAATCCTGGTTTGCTTTTGAACTGAAAATAGAAGCTGACTTCCACAGCAAAAAACATAAGATGTGGGTTCTCTGTGAATGTACTATCCTGATTATTTTTGACTGTAGATGATTAGAAGGAGTTTGTTATGTACTCAGTCATGGGTTAAAGGCATTGACATCACCCTTGTGCATGATTTGAACCCATAAATCGGTGCTGGGTTTGGATCATTATACAAATGTTATATAGATGGCTTATATACGTTACTTGCTTTCCTGCTTTCATTTTCATTTGAATTCAGCTTTACCATATTTCTTGCAGATGGAATTTTGGAAGGTATACCTTGGTAAGTAGGCTTTTTTAAAAAATGACACTTCAATTGCATTGCAGTACTTTATTCTCAAAATGAAACAGTTGCATTCATGGAAAGGGCCTGTAAATGGAAAGTGATTGACTCCTGAGTTTTAGGGCACTCTGTGTGTGGGATGTGTGTGCGCAGGGCCTTGCAGAGCCAGGCAGAAGCCCCGGGCCAGGTAGATAAGGTGCCCCCCTTTTTTTACCCTGGGGATAACTGAAGTCTTATAAATAAGTAAGTATATAAATATTCTGACCACGGCCCCCTTTGGAATCAGAGACCCGGGCCAAGTGGCCCATATGCCCCCCCCCCCGTCTGGACCTAGGTGTGTGTTCGCTTTTAACATACTGTTGTACAGTTGCATGCATAAGGTCTGTCGCTAACATTCTGAAATTCAGACAGAGCAGAACCCGAAAGAAACCAGCATATTGGAAAAAACAATAAAAGAAAACTGGGGGAATCCATTAATTCCTACCTGTAAGATGTTAATTTCCCATCTCTCTTTCCCACCCCCTCCCTTTTTATGGCCCGTTGGTAGAGTCCATGCCAAAGGTCCCTTGTTCAGTCCATGACATCTGCAGGTGGGTCTGAAACTCTAGAGAGAAACTGCAAGGCAGTGTGGACAGCACCGAGCTAAATAGACCCATGATCTGGCTTTGTAGAAAATAGCTTCCTGGATCTAATGCTGTATTTGGATTGGGATAATAATCCTTGATACTGGATTATTGCAGCAATGCACTTTATGTGGGGCTGTGTTGGGACAGGTGTGGAACCTCCAGCTGGTGAAGAATGCAGTGGCGAGACTGCTGATAGGGACAGGCAGCCTTGCAAAAATATTTGTACTGACTGCCCATAGGTTCCTAGACTAGGTTCAAGGCTCTTATGCTGGTCTACAAGCCTTCAACAACTTGGCCTTCATCTCTGAAATAATGTAGAGAAGCCCTGCGTGTTACAGAGGCCTCACTAGCTTCAAATTAGTAGAGACACACTAATGGTCCCTCTTGCTGGCAGCTTTTAGGAGCTACAGGTGAAGGCTGAGTGCAAGGTGGGGACTGAAGGTGGATAAACGTCCCCAGAAGAAGAAGCACAATTTGCCCCCCCCCCGAGATACTACTCCTACCCTAACACCCCCTCCACCCCGTCTTTTTTGCTTATGCTCTAAAGTACATGATAAAGATGGGTAAATAGCAATGTAACTGTTGGATAATGCAAGTTCCTATTACATTTCCTTCTTCTTTTCCAAGACGGAAACCAGTGTGACTCAAACCCCTGTTTGAACGGAGGTCGGTGTGAAGATGATATCAGTAACTACATATGCTGGTGTCTGGGTGGTTATGAAGGAAGGAACTGTGAATTAGGTATGTTAAGAGGGAGTCTATCTCTGTTGCACAATGCCATAAATCAAGAGGGTGTTAAGCAACCAACCATTGTCGAGTATGGTAGTGTGTCAAAGGCCCTATCTGCACTGCACTTTTAAAGCTGTATGGACACCACTTTAAGCAGCCAGGGCTACCCCCAAAGAATTCTGGGAGCTGTAGTCTGTTAAGGGTGCTGAGAGTTGTTGGGAAACCCCTATACCCCTTCAAAGCTACAGTTGTCGGAGTGGTTTAACAATCAAATCCTCTTCCCAGAGAGCTGTGAAGGGATGAAGGAGGACTTTGGGGACAAGCTTTGAGGGGAGGGGGAGGGGTCTTTTGGGCAAGGCATAAAAGGGGTTGTGGTTGGCAATGGGGTGAGATGTTTGGTGGGGTTGGCGAGCAACATGAGCAGCAATGGCAGGCCCTAGTAGAAACATAAATGCTGAAGTCATTTTGTAAGTTTTCCTGTGTGAACCATCCCTTAATGTTGATCAGTGATGGGACTTCTTCATTGTCTCCATGTTCTCCACCCTCCACAGCCCTCTTCTGCTCTTAACCCATGATTACATTTTCTTCCCTTTACCCCATTGCAATCAGATGCTACTTGCTCCACAAAGAATGGAGGTTGTAAACAGTTTTGTAAGAATGGCCCAGGAGGGAAAGCATCCTGTTCCTGTGCTTCTGGCTATAGGCTTCAGGATGATCAGAGGAGCTGTGAGCCAACAGGTAAGTCTCCTTTTTGTTACAGCTTTATTAAAGTTTTGAGCTGTAAATCTCCCCCACACTCTACATATTTAATATTTCAGGCCTCTGTTCCTGTCATGGACACATGTTCCACCAAAATAAAAAAAAAATGCACATTCTTTCTATTTGATGTATTTAAGATTGGGTGGAATGAGTGCTGTCCAATAAGTGCTTGCTACCTTCACACTAGAACATACACTCATCTGTTTCATCACCTCTAGTGGGCTGTGGCTGTTCTATTTTTAAAACCTGTAAGGCATGAACTAGATTTGTCCCACCAACCTTCCCATTTGACTTTGCATTTTGGCAAAGCTACACCCACCTACCTTTCCTGTGGGATAGGGCAGCGTTAGGCAAGAATATCTTTGCAGGCACAGGACATGCAAAGCCCCTTGTGGAGTGTGGGGAGGCGGAATCTCCATAGGGCTGCAAGCCTCTTCCTCCAAAACAGTCCTTCCAAAACTTGGCCTAGCCTCCAGTTCCGAATCCCAGTTCCTGGCTTCCATATGGCTCCCGTATGGTTCTCCTCCAGCATCCAGCCACTAGAGCACATCAGATTGGGGAAGACTGCTTGATGGAAAAGGCTGCTCAAAGAAACCTTTGCCCTGAGCTACCAGAAGTCAGCCAAAATAACTAATCCCTGCCTACTGAGTACAGTGTCAAAACCAGCAAGTCATTACTAAGCAAGAGGCATTTGTCTGCAATGCTATTGTGGGCCAGAGTCCCCTCTGCAGGGGTGTTGTTGTCTTCTTCTTATTTTGTTTCCCCCAGTGCCCTTCCCATGTGGAAAGGTCACAGCTCAAGAGGCAGTAAAGAAGCTCACCCGCTCAATGCCAAATACATTTGACGACTGGTTGCTCACCAACACTACGGATGACCTTGAGGAGGAGTCAGGAGACAATGCCACCCAGGTTGTTTCCAAAATAGGAGCCAGAATTCGAGTGGTTGGTGGCATGGACAGCAAGAAAGGAGAGATTCCTTGGCAGGTACTGTAGTTATCATGGTTGCTTTGTCATCTGGGGGTGCCTAACCTTGCAACTTCTTGTTCTTGTTCGCCATTAGGAAATTACAAAAAGCTAGTGTGGTTCCTTCCAGATGTTGCTGTGCTGCAACTCCCATCATCCCTCACCATTGGAATGCTTCCTTGGGGCTGATGGGAATTGTAGTCCACCAACGTCTGGAGGGCACCATGTTGGCCATACCTGCTGTAATGAACACTGGGCTTTAACTAATGTAGGAGGAGGGAAGCAACTCCTACAGCTAACCTTTCTCACTCTGAAACAAACCTGTCACCCACTCAGCACAGCTGAAATCAAGGAAAAGTTACTCATCAAATGTACAAACTCATTCCTTTTCTCTGTTCCACTCCTTAGTTTAGGGCCACAGTAAGATGGATTAGTCCTTGAGGTGACACAAAGCTCTTTGTTATATTTAAGGTGTCAGCGAGTGTCTGAAATTCAATTACTGTTGACATTTGCAAGGGAGAAAGGACAATTCCAGACACATTTTGTGAATGTCCCCAAGTCACATGAAGTCAGATATTGGCCTGTGGGCAAGGGACTGCCCACCTCTGAACTAGAAGCAGATGTTTCTTGGAGAGACTAGATATTGTATGGACGATGTACAAAATGCTGTTCAGATGTGCACATTCCACAACTCCTGTTTGAGAATGTGCATATTTGCCAGGCAATGTGTACCCTTCTCATGGGCACATTCTCCATGAGGCACAGTGAATGTGTAGAACAGCTGGTTGATGTGCACATCAACCACCCAACTCACATGATAACATACATAGATCTATAGGTATTTTCCCTTTCGCAGGGTGCCAGCAATCACATCCTGGTAACTATCAAGAGAGGCAAGCATCTCTCTGTGTTCAGGGGCACTCACACAATGTAGCTATGGTCAAAATCACTTCTGCATGTAAAATTTCCATAGCCTTCTGGATTGGACAATGGTGTTCTGTTTCCCAGGGTGCCCAAACCATAGCACATATGTACCAGTAACGTAGACAACAGACATGCTGTACGCACAGTTCTCCAAGCCCACTGCTCATAGTCCTGTTCTTTGCTATCAGGCAACCTTCACCTTCCCTTTGAAAAGGAGTCTCGCCCAAAGTTGAGTGGGTCTCCAGGCTGGTTATATAAATTTCCCATGGTCTAGTCCAGCCTTCTCTGCATGCAGGTTTATATCCTCAACGAAGAGCAGAAAGGATTCTGTGGAGGCTCAATCGTCAATGAGAGATGGATCGTCACTGCAGCCCACTGCCTTGAGTATGTGCCCCACACTGTTGTGGCAGGTAAGTCACGGAGTAATGTTTATGTGAGTGCTGTGTTCCTCCTTGCCATATTTTTGCCAGAGCAGGGACGGGGAACCTCAGGGGTATTTTCAGAAACAAGGAGGCAGGAAGAGAACAATCCAAGCTGAGTCCAGGTTTTTGGTCTGGAAAATACCTGTGTTTCCGTTCCTATGCGTCCAACTAGCCCATGACATCAAACATGAAGGCAAGCAGATGGGGGGGGTGCTGGCTGAGGTTGGGGGGGGCAGTGCCCCTATGTGCTCTAATGGATCAGCCCCCTCTTCCATTATTATTATTATTATTATTATTATTATTATTATTATTATTATTACTTTAAAAGGATGCTTTGGCTCTTTATCAGGTGAGCATAACGTCAACATCGATGACGGCACTGAACAGCGTCGCCGGGTGATCAGAACGGTCCCCCACCCAACCTACAACGCTAGCAACAAGTACCACAATGACATTGCCCTTCTTGAGCTGGACTCGCCGCTGGAGTTCAACCAGTACGCCGTTCCCATTTGCATTGCGGACAAAGAGTTCACAAACAGCCTGCTCAAGCACAGCATCGGCACTGTGAGTGGCTGGGGGAAGCTGGCGTTCCAAGGACGGCTGGCTAGCATCCTACAAGTTCTCAAAGTGAAATACATTGACCGGCCAACCTGCCTAAGGAGCACCAGGTACCCCATCTTGCCCAACATGTTCTGTGCTGGCTACTCAGATGAAGAGAAGGATACATGCCAAGGGGACAGCGGGGGCCCTTACACTGCAGACATTGAAGGCACCTGGTTCCTAACGGGGATAACCAGCTGGGGGGAGGAGTGTGCGAAAAAGGGCAAATATGGCGTCTACACCAGAGTTTCAAAATACATTAAGTGGATAAAAGACATGACAAGTTTGAATGCAAATTAACCCAGAGTTGTGATAGGGGGAGAAGTTTTGAAAATCCTTTTAGATTTGCATTTCTCCAAATTTTCCAAAGCAGTTATCTCCAGCCAAACGTACCTGTGCGGTAGGGTAATATATGCATGGGAATGGCAAATATATATTCAAGAAAATAACATTTTAAAAAACGAGAGCATTTGGTGAAATCAGCATTAAAATGCTGGTGGATTTTCATAAGGAATCCCTGCCCCCAAAGAGACTGCAAATTAGAGGTGTGGAAAACTTTATTTTAAGATTGGGAATAAATGAGAAACAGGGAGAAATTGAAAATGACTGATTTGCCCATCCTTGCCGAAATGTATTCCAAAGAAACATATGATTGTGGGAAGGGAGCAACACATATAACCCCCCTCCCAAGCCCCCGTTTTTAAAAAAAATAGTTTCACAAAACTGAGCACACATCTTTTAGAAAAGTATTTACAAAGGAATTGCTACCTAGAGGTAGTGTTGGGCAATGGGTAGAATATTTTGCTTGGATTACTAAAACGAATGTTAATTATCACGGCTGCAGGGATTTCAAACAAGACACATCCCTACCTGTGGTGTTTAAGAGTAAAACACAAGATTTTAAATGTATTGTGGAAAATTAGCACAGCGGGTGCATTAGAATGCAATCAGCATTCAGTGTGTTTATTATGAAACTGCAAATAAAATACAATGTAAAAAGCTCCTCTGTTGTTAATTCAAGCAGCATAAAACTCCACACAAAATGAAAATGTCTCATATATATATATTTTATTTAACAATGTTTATAATTCTTTTTAAATATAGATTTAACACATTTTTACAAGTACATTTACAGTATAATTTCTAGGCAGGGCAGAAACCCTTCTGGTTTAGTTTTGATATACATTTTACAGCTCAAGTGGTAAACCCAGCTACTCTTAAGGTGTCGTCAAAGATTTGTGCAAATTTTTCCAAAGTCCTAAGAGTACAATCCTAAAAGTGTCTACTCAGAAATAAGCCCAGCGGATCTTATTCCCAGGTCAGTGGGTGCAGGTTGTAGCTTAAGACTGTACATTCAGGCTTGCAGAACTAGCCAGCTTCATAAATAAAATAGTGCACAATTCAGAACTAGAAAGACACAATTAAAAGGCCAAGGTGTGTTGTGGTTGCCAAGACAAAGTATTTAGGTGTGGAGGTTTGGGTTTTTTTTTGGAAAAGTGATCTCCACAGCATGACTGGCTTCTATATGGCAGTAGTCTACAATAAAGAGTAAAGAAAAAAGGAACCCATTTTATATCTAACTAGTAAATAATGTAACTTTGGATGGTGCTTTATAGAATATCTGTTAAAACAGTCCATTTGGAATTCTCACAAGGGGCCCGCATATTCTAGAATCCTGCCATTGATTCTACAGTGTTGTTTTCTTGCAGAGTGGTGAACAAGCCAACAAATGGCACTGAACAGAACAACAGAATTGCAGAGTCAGAAGGGACCCAAACCACCACCTAGTCCAGTGTTTCCCAAACTTGGGTCTCTAGCTGTTTCTCCCCTTGCCCCCAATCGTCCCTGACCACTGGTCCTGCTAGCCACAGATGATGGGAGTTGTAGTCTAAAAACAGCTGGGGACACAAGTTTGAAAAATACTGATCTAGTCCAACTGCCTGCAATGCAGGAATTGCAGCTAAATAATCCCTGAAAGATGGCCATCTAACCTCTGTTTAAAAAACTCCAGTGAAGGAGACTCAGCCACCTAATATATCACACAGTAAGTATTAGAATTAGAGGTGACTATGAAATGGATGGTTGGAGGAGAGAAACTATCCCCGCCCCCAATACACACATTGCCAGTGTTTTTCGAACTTATGTCCCCAGCTGTTGTTGGACTACAACACCCATCATTCCTAGCTAGCACAACCAGTAATCAGGGATGGTGGGAGTTGTAATCCAACAATGACTGGGGACCCAAGTTTGAGAAACACTGCATGATTAGGCTGATGAAATGTGTGCTAATGCACTGTGGCAGTACAAGCTTGGAATCTGTGGTTCAGAAAGCCAAGTCTGATTTTTTTTAAAAAATGTGTTTCTCCCCTTCACATTGTGGTGCATAAGAAATAATAATATTATTAACTGCAGCTTACCGAGACTGTATCAGTTCTTGTTTGCAGGCATGCAACCAAACACCTGTCTTGAGCCGTTGTGAGTAGTGAGGTCACAACACCTACCCTGTGTTTATTGTTCCCATATGAAATTTGAATTACACACATTACGTAGAACTACCTGTATGGACACATGAATGCTAAGGGCAGAGATAGAACGAAGAAGCACAACAGGAAATAAATTATGTAAACTTCATTTTTAAAAGAATGAAAGAGAGGGGACATACTCTATCTCTCCTCCATTCCAGCATCACGTCATTCTCAATAACAATGCTGAAGAGTACAGTCTTAGCACAAAGAAGAACATTGTTTTTTTAGTGCAAACAGGGACACTGAACTCAGTTATGGCACGTGTGTTCCCCCAAAAAATCACAATGTAAACTTGGACACTTACTAGATCACCCAGGAACTCCAGGGAACCCAATGGGAGTTCTGACAATCTTGAGTTGTCAAATATGATCTTGAACCACATCCTACAGATACCCTGGGCTCTGGGTCAGAACCTTAGTGCAAAAGGAGACTCCACTCCTTCGCAACAGTATTGCATCATCCAGCCTGAAAGATGGTCATATGTTGTTGAGATATATTTATGCCTGTTCCAGAGGGGCAACAACCAATGAACTAGAAAACAGCTTATTGTGACTATGTGGTCTAGACCCAACTGAACATAGGAAAGTGCAGCCAACCGCAGTGGCATGTGGTTGGGAAACACATCTTCAAGAGGAAGCATCAGGCATCTTAATAAAGGCAAAAGAAACCACCCAATTAGTTATTAAATGTTGTTCAATGGATGCCATGGAGAGGACGGGGAAAGTCCACTTCATGTGAAAACAAAATGGTACCCTATTTTCCATTGGTGGAAGGAGGTGGGAATTAAATATGCAAAAAAACAAAAATGACTTCTACTGATGGCCATGGGGAATGTTGATGGAGCTGTGATGTGCTGCAGATGTTGATGGATGACAGATAGAGAGGTGGATCTCCAGCCATGGGTAAGTCCTCCCTCTTGAACAACCACTTCAAATCGCCACTGCAGCATTCAAACATGACATGATATGAGTTCTCCCTTTAAATTCAGGGGGAGCTTAGCTTTCTCGTCTTATACACGGCAGCGTCTATAAAGCAACAAAGAGCAACATTAGCATTAGGAGGAGTGTATTCCAAGAATACATAGGTTCTCACGACCATGCAGCTTATAACTCCTCCATTCCCGAAAGCACAAGGCAGCGTAGGACACTTATGGAAAGGAACAAGCTGGCCAGAGGTAGGCTGCCTTCTGAAAGCCAGCAAGAACGAACAAATAAGAGAAAACTCAGTTCAACAACTTTGCATTCCACAGACAAGTCACAAATCATTAAGGCTACATAGACACGCAACTTAAAGTGCATAAAGAGTGCAATCCAGTGCATTTAAATAGCTTTGCAATTTGACTGGTTGAGGTTCTGCTACAATTCCTTTCCCCCGAACAATCCCCCACCCAGCCCCTCAATAATTGCAAAATATTATCCAGCACACTTGTGAAAAGTGGAAATAAACCCATAGTCGTCTCCAGCTGCTCAGGGCAGACCCAGCGCAATTAATGGACCTACGTTCATCATGTCCATTCATTTCAATGGGTCTACACTGAGTAGAACTGGTGTTGGGTGCAACCCCTCCCCTAACCCAATTCCAAACCACCAAACACCAGCTAAAAGGCAAGTTCACTTTGTTAACACAAAGCTATTGGCCAAGATCCTCCCAAAAAACAAAACTCTTATCAGAGATTTAATAAACTGGCACCAAACTGGCCTATTAACAGCTGTCAGTTCCCAGAGGGAACAGACCCAATATTCCCACTGAGATGCCATCAAGCTGGTCATACTTTCTTTCTTAGGTGCCTTGAATTCTGGACATATCTTACAATGTATTTGTCAAGGTTACAGGCCCTGGTTTACGAATTGCAGCCCATCAGGTGTTGGCTCAACTTTTTCTCTTTTGGCGATTCTAGGCAAGATTAGGCAATCTGCAGCATTTGTGCATTCTTTGGCATAAAAGATAATAAGGTGGGATTCATTTCGAACCATGACCGTTTAAGTGAGAACTAGGACTTTGAGATGCCAGGGCACAAAGACATGGAAGCATGGAATTAACGCAGCGTGCAAAAATTCATTTGAAAGCAGAATAGACAAGTTAACGCGGGGGGGGGGGGGAATCTCTTATTAAAAGTGCTACTTCTTGGTTGAATATGATATAAAGGATGGAGTATAAAGCACGTGGACATGAGAAATTGCTTTACAACAGGTAAGGAACCAGCCACATTTTGGCCAGCAGAACAAGCCATTTGCTTTTTATTATATTCCCACCTTTTCCTCAAGGACCTTAAGGTGTGTGCTTCTCCCTCTCCCCATTTTATGCTTACAACAACCCTGTAAGGTAGGCTAGGAGGCCACCCAGTGAGCTTCATGGCTGAGTGGGGACTTAAACCCTGGCCTCCAAGGTCCCAGTGTGATACTCTTACCATGACACACCAGGCTAGCTTACTGTGTCTACTATGAGCCAACTGAGCCCAATTTATTCTTCCCTGCTTAGAGTTGTCTCCAAGCCAATTATTATGGCTTGTTTCACTCCAAACAAAGCATTTAGATCAGTCCTGCCTCAAACTTGGGTCTCCAGCTGTTGGTGAACTACAACTCCTTTCATCCCTAGCTAGCAGGACCAGTAGTCAGGGATGATGGGAGTCCAACGACAGCTGGAGACCTAGGTTTGAAAAGCACTGGTTTAGATAAACCAAGGTTTGCTCTTAGCTCACCAATCTTACTTTGCATGAGCGAATGGAATCATGGTTCTTTGGTTCAGGTGTAATGGCAAGCCAGCAATTGTGTCATGTTTCCCCCACATGCTAGTGGGGAAGAGTGGAGCCGGTAAGATTTGCTTGTGATTGGTAACTGTGGGTTATGGCTTACTTTGATGTGTAGACACTGCCCATATATCTAAATAACAAGCATTGCCTGCTCTGACAGGCTCCCTATGGTCTCAGGCAGAAGTCTTTCATATTACATATTACCTAATCCTTTAAAGAGGAGATCCCAGGAATTTAACTTGAACGTAGGAAAATCTCAGATAAAGAAATCTTAGGTGGATTGGTTTGGATTCAAGGCTATACCATAGTTTAGCATTACAAGAATGAGCTGCAGTGAACCTTGCAAATCTCTCTCCTCTGTCTGCCCTCAACCCCAGGATAGTAACAAGGTGAAGTTTGGAAACTTTTTCTTCCATTTTAGATTTTAAAAAAAGATTTGACCATGTCATCTACATGCAGACAAACAGTGATTAATCCTAATTATGGGTTAGTTGAAACTAGTCAACTTCAAACCATGGTTTATGAAGCTGGCTCGCTTCGACTAACTATAATTAAGATAAACACAGTTTAGGATTTGTGTGAACCACTAAACAGTGGCTAATTTAAAATGGAAGTGAAGACTTTGGGTCTCCTCTTCCTCAGGGTCATGCTGGAAATGAGGGGAAGTCCTTGCTCTCCTAATGCTAAACAATTGTTTAGGTTTACGTCCTAATGCAACCATTATCTCCTGGCTTTTATCTGCACTTTATCCTCTCCCAGTGTAAAAAACAATAAATTGACAAATGAACCCTTGTTTCAAAAGAGACAGTGTGCCCAGTGACAACAAAAGCCCCTGAATCGTAAGAGGGAAAGAACTGGGGAGTAAACAAAAGGCATCCCATCAGAAACAAAGGTTCTGGCCAAGAGGTGAAGGATTTCAGATATGCCTCTCTGTTGAATGCCACTCCCATTCCGAGACCCACGGGTCTCTGTCTCCACCCATCCTCTGTCACTTGATATTAATATTAGCACTGGATCAAATATATTTTTTCTACTCAGAAAGAAGAAAATAACCTGCAGTTAACCGAGTGCAGAGGAATGTGCAGCCATTACTGGAGCATGGATGAAAAGTCCAGCCTTTCTACATAGAATCAGGTTTTTCACACAGAATCTTAGCTGAATGTATTAGCTGTCATTTTGAATGAGCCAGCATGTTCCTAGTCCTCATTATTTGCAGAGGAAAGTGTGTGTGTGCAAGTTCTGCACACTAGAGGGCTTGAACAGCCCTCTCATGAACCAGGGAACAAGTGTGCCCTGGTGGTTAGTTGTTAAGTGATTACATGTTCGCCTGGATTAGATGTTAAGTCTCCTGCCTTTAGCACTTATTACCACTATTATTATTATTTATTATTATAATTAGGCAGTTCCATATTTGCAAGAAGTAAAATCAAAGTAAGCAAATAAAAAGGAGAGGGAAAAGATTGTATCATACTACTGATAACTTTTCGAAGCAATCCAGATAATTGATTTTTCTCCCCTGCTCAGCGTAATTCAAAAAAACTGTGGCGAAAGCCAGGATTTCCTCTAAGCAAGCAGCCAATGCAAAGCAGCCAGTGCCTCCAAACTCCTGCAGATTCCAGTTCCAAAACAGTTCAGAGTGAGATACGTATATATATATAAATATATGCTCATCATCACAGGATACCTGCATCTCGGGCATGGCGAAAACGACAGTCCCCGAGAATGATTTGCAAACTGTTGATGGGCACCCAACCTTCTGTTCTTCGGTTGAGGTTTTTGACCAGCCTTTTTAAGATGATAAAAGAAAAGAAAAAATATGCATTAGAAAGGTGTGCAAGAAAACAAATGTTTGCATATCTATACACAGCACGCAGGACGACCAAACTAAAGCACAGTTTTATGGCACCTTAAAGGCTAACTCATTATTGTGGCATGAGCTCTCATGGATTTACATTCTTAGGCTCATGAAAGACAATGCAGCCAATGGCTATGAGCCATGATGGTGCTGTGCTCCCACCAGTGTTAGAGGAAGCGTGCCTCCGAATACCAGCAACCACAGTGCACAAATGGGGAGAAGACCAAGGTACTCGTGTCCTCCTTGCTGACTACTTATTCGGGCACCTGGTTGGCCACTGTGAGGTCAGGAAGCTGGCTTAGATGAGCCTTTGGCCTTGCTCTTCTTATGTTCATAAGACTAGAGCCCAGATCCATAAGGCAAAGCCCATAGCTCAATGGTAGAGCACTTGGAGGCATGCAAAAGATCCCAGGTTCACTCCTTGATATCTCCAGGTAGCACTGGAAATTTGGGGGAGACAACAGTGAGCTCTAGGTCCAACTCAGTTTCCTATGGAGTGGGATATCAGTTGCCAAGTGAATGAATACACAAGGAGGTGGGTGGAGTATGTAAAGCACAGAGTTAAATGTCAACAGCATGTTACAGTCTGTGGCAATCCAGTTAGAGCCATCAGGTGTCAAGGAGATAAAGAACTACAGTGGTACCTCGCAAGACGAATGCCTCAGAAGACGAAAAACTCGCAAGACGAAAGAGTTTTCCATTTTCTGAGTTGCTTTGCAAGACGGATTTTCCTATGAGCTTGCGCCTTTTTTTTTAAGCCGCCAATGCATTCCTATGGGAAACCGTCAATACACAGCGGTGTAGAACGAAAAAACTCTCAGAACGAATTAATTTCGTCTTGCGAGGCACCACTGTACACAACTTTTAGAAGACATCTGAAAGCAGCCCTGTACAGTGGACGCTCGGATTGCCAACATGATCAGTGCGGGAAGCACGTTTGCAACCCGCAGCGCCGCGCGTGCGCATGCGTGGGTTGTGGTTCGGGGCTTCTGTGCATGTGCAAAGTGTGATTTAGCGCTTCTGCGCCGAAACCTGGAAGTAACCAGTTCCTGTACTTCTGGATTCAGTGCAGTGTGCAACCCAAAATCACGCAACCCAAAGCGTCTGTAACCCGAGGTATGACTGTATTGGGAAGTTTTTAATGTTTGACATTTTATTACTATTTTTAATACATGCTGGAAGCCGCCCAGAGTGGCTAGGGAAAATTATTATTATAAGTGTGCAGAGTGTAGACAATAACTGGTGAAAGAGCAATAATCTTTCAGCACCGCTGAGTAGTTTAACAATGGCAGTGAAACAGGAAGCTGTTCTCTCTATTCAAAGCCACTTAAGCTCAAATTATATTGCCATTTTCATCACCAATGCTAAGTTTAATTGCTGAAGGTTTGCTTAGCACAGCACTGAGCTGGTTGAATTCTCACAGGCTGTGCTTTTGAATTCCATTCCTATTTAATTCCAGTCTCTCATCTATCTACCTACTATCTACGAATGTATGATATGTGTGTGTGTGTGTATGTGTGTGTGTGTGTGTGTGTTGTGAGTAGATTCAACCAACCTCTTGCACTTGGAACTGGGGGTGGAGATGTGAATGGGACACAGCTGTGGACAGCCTGAGGAAGGACCCTCTGCCCTGTGTGGATTTTCGTAATATTTTGTCCAAGTTTTCTGTTGCTGCTTCAATTTCCTGTACACAAGAAATTGTGTACAGGAAGATATTTTAAATATAGGAATTAAACAACCAAATAGTCAATAAAAGTATGTATTTGGCAAATGAGGAGCACACCATGAAGCGGCCTGTAGTCTAATAAAGCTAATAAAATTTGTTAGTCTCAAAAACAATTACAGTATTTTTTGCTCTATAAGACTCACTTTTTCCCTCCTAAAAAGTAAGGGGAAATGTGTGTGCGTCTTATGGAGCGAATGAAGGCTGCGCAGCTATCCCAGAAGCCAGAACAGCAAGAGGGATTGCTGCTTTCACTGCGCAGCGATCCCTCTCGCTGTTCTGGCCTCTGAGATTCAGAATATTTTTTTTTCTTGTTTTCCTCCTCCAAAAACTAGGTGCGTCTTGTGGTCTGGTGCATCTTATAGAGCGAAAAATATGGTAGTTTCTTTAAAAAATAACATTTGTTAGTTGTGGCTGGTGCCCATTGGGACTGGTATGGTGTAAGGCTGGAGTCCAACAGCAGGTGGCGCCAGAGCCAAGGACTGTCTGAGCCAACTAATTCTGGTTTTGTCCCCATCACTTTCTCTGCTGAATTCTAAAGGGGCAATACTGAGACTCAACAGGGAGAAGCTGAATAGCAATGCCATCCCTGAGCTGGTTGTAAGGAGCAAAGAATGCAGGGGGAAGGCTAAGGCTGGCTGAGGGCAGGCCGAGGTTGGTGGGGCAGTGCCCCATTTGCCACAGTGGACCAGCTTTTCCTGTTTGTCAGTCTTTAAAGGGCGACAAGACTCCTTGTTGGTTTTGCAGCAACACAGGCTGACATGGCTACACCTTTGAAAGAAGTACCTACATATTACCAGATTCAAGAGATTACAGCTCCCTCTTCACTTCTCACTGTTTGTGTGTTGAAGCTATTTCTATACAGCCTTTCATGTAAGAATCACAAAGCAGTGTACCAAAGTTCAATGAAATCACACCGAAACGAAACTCCAGAATAAATAAAACAGCAGCCAACATAAAGCCAAAACAAACACACTGGGCTGTGTCTGGCATTCTCTGCCTGCTATTGGGGAGTGAGTTTCAGTGCTGGTATCGCAGAGGAATCCAGTGTGACAGCTGCACTAGCAGAAACTCATTGCACCACCGATTGTGTGATCTATTTAGCAACAAAGTTATCGGAAATGTGCTTGTGTGTTCTCTTGGGCAACAACATTCCACTGGGACAAAACATTTTGCCAGCGGAACAAGCTTACAGCTGAGTGAATTTAACTCAGTGCTGCGTTAAATACAACCAATTAAGTTATCATGGGAACTGGTATCAACGTCCAGAAAGGCCTGGGAGAATAAATGAGTTTTAGCAGGTGCCAGAATGCCATCAATGTCAACACCTGCCTTAATTGTTGCTGCTACTCCTTGCTGAAAAAGAAGATCTGGGGTGCTCACCATTGTCCTTCTCCATCTTCATGCAATAGTTGAATCACATCCCCATTTTTCACTAGCAAGTCTTCTGAATCGCTCATCTTGCAGTCTGCCAGAGCTTTATATTTTCCTGGGGACTGAGACATCAGGAACAAAGATATGGCTTATTTCCAGAGAGCAGTGCCCGCCTCCCAGGATGCCAAACCTCCCCTTACAAAAAAATAAATAAAGACTCTCACACACTGCAAATCTATTTAGAGCAAGGCCACATCTGCACTATGTGTTTAAAGCACTATGATATCATAACTTCCTGCAAGGAATCCTGGGAACTGTAGTTCATTAAGGGTGCTGAGAGCTCTTAGGAGACCCTTATTTCCTGCACAAAGGTACAATTTCCCTTGGAAAGAGGGGTTTGTTGTTATTATTCAATAACAGGGAGTAGCAGCAGTACTGGGCCCAATGCCTCATGCTCCACAGAGTAGCTTCAGAAATGCACAGTTCCCAGTAACATACCATTCACCTGAAATGAATCTGGTATGTGTATTCTGCAAAGTTGTGTGTCTGTGTCAGGTACTAAATCTGCTATTCAAGTCATTCTTAGATAAATTGTTATAACTGGTGTGTGTGTGTGTGTGTTAGTCAGGTTTTTTTTAAAAAAAAATCAATTGCAAACGGATTTGATATAAAGGGGAGAAACAACAATAAAAATATCAACAGTAATAACAACAGTAGGTTACAGGTACAGAGCCATCACAAAAAAGGGAAAATATAACAGGAGCAATACCAGTTGTGATTCATGGATGTTGGTATTTTTATTGTTAAATCACACCAAGATGTTTTATAGGAAGTGATTCCTATGTGGAAATAAATCAATAAACAGTTCAAACGGTTCAACTAACCAACTGGTTCCCATCTTCTTCTTCCGTGTCAGAACACGTCAAGAAGTAGTTATGGCTGGACCAATCATCAAGTCCTTCACAGATTTCCAAAGAATGGGACATTCCTGGCCAAGCTGCATGGGGAGAAAGAGATACACAATCATCACTGCTTACAAGGTCACTTGCAGAACATTACTACAAAATCCGGGAGGGAGAATCTCCAGCTCCTATCATCCCAAACCACTGGGCCATACTGGCTGGAGATGATGGAAGTTAGAGCCCATCAACACTTGAAGGTTGGGCTTTTTCTGCATGCCTCCTATGGATGGTGGGTGCAACCAGAAATGGGGCATTCATCAGGGGCAGGCACTTGCTTGCCCCCCCCCCCCATATGTAGACGTGTGACCAGGGAAAACACACCAACCTAGCTGGAGAATGGGCAGATGTCCCTAGATACATTTGGGGAAGAAGAGATGAGATTTACACAGGCAACACAGAGAAAATTGCACACTTGGGCCAAAGAATGAAGAAGATGCTATCAAGCTGCACATACGCCTGCTTGGCTTGTTCTGCGGTGAGGAAGCCACGCTCTCCAAGGCCACGGGGCTGGTACGCTCAGAATCGTTTTCCTCTGAGCTTACGGAGGCTCTTGGTTGTTTTCTGAAAACACACAGAGTCTGTTTAGAGAAACTGAAGCAACAAGACCAACCAAACTATGAGCAGGTAATCCCAGCAATACCAATGTGGTATCCATTCCTAAGCATATGCAGTGGGGGGGGTAGGTGCTGATCCCCCCTCCCATTCTGGGTCCTGATGCAATTCCCCCAAGCTCTCCACCAACTTTGCCAGATACAATCAAAAGCAGTAGGTGAGAGTTGTCTTTTGAGCACTTTACATGATCAAGCTGCTATGAAATAGGTGCACTTCAGTTTTTAGCCCCTATAAATGATTCATGTGCTTTATAGTATAGATTTATTAACGGCTATGTATTCCAGGATATACGATGAAGCTGTTAAGAACTATGCGCACTTTAAATTTTTTAGCCTCTGTGAACTTACGTGTTTGTTTCAATATTTTGAAATTGCAAGCTATCATATATCTTCCTTGGCAGAAATGCAGTCTATAAATCCAATCAATAATTTATATACACTTGGTTAGTTTTTGTACCATGCAGTGGCTGCTGGTTATATTATTGCTGGCATGCAATTGCACTGGAATGTTTATTGTATTTGTCATTAATTGATATGGTTTAATGATTGATAGTTTGTTTTATGGTGACTTTAAAATGTTACAATGTCCATACTGAATTATTCAGTTGAAACTGAATTACTATATGTTGGAATTCTGTGTTATGTTTTGAAATTGTGTAGTGTCTGATTGTTAATGTAACGATACACTGATTCACATTTTAGGAGCCACTTGGAGCATATTTATACAGAAAAGCTTCAAACAGATTTAAATAACAAATACATTAAAAATTAAGGAGAGAAAGGATTGAATCGGGTGGAGCCCAGCATCCTGATGTGCAGAAATTAGCTATTTTGTCTCAGGCCCTGCTGACTTACCCATCACTCAGAGGAGGGGAGAGTTGGATCTGGTCTGTACATGAAGGAGGTTGTTGCTTCTCAACTGTGAATATAATGCAAATATGGATTAGCTTTTTGTCATGTATCAGGCGAATGTCCATAAAATTAGGTGATGGAGACCATCAGGTGCCTAGGCCTGGACTCAAAATCCTGAAGCACGTACCGTCCTTGGCTTGATGCAGCAGGCAAATGGTTTATGGACCTCCCCTTTTAACTAGCCCTGCATGCTGGCCTCATTCTTGGTAAATGTGGGTTTAAATTTAAATTTCTCCAGTGCCACCTATTTTGTGGTCTGAAGGCTGGAGAAAGATAAAGCATGCAGATTATGGATGGAAAAAATATTCTATGGATAGAAAACAAATTCTATCTCAATCAGACTTTACCTCAGATTTGCAAAGTGGATCCCCAGTGAGTGTTTGGAGATTTTTCCAGAGGGGAAAGCTAAACTGCAAATGTTTTGAAAGAGCAGTTCATTCTTTTGCCCTTTCTTTTAATTTTCAAATTTGTTCTACAGCATAATTCCATCAATGCCCCATTTTACAAGTTAAAACAAACCCTATTTAATATTTTGCTTTTCAGGTGCAGGCGTTCAGAAGCTGCATGCCAGAATTTGAATTTCTGACCAGAATTAAACTGGGGCAGAACATACCAGGTATCTGAATCCTGGAATAAATGTCAGAATGGAAGTACATGAGTTCTCACAAAACTTTGGTGAGATCTTGCAAGATCTCACTGGAAGTCGGTGCCACACAATGCAGGCGAGAGAGTTGTACTGGTACCAGTGGGGCAGCAGCAGGAGGAGTTGTTTTTCCATTTCTCCTCAAGCGGCAAAACAGGACACACAACCCCTGCTATTCACAACAGGGAAATCCATAAGGTCCACCCTCCAGCCAATCCTCCAAAGTACCTTTGATGAGTTCCTGCTGCTTAAACAAAACCTTTCTTATTTCATTTAGCCATGCCATCTTCAGCTCAACCGTTTGTGCCTGACAGAAGAAGAGAGAACAATCACTTCTCTGCTACCAGAAGTTAAGAAACATGCCCCTCCCAAAAACAACCAAAGGAAGGTGTGGGGAAAAGAATAGGTGTTGACAACCCCATAATTTATTCATCTATTTTGATTGATTGATTACATTTATATACCACCATTTCCTCCATGGAGCTTAAGGCAGCATGCATAGTTTTCTCCTTCCCATTTCAGCCTCACAACAACCCTGTGAGGTAGGATAGGCTGAGAGATTGTGACTGGGCCAAGGTGAACCAATGAGCTTCATGCAAAAGATTGGAGGAAAACCAGTTAGATCAGATTCTTTTTTTAAAAAAGCTGAGATAAATTCACTAAATTGGCCAGTGGAGATTATGACAGTGCAAATGAAGCTGAGGGCAGTATATCATAAGAACATCAGAAGTATTTGGCTACGGGATCAGGCCAAAGAAAGGCCCTTCTAGTCCAGCGTCCTGTTCACACAGTTGCCAATAGGTTGGTCTGATCCTGCAGGGCACATATGGCTGCAAACAAGAGGCATGAATATGCTGCAGTAACTTACCTGGACATAATTTGAGGAGCAAATGCTTAACCTGGTGGAGCCAATGGTCTGGCTGGTGGAAAAAGGGAAAATCCTTACAAAAGCAAAACAAACCTGAACAACATAGACCTCTTCCCGACCGCTATACCAGATCTCAAACTTCCGATGGTCTCCTTTCACATTTTCAGTGATCCCAACAGCGCTCATCTAAAAATAAAAATAATAAAAAGCACTCTTAGTGATTCAGTGATGGACAGACAATCTAGGTGGGCTGCATTATATTTCTGCATGCTTTGACATGGGCCTCCATTGGATGGGAGAGAGCATCTCTTTTACAGAGAGTTAAAGAGTCAGACTAGGACCTGAGAGACCCATGTTCAAATGCCCCACACAGCCATGAACCTCACCGGGTGACCTTGGTGGGCCAGCCACCTTCTCCTAGCCTAACCCACCTCACAGGGTTGTTGTGAGAGGCTAAAATCAGGCAGAAGAGAGAGCCAAGCACACTGCCCTTGAGCTCCATGAAGGAAAGGTGGGAAATCAATCAATCAATCAATCAATAGTTTACATGCCTTGTCAGAAACAGAGCCCCTGCCATGGAGGAAGGAGCTCTCAAATATTCTGCACCCTCTTGTGGAGCTCCAACATTTCATGTAGACCCAAACTCAGGGCAGCAGTAATACCATCTTCTCTGACCCCTGAAGCTAAACAAGCTCCTCATCTGGTGCCCCTGAAGCCTCTGACTCCATGTCCAGATCACTGCTAGAATTAGGGGTAATGACATTATTTATTTTTATTTATTTGTTACATTATATGCCACCTTTATCTTCCAAGGATCTCAAGATGGTCTTCCCCATTTCATCCTCACAACAGTGAGGTAATTTAGGTTAGGAGGCTGTGACCGGCCGAAGGTCACCCAGTGAGCTCCACGGCTGAGTGGGGGTTCAAACCCTGCCCTCCCAAGTACTAGTCCAATACTCTAACCATTACGCCACACTGGGTCTCTCCATTCACCTTCTGGCCAGCATTATGAACTCCCTTTAAGCAGCTTACTAGATCTACATCCCCTTAGGGACCCAGGGGGAAGGGGGGTAAGAACCCAGGCAAACCAGTTGCTCCTTATAAATATGAATAAGCCGTTTATAAATAGATGTTCAGTTTACAGTTCCCATTGTTCACCCTTAATAAAACACTCTGTGTTCTCCATGCGCAAAGAACAATACTGTCAGGTGGCCTGAGACATTAAACCAATGAGGCCACCTGGCTAAACCTTCTGTTCCTTCCTCTCTGTTTTCTCTTCTTGGCACGGCTATCATCAGCTATGGAAGGCAGCCTCAGGAACACAAGAAGCCATTTGCCAATTAAGTTTTGTTTCTGCAAAATTGGTTTCCAGGCACTGCTGAGAAAACAAGCTGTACCACCAGTTTTGGGAGCTGGAGTGCCTTTTTCTCACAGCTGTGGCTACTATTGCACAGAAATGGACTCCATGCTCTGGTAACTTCCAGACTGGGCTGTTGCCATGTGCTCTACATGGGCCTGCCCCTTAATGGCAACATGGAATCTTGAATTGGTCCAGAATTCAGCAACCAGATTATCTCACATAAACACCTGCCATGTTGGCTAGTCCTAATTCAAGGTGCTTGCATTAGTGCAGGGGTCAGCAAACTTTTTCTGGAGGGGGCCAGTTCACCGTTCCCCAGACCTAGTGATGGGCTGGACTGCAGATGTTGGTTCTTTCATCTGCAGAGAACAGGGATCGATCAGGTATAGGAGGGGCAAAATGATCTTTCAGTTCAATTTGTGGCACGTACACAGCTTAAGTTATGGTCTTCCACCCTCTTTCTGAAAGCCAACATTTGTATTTTTGTTAACAGTTCGGCTGGAATAATCTTGGAAGATAGGAAGCCAGTGTGGTGTAGTGGTTGAGAGCGGTAGTCTCGTAATCTGGGGAACCGGGTTCACGTCTCCACTCCTCCACATGCAGCTGCTGGGTGACCTTGGGCCAGTCACACTTCTTTGAAGTCTCTCAGCCCCACTCACCTCACATAGTGTTTGTTGTGGGGGAGGAAGGGAAAGGAGAATGTTAGCTGCTTTGAGACTCCTTAAAGGGAGTGAAAGGCGGGATATCAAATCCAAACTCTTCTTCTTCTCTTCTTTTACAGAGTCAGACCATTGGTCCATCTATCTCAGTATATTGTCTACACAGGCTGGCAACAACTCTTCTGCATTTCAGGCAGGAGACTCTCCCAGCCCCACATGGAGATGCCAGTGAGTGGAGCTGGGACCTTATGCATGCAAAGCAGGTGCTCCAGCACTGTAATTAGCCTTCCCTTGCATGAAGCAGCTTTTACACTCAAAGGAAATGTAACACCAGGATTTTTTCCTGGAATTACAAATCCCTGAAATGTTCGACTTGTGAGAACAAAGGAAGGACTCGACACAAATGCACACATGCCTGGAGCACAACAAAAGGCAGTTCACCAGAAAAGTGCAAATCTGCAATCAGTGAGAAGAAAATCCATTGTCACAAATTCTGACAGAACTATCATAGGAGCGGACGGCTGGTTGGGAGAAGCTGATGAGTATCAAACCAGAATGAGGGTCTTTTAAAAAGAGGCTCAGAATCTGCTTTTATACTGTCGGTTAATGGAATGGAGCTTATTATTATTGATGCAAACTTTCATGCAAACTGCTCTGGGCACTGCCTGACATAAAGTGGTACAGAAGAATCTGAAATAAAGGTAGATAAATAAATAAAACCATTTTGGGGAGTGGGGCAATAAACCTAGACTTTATAAATTGTTGTCTGGTTGGGAAAATTTCCTAAATACGTTCCACTTCAGATCAGCAGTGTAGCGTCTGTTGGCACTTAAAAAATAATAATAATTATTGGAACAGGAAGATTAACAATAACATAACAACATATAATTCTTTCCAATTAATTTAATCCAATTTTGTTCCATGCTAGCCACTTATCCACTTTTTTGTTTTTTTGGATTTGAAAAGGGAAGAGAAAGGGAGGGGGGGAAGGGGGTGGATAATCTAAAAAACCCCCAGAGAAAACAATGTTGCGCTGTGTGTGTGTGTGTGTGTGTGTGTGATGCAGTGATGAAGCACTTTGCTAAAAACCGACAACAAATGAAATGCCAAACGTGGAATGCTGAAGCTCCTTGAGGCTCCCACTTACCTTCAGAAAGTGCTTAAAACTGTACGAGGAGCTTTTGTCGTGGCTGTCGCCGTGGTCCTCTCTCTTCTTGCAGAAGACCAGCGCTTTCTCATAGAGGAAGAGGTGCCTTTGCATCGGCTTGAATCTGGCCAGGTCCTTCATTTTCGTGGGACCTTTCCGGTGCCCCGTCCATACACTGAAAGATCCTTGCATCAGCACTTTGCCCAGCTCTCCGATGTCTCCCTGGTAAGAACAATTGTGTTTTGTTTGCTTGTTTTTAATGCACACAGGGGTTTCTTATCACAAAAGTGATTTACAAAATAAAACAAAGCCTTCCGAAGACCCTTTCAAAGAGCTGCCTTGCCCTATTCCTTTGAAAAGGGCTTTATCCTGGCACTGCCAATCAGCTGAACCATGGTGTTTTCCAACACCCTTTTGGCCAAGGCAAGTCCTCATCTGCCCTGTGCCTGACATCATATACCCCTTATGGTTGTGTTTTGGCCAAAATGGTCTCCTTGCCCATGAAGAGGGAGTTGCACCCCAGCATTGCAGCCAAAGGGTTCTTCCCCAGCCCAATGTGGAATTGCCAGGAAATACGCTCCATTTCCACGTGGGGAGGAGTTGTGGTAGACTGCGTGACCACCCATTCTTCTCTGGGGGCGGGGGATGTAGTCCCACATTGCCCAGGGGATCCTGGCCACATCAGCGACCGCCAAGCCAATCTGCTGGCTGCGGGTGTGTGGCCGGGACCATTTAAAACGGAGGCGCAAGCCAGAGGGCTTCCTCTTTGGCTCACTTCCTCAATCACCTGCCCTCCCTCCCTATTTTGCAGGTTTTCGTTCCTTGACCTTGCTATGGACCTTGATTGGTTGCCGTTGAGGGGCCTGGTAGGAATTTTTCCACTTGGCAAATTGGCACAGGACATTTGGTTTTTGCCTACCTCGTAGCAAGCGTCACAACTTTGTTAGGGTTGCGGTTAGGCATTGTTTGACCTTATGACGGGGGAGGGGGGGTGGCCATCACCTGCCCATCCAAGCTTAAGGGTATTCCGTTAAAGGAATCCGGGGGTGTCCAAAGCCCGGGGCGGTGCTTGGGGCCATGACACGACCCCGACGGGAACACCAGGGGGAACTTGAGTTGGTATGCATCGACAGGGCTCCCTCTACTGGTGGTTAACCCTTACTGGACTCCCTGTGTGATGGGCAGGAATCAGATATAGTCGGGTCCATTCAATGCCTAAGCCAATACTGCTCACATTCTGTAATCAATAAAGTTGTGGCCAAAATTTGCCCAATAACGTTAACTTAATATTTGTGTCCTTGTGAGTGTTATTTCTCAACAAGGGGGTGGCTTCAGGGTCTCGACACACAACTGAACCTGAGACCCTCCACATAAAAGCAAGGTCCTCCCCTCTGCTCCTAGATTCTAGACTCAGTGGCCTTAGTGGGGAGAGTGTGCTATTCAGATAGTATCACAGAGATGGCTGCTCCTCTATTATTATTATTATTATTATTATTATTATTATTATTATTACCCTGCCCATCTCATAGAATCATAGAATCATAGAGTTGGAAGAGACCACAAGGGCCATCCCCCTGCCAAGCAGGAAACACCATCAGAGCACTCCTGACATATGGTTGTCAAGCCTCTGCTTAAAGACCTCCAAAGAAGGAGACTCCACCACACTCCTTGGCAGCAAATTCCACTGTCGAACAGCTCTTACTGTCAGGAAGTTCTTCCTAATGTTTAGGTGGAATCTTCTTTCTTGTAGTTTAGATCCATTGCTCTGTGTCCGCTTCTCTGGAGCAGCAGAAAACAACTGGCTGTGTTTCCCCAGTCACTTTGGGCGACTTATAGCATATCTAGATGGAAGTGTACTAAGCCAGTCTTCCTGCATTCGGAGCCCCTTCTGCTCATTCTGCTGAGTGCGGCCTCAACATCTGCCCCCCGACAGCTCCACTGCATCCCATTCCCACTTAACAGCACAACGGATGCCTTCCCAACCAAAGAAAAGTCTACTTACATCGTAGCCAGTTATCGAAATCTGATGCATGGAGTCGTTGACTGACTTCAGCAAATCCAACATGGCGACCAGTGCCTCTTGGAGCTCCTGGACGCCTTCACAACTTGTGCTGTATTTCAGCAGCTCCTGAAAAAACATCAAAGTCAGGATTCTGAAAACATCCTGAAGTCAGGATTTTCTCTGCACTCCGGGCTGCTTCACATAAAAGTATGTCAAACATTGCACTGACTGCAATAAGAATGTCAGAAGAGGCTGCTTGCTGGATCAGAGCAGTGGCCCATCTAGTCTAGCATCCTGTTCTCATTGTGGCCAACCTGATGCCCTGAGAACAACAGTGCTCTCCTCACTTGTGATACTCAGCAACTGGTATTCAGAGCCACACACTTCTGACATCGGAGGGGTCACATGTTCACTGTGACTAGTAATCATCAATAGCTGTATCCTACATGCATCTGCCTAATTGCCGTATTTTTTGCTCCAAAAGACACACTTTTTTCCTCCTAAAAAGTAAGGGGAAATGTGTGTGCGTCTTATGGAGTGAATGCAGGCTGCACAGCTATTGCTGAAGCCAGCAGAGCGAGAGCTGCCCAGCGCCTCTTGTTCTGCTGGCTTCCCAGCGAAGCGGGAGGAGGAACGGAAGGGAGCCCTTACAGAGCCCCTTCCATCCCTCATCCTGCTTCGCTGGGAAGCCAGCAGAGCAAGAGCCGCTCTGCAGCTCTTGCTCTGCTGGCTTCAGCAATAGCTGTGCAGCTTGCTTTGACTTTTCAGGGAGGTGGGAGAAGGGACGGAGGGCAGCCCGCAAGAAAAGCCAGCAAGAGCCGCTCTATCTTTAAAGAGCCACGCCGAGCGTGCCTGCAGCTCTTGCTTTGGCTTTTCTTGTTTTCCTCCTCTAAAAACTAGGTGAATCTTATGGTTGGGTGCGTCTTATAGAGCGAAAAATACCGTTTATTTTAAAGCCATCTAATTTGTTGGCCTTTACTACCTCTTGTGGAAGTGGATCCCAGTGCTTGGGAGTTTAGGAGACTCCCCTCACAGAGCTACAGTTCCCAGAGCTACCATTCTGTGAGGGGGTGCATTCCTGAAAGATGGAAGTGGTGTAGATCCATTCTTAGGAACAATGGCATGAATACCTTCAGGAGCAGCTGGTATTTTGTTAACCGTTGCACAGGTTTGAGCAGATAGGAATCCAACGCAAGCTTATGCTCCAATTTCCTTTGGCATTCCTGCAACGAAACAGAAAGGCAAAATGTGGCACATTGTGTATGTCATCTTTTAAAATAAAAAATTATTAAATTCGGTACATGATTTTGGACTTGTGTAAAATTTTAACAAGAGGCGTTGAGGTTTATAAATTAAATGATTAGTAGCAATGTAATCTTAGCACCAAAATAAGCAGAGTAAATGATTAAGATTTGGAATTTGCAACAGCAATGATCATAGCAGCCAGGCTAGCCATTGGAAATCAGTTAAATCCATTGACATTTTGAGATGGTATAAAAACCTATGGTATGTAGCACTGTTGTTCATATTGTGAAAGAGAAATTAAAGGAAGGACACTAAAGTTATTGAGAACTGGAGTTTGTTAAGTATTGGAATGCAAAACTCAAAGACAATGTCAAGCCTTATATATTTTTGCATTCACGTGTATAATTTAACACCCAGTTTAAAATATAATAGTTACCAGGGATGCTCAAGAAGTGTATATAGCACTTTTTAATTGACTTTTGGTTTCAGAATACAGTGATATTACAAATATATATATATATATACACACACACACACACACACACACTCTTTTTGGCAATGATTTGATTACTTTTAAGATTTGCATTTTTTAATGTTTACAAAAGTTAACACTTTAAGTTTTTTTGCAGAAGCTAATCTGGATGACTGCTGAACATACAGGTCATTGGGAGGGGCCCAATGCTGCTTCCTCAGCCCCTGGAGAGCTATCACAAGGCCCAGTAGATGACAGTAGGCTAAAGAGGCAAAATCTGAAGCTTGTATAAAGCAGCTGATGAATAAATTTGTTCCTAGCTGTATTTTCAGATGATTTCTTAATCCATGTGTCACGATCTCATTAATAGGCTGCCTGCAATCTTCTATGTCCTCCAAATGCGCCTCACAATCAGCATTATGGAAATGATGCAAAACTAGAGCTATCAAAATGAATGAGCAAAAATTTTAGAAGTTGTTGCCCAGTTTGGGATACATATATATTTCCGGTTTGTCGAAGCAAGTCACCTCAATAGCGATGGGCTGAGATATTACAGCACCTGAGGTGGACCCCAAAATGCTGCCCCACTCCCTAGTGGCATAGCATGGGAGGGGGCCACAGGGAAGGTTGTCCCAGGTACAAAATTGTTAGGGGGCACAGAATTTCAACACGCGGTGCTGCCTCAGTACAGCTGTGCACTTCCATTGCTGGGCTCTGTTAAAAATGGCTTCTCTATGCGAACCAGAACAACTCTTGTTTTCTAACTTTTGCAGCTGCGATCCCCTGGGTGATGTGGATGGCATTAGGCAGTTGAATATCATGAATGAGCCAGCTTCCAGTGACGGTTTGCAACCAGCTGAAGAAAGCAGCCAGGAACAGAGAGGGTCAACTGCCAGGCAGGATGAGCATTGGCTAATGCCAACTCCCCCACCCCTTGGAATGCCGGTTGATAAGGGAATGGCTGAGAGTGAGCTGGAACCCAGCCAACGCTCTTGAGAAGTGCAAACTGGCGCGAACAGAGAAGGAAGCAGTTTGTCAGAATGGGAAGAGATTGGAGCTGAGCCAATCCCTCCTAAGAGTATGCTGTAGGTGGAAGTCACAAACTATACCCACAAAGGAGGAATGGGTTTGTAAACTAAACGAATATTTAATTTTGGCAAAATTAACCACTATAATAAGAAACCAGTCGAATCAAAAATTTAAAAAGGAGTGGAAATGTTTTGATGAATATATGGCAAAATATTGCTCAAAAAAAGATACGCTAATATGCCTAGATTAAAATGTGAAGTACTGGATGGAAGAAAAATTAGTAAGGAAAGATAATAAGAATACATAGATGATTTGAGAAGATTGTTGTAAATTGTATAATGTGGAGGAAATCGAGTGGGGGAGGAGGGAAGTGGGAGGAAGGAGAAAAGAATAATATGATGGATTGAGGAAATATAAATGTAAATATATGGGGAAGAAATGGTGTTGCCTTTGCTACATCTGTATTGTAATGTAATATGTGAAAACCAATTTTAAAAAAACATTGTAACAAACAAACAGAAGAGTACGCTGTCTCATGGGTGGGCTGGCCTTGGACCACACCATAAGACAAGCCTGAAAAAATCAGGTCAATGGCCCATCTAGCCAAGCATCCCATCCTTACCAGTGGCCAAGGAGGAGAAGCTGCAAGCAGGACCCGAGCACAGCAGCAGCACTCTCCCCTTGTGCAGTTTGCAGCAACGTGTTTCCAAAAGCATTGCTGCCTCTGATTGTGGAGGCGGAGAACAGCCATCGTGGTTAGTAGCCACAGATAGCCTTGTCCTCCACAAATTTGTCTAATACTCCTTTAAAGCCATCCAAGTTGGTGATCATCACTGCCCTCCTGTGGGAGTGAGTTCCGTAGTTCTTTGCTCCTCTTTCCAGGCGGATGGTGCAATAAAAATAAAATATATCTGCAAACGTATTTATTATTTCATTTCAGTGGCAAAGTTTTTATCGGTGGTTGCCAGAAGAAATGATCCCTATCTTTAAGTCTGAACAAAATGCTTGATTAACCTGGAGGTAGGCTGTCTGAATTGTGCATTGCTTTGTAACGATTTGCTGGGTCTCTGGACCATAATAAAGATTGATTATGATTACATTTCAATCCCAACCTTTCCTCTGAGAGCTCAGAGTGCCATACATGGTTCTCCTCTCCCCATTTTATCCTCACAGCCCCCCTGCAAGGTAGGTTATCTTGGCAGATAATGACTGGCCCAAGTGAGCTTTTCGCCTATCACCATAACAATGTGAAAATACCTGGAAGAAGAGGCTTTCTGCACACTGCCTCCACAGGTATTCAGATCGCGGCTTATTCTGACAGTATTTCTCGTACATCTGAAAATCTTCCCGCTGCAGGAGGAAGGAAAGAATGATAAATATGTAACACCCCCTTGATTCTAAGTACATCCATTGCAGGGAACTTGTATCAGACAGCCACAGAACCTGTAGCTGTCTAATTCAAGTGGAACAGCCATACACCTGACCACAGAATTGTAATAATAATAATAATAATAATAATAATAATTTTTTATTTATACCCCGCCCTCCCCAGCCAAGGCTGGGCTCAGAGCAGCTTACAAGCAATAATAAGAACAAGATGAATGATTACAACTTAAAAACAAAAATAAAATACAACATTAAAATATTGGAACATTAAAATATTAAAATGTAGCCTCATCGCAGGAGAAGGAAAAGAAAAAAGAGAGGGAGGGACCGAACGACGGGAGCTCACCCTGCCGCGGGGATTCAAACCACCGACCATGCGATCGGCAAGTCCTAGGCGCTAGTCTAAGTTGAACACATGCAACAGGCTTTCCTTAAATTTCATACTACAAGGCTGGGGAATGTTTTTCGACCATGGGCAGCCTTCTGAAGGCCACAGGCTGATGATGTTTGGGACCATAGGCGAAAGCAGGCAGAGCAGAGAATGTGGGTTTTACAGGGACACGGGTGGTGCTGTGGGTTAAACCACAGAGCCTAGGACTTGCCGATCAGAAGGTCAGTGGTTCGAATCCCCGCGACGGGGTGAGCTCCCGTTGCTTGGTCCCTGCTGCTGCCAACCTAGCAGTTCAAAAGCACATCAAAGTGCAAGTAGATAAATAGGTACTGCTCCAGCGGGAAGGTAAACGGCGTTTCGGTGCACTGCTCTGATTTGCCAGAAGCGGCTTAGTCATGCTGGCCACATGACCCGGAAGCTGTATGCTGGCTCCCTCGGCCAGTAAAGTGAGATGAGCGCCACAACCCCAGAGTCGGCCACGGCTGGACCTAATGGTCAGGGGTCCTGTTACCTTTACCTTACTTCTTAGACCAGACCATCCCTCTCCATCGTCCATTGAAACAGGTAAGAGGCATTACCCGGGTTTAAGGACACATTCAGGCCAGACAAAAACAATCAGGGTGTCTAACTAGGGACAGGAATCATGGCCTGGGGAGAGTTCTGAGGGCCAGACAGGGAGGCCCGGAGAACTAAGGTTCCCCACCCCTGATCTGGAGCAAGAAGGATCATGAGCACAGCTCCAACAACATGCCTACTGACCCTTTCCAAGAAGCAATAGCCAACTTTCTCTGGGGCTTCCACGCAGCTCTCCAGATGGTGGAGGAAAATCCTGCAAGAAAAAGAAAGAGGAAGAGGATGAAGAGGGTAGGAATGAAGAGTGGGTTACGTTTGCTTCCGGAACTCATTTTTAAAGGCATGGGGTGGTAGAGGTGGGGAGAGACTGACAATGCAAAGGTTTGGCGGTGTCTTACTTGTTGTGAAAGTCGTAAATCTCTGGCATGTTTCCAAACAGAACATCTTTGCGGTTTTGCAAGGGGGGTGGCAAGAGAAAGGCCATGGTGGGGTTGTCCATCTCAGCTCTGTAGCCCTGCCGACAGCACAACCCCAAATGCAGTATTAGGCACACATCCAGATTGTCCGACCCCAAAAGGCCACGTTTAGTAGCATCATCACCTCTTGGTCCTAATGCTAAAAATCTCTTTACAGTCGTGCACCAGCCCCAGAGGTGTGTTTGTTTGGCTTGTGTGTTTTCAGAGTATTATGACAGTAAAAATATGCCTCTGAGTGGCATGTTCAACAGGAGAATGTGAATAAGAATAGAGAGCAGGGATAGATCAATCTGTCAATTTTGGTTTTGCTCAGTTTCACATCTTTCCCATTATTAAGTTCAGTTCCCCAGATTTGCACATCAGTTTGCATTTATTTATTTTTTAAAGTAAAAAGTCCTCATGAAAATTTATCAGCATCTAGTGGGCATTTCTCCCATTATACAAATTTATTTCTGCATGTGATACTGTCTAATACAGTGGTACCTCGGGTTACATACGCTTCAGGTTACAGACTAACCCAGAAATAGTACCTCGGGTTAAGAACTTTGCTTCAGGATGAGAACAGAAATCATGCTCTGGCGGTGCAGCAGCAGCAGGAGGCCCCATTAGTGCTTCAGGGTAAGAACAGTTTCAGGTTAAGAATGGACCTCCGGAACGAATTAAGTACTTAACTCAAGGTACCACTGTATGCATATTTCAGTTTTCATCAATTTTGCATGCACAACTTTCTCCTAACACGTTTTTTGCATATTTAATCCTAATGTATATAATTATATTAATTGTTCGATGAATTTGTTTTTGCCTTATTTGTATGCTATTTTGTTTTTAATATGATTACCGCAATTGTAGCATTGCCTTGAAAATATTAATGCTATTGTTATTGTGAGCTGCATTGAGATCAGCATTGTTGCTGGAATACAAATATGAAATCATTTTTTTTTTTAAAAAATCATATATCAACATTTTTTGTACGCATTATTTGGTTGGAGAACAGTATTGCCAAATACAGAGAAGTTTGACTTTCTAAGGGCAGATGCATTTTGGTTTGTGTATTGCTTCAAGAAGTGTGAATTAGGCTAAAACGTGCACAAAACTGAATTCCTCCTCATCCTGCACATCTGTTAGCAGGATGCAAGCTTACTTGCAGTCAGATACAGAAGTAAAATAAGCATCCCAGATACTCTAAGGGTGAAGCAAGAATAAACAAAGGCACACTTACCATCAAAATGGTGAACAACTCCTCAACGTAAACCCGCTCAGTTTCTATAAGCTCGTTTATCACATAGCTAAAATGAAGAGGGGGGGGGGGGGAATCAAGGTTGGGTACATGTAGAAATTCCACAAAAAGCTGGGGAAAAACAGTAGCATGTGCTTTCTAAATGTGCAAGAATTTATTGGCGGAAGAAAAACATAAATATTCTAGTCCTCATGTTACAAAAATGTGCTTGAAAGGGTGAGAGTAAAGCCTGGTTATTCCTCACCCCCCACCCCACTGAAGGGGCATACATTTTGCTTTGGATGAGGCCTAATCATCACAGCAAGGCCAAGGTCGTTCTTTGAATGCTTTGAGTAAAAGGAACAGAGAACTTTCCCAAGCACAAATCAGGGTTTGTTTGCATGACTAGCCGAGAAGTTGGTGGATTAAAAAGGGGCTGAAGAATACCTTTTTAATATGTCTAAACTGTCTTCACTTTCTGATATGCAGAACTGCAGCGAATTCCTTTTCTCCTGATAATCGTGCATCACTTCAATCTGGAGGGAAACAACATGCTTTAGGAAGAGGAAAAATAATAATAATAAAAGCTTTGAAGTGACAACTTGAAGCCTGCTATTTTAAAATGATTCATGTGCTGCCCTAAACGTGAACTTGCATTTTGCAATGTACTAGTGGGGTACATCGCTGTTAGAGGAACCTTTTGCAGCATGGGGGCCTCATTCCCCAGAGGACAACTTTATGGTGGCCAGACAACTGCGGTTGGGGGCAAAAAGAAATAAAAGTGTAGCCAGAGGCAAAAAAAAAGGGGGGAGCAGAGCAACAGATGTGATTTTCACCTTTGTACATCATGCAACATTCCAGCAATGTAAAAAGCCAGAGGTTTCCAAGCACATAATAAGCATAATTACTGATCAAGGATTTATTGCACCTAGGCAAAAGTAGACAAGGAGGTCACAGAGCACGACCAACAAATAGGAGTCAAAGAGGGCTGGGTGGGAGGGGCTACATTTGGTCCCAGGTCTGGAGTTCCCCATCCCTTGCTTACTGTCTAGAATCTGACACAGGAGAGTCAACAGAAGAAGGGGAAGGAAATAGTAGCAGGATGGAAGAATATGGCCTGGTTTGTGCACCACTATTTCCTTCCCCTTCTTCTGTTGACTCTCCTGTGTCAGATTCTAGACAGTAAGCAAGGGATGGGGAACTCCAGCCCTGGGACAAATGTAGCCCCTACCCACCCAGCCCTCTTTGACTTCTATTTGTCGGTCATGTTCTGTGACCTAAACCAAAGTTTAGTGCTACATGAATGAGCTTGGCTAAGCTTGCTCATTCCCTTCCCCTCTCTTCCCCTAGCACAGACTCAAGGACTAGAAGTATCTGCTTCCTAATTTAAACAAACCACTGCCTAAAGCAGCCCACTCTAAGCTATTGTTAGCTTAAACTCCGGCTCTTTGAAACAAGAGAAGATCAAACCATGGTTTCTGAACCAAGATTGTTAAATAAACCATAGTTTAAAACAACTTCCACACCCCAGACTGGATTCAGCAACAAAATGTGATTAGTTTACACTCGGAGGAAAATGCTTCCGATCTCCAAGCCATACCAAAGGATCAATGAGCCATGATCCAACGGCTTATCCAGGTTAGTTTATGTAGCACTAATTTAAAGCTTGGTTTGGGCATTTCGTCTGAACCGGGCAAGTGAGTAGGCATAAGACTGCACTGATAAAACTTCTGTCCCATTTACACATTTTAGCTATGTGGTCTCCAGTCCATCTTGTTTTTTATGCTTGTTCTGGACAAGGAGTGTCAATGCTGCATGAAAAGATGTGGTTTGAGGAGCACTTTGTTAACAGTATGCAGGATTTCCCTCAAAGTCATTCCTTTGACTATGGTATGTAGCCAAAACAGCACCAACCATGCACAACAGAGAGGAATCAAGCACAACAAGGATAGATCATGTTCAGTGTCCTTAGAATGCTCAGCATCTATTGCAAGTAGGGAGACTGAAGTTGGTGAGGAATGGAATGGAGTCCCTTAGAAAAGGGCATGGCTGGTTGGATGGCAGGTAGGAACACGGAACAGGACCATTCCACATTGATTTTGTGGACGTCACACTTGTACTTAAACATTTTTAATCACCTACCTTGCGGGAACTTTGAGATTTCCTTGAAGTCTTCTTCCCAGGCAGTGAGATATCAAATGAGAATTTCAAACTGGAATTAAAATCTACACCTTGGACATAAGAAAAAGAAGAAAGGCAGATTATAGTCTACAAGTTACAGATTACTTTTGTGCAAAGGAATTACATTAAACTACATTACACCACCTGTTTAAAAGGTAGATATGTTCAGTTAGTTAATGCTGGAAACAAAATAGATGTGAGTGTGTTCCTGTGTGCACACATGTTTTAACAAACAGGATGAAACATTTTAAAAGAGAAAAAAAGTTATTGGGGGGAACTATTAATTATAACAAAAGATTTGAAAATAAATAAATGGCATTTAGGAAACAAAAGATTTTTTTTACTAAGTAATGACACAGAATTTGAAATGAACAAAATCTGAGATTAAAAGTTAAAAATTCATAATCTGACAAGGTACCAGGAAAAGGTCTGAAGCATCCTATTTTGCTTTACTGCCTCTTCAAGTTGCATTTTTATTTTTTATTAAATTTGTATACCACCATTCATCTGCAGATCACAGGGCACTGGGTTATATCCTACTCGGAGTAGACCCATTGAAGTGGCTACATTTGGACTATTTAAATGTCACTACTCTTGACTGTTGTTGAGCTGGCCACTATTTGACTATTTGTACATAACTCTGAGATCTAATATTATCATTATTCATTTATATACCTCTTTTCACTCCAAAAGCCCCCCCCCAAAAAAGAAGAGTGGCTAATAATATTTTAATAAACAACAGATAATGTGCTATATCCAGCTTTGATGGCATTTCTTGGGTAATTAAATTTCCCACGCAAACCTGCACCATCAAGCCACCATATTGTTGTGGAGCTAGCATTTATTCATGCAAAACTTTATTTATTTAAAGTACTTCTACACCAAACTTCAGCTTAAAAACACCCAGGACATCTATCTATCTATCTATCTATCAATCAATCAATCATTTAGAAACACTCCTAAAAAACTACAATTCCCAGGATTCTTTGAGGGTAGCCATGATGTCTGTTTAGAGTGGTATAAAACTGCTTTAAACTCATAATGCAGCTGGGCCACACTGAAAGGATTTCTGGATATAACGGAAGGGTGGAAATACTGATAAGGTTACACTTATCACTCTACCCAGCCCAAGTACTTTAATACACATATTTCCTATAAAATCTAACCAAATATATTTTCTATGTTAAAAAGAATCTAAAATAAGGCCCCTCAAAGGAAAGGCGATGGAGATCATTTCTAGGAGAAGATGCAACTGAGGAAGAAAAGGAACAGTATCTAATTTTATTGACATAGATAAGTGTTGAATATCCGTTAGATAGAAGAAGCACCTTTAATGAAGTAATGGGCAAAGGATGTTGGGAGAAAAACAGACGCAGAAGAATGCAAACAGATATGAAGAGAAGCTGCCCCATCTTCAAACTGTGCTGTTGCAAAAATAAAATGGTTACAACATTACTACTTCCACAAGGTCTCATTGATGTCGGACAGCATCATCAGAAAGAAAATCCCAAATAAGGTAGAGGGTTTTAACTGCATTTGCCCGGCTGCCTACAACCTCTTAAAACGACAGACAGCACTTCTGTGAGAGATCCCTAAGGATGTTAACTGGGAGAAACCCTAAATTAGCATATACCAAATACATAAATAGCACAATCCCAGTTTGGGCTGGACAACCAGTGGTTTGCTGAGCACAAATGACAGTTCCCAGGGGGTTCAATAAAATGATCATTTCTGCTGACAGTCTGAGATTACAGAAATCAAAACGTCTTGTTCACATGTTACACTGAACACAGGTAAAAGCTGTCTACGCATGTATAACTATTCATATGAAAGAGTGTTACATTTGCAGATTTGCACAGCTTAGCTGTATCAAAACACAGGTACACAGACTGTGGACTCATCTATACAGCTGCAAATATAATGTTTTAGGTGTGTTTTAAGTGCATTATACAAATGTGGCACTAGATGGCGAGTATGAGCTAAGGGCAAATTCAATATATTTTTCAAAACATTTTTTTTATTTAAAAAAAGCAATTCCGCAACGTTTTTTATATGTGTCTAGATTCTACCTGTGTTATCGTTGAATGTCACATGTGAATAAGTGCATAAATGTACAGCTCAACTATTTGTGTACATGGATTGTTTACTCGTTGAATGTAACATGTGAACAGCCTTGGAGGGCCACCTGCAAACCAAAACACTTTGCCTGAGAGCTGTCCTGTACTGTAGTTGGAGCACCCAGAGGAACGTAGTCCTCCTTTAAGGTAGAGGGACCCCTGACCATTAGGTCCAGTTGTGGCCGACTCTGGTGTTGCAGCGCTCATCTTGCTTTACTGGCCGAGGGAGCTTTCGAACTGCTTTCAGGCTGCTAGGTTGGCAGAAGCAGGGACCGAGCAATGGGAGCTCACCCTGTCGCGGGGATTCAAACCGCCAACCTTCTGATCGGCAAGCCCTAGGCTCTGTGGTTTAATCCACAGCACCACCAGCGGCCCAGTAGTCCTCCTTTAGAAGACATCTAAAATCTTCAAGCAGAAGTTCCTCTCCAGCAATCACACTGCACACTGGGCAGAAAGCAGTCACATATTAAAAGTGCAATACAGATGAATAATTCAGATTGCAAAAGGGATTCCCTCCATACTATATTAAGTGGAGGCTACGAGAGATATAAATAACAATCAGTTTGGGTTATTTTTTGAAGACACTGTAGGGTACTTAAAGAACACACTTGCAAAACAGCTCTGAGGACTAGAGAAGGAAAAGACGTTGGTGCCCTCCACAGTTAGCTTCACTCTCTGATCACACATACAAAGAAATCTATGACATTATCAAGCCCATTCTCATTCCATCTTCCCCACGGTTACCTAATGAACATTTCTGAATGACGTAACTTTAAAAGCAGGTTACCATGTTTGGGGGAAAACAAAGGAGATTTCGACCGGGGTGGGTTTTCTGGCCGTGGGGCTACCAGCTGCACAGGGCGTGCTTGTTTGTCCGCTAGCTTTTTGAAGCAAGCCTGCCTGTTCTCGAACATGCTCCGCACATTCTCAAGCTTCATCTGGACCATTTGTATCCGAGCCTGCAGATTCCAAAAAGGAAAACCCCATAAGCAAATCTTGCAGAATTGGCTTGTCACATATCACGGGTGTTTGATCAAGCCCAGCTCCTGTGAAGCGGAGGTCAGTTTGAGACACAATATTGGATCTCCTAGTAGTTCAGGCTAGTGATCAGCTCTAATCTGGAAGCATCCATAAGAGTCAGGGACCCACTTTGGCGTAAAGCCTGGGAGGCAACCCCAGCCTAGGCCAACAAGCTTAATTGCTCCAGTATTTTCAGATTGTTGGATTCAAGGCTAGCACACTGTGTAGCGGAGCTCTTGCTATCACAGCCAGCACGAATGTGATTCCTCTACCACGGGCCTACCTTTAGTTCAGGAGTTAAGATGGGCTCAAAGTCAGAGTACAGGGTTTGTGGGTCAGCACATAAATGCAGCGAAGAACTCTCAAGGAAATTCTCTATGTCTTGGAGAGCTTTCTGGGCACCTTCTCGAGACTGGCATTTATCCATCTGCTGGTTGGCTAGAAGGTAGGCTCCTTCATCGCAGCACTCCAGGGCCTGGTGAAAAAACATGAGTAGGAACAGGTTGGTGGTCATGCCTAGGGTAATGACCAACTGGCAGTCTGTTGGCAGCAGTGGACTTCCCCTCTCCCATCTGTTATGAACAGGCTTAGAGGACAGGAGGAGATTCAAGGTGGAAGTATTGTCTCCAATGTCCTCTTCCAACCAGCTCCAGCAACTGCCTAACCCTCTTATTCTGCTGCATTGTTGTCATCATGTGCTTTGCATCCAGGGGTCACCCTTATTAAGGAGACCTCCTACACTGTCCTAGACAGAAGAGGTGGCTCTTTTATCATTCTCTGTGAGGGTGACTCCTCCATAGCTTCTCCTGTTCCACGGCCATGCTTTGACATGCAATTGCAGAATCAGCTATGAGCTCTTAAAGGGAGGGGCAGTAGAAGAGAAGGTCCAGTCTGTAAGTCTGAGTACTGCTAGACCATAAGACCTGCAAAGAACTTCCAGGATTCCCAAGCGTTGTTGGTCTATGGAGGACAGAAAAGGGAGCCAGGTATAACTCGGTTAGCCACATGAGAAGACCCCCTGAGGTTTCTTGCAGAGCTGAGGCTTCTTGGAGACCAGTAAGACCTGCAGCAGCAGTTGGAACTTATTTGTTAATTAAATTCCAAAAAAACCCACACCAAAAAACCCCAAAAACCTCTAAGTCTAATTTTTCTTTCTTATATTGAATTTGCTAATTGTTTATATTTTTTGTCCAATTTGAATTTATTGAATATGTTTTGTAAATTGACTTCTCTCCCCCACCCCAAAGCTTTTGATGATTGATTACAGGCTGCTTTGGGCACAGAGTTCACTGTGGAAATGCAGCATTTAAACGCCTCTGGTCCACTGCAGAGCAACATCTTCTGCAACTCAGCCTCCAATTTCCTATGAGACCTGTCCAGGGTCCTGATCTGCCTTGCCTTGGCCAGATCAGACCGGATCTTGACAATTTCTACCACTTCCCCTGCAGGTCCCAAGGCCTGTGGTCCTGATCTCCCCTGTCTCTTGACATTTAACAGGCAGCCTGTGTGGTTTGAAATCAACTGTGCAGGCAAAGGCATCCCACTTTGAACACCCCAGTGAGTAGCCAACTGTCAAGGCTCGCAAAGTGGCATGCATAGATCTTTCCATAGAGCTGTGCAGGATCAGCAGTACCAGCAAAAACAAACATACAAAAACACCCTTTCATTCCAGCCATGTCTTTGCCTGTGCCACAGCTGGTATCATTGATGGGAATGGCTGGGCCAAATAGGGACACCTAAATAATAATAATAATAATAATAATAATAATAATAATAATAATAATTTATTATTTATACCCAGCCCATCTGGCTGGGCTTCCCCAGCCACTCTGGGCAGCTTCCAAAAATATATATTAAAATACTGTAATACATCAAACATTAGGCTCCAGACTGGAGGTTCCCTGCTCCTGGCCTACAAAATTAGAATCCTGAACCAACAAGAAGTCAACTCCACAATCCAGGATGATGCAATAGTATAATTTCATCTTCTTCTACGTTATCTATTCTGGAGAGGAGGAAGGAGCTATGTGGGACACTGAAGCCTCCGAAATGCTATTTAGCCTTCCCTCTGGCTTCTTTAATTTCGAGAAGGTTTCACTCCCACACTTGCAAACTTGTAAATTAAAACTGGGGTTCTGTGGCTAGTAGCCCATCCTGCCCTCCTGCAGGATCACAGCAGATGCACAGCTCCATCCTTTGCCATGCAGAGTTGGACTCTGAAAGCAACGCTCTGTCATTCATTCACTGTGTCTGGAGGTCCACCTCTGGACATTACCTGCTGCAGAGAAGTGAGAAGGTCCAAGGTTCTTTGGAGCTGGTTGTGCTTCCTTTTGATCTCCTCCAGCAAGATATCCGAATGGTGCCGCAGCTCATTACACTGCTGGCAGATCAAGTTGAGGGCGTAGTGGTGGTTGGTTGCCAACTGGTGCCCATGAAGGATCACAACCTGAGCCTTCCCTGTCAACTCCTGTGTAACATCCAAATAAAAGAGGGTGTAGAAGTTATATATCTAGACTGTGTGAAGCCTCTCTATCTAGTCCTCAAAGCTCTTCCCAGGCAACAGCTTCTCTCCCCAGTCACACACTGTCCCTACTTCACAGCCTCTTTGAACGTTCTTTCCTGGCTGGAATGTGTTCTTGAACTCTGATCATGCCCCTTGTTTGTGAGGATGGAGGAAAAATGTGAGAGAAAGCAGCCTACTGCACAAAGGCAACGCTTACAGTTGTTGCTCTGCCAAATTTTGTCCCTTGTGTCATCTGCTGAAGAGATGTCAGAGTGCCCCCCACCTCCAGCCATCCTGGCCAAGAGTCAGGGGTCTTGGAAGCTGTAGTACAGCACCATGGAACACCTCCCCATCCCTGCTCTAGGTGGGTTAGGATGGCTGTTCCTCACTGACACCAACTGGATGGCGCTCTCACCTGTGCCATTTTGTTCAAGTTTTCCAGATCCAACACCCTCTGTTTTACTTGAGAGACATTATCTCCGGTATCTGGCAGCTCCCTTTGCTTCTCCATTAAAAATTCAATGGCTTTACTGAGCTAAAAGGAAGAGGAAATTTTGTCAAAAAGAAAAACAAAAACAGAAGGGGCACAATATTATTTAAAGCACAGAAGGGGAACACAGAAGTGTTCCCCTCGTGTGGTCTACACATCCCTCTTTGCTCTGTTTCCACTTGAAAGTGTTGCTTTATTTTTGAGCAAGGAAGACATCTGAAGCTAAGCAAGCAGAGAATGGGGGTGGCGGGGGTGGTCTTCTGCCCACCACTGGCTCCAGCTCCACACATCAAAGGAGCCACGCCCCCCCCCCATGATATCTCCTGCAGATCAAAGGCCCTTCGCAGGGGGAAAAGATCCTCTATACCTTTCAAGCACACAGTAGTAGTTGAAAGCTACTGTGTGGGTCGAATGAATATTAAAAAATGCCAGCAATAGTTTCTTAGCCAAGGCTGATGGGATGGGGACCTCATCCTACCTCTTGGAAATGTTGCTCGAATTTCCAAAGCTGCAAATACTGCTCCATCTTCAGCTGATGTTTCTCCCAGAATCCATCAAAAGCAATTTCCATTTCATGTAACTGTGCAAGCAACCTTTTTTTCACAAGAGGGAGCTGATTTAGTTATCCATTAAAAAAAAGAAGTACTATGTAACCCAAGAAAATCATTAATAAAAACAATAAAAAAAACCTCAAGTGCGTTTCTACCAAGTGGTCCCAAGCCACTAAAAAAAGACATTTTTACAAAGAGCTCAACCCCTTAAAAAGAAAAAGGAAAAAGCAGGCACCTTTTAGATTTCACACGATGTCCCTGATGTGGCATCGTCAGAAATTTAAATGGACTCCAGCCACCCAATACCTATTTGGACTGCTGAGGACTGGAAACTCCAGAATCCACCAAGGTACTTTGCCAAGCCCCCACTCCCCGAAAACAACCCTTAGGTGTTGTTGCAACCTCCTTTCACCAGGGAACAAATTGTAGCTTGTCCAAGGTAAAAGAAGGCTGTCCCATTCAGAGGTGGCACAGGTGTAAGACAGGTGAGGATGTTTCCATTGCACACAGAGAAGAAGAGGTTGTATCCAAGGTGGTGGCTTGCCTGCTTGCCCCCCATAACTTTTGCCATTGCTGGGGGGTGGGTGGAAATGCACTCTAACAGAGTACCTACCTGACCCCAGGCACATGGCTGCTTTCTTCCCCAACAGGAATGGAAGAGCATCTTCCAACCACCACAGACAACACTAAGCTAGATGGACTGTATAAAGATAATTTCCTGTTCGTATTTTGGGGGGAAAGACCTATTGCTCGGTGGTAGGGCTTCCACATGCAGAAGGTCCCAGCATCTCCAGGTAGGGCTTGGAACATAGTACCCAGCCATTGTGACTAGCAGTCATTGATAGCCTTTATCCTTAAGTTCTCCTATGCATTGTTTTGCAGGAAACCTCAGGAGCAGAGAGTGCTCTTATACTCTGGTCCTTCTTATGGGTTCCCAACAGGCATCTGCTTGGCCACTGTGAGAACAGGATGCTGGACAAGATGGGTCATTGGCATGATCCAACAGGGTTCATCTTATGTTTCTATGCTTTCAATGGGCAAGACAGTGATCCTAGTCAACAGCTTTTAAAATGTGCATGATGCTCAACATGCTCACCGGTTGACAGTCTCCCAGTCACCAGATCTCTCCTGTGGTTCCTCTTTGTCAGGTTCATCCATGTCAGGTTCCTCTAAACTACACAGCAGCATGTTTCCTTCTTTGGTCACTGCCGTAATATCTTCCTGCAGCATATATAATAAGCACTGCTGATTAATATGTCACCAGAACCACCATGGTGGTCTTCCGTTTCCAACTCAATGAGGTGTCAAGGACCACAATTCCAAAAGGAGCCCTCTGAACCCAACCCTCAGCTGGAATCAAATCTACACCACATCTGCAATTGCACCTGCTCAGATCAGTCCCTTGCCCCACCTTACCTGTCCCTGGGTATATTTAGCTTGCAGAAGAGAAGACTAAGGGAAGACATAGTTTTCAAATATATGGTGAGGCTGTCATGCAGAAGATGGAGCAGATTTGACCTCTGTTGTTCTAGAGGGCATAACTAGAAATATTGAGAACTAGAACCACCTAATAAAAGCTGATTATGTGTTTTATATTGATCAGCAACAGGACCAGGGGGCTGGACTCTTCCATTGTATTTCCCCATCAATTTTACTGTTTGTGTGTGGACCCACAAAAATCGTAGATGACAAATAGCCATAATCTGCCTGGAAGTGGGAGAAATGAGCAACTGGGACCCTGCCTGCTGTATAAGCAGTCTCCCACACAGCAAACTTGGGCACACTTCTAGAGCTGGTTTGCTCTCACTTTGGTTTAGGTATCATGGCTGCTTTTACAGGCATGCTAAACATAATGCCAAGCTCTTCATCCTTATGTAAGGAAGCAGATATGTGCACAAAGGTCCAAGCAGCTTCTATGGAAGAGACACAAACATGGTGCTGCACCATCCATTTTGATCCATCATGGCTGCTCTGTTGTGTACCTGAAACATACCACAAGTGCAGGATATGATGCAGGTCTAGCAATACCCGTAGTAAGAGACTCAACATTAGGAAAACCTTCCCAATGGTATGAGCCATTTGACCTTAGAAAATACTCCTTTGAGAGAGATGGTGCACTCTCCTTCATTGGAGGTACTGAAGCCACAAGCTGGAATGGCCATCTGTCAGGGACAGGGATGGCTGAATCTGTCACTTTCTCTCGGTTTCTCATTTTCCCAATTTTAAATTCAGTTCTTCACATTTCTGCAGCAAACTGAAAATCTGTCCAAGTTTTAGTGCAATAATAATAATCACATTTTTGTATGCAGTTTGGACAAATACACACATTTTTGTTAAGCCGTTTTCCCTAATATAACACATTTTTTGTTTGCTGTTTTATACATACAATTATATGTATACTTTACTCTGACATGTGCATTTTGGTCTATATTACTTGGTTGGGGAACCACAATGCAAAATCCAGAGAACTGTGGATTTTGAAGGTTGTGCTTTGTCTTGGAAACTGCAAATTAGGTAGTTTCACCTTCCAATGAGAACTGAATCGATTCCCCCCTCCCCTAAGTCCCTGGTCAGAGATGCTATAGTTGAGGCAAGATCTCTATACAGAGTTCAGAGTCAGAACAGGCAACACTATTTCCTCCTCTGTAATTCTAGGATTTCCTTGCTCGTAGTCAGAGTGTAAGGTCTAAGGGGACAGAAGTTAATGCAATATTTGCTTATGAAACTTTGTATGTACCATGTGCCTTTCTGAAGTTGTAGAAATAAGAAGCAAGCAATGACAGCTAGGGCCAAGACACCTAGTTTAAGAAATCACGATCAATCACTTCGAAATGGCGGGATTAATAATATAGATGTACATCAGTTTGAGCAGGAGTAAAATAATTGCGCTGAAGCATTGCTTTGATGAATGGACTGGATTTCCTTCCTCCACCCATCAAACATGGCAGCCTTTAGCTAGCAAATAGTGATTCCAGGACAATAATATACCATAGCACAGGGGCAAAAGCAAGGAAAGGAAAGCAGGACAGTGAAATCTCATTTCCTCCCTGACATCCCAACCTGTTTATTGAATAGTTGCTCGTGTGGAGATTATATGATGCTCCCCCCGCCCAACACCTGCTAGGGAACTAGGTTTGTTGCAGAACCCCTTCACATCTAAATGCAATCTGAATTTGGTCTATGGTCAGAGGCAGTAATGGTTCTGAATACCAGTCGCTGGAAACCAGGGGAGGGAAGAGTGCTCTTATGCTCAGGTCCTGCTTTCCGGTTTCTCTTGGGGGCATCTGGTTGGCCACTGTGAGAACAGGATGCTGGACTAGATGGGCCATTGGCCTGATCCAGCAGGCTCTTCCTAGATCCTTACGCTAGTGTGCGATTGAGTCCCACCCCAAAAAAAGTCTAGAACTGCTTCCCACCCCCCGCACCAGTGCTTTACTCTAATTGTGCAAGCCTAAATCTCCAGTATGGGATTGAACCCTTCCTGCAAAACAGTTATTGAGTCTGGAGGTGACCAAAGTTTTTCAGAGGATCAGGTAGTTTCAGATGCAACTTGCCTTCAGCTGATAGTATTTCTCTGTGCGCAGTGCCAGGATGCGTTCAATTGAGTAGGCATCATCTGGGAGCTCTGTTTCTGCCAGCTCCATGCCAAAGGATTGCAACATCTGGGCAATTTCCTTCACTGTTAGTGCAAAGCTTTCTATGGCCTGGGGGAGAAAGTTTTCTGTTAATCAGCTTGGCATGCCGCTTGTTGCTTAAGCTTGATAAAAGCAGCAGTGAGGTATTTATTTATATAGTTGCTTATTCTCATTTAGGAATCGCTTCCCCTGATGGATTTGCAATGGACAACAAAAAAACATCGGCAATAAAAACATATTCAGGTCCAATACAGAACAAATTCAGGTCCAATACAGGTATAGACTGGGATAAAAACAAATCTGCACTTTAAAGGATGTTTAGAAAACCAAGGTGTTCCGTAGGCACAAAGACATAATGATGACTTTCAGACCAGGGGGCTTCCAAATGGCAGGTGCTGCCACACTAAAGGTGTGATTTCCACACAACATGCACCTCCTGGTGATATGGTACTGCAGGAGAAGGCACTCTCCTGCAAAGTGCAGTGATTGGTTGGGTATATAAGTGGTGAGATGATGAGCTTTGTACACCAGCATGTCCTGCTAACTGAACACAATGTGATCTCTGGAAATCGTTCATTAGGTAAGCAATTCCACTGATTGCTAGAGGGTAAATTCTAATGTGTTCCTGACCAAGGAACTTTGACCCCACCCAAAAGCCAAAGAAATCCTCAGGAAACCACAGGAGAACCCAGAAAAGTTTATCTCTGGTTTGTCTGATCACTCTCCCTCCCTCAGCCAACCAGCGAAAGGCAAACAAGGAAGTAAAAAATGCTCTCTGTTCTGATATCTGAATCAGCAGTGTGTATAGCAAAGTTCAGGTACTGTGTTTGGATATGCGAATTTTCACATAGCGAATGTTCATAAAGTGGGACCTACATACACCTACAACTTCGTTCAGCTGTTGCTGGAAAGACTGAGGTTCACCATAGCTCTGTGGCAGAGCAATTTACTTTGCATGCAGAACACTCCAGGTTACATCCCAGGGATATCCAGTTAAAAGGGATCTAGTACTGTAGCTAATGATGGGAAGTACCTTCTCTCTTCAGGACCCTGAGAAGCTGCTGGCAGCCAGAGTACTAACATGGGTAGCCAACATGCTGCACTCCAGATATTAGTAGACTCCAGCTCCCATCATCTCTGACTAGTGCCCTTGCTGAGGCTGGTGGGAGCTGGAGTCCTGGATGGTAACTTCATGAACTTCCCATTGCATGGTCTAGAATTACCCAAGTTATGTTATAATTTTGCATATATGCTAAAGCCTGCGGCACCTACTCTCTGCACTTGCCAATGCTGCATACCCCTTTGCCTCCCCCTCCATGACCAAATCCCCTCCCTTGAATCTTTACCTTTGCTCCCTATTCCTCACAGCTTGCACCAAGCCCATTGCCCTAACACCCACTCCTCTATCCTCAAGCTCCACCCCCTTTTAAAGGGGGGAGGCATTTCACACTTTTACTTGCTAAACCACTGTGTGAAGGGCCTCCCCGCTCTGTTAAACCTTGCTGCAGGCATGCGCAGCCACTCTCCTGGGTGTGCCTGCTGTTCCTCACACCACAGTTGATGTGGCATGTGAAACGCAGAGCATGATGACACCTGACATTTTTATGTATATAAGGCGATATTACACACACATTTACAACAGCATTAATGGGAGGAACATACTGTTCTGAAGATGACCCATTCGCTGTGGCAATACTCCAAGGTACCCCCAAATTCAGGTGTTAACTGCTTTTCATCGATGTATGTCAGCAAGTCACTGACCGAACTCAGCATTACAACCTGGGGGAAGAGAAAAGGGGGAAATAGACCTGTAGCTTAATATTCACAGGTTAGATACCTGATTCTGCAGGAGTCATTTAACTGAATATACCAGCACATGTATCCATTTAATCAGCCTTGCAATTAGCCAACCCCAGCCCTAAAACCAAAGATTCCAGAGCCCAGGGTCACCCAATGAAGCTGAAAGGTTGGAAATTCAGGGCAGACCAAAGGAAGTACTTTGTGACACAGTGTGTGGTTAAACTGTGGAACCTTCCCCAAGGTTCATGATGGCAACCTAGTCAACCTACTACTCAGATGCCTTTAAACAGGGACTAGAGATGGGTGGATCTGCCCATTCTGGTTGCTCTTCATTTCTCATTTTTCTACTCTTAAGTTCAGCTCTCCGGATTTCCTCAGTAGTTTGCAACTTTTAAAAAGCAAAAGTATGTACAGTGGTACCTCGCAAGACGAATGCCTCGCAAGACGAAAAACTCGCGAGACGAAAGAGTTTTTTGTTTTTTGAGTTGTTTCGCGAGACGAATTTCCCTATGGGCTTGCTTCGCAAGACAAAAACGTCTTGCGCCTTTTTCTTAAAACCGTCAATGCATTCCTATGGGTAACCGTGCTTCTCAAGACGAAAAATTCACAAGACGAAAAAACTCGCAGAACGAATTAATTTCGTCTTGCGAGGCACCACTGTACACATTTGTATGCAACGGCGCCTTATGCACAAACCTTTGCAAAACAATTTATCCTAACGTTACACATGTTGTATAGTGCTTTCATGAACACAGGCATTTTTATGTGCGTTTTGCCTTCGTAGATGCATTTTTGTACACAACACTTGGCTGGAAAACTACATTTCCAAATTTGGAGAACTGCAAAGTTCGAAGGTTGGCTATCTTTCAGTTTGCACCCTCCTCCTTCCTTCTTCCCAAAGCCGACTCTGGCTCAAGGTAGAATGCATGCATTGCAAGCCAAAGTCCAAGGTTTCTCTCCTTTAGAAGAGGCAGAGCCCAATGACAGAGCCATACAAGTCAGGCAGGCAGGCAGGCAGGCTCGCCACACTCTCTTTGGGGAAGCAATCTGCAACATGGGACCCAAATGTGTGGTAGAGAAAGAACGTACTGTTCAGAGCATTCTCACTCAGAAAAACTCTGAGCTCTAGATGTATCCCACCTTTAAAGCTATAATTCAGGGGTGCAGGAGCCTGCAGCCCTCCAGATATTGTTGAACTACAACTCCCATCCTCCCCAATCATTGGACAGGCTCCCAGGGGCTGATGAGAGTTGGGGGCCCCACCCCTTTGCCAGATAAACGCCTGCCAGAGCTTTTAAATATGAATGAATTTAACACTTCACCTCCATTTTTAGCATCATCTTCTAAAGCCCATAAAATGCTCAAGGTTGGTGTTTAGTACTTGTGTGTGTGATTGTCATTTGTATTCACTGTCATTTTAAACAAATGCATTGCAGCTGAACAAAAAACAGGGAAGGAAAATTCCCTGCAGGTAAAGCTGCAGAGTACAAAAGACAGGGGTGATGCTGTGGCAGTAGGTGTGATACCGGCAGTTTGAGCAGGAAGTCCTCTTGGCTAAACCGAAATCCAATGTCGGTGAAAGTGCGCTGGAAGAATCCGGTAGGGCGCAGGACCATCACTAGGTGCAAGTTGCCGGGAAATGAGGTCTGTGGGGGGAGAAAGCAGAGAGCCAGGATTACATACAGAGAGTTCTCCACTATCGAGAGGAAAGTCAGTTTAGAAAATCAGCAATGACGTTAACCCCCTGTTTTTCCAGCAATATGGCTGCAAACTTTGATACTGTTTTGTGTTTGTCCTTATTAAGGAGTCCAAGGTGGTTCTCCTGCTCCCCATTCCATCCTCAGAACAAGTCTGTGAGGTAGTTAGGCTGAGGTGACTGACCCAAGGTCACCCAATGAGCTTCATTGGCTGAGTGGGGGTCTCCCAAGTCATAGTCCAGCACTCTAACCATTACACCACACCCTGCCTTTCCATACCAGGAGATGTTTCTGGAGGGAGCATGGAAAGTGAGCGAACGACACAAAACCATATTCAAAAATTATTTTTTTAAGGGAGTAGAAAGGATGCTCCAATCCTTTCTTGTGAGGGGCCATTAAGCAAGAGCAGTGGCTTAGGAGCAGAGCATCTGGTTTGCATGCAGAATGTCCCAGGTGAAATCCCTGGCATCTCTAGGTCGGGCTGGGCAGGTCCCCTGCCTGAAACTTACAGTCAGCAGAGACAATACTGACCTGAATGCACCAATGGTTTCAACTCAGTTTAAGGCAGTTTCCTGTGCTCTTTATTCAGAACCGTGAGGAACAGAATACTACTTTGTTGTTGTTGTTGTTAGAAGTGCCATATCTTGGTGGGACATCTGCTTTGCATGCAGAAGGTCCCAGGTTTAACCCCTGGAACACACCATTGTTGTCAAACAGAGGCTGAGCGAGTTCAGCAGGAAGAACTGGGATGTTTTCCGCTACTGCTGCCTTCTCCCAGCATCTGCAGCCTCAGGCAGCAGTCTTGTTCTGCCTAATGATAGAGCCGGCCCTACTGGTCCCAAGTCATTTAAGTTTTTGGTACAGATAAGAACCAGCAAGTTGAATTATCCCCTGTAAGCTAACCAGCAGTAGCCAGCACAGTTGGTATGAGAGTACTTCCATGTAAGAATGAGACAGGCAGCCATTAAAACTATTCGCCACAGGAATTTCCCTTCTCTAGACATTTGCGAGGGATTGAGACATTTGCAGCAGTGTGATACTGTTCCGCGTGTCTTGTTGATGCTAGTTGCTCTCAGGGAAAACCCAAGGAGAAGACACAGGCTGGTGTTTGCAGCAGACTCTACGTGCATCCCATAGCCACCTAGTTCCAGTCTTATTCCGCCCAATATGGAATAATCAATAGCCCCTTGAAATAGAGACATGCCAAAATTTTTGGCACCTGATCCCTGCAGTGTTAACGATGCCCTTCAGCAGCCGTTTTTTAAACCGCTTTCAGGTATGAGGAGGGAAATTTGATATCAAACATGGCCCTCAGCAGTCACAGCAGGAGAGAGGAAGAGAACAAACATCCTCAAATAGTCGTGGAAGTCAGGGAACAGTTCTCCAATGATTAGTTGCAAGAATATCAATCACATCCTGTAAATTGTTGTATAGGACTTATTTATCCCACCCTTTCTTTCCAGGAGCCTGTGGTTATCTCTTATGAACACAGAAGGGGTCCATAAACTTGCCACCTGGAGGTGTGTAACAACCAGGGTAAGCAATGTCACCAATAAATTATCCTGCCATATTGTTAACAAAATTATTACAGTAATGGATTCCTGGTGTCTGCAACTTAAAAAAAAATGCATACAGATTCAACCTGTACAATATTGCATTACACTGCATTGGAATATACTATTCCACGCAATGAGACGTGTGGCCCAAATGCAACATGTTCCCAAGAGCTATTTTTAAGATATGCTTAAAATAATAAATGAATGCAAACTGATTGCCAAAACTCTGGCTTGAATGAAGCCAGCAGGAAGACTTCCAGGGACCAAGAACTGGCTCTTGAAACAAGGGCAAACTGCTTGCGATTGCATAGATCAAACCCAGCAGAAATCAAACCCAGCAAAGACTTTGTGCTCATTGAATGCAATGCCCACTGGTAATGCAATGTATGCGAGTGTGGACCACAGGATAGTTTCCTCCAAATTCAATGAGCCCCCAAACAGAATGCCACCACCACCCATTTCCATTGGAACTCATAAGCATATTTACTCAGGAAAAAAATCCCACTGAGTTCAACGGGACTTACTCCTAGGTAAGCTGTGTAGTGAAGGCTAGTCCATTAGGGCAAACAGGGCCCTGCCCCACCAATCTCATTCTTCAGGATGCATACTGCTGCAAAATGTTGCAGCACAGAAGAGCTTCTGCTCAAGATTCCAGGCACTCCACAACTCACAAGAGTCTGGCAGCATTCCAGGTCCACTGAGCATGTTCAGTTTGCATCAGGCTTATGGTCACCCCAACCTTCTTGTGAATTGAGTGGAGCTATTGATAATGGAACTGGCCCCATACTCTGAACATAGGAAATAGATGGGATAGTAAATAGTTTGCTATTCTCATGCATGCAAAGATGGTTTGGTGCTTGCTGGACTTTGCACCTTCTCTCCTCTTTCCTTCACCAGTATTACCGTAGTTTTCTGTGTATAACACGCCCCCGTGTATAAGACTTGAAATTAGGGAAATGGGGGAAGATTGCCCAGAGTTATTAAGCTTTTGGGAAGGATTGACCAGACTTGTTGAGCTTTTTTTTTTGGGGGGGGGGGGGGTTGGCCGAAGTTGTAGAGCTTTTTTTTGGGGGGGGGTTGCCTACAATCACTCACCCACATGACCGCCACTGCCAATCGTAAGCTTATTATCTTGCAGAGTCTGGAAAACCAAGAATTATCCAAACTCACAAGAGTCCACTCAGTGTGTTTCTGTGTGAGTCCCTGTTCTGGGCATGCCATGGAATAATGGGCTCAGGCTGTACCTCAGTGGCCAGAGTGACAGAATGCTAAATCACACTTGATACAGAGAAGTGGGAAAGTATCACCCACCCACCGTTCCAGGGAAAACAACAGCAGTGACTCACGCAGCAGCCTTTTCCGCAAGTGATTCCTTTCAGACTTAAAGACATGCAGTTTTTTTGTTAGCAGTTGGCTTGCATCACTCTTTCCTGGCTCACCATTTCTAAATGAACAGCCCTAATGAGACTTGGCCCTCACTGAATTGTCAAAAAGAAATATAGCATTTCCTTACAAGTACATCCTCTCATCAAATTATATCCTTACTACCTTAAATCTGCTCCTGAACACCGAGAGTGAGAGAGGGGGCGGAATGGTGAGCTCCTTCTTTTTTAAAACCTTTTCTCCTAACCTTACATAAGCAAATCTGTTTCATTCAGATCCCCCGTGCTATCCCCCACAGTGGCTCTCCTGGGGACTTTTTTTAATGCAACCCTGCCTTTTTCTACAGCCTTTGACTGTGAGGAGGGTTTGAGCTCAAGCACGGCTAACCTCCAGAAATGAGTATGATGTATGATAAGTGTGGCAACGCCTACAACTCTGGAACTCCCTGCCTATTGAGATCAAGCAGGGGCCTTCATTGTATTCTCTTCAGAGCCTCCTATTTAGGCAAGCCTACCCAGATGCTGCAAAAGTTCAGGTGATTTTAATCTGTTTTAGTATTTTAACTTTTATATGTTTAAAAGCAAGGTTGCAATTTTTTCTTGATTTTACTGTTTTATCTTTTGTAAACCATTTTGAGGCTTTTTTCCACATATATATATATGTGTGTGTGTGTGTGTGTGTCTCCTCCTCGATATAAATTTTATGAAATAAATAAATAACTACATTTAGCTCTCCCTCACCCATCCCTTTCAGATAATACATATGTGAAATCTTCAACCATGACCTAAAGAACTACCACCTCCCAGCTTGGGGGCGGGGAATCACCAAGGGGGGTGGGCTCTGCTCTGGAATCCCCTCCCCACAAAAAGAGGATCTGGTAAAATGGAAAAGAGGCTGATTCTAACATTGATGAAGACACATTTGGCAATGCAGATAAAGTTGGCTGCTTCTAAATCCCTTTTTAAACCAACGAGAGAAAGTTATGCACCTGGTCAGCTTTTTTCCTCTAGCATTTTAAACTGGAACAAAAACACTTTAATATTAACACAAACCTACTTTTTTATTTTTAAAAGTAGTCCCAAACAAAATGTTGGCTCTTAAACCAATTCTGTTTGCAGCATTCTCAGAGAACAGCCAGCAAAATTATTTTATCGGCAGGCCTCCTGTGAAAACAGCCTTACTGAAAGGGACAACTCAAAAGGTCTACCTGTTCCCCACAGTGGCCAACCAGACGGCTCTGAGAAGCCCACAAGCAGGGCATGGAGGCAACAACCCACCCTTGCTTTTTGTCCCCAGAGCCTGGTACTCAAAGGTATACTGCATCTGAGCATGGGGGCTCTATTTAGCCTGAGATAACCAACATAGAGAATTCAGGAACACAAGAAGGGGCCTTAAAAATGTGAGGATAAGTCAAATCCATGGGTGAAGAAGAGATCTACCAATGGTATTAACTAATTTACTTGTGAGATATGCCCACTTCGACCTGCAGAACTGGCACCATTGAAGGGGTCACATAATTCTCATTCCACAATTACAAGAAATTAATCACTTTGTGGGCATCACCTAAACTTTGGAACTCCCAGCCTATTGACATAAGCAGGTGCCTTCACTGCACTCCTTGCAGCACCTGCTTAAAACACCTGGTAAATCTACCCAGACGTGCAAAAACTTACATGCCTTTCAATCTCTTTTTAGTTTTAGTTTAGTTTAATTATTTGTTTCCAACTGGGGGTTTCTAACTGATAATTTTAATATTTCTGGTATACTGTTTAGAGGTTTTATTTCAGTCAAGCAGTATATAAATTTAATTACATTAAAAGAACCTGTGGCAGCTAAAGAGAAACTCCTTGTTCAGCAGCAGTCTACCTGATAACAGGGGCACCAACAAGAGAAGCCTATTGCCTAAGGCATCTGTTTGGCAATGTCTGGAGGTGGACTAGATACTAGGTCTTTGGTGCAATCCAACAGGGCTCTTCCTGCATTTTTACAAGACTGGAGAGGACAAGAAGAAATATTGGTGTCTTGTGGTCATTGTAGGGCAGAAAGCAAGGAGCCCAGCAGCAAGTCTGGTTCAGACTCAGGGATTATTGCATTGGTATTCCTTCTGCTCCATCTTCCAATATTCCTTTTACACCACACTATCTGTTGCATTGTGACTTTTTGATTGATATACTGCCATTTACTGTGCTATATTTCATGCACATCAGTGTGTGTGGTGTGATGCAACAGCAGATATCACCAGCTATGTTGCCACCACCCAGTGGGTGGTGCTTCTGTCCTCCCTCCATGAAAATGGCAAGGAAGAACTCTGCGCTGGAACACCAGCCCAAACTTCATCACATGGCATGACCTATGAAAACAGTGGGAAAACTGCGGTGCAAAAATTCCCATGATTTTCCAGGTTAATGTGGTTGAAAACAGATTTTTTTTTCCCTGGAAGCAATTAGCATGGAAACAAGCACTAAACACCTGCTACATTTTCAGAAGTGGCTGTTATATCACATGGAAAACCTCCTAGAATGCAGTAATTATCAGGTAGGAAATGTCAGGGAAATGGAACAAAGGGGCTGTCTGAAAACAGAGCCAATGACAGACAGGGACAACTCATTCTAGTTTAGTCTCCATCCTCCATCCTCTTCCCTGCTGAGTTCTGCAAGGGCAACACTTAAACAGACGGAAGCTGAATAGCAGTTTTAAGCAGAGGTGTGCCTAGGGGCTGAACAAGGGCACAGGCCTGGGGGTGCAAAAATTGTGCCTCTCCACTCTGGAGTGGCTAGGAGCTCGCCCATCCACTGCAGGCCATTCCTCCGCTGCTTTGGGCAGCCAGGTGAGGTGCCTCAGCAAGTGCAAGGGAGCCTACGTATGCCTCTGGTTGTAAGTAAGAGACCAGGTAGTTTGGGACTGGCTCAGGGTAGGTTGAGGTTGGTGGGGCAGTGCCTCTTTTGCAAGTTCTACTGGGCAGAATAGGGAATTCTATGGCTTCCAATTCAGACTAGAACCGAGCAGGGGTGGAGGCCTTGCAGTCCTCCATGGGTAAGTTGAACTACAACTCCCATTAGTCCCGGATAGCACAGGCAGGGGTGGTGGGAGTTGAAACAACATCCAGCAACATCTGGAGTGCCACAAGTTCCCAACCTCTAGCTTAGAGCATCCCTGCAGGAAAGAGAAAACAGAGTCAGCCTGGCACTACATCACCCTTACATAACAAATTGTCCCTGTAGCCTATGGCAGACTCTGATTTTCCTTCCTAAAAAGCAGTAGGAGTCAGCCAATCCCACTGTGAGATTGACCAGAAGCACAACCTGCAAACTCTTCCAGGTGGCTAGCTTTTCTTGGAGCAAAACCAAACAAGACCCTTCTGGCTCCTTAAAAGACTTAACAGAATTAATTGTGGTGTAAGCTTTCGTGGGGTCAAGCCCACTTCGTCAGTTGCATCTTCACCCATCTGGAAAAGTCTGCTTGGACTCCACGAAAGCGCATGCCTTAATAAATCCTGTGAAGTCTTTTATGGTGCCACACTGAAAAGCTGAAGCAGTTTTAAGTGGAAATTGATTGATGACTCAAGAAGTTGTGGCTTGTCCCCCCTTTGGACAGGGCCGAGGAAAGGGTGACTCTCCAGACATTGCTGGGATTCTAGCTCCCAGTCATCCCTGACCATTGACTGCACTAGGGCAAAGCTGACGGGAGTTGGAGTCTAACAACATATGGGAGGCCACAGGCTTCGCAGCCATGGCTCAAAGTCCTGGCCATTGCAGAAGTTAACTTTTCCACGTGTGCAAAAACCAGAGTCTAACAGAGCTAAAGAAATCAAGGTGTCAAGGCTATCCCTCAACATTCTAGAAGGCTAGGTACAGTTATGCAGCAAGGACATCTTCAAATCCTCCAAAATTTCAAAGGTCAAGATGGGAGTGGGGGCTTGCAAAACCTCTATTCTCATCCCAAGTATTCCCCCATGCCACTTGGCGCACTACACATCACCAAAGCTCCCCCTATGCTTGCTGAATGTTGATTTAGTCTGCAAGGGTCAGTAGCAGACCCTTCAAATGTCAGCGGCGTCCTGTGCAATGGCAAAATTTGGCGCCTCCCTCCTACTTCTCGCCTTCCATTCTACATCAAAGTTGTGGCACCTTCTGCAGTGCCCCCAAGACTCTTCACCCAGTTTGACTGAACTGGTTGCACTCCCCTAAATCCACCTCTGCAAAAGTCTTGTCTGGCACTGGCTAATCTAAAGCAGTGACATGTCAATAAACTGACCATCATAGTTCTCTCTCTTTCTTTAAAGTACAAACAAGCCCCAAAACACATTGTAGAAGTTTTTCACTTATATGATGGAATTGACTGAATTTGCAGAATAGCTGAGCAACATTTGCCCTACAGATAGGCAGTATTGTTTCATTTTTGGAGGTGGGGGGGGGATGAAAGAGTACACTATGCTAGCACTTTGCATCCATGCACAAACACATTTCATGCATGTGTGGTAGAACTGGCCAGCATAAGTTTTAGAGAGCCAGAAGAACATGCATCTGTACTGGCTAACAGAAGAGTTCAAAGGAGTGTCCCCCTCCCTCTTCAAAAATGCTAAAAAACTAGAAACAATGGTTTTATTAAGTGCAGGTAAAAGATCAGGGCTGTCCCTGACAGAAGGGAAAGTGTTCAAGGCTGGCATTCTAGGAGTAGCTAATTTCAAAAAGCATGGCCTATTTCTTTACAGGCCCTACAGGAGGCTCCACAAAGAATGAAATATTTCTTCCTGATTTCCTCTTTCTGCCTTCAAACACCGAGGAATATACATATGCATGATGCATATGTATGATGCAATAAAGGGATTCTGAAATCCCCCACATCTCTCAGACAGAGACACCCAGACTTAGGAGCTCTGTTTAAAACTGGTGCCAACCTTGCTTCGTCAGTGTGGACAGGTGTTTTGGACAATTACGGAAAACGCAGTAAATACTGCCCAAACATCATCCTTTCCCTTGCCCCCCCCCCTTCATTTTCCAAGCGCTGTGTTCAGCAGTTTGTCCTAGAATGCTGCACTGCTAGCTAGGCTGGATGCTAGTGCTGCATCAAGGCTGCATTTGAACTTAGAAATCTGCTTTGCAAAAAAAAAAAAAAAAGGAGAAAGACTGCAGGCAGGCAGAGTCCTTACCGCATTCCTTCTTCCCCTCATCTTGCCTCCTGGGGGATTCGCCTCGGCCATCTCCCTTGCAAGACAGGAACTGGCTACCTTGCCCAAATGTCAATGCGGCATCAGTGAAATAAGACCCGTGGATCTCGTGAGGTGTTTAAAAATCGCCGGGGGTAGCCGGCCGCCTGCACTGCTGCTTCTCTTCGTGCCAAGGCATCGCTGCACAGAACACACAGGGCAGCCTCCTCACTCATGTCAGTTGCACGGGTGGCGATGATACATGTTCCCATAATCTATTCATTCCCAAACGCAAAACTGACTGGCAGATGACCTGGTCCTCTCCTCTGGCTAAAGCAGAGCAGGCAAGGGTGCCAAAACTATGAATGGCTGTTGGCTGTGCTAGCCGGCAAGAAAGGTGGGGGGGGGGAGTGCGAGGAGAGACTCAGTGGCCAAGAACAGCTATAGATTTTTAAGGTGGAATGCAGGAGTTTGAAGACGTATATATTGCCATTTATAGCTCACAGCAGCAACAAACTCCAGTGTTAAGACTCTAACGAGCATCCTTTCTGGTGCTTTCCCCCCTCTCTCAAAGATTTCTCGCAGATGAGAAACAAATAATGCTTTGATGGCTGATAGCTGCTGGACAACTAATACAGAGACAGAGAGGGAAAGGAATAGGGATAGAGGGACCATTTGGTAACTTTGATATGGTCTCCATTTTTGCTGCTGGCTGCCACGGATGTGCCCTGGTGAAGAGAGCAGATCACATGCCCCCGAGGTGTTTTAGGCTAGTAGCCAGGATGGCTATGCTATCCCTCTACTGCCAGATGTGCCGTGCCTCTGGATCCCAGGTTCTGGGAATTACAAGTAGGGGAGGAGCGCTGGTGTGCTCAGATTCTGCTTGCAGGCTTCCTATAAGGATTATCCACGTGGCCACTGTGAGAACAGGATGCTAGACAAGATTCTTCTTTGGCTTGATGCAGCAGAACTCTTTAAAAGTTCTGTCAATAACCTCAACTTATGTTCTATCAAGGGGAAGCGGGTGGTGCTGTGGGTTAAACCACAGAGCCTAGGCCTTGCCGATCGGAAGGTCGGCGGTTCGAATCCACATGACGGGCTGAGCTCCCGTTTCTCGGTCCCTCCTCCTGCCAACATAGCAGTTCAAAAGCACGTCAAAGTGCAAATAGATAAATAGGTACCCCTCTGGCGGGAAAGTAAACGGCGTTTCCGTGTGCTGTTCTGGTTCGCCGGAAGCGGCTTATTCATGCTGGCCACATGACCCGGAAACTGTACGCCGGCTCCCTTGGCCAGTAAAGCAAGATGAGCGCCACAACCCCAGAGTCGGTCACGACTGGACCTAATGGTCAGGGGCCCCTTTACCTTTACCTATGTTCTATCAATAGCTATAGTGCATTAGTTTAAACTATGGAACTTGCTGCCACAAGATGCAGAGAAGGGCAGCAACTTAGACACCTTTAAAGGGGGGGGGCAGTCAAAATAATGGAGAAAAAGGCTATCAATGGCCACAATGGCTATGTTATACAATCCATTGTCAGATGCTGCTGTTGCTGCCATCCATCCGTCTTGAGATGGTTGTGGCCGCAGAGATGGGTGACCTCTCCAGGGCACTAGACTGGACAGTGCGTATGGAGGTCCTGGGCTGCCCGGACAACAAGACTCCCCTCTCAGCCTTGCTGATGTGGTCCAAAGGAAAGCAGAGCAATACATTTGGCACCAGCTTGGCTGCAGGAGTTGCTGGAAGGAGGCGTATAAGATGCCATCCAACCACCTTAGGGACTCCACTATGGATTTGCATAGGGTTTACTCCTGAACCTTTTCTTCTCCCAAAGATATCCTGCAAGGCAGCGTCATGGACTGGCTGGATGCAGAGGGGTAATGGGAGGCACCAGCTGGGGAACCCCTAAGGGAAGAAGGCTCAGAGGGATTGGCGGTGGGATGGTGATGCGTAGTCAGAAGGAAAAGAAGGAGCAGATTGTGAAGAGGTGTCACAAGCTGAAGAGATAACAGGGTTTAGTGAGCAGGAAGAGTCTGTGGCAGACAGCAGTCCATAATCAGAGAAGCAGAGGCAAGGGCCCAGTGGCAGAGATGAGGCAGGCTGGTGAGGAAGCCTGGGAGTCTCCCCATCCTGCGGTGACCAACTCCTCTCTCTTCTGGTCTTCCAGAATCCAAAGAGGTGTGAAGAGGGCGGATCAAAGAAAGATAAGACGAAGGAGTCTCAGATTGCTTGGGAAGGAAACAGGGGAGGAGACTTAGAGAACTGTGGGAAAGCAGGGACCTTCAGTCCTTGCAACTGCCTCATTGAGGTAAGAACTACCGGGATGAGTTGCTTTGCTCACTAGGTCTGGCCTCCTGGGCTCTTTTGCTTATTTTCATTTCACTTTTAGTTTGTAATACCGCCTTTCTATATTACTATGCACGGGGCGGTTTACAAGCTGAAGAAACAACAAAATAGACCGCAAAGATCACATTCCAATAAAAGAAAGCCACAATAACTTTAAAATAAACAACTTATATCAAATAAAGCTATTTTCAATAATCCATTAGAATATAATAATAAACAATAAAATTAAATATCCACAAATAATAACACTTATCAGTTACAATAAAGAATTACTAGACGATAACAAATAAAAACCACAGCAAATCACAATGCAGAAAATACTACAAAACATGCAAAAGCACGTAAAAGAATCAAACTGAGAAACAAGCTCATACAACTTATAAATTGCTGGTGTTATTTTTAATTTCCCCGAACTTCTCTTATTTAAATAAAGAGTTAACTTCACTCGCTACTGTGTGAGTTATTGCTGACTTACTCGTGACACCCGCCCTGACAGGCAGTGGGTATGGAATTTTCCTTGAGGTTTACTTCCAAAGCCTTTCTAAAAAGGTGAGTCTTGTCATCTGGGCAGCCCAGGACCCCCCAAACACACCGCCCAGTTCTCATTTCCCAGAAATGGTCCAGGAGGATACCATGGCCAATGGTATCAAGTGCTGAAGAGAGATCAAGGTCACACTCCCCCTGCCCTTTTTTCTGCAAAGGTCATATTGGCAAAACCTATTGGTGTTTCGCAATTTTCTGACTAGTTGCAGGACCTTAGCCAGACCTAGCAGAGTATACGCAGAATCCACGGAAGAAATTGGCAACTTGACTGCAGACAGGATGGACGAAGCAGGAACCAGGAACTTGTAGTTAGATGTTTATTATATACAGTGGACTATTTACAGGACCAGAACACGGATCTTTAGCTAGCTCTCTCATACAAGACTCACAACTCCTACTCTGACACACTGAACTCTGAACTAACACATTCCAGTTAGTAGGCCATTAATTATCACTCCATTGAGAGAGCTTGACCAGTCATGGAGCTGTCTCCATGCCTTCTGTATCACCAGGCAGACTTACTCCTTCAGATGATCTTTTGGCTGTCTGCCAAACCTTAATTGAGTAGCTGCACGTACAGTTTCCCAACAGGTCACCCAGCAGGACAACCAAGGGAGACACAGTTTCATGGCCAAGCCTGAACCTAGAATAGATCTATATAAATCGTGTCCTCCAAGAATTCCTGCAGCTGCCCCACCATGGCCCTTTCCACCACCTTCCCCCAAAAGGGGTATTGGCAACTAGCTGTTCAAATACAAAGGGTTGAGAGCTGGTTTCTTAAGGAACAGTCACATCACGGCCTCTTTCAGTGCAGCAAAGACCACCCCTTCATGCAGCAAAGCATTAACCACACTCTGGGCCCAAATGGTCAACCACCTTCTGCTAAATCTGGTAAGGCAGGAAGAGAAGGGGTTGAGGGGCATCCCCAATTCTCTGGCCCAGCCTCAAGTGCTGACCTTCTAATCCCATCCCAAGGTCAAGAACCTCCCCGGTTAAGGAAATCATTTCTGTATGGGCAACAACCAACCCCCTTGCCTTGACTCCCTCGTCTAGATTGCTGCAGCACTGAAAATCCAGGTGGACAGAACTGGGTAAGGGCAGGCCCACCCAGCTCACTCACCCAAGCCAGATCAGCCCACTCAAATGATGAATGAGCATGGTTTTATTATGGATCTGGCATTCAGCACTAGCACCACCAGACCAAAGAACTCAGCGGATATGTCACCTTCTGGTAGAGCTCACTAGGGCTAGAACAAGACCAAACACCTAGGCCTTCTCCCCCAATGGTGGTCAGCCCCCCCAACCCCCCTTCCCCTGCCCAACACCTCTGGAATTGGGGAAACCAGTCCTCAGAACTGTCCCCAGGTCATACCCTCTTTAGAATCATCCTCCAATGATTTTGCCTGGCTGGAATGTGCAATAGAAATGTGGTAACGCTACATCTTTACCTGAACGGAGGGTGTCTTGGGAAGTGTGTGTGAGAGAGAGACACAGCATGTGTGTTTGTGTGTGCAGAAACCTGTGGCTTCTGCCTGGCCGAAATGCAGCCTGCTCTCCTGGTAAGAGTCACAGCCATTGCTCCACCCAATTCTGCCTCTAGCCCTGCCCATTTCTGGCTCCTCCCACCACTGGCATTTGTCCCCTGGAAGGTTACCCACAAAGGAATTATGGCCCTTGGGCAGATAATGACACTCCCCTTGTGCCCAGCCCACCACAGAAGAACTTACAGCTATTCTTTGCAGAGTCATTTTGACCGACGTCCATGTATCCAACCTTCTGTCCAGGATTAGGATAAATTTGGTGTCCAATTCACGTTGGCTGGAACATAAGAAAATTAAATAAAGAAGAAGCAGGGAACAGAGCTGTGCCATTCACATCCACACCAAAACTTCACAACTGGACTTCCTGGATCTAAATCCAGGACCTTTCTACACTCTTTTTTTTAAAAAATAGCTTTCAATACACAAACATCCATTCCTATTGTGGGTTAAAAGCTCACCCTTGAAAAGTCACACTGGCAGGGCATGTCAGCTGAAGGTTTCTACAGTCACACACCACCCAGGTCCACCAGGAATATGGATGGGCAAATATGACAAACCAAGTGTCTCATTTTTCCAGTTCTTAAATTCAGTTCTCCACATATCCAATTCAGGTTGCAAATGTTGTTTTTAAAATCCTCATAAAAAGTCACTGGCATTGCAGTTTGAACCTCCCGTAATATACCCATTTTTGTATGCAGCTTTGCACCCGAAACACATATTTTTGCAAATCAGAAACTCCCCATAATATATGCGTTTTATGTACATGTTACTTGACTGGAAGCCAGGTACTGTACCTAAAGCAGCACCTTCCCCATTTCCAACTATCCTGGGCCCTACAATTGGCTAGGGAGGCCTTTTTGCAGTGCTGCCACTGAGGGCTGCCCCACTGGTGCAGAACCGTGACACAGCCTTTACAGGAGTGGCTCCCTGGTTGTGGAATGCCTTCACTAGTGAAGTGCACCTGTCACCATCATGATTAACTTTCAGTGGCTGAAGAATCCTGTCCCTTGCAACCCAAACATCACTGGATGGAACAGTGTTTTTAACTGCTAATATGGTTTAAAATGAAACAGCTTTTAGATGCTTTTAACTGTAATTGTTCTTAGATTGCTTTAATTACATTATAATGCTTTTGTTTCTACATCTGTCTGCTGCCCAAGGCTCTTTTGACAGAAAGGGCAGGATATAAGTTTAGTAAAAAAAATAATTCAACAAATAATTACAAAATTCAGCACATTTTGATTTTATTTTAAAAGGGGGGGTGGCTGTGCCTTGGTTCACATACTGTTTCAGAAAGTGCAAATTAGGCACATTTGCCTTTAAATACAAACTGAACTGAATTTCTTCCCCACCCCTAAGCCCAAGAGAGGGACTGGCATGAGCCTCAGTGTGGTGTAATGGTTAGAGTGCTGGATTATGACCTGGGAGACCCGGGTTCAAATCCTCTCTCGGCCATGAGGCTCACTGGGTGACCTTGGGCCCGTCACCATCACTTAGCCTAACCTACCTCACAGGGTCGTTGTGGGGATGAAAGTAGAAGGAGAACCATGTATTGAGCTCCTTGTGGGGGGGGGGAGGTGGCATATAAATGCAAGAAAAATATTGCAGCTGACAATATTTAAAGAAGCAGCAAAAGAAAAGAAGGGGGAGAAACTAAGGACACAAGGGATAAACTGGTTTACAGGGACAGGGACCAGAGAACTGAAACTGATTGTAGATGGGATACTTGGAGCACGTGCTATTTATCTGGAATAAGGTGGATTCCTCTTTCTCTGTTGCACAAGTCTTTGTTCTCCCAGCAAAACCACAGAACCGCATGCAAAAACCTAATTGCACGTGCCCTAACCTTGCCTGACTCAATTACTAATTCATGCTCTTCAAGACTATAATTTAGGGGAACCCGCTCTGAATCTACTCATCACACTGATAATGAGAGGTTTGCATGGCAGAATACACTTGGCAAATAACATTGCCTGGAGATCAGGCTGCAAACTCCAAGGCACGTTGCAAGATTTTGGTCAATTCATTCCATAATTATTTTGTTTTCTAGGATCAAAGCAGCTGAAAGAGTAGGGTGGGGCAGGGCAGGGGGGGGAAAGGGCAGAGAAACAAAGGATGGCACACACCCTAGTAATGGCTTACCAGAATCTGATGCTGCAAGACTTGCAGCAAGGTGAGATTCAGTACAGTTTGCATTTTAAAGAGAACCTACCAAATTCATACTAAACCTGTACTGAGTTGAAACACATGCTTCTCTAAACAACAACAACACACAAAAATAATGTGGACAAGAATGCAAATATTAGAACAATGCGTGCATAAATGGAAAAAGAAACCACATACAAAAATGTTATTAAGAGGGAGAGGAAAGTTGGATATTGAGGATAAGCTTAAGAGTAAATCCCTTCCTTTCCAGTGGTATATAAATTTTATGAAACAGTAGATAAAACAGTAGATTTTGTGCACACTTTGGGGCATCTCAGATACACTGCCAAATCCGGAAAAGGGTGCAATCCAAGTGGGAGTTGCATTCCGATCAGCTAGCGAGTCTGGGAATGTCAGAGCAGGTTGGTCCATTGCGCAAAACAAGTCAAAGGAATTCTTTCCCCATCCCTAGTCTCTATAGATTATTCCTGTATCAATCAGCACCCAGCCAGCTGAAAGGAAGTAAAAACACACACACCCAGAGAAACAGGCCACTGTGATCCTGGTTAGGCAAATTTCTGCTCTCACTGGTTGCTCCCATGGATTTCATGGTGCTGCCACCCTTGCTGCCTAGGGTGTGGTGGGTGGTGGACTGCTATCTGCTAGGGCGTTCCCTCTCTAAGCAATACTGGGAACACCCCTAAAGTGCCTTAATAAGGTGGAGCAACTCTGCAATGACTTGTTCGCCAGTACAAGAAGCTGGGTTGCACTTTCATCTTTGGAAACGGCAACCTTCAGTTCACACACGAGATTGGTGGCAACACACCTCTGGATGAAACTCCCCCCAAAAAACCCTCATGGTTTTTGGACAGGTGGGAATAGACTGCAATTTTTGTATCTTGCAGGAATTCCAGGAAGTGGCTGGGCTCAGTGGGTGGGAAGAATTATATATCTGAAGCTGCAGGAAAAGAGACGAAGTGGGCACAGAGTTCAAATCGAGCTCAGCTGTTCCACTGGCAGTTCAACCACTGTAACCAACAGTATGCTCTGCTCAACTTCCCTTCTGAAAATGGCCAGGATGTGCTGCATTAACATTATTACTTTGTATTTTTAGGTGGTGCTTCCCTTTGCGCTTGACCTGGAAGCTGCAGCTAGCGCAGAATTCTGAGGAAATGATTGCTGGCAGGAATGAGACCCTGCCAGCATGTGGCACCTCTGCTGTGCAGCACCTTAACTATTGCCTGTGTGCTCCCAGGCCAACCTCACTGTGGTGCATCACTTAGAGCATGGGTAGGCAACCTAAGGCCCGGGGACCGGATCCGGCCCAATCGACTTCTAAATCCGGCCCACGGACGGTCTAGGAATCAGCGTGTTTTTACATGAATAGAATGTGTCCTTTTATTTAAAATGCATCTCTGGGTTATTTGTGGGGCATAGGAATTCATTCATTCCCCCCCAAAAAAATATAGTCCGGCCCCCCACAAGGTCTGAGGGACAGTGGACCGGCCCCCTGCTGAAAAAGTTTGCTGACCCCTGGCTTAGAGTGTCATACTAGCACCTGCCAGAACAGGGTTCAAATCCCTGCTCAGCCATGAAGCTCACTGGGTGACCTTGGGCCAGTCACTGCTTCTCAGCTAAATCTACCTCACAGGGTTGTTGTGAGGATTAAATGAGGAGGGGGGAGAACCATGCATGCCTCCTTCAGCTCCTTGAAGGAAAAGTGGACTATAAATGCAATAACTAAATACCTAAATAACAAAAACAAGATTAGTATATAAAGCCCTTAACAGCTTAGGGCTAGTTTATTTGCAAGATCACCTTTCCCCCCATACAGTGGTACCTCAGGTTAAGAACTCAGTTTGTTCTGGAGGACAAAAAATGTAAGTTTTACATTTGTACACATTATTATTATTATTATTATTATTATTATCATCATCATCATCATCATCATCATCATTATTACAGTGGTACCTCTGGGTATGTACTTAATTCGTTCCGGAGGTCCGTTCTTAACCTGAAACTGTTCTTAACCTGAAGCACCATTTTAGCTAATGGGGCCTCGCGCTGCCACTGCGCTGCCACCGCGCGATTTCGGTTCTCATCCTGAAGCAGAGTTCTTAACCCAAGGTACTATTTCTGGGTTAGCGGAGTCTGTAACCTGAAGTGTATGTAACCCGAGGTACGACTGTATATGCCCCTTTGGCTGCTTTGATCTGTGGAACTGGTGCCACATGATACTTGCTCCACCTTCATATGAAATTGATCCTATAGTGTGGAAGTACTCGCTCTTCAGAACTCCCTGCTTAAAGGATAATTTTGCTAGCCAAGGGTGGGGGCAGGCAGAGATGCTGCTTAGCAACTGGGCAGAGTGGCATGATGTTTGCTAAGATGCCACATGCTCTGATTGGCTGTGCAGTTCTGAGAGTCTTCCTCGCTTCCCCACACCAGCTAATTTTGCTGAATGTCTCCCTGCTATATACAAGGCCTTGAAGTAAAATAGATAAAAACCTCTCTTCAAATTATGCACATTTTTCTCATTTATTTATCCTCAAATTGCACACTGTTTTGCTCATTTTCCTTGGTAAAGGGTTACAAGGATATCTTCTGTCTCCACCTGCGTTATTTACATGACTTTGCTAACACTGTTTTGCTTCTCAAAAACGGATGTTTGTCTCATTAAAGCAAGATCCCTTCCCCTGTTTGTTGCTCCCAGTGCACAATACTTGGGGGTGCAGTGCTTCTGAACATAAGGTCCATTTAACTACTGTGGCAACCATGATTTTGTCTAATATCCTTTTTTCGGCGCATCTAGGCATAGTTACCATCACCGTCGACTTGTGGGAGTCCTTTTTGACTGCCATTTTACTAAATTCCACACCAGTTTACCAAAATGTATAGTGATTGGGTTAATAAATGGCACATCTAGACCAGGAGTTGCCAGCTTTTTCAAGTCAAGGGGTACATTAAGATTTTTTAACAGTGGGCACCAGCCCCTTGCCCTGGATCAGCCTACCCTCTGAGAAACTGAAAGAGAGAAGGGTTGGGCACATGCACACAGAGACTTCAATTTCTCAAGGGACCTAGATTCAGGTCCAAAAGAATTCATCTGAGCCTTGAAAAGCACCAAGAGTTGAAAGAGGAAGTGGCAAAGAGTGCCACTCTTCCCCACTTCCTCCTTCAACTCTATGACCCTTTAAAGGGAGAGTAGGGGGAAGTTAACCACCCTTGCCACCTCATGACCACAGGAGCAATGAGCGGAGGGGCATTCAGAGACTTAGCAGGTGCCATGGGGTTCTTGAATCAATGGGTGCCATGCATGTTCTTGATCCGTTGGCCAAGGCCCAATATTCATTCTCTGACTTCAGCAATGAACCTGCAGATACCATCAAACTCAGAGCAGTTAATGCTGGATTCATTTACTGACCACATAGAGGCAAATGGCACTTAAACTCTCCAACAAAGAGTGGTGCCATCAAGTTAGGATTTTTTTGGGCAAACATCCAGGGCACCACTGAGCAGGAGGATCCCCAAGTGTGGTAAAATGCCAGACTGACCGCAAGTATTACTGTTTATTAATTTATATACCACTTAATGCCGCAATAAGCTTCTAAGCAGCTTACGGGGATAAATTACCAATTACACAAACATTCACATATAAACGTCAACCACTAAGATACAAAAGGGGTGGGTGGGGGAATCCCATTAATTAAAAAAAAAAGAAATAGAAAACATCTGCAATTAAAATATGTGCTAAAACAATCCCATTGAAACAGGAGACTCAGGTCAAGTAAGGGAAGAAATACACATTGCCCTCTAGAGAGACATAAAGCCATTAAGTCCAAAAGTGAGCCTCCTGCCCGTAAAACAAAGTTCTGAGCACCTCACTACTGCACTGAATATACAACCCAACCTGCTGGGCAGGTATCAATGTAGACTGATTTATTTTATTAGTAACTTGATCACAGTTAACGTTTTTTCTTTTCCTTTCCCCAGTTCTCCTTACTTCCTGGCAGCACAGTGTTGAAGGTTGACACAGGTGAATTAAACCAACAAGTGTTTAATTATTAGGTTCCAGAACAAACATTTGCAAATGAAACTAGTGAACATGATATATATGCTGTTATTTGGACCTCCAGGATTGTGCATATGCATTGCTGTTTTTAAATCTAGCACACATTTAAGGGAAGGATGCACAGAATCTCTGTTTCATTTTTAAACAGCCGCCTGCCCTTTGCCAAGTTTCTAAACCTCAGGGAACATAGCTCAGTTATTACTTTCCACCAGATTTTTTTTTCCAACTGGAGATGCTGGGAATTGTATTTGTAAAACATGCTCCTAATACATAGCTATGCCGTGCCCCCCCCCCCCAGAAAAAATGCTGCAAGTTTTCTATCTTGATTATTGATGCAGCAACACTGCTGTTTATGATTCTGGTGCTGACATAGTTTGTCAAAGTAAGCAACAGGCAACTATCTGCTTTTTTATTATGCTGATTCTCCAGTGCGCCACAGTAGTCTGCATGCCCCCTCAATGAATATATACCTTTCATCCTTGCAACAACCTTGTGAGGTAGGCTAAGCCAGCCTCTGTCTCTCAGCCTAAGGAAGACATGGTGGAGAAATGCCATGGCTTTAAGAAATATGGTTTGTTTATTCACCTATTTACACCTTCAGTCTGCATGGAGGGAGTCCAGATCTTACAGCCTGGCCCTTTCAAGAGTGGTTGGTACCCCCACAGCAGTGCAGGCAACCTTCAGGCAACCTGCCCAGGATTGACCGCAGCTCCCCTTCCTCCTCCTTGCTCCCAGAACAGTCACCCTGGCAACCTTCCAAATCCCCAGTCTCTGTTCACACCTCAGGGCAAGGGGGAAGGCCCTCTCTTGTATTGTTAAAAGGTAAAGGGACCCCTGACAGTTAAGTCCAGTCGCAAACAACTCTGGGGTTGTGGCGCTCATCTTGCTTTACTGACCGAGGGAGCAGACGTTTGTCCACTCCGCAGACAGTTTTTCCGGGTCATGTGGCCAGCATGACTAAGCCGCTTCTGGCGTAACAGAACAGCGACACCAGAGCAGCACATGAAAATGCCGTTTACCTATTAATCTACTTGCACTTTTTGGCATGCTTTCGAACTGCTAGGTTGGCAGGAGCTGGGACCGAGCAACAGGAGCTCACCCCGTCATGGGGATTCGAACCGCCGACCTTCTGATCAGCAAGCCCAAGGGTCAGTGGTTTAGACCACAGTGCCACCCGGGTCCCATTGTTAATGTCCCTCAATTGATCTCTATTGTTCCTTGAGGAACATAGCTCAGCCGCAGGAATTCTTCTGCAGCTTGCATTCTCACTTCATGTCCCAAATAATCAAAATACTTGTTGTTGTTTAGTCGTTCAGTCGTGTCCGACTCTTCGTGACCCCATGGACCAGAGCACGCCAGGCACTCCTGTCTTCCACTGCCTCCCGCAGTTTGGTCAGATTCATGTTTGAATCAAAATACTAGCATTTGGTAATTTATAGGGTTTAGGGGAGTCCCCCCACCCTTAAATCTAAAACAATATCAAGCTGATGCAACAGCGCAGCACCCACTAGAGTGAAATATGGGTACCTTGGAATCCGAGTTAAGTAGCTCAAAACTTTTGTCACAACCTCTTCAGGCATTTGGTTGAAATTGGAATTTTCAGGAAATGTTATGATCCAGCCGTTGTCTTTCCCTCTTCCACCTAGTTTGGAAGAGAGGGGTGGGTGGGAATAAGCAGACATCCTAAACCAGCTGCTAAACCATTCAACACATGTGCCTGCTGGGGGAGGCAGGGTCACAGTCAAAGAACCATTACAATTTCTGCAGCAGGTTCACTGTCTCCAGCAACTTAAAGCTGCCCAATCAGCATGCAAGAAGACCTTTTCACCACAAAGAAGGAGTCTTCTCACCCTGGGTGCTACTTGGAGCTCATCTGGAATGAAAGAGATGGGTCAGCCCCTGAGAACTGTCTCCAAGAGCCATTCTGGAGAAAGAACATGGGGAGAACGACCAGGAGGAGTTGTTCTGCATGCTCCAAAGCTAAGTGTTTAGGAACACTGAGAATGCAAGGGGCTTATGTGCAATGGGACTTCAAGGAAAACAGAACTCAAGTCACTCTGAAATAAGACACTGGAGCACTCCTAATCATTTGCCCGTGAACGTGCATAGTTCTAGCTGAAGGGCAACAAATGCAGATCCGCACTGGTTGTTGAATTGCATCTCTAATTATTATTACCATATATTGATAAGATTATTGAATACTTTTTGAAGGGGGCATGGCTGTGACTATCATGAAGGGGTCCAACTACACTACTATGTGACCATGAAACTAACCTAAATGGAGCCCTTATTTATTATGCTAACTGCTATGGACTTGCATTTCACTTCCGTCTCAAACTGCACTGTCCAGCCCTGGTCCCAGCAGAGCCCTTGTTCAGTCTCAAACTGGTCCCAGCAATGTGGGGTGGGGTTTACTTTAATTTTGTCTATTTATATCACACTTTTAAAAAATGTTTGGGACACAAAGAAGAGTTTGCCATACTCACCGGAAAGAAATGCAAATTCTTTCTTCAAGTCCTCAGCAATGTCCTTTGCACGTGTTGGAAGAGATGACTCTGGCGAAAAAAGGAACATGAAATGCATGGCTTAATCATTGCGTAGCTTGAACCTGTCACATCTATATCCCACTTTCTCCAGGCTTCTCCTTCCTGCATCTCCATCACCCATCGACTCGAATGCCTGCTCTTCCCTTTCTATATCCTCCGTGTGGGAGAGTCATAGCTCATTGGCAGAGTACCTGCTTTGGATGCAGCCGGTCCAAGGCTCAAACACTAGCATCTCCTGATAGAAAAGGACTCCTGATTGAAAAGGATATCATCCTCTCTGTGATATCTCCCCCATTCCAGCTGGCCATTCCAAGAACTCTGTAATTAAGGAAGCGTGTCTGAGTTTGCATTTCTCCCTCCCAATCCATTTTCCTTTTGTGTTGTGTATTGTTTTGGATTGTCAGCCTGAAGAAAGGAATTGTCTCATCGCTGACATCTGTAAGTCACTCCGGAGTAGGTCCATCTACACAACCTCGAGTTCATTCAACCTGTGAACAGAGCTGGGGCAACTCTGCACCATCAACAACCCTGCATTTTGCAGGATCCCAGATCGTTCACATAACTTATGTACTGTACACATCTAGATGTGTTCACAGCTTGAAAAATATCTAGATGAGTCAAGGCAGGGCCAGGAGGTACGATTTTTGCCCTCCTTCCTTTCGGACCGTCAGTGTTCTGCAAACAGCTACCTGCAGGCAGGCAGGCAGCCCACAACAAATCCTTTCAGAGGGCTAAAACTTTGAGCCTGGGTTTTATGAACAACAAGACCGGGGAAAGAACAGGGTCAGCAAAAGGTTACAGAGTAGGTGATGTTCTTGAGTCACAGATACAGCATGTGCAGTAATTAATGCCCTTTTAAGGAGGGCTGGTTCAGTGAGGCCTGTTATTTATCTTCCCTGCCCCTCACCAGAACTGCCCACACCATTTGCAAACAGCAGGTATACTACACACCTGTCTAGCCGCCTAAAAAACTCATTACTCTTCTCGATACCAATCAACTGCTCTTTGTGGAACACAATCCCAATTGTGATTTATAAAAAAGGAACAGGCGAGGGCATTGTCAAAGGGCCAGAGCGCTACCAAGGAAACCCAGAAATGGGAGAAAGAGCTGGTTTGCAGATTCTTTCGGGTGCCCAGGAAAGTATGTTTCCACCCATGTTAACAAGAAAGGAGCTTGGGACTGCTGTCTGCAGTGGCTTCATTTCCACATGGCCCTTGCGAATGTTTTGTGAACACAGCCCAATGACTAGAAATTTGAGCTTAGACCCAGGCAGCCCAAATCCCTAGAAATCTCACTGGATAACCTCAGATCAGTTGCCTCTGGCCAACGTACCTTTCAAGGTTCTTGTGAAGATTTACCGTGCGTGGGAAGGAAACTGAGCATGCCGTACTTTAACGTCTTCCCCAGGCTTCACTGCCAGGGCCAGCGGAAGGCAAGATGGTTTTTCCCCAGCCACACCCCAAATATATGTATGGAAGTCGACTACACTGGCATCTGAATCTTTTTCTGCAATTCTCAGCATACCCAACTACTGAGCATGCTGGTTGGGGCTGTTCTTTTGTGAACCTTTTCCAGCTCTGCAACATCTTTTTTGAGAGGTATTGGGGGGCTGCCACCAGTGAGTGATAGAGCAAGATGGGCAGTATCACAGCTTCCTGCTCCTATTTTAGGGGAAAGCCTGCAGACCAGAGCAAATGCCTTTCAAGCAGAAGTTCCCAGGTTCAATCTCCAACATCTCCAGGTTGCCCTACAACTGTCCCTGCTCTGAAGCCCTGGCGAGCTGCTGCCGGTCTGTAAGGACAATACTGAGATAGGTGGGCCAATGGTCCAACTCTGTATATGTTGCAACAGACCAGAATCTTTATGTGCATTAACACATTTTCTGTTTTAAAATAGCACGGCCAATCCGAAAACAGTTGGGTGTTTCTACCACTAAAGCTCCCTTGCAGTAGTGGCTTTGGGCTGCAAAATAAGATCTGTAATTATATGTCCCAAATTTCCTCTAATCCTCTAATGGCTTTCCAGCCTGAAGGAGGAAGGCTCTTAATTAAAGCAAGTCAAACTGGATTTCCATTATTGGCCGAGATTAGCTACCTCTTTGGTTGGAAAGAATAAAATTGATGCCACTTGTGGAATGGGAGGAAAGAAGCCATGGAAGAACTGGGGGGGTTACAAGACATCCCTATGTGGCAGGGATGGGGAGAGGCTCCACAAAGCCAGGGAATTGGAAGATGAAGCTGATGCCTCAACAGAGGTACCCTGTTGATCATTAAATGCATTGTGCAATGTCACAAATCATGTTTTCTCACAACCAGGGATATGAGAAATTCGATTCAGTTCTCATTTAAAGGCAAAGCCCCCATGATTCCCCACGAAAACAACAGGAAAGTATTGTATGCCAGTATGCCACCCCAAATTTGTCACTTTACATGGAAATGATCACTAAACATGCACTATGTTCCAATAGTTTTCTGTCTTCTACATCATGTGAAAGCTCAAACATAATGCAGAAGTTAACAATCAGGGAAATGTCAGGGAAATTGAATAAACTGCTTTGTGAATGCAGCCTAAATTACAGTGGATCAGAAGCAGCACTTCACTGTTAAGGGGGAAATCCATCTCACTCCCTTTTTTGCACATCTGGATAGTCATGGTGCCGTTAACACAGAGTAGTCATCCCTTATCTTATCTACCTTTCCAATGGGTTCTCTCCTCTGTTCATGGGGATGTTTCCATTTCGTCATGCCAAGGCACGGTAAATATGAAGCAGAAATGTGAGCACACTCCTAACAATGCAGCATCCCCAATGGAAAAAGCAGAAGCACAAAAAGATGGAAAGGATAAGAGCCAGGAGTAAAGTGACACCAAGACTCAGCTGAGGGCAGCTGAGCCACATCCAGGCACAAGCAGAGGAATCCTGGCAAGAGAGCCCTGAAGTGACGAATCATAAAACTGTGGAGTTGGAAGAGACCCTGAGGATCATTTCGTCCAACCCTCTGCAATGGAGGGAGCAAAAGGCCATCTAAGATGATATCTCAGCTGCTCAGAGCCTCTTAATTATAAAAGTTGTGGGTTCAAGTCCCGGGTTGGGGAAAAGATTGCTGCATTGCAGGGGGTTGGCCTAGATGACCCTCGTGGCCCTTTCTAACTCCACAATTCTATGATTCTAAGATGGTCATTTTCTCCTTTGCAAGATGGTGATGATTGTGGCTGGCTGTTGCAAAGCAATCCCTGGACATTCATGCAAGATTTGATCACAGACCAAACGTTCTTTGGAGGAAGAGGATCTCATTTTGGGGTGAAGGTACACAACGTCCCAGAAGGGATTTCTGCAACACAAAGGGTGTGTGTCTGTGTAAAAGTGGCACTAAATTCCCCAGTGCATGAAAATAATAACATTGGGACAAAGGCACAGTAGGTTCCTACAAGCACAAAAAAGAATCTTGGAAAAGCTTCCAACCTTTGGTGCTTAAATAGCCATTTTGTGAAAGGGTGTGGAATTTCTGCCAAAGTAGAATCTCATAATTTAACAGCAGAGCCCAGCCCTACGGAGCGTTCCACCAGGCCTTTGGTTGGGGTTCAGTCTGACTCCCTCTCCCCTTTCATAAGAACTTGCATGAAAGTGGCCTTCCAATTTTTCTCACAGGCTAATAGAAGTTCAGCACAAACAGTTGGGCCTGGTGAGCATTTAAGGTCCCTAACCCTAATCTGCAGGTTGCCATCTGACTGGATTTTATTCTGATCCTGATCTGATTTTAGGATGCATTTTAATTGATTGCCTGATTTTATGTTGATGTGTTATACGTTTGATGTTAGCTGCTCTGAGCCCGGTTTTGGCCAGGGAGGGCAGGGTATAAATAAAAATTATTATTATTATTATTAGTCCTGTTTCCTTTTGTGCCTTTTGGGCTGTTAAGGGTGACAGTGGGGACTCTTCAGAGAACCATAAAATCCTATTCCTGGAAGCCAAAGGATCCAAACATTTGAAATGAAGAAATGATCCTAAAACACACTAGCAATAAAAGCAGATATACAGGGACCATGGAATTAAATGGCATTCCCTACTTCCCCATTTACAATCCAAAACAAATCTTTCTACCCAACACACACCTTATTACAGTAAACAATTAGGATGCTGGGACCCACCACACCAGTTAATGCTGGTGTGACATGTGTAGGGTTTTAAACGTCCTGTATTGCTCTTTCAATCTGCATCTCTCTCCTTGAGATACTCTCTTCAGTTTACGAAAGCATCCAAAGCCTTTTGGGACGTTGTTGCCCTATATTCTGAAAGCTCTGTAACGGCATTTGAAGCATCTATTTTTAATAGGATGCACAGCTATGAGCTTTGGATAAAGAATTTTTTTTTTTTTTTTGCAGTGGGGCAGGGTGTGTGGAGAGACAAATAATCTAGAAGGGCAATCTGGAAGATGGGGGGGATTTAAAAAGGTAGGTCTACAAGAAATCACATCATATTTCCATATGGAGCAGTCTAAATCTGGACAGAGTGTATGCATACTAGGGTATTAAATCAAATGTGTTTACAATTATTTTTAAAAACACTTTTTAGGATAGAGACTGGCTTCCAAAGCAGCAAAGTGTAATTTGAACACAAAAACAAACAAACGAAAAGCAAAACTTTGCCTTGTTTATTGGGTGGAATACAGGTGTAGTGATAAATATAACTAAATAAAATATTCAAGAAGCAGCATTTTAAAAGACCAATCATGCAGTCCTCCGCAGCTATAAAAACACAATTGGCAGTAATAAAAGAAGAAGAGGAGTTTGGATTTGATATCCCACCTTATCACTACCCAAAGGAGTCTCAAAGCGGCTAACATTCTCCTTTCCCTTCCTCCCCCACAACAAACACTCTGTGAGATGAGTGGGGCTGAGAGAATTCAGAGAAGTGAGACCAGCCCAAGGTCACCCAGCAGCTGCAGGTGGAGGAGCGGAGACGCGAACCCGGTTCCCAGATTATGAGTCTACCGCTCTTAACCACTACACCACACTGGCTCTCAAAGACAGCATTAGTCATTGAAACGCCCAGAAAAGCAAAATTGGTTTCAGCAGACACCTAAAAGGTAGCAATGGTGGTGCCAGGCAGAGGAGAGGACTTAGGCAGCTGGGGGGGGGGGAGATTTCAGTCTCAGCAACTGATACATGGGACAAAACCTACCAGGGTTGAGCTGCTGTGCTCATTAGGCCTGGCACTCTGATAAATCTGTGAAGATTATGTTTTTGCTAATGAAGAGTTAATTCCAACTTGCACAGTGTGATTTACTGCCCACTTGGCTCCTGACAACACTCAGCACACCTATTTCTGTATTTTTCTTAAAGGCAAGCAAGAAGCCTTATCATTTTGAGAGTTCAAAGACACATTCCACCCAGGCAAAAACACTCAGGGAGGGTTTGAAGCAAGAAGGATGAGGGGTGTGGCCCCAGGAGGCTTCTAAGGGCCAGAGAGTGAGACTCGGAGGACTGTACTTGTCCTCTAGATCTAAGGTTCCCCATTCCTGATAGTGCAAAAAACACAATAAGAAAAATTGTTATTATTACTATGTCTACATCTAAAATTAGGTCAGTTTTACCATAAACAGAATAATATTTATACAATAGTTCAGAATGTTCAAAACACACACAGAGATAACATCATTTCTCGACTTTCATGGTTAGGAAACCCCAACTAAATTTGTTCCTGAATAGCACAGTGAGCCAGGTCAAGCCCTCATGCCTGCCACCAGCTGAGGAGGAATAGGGTCACGGTGGGAATCCTCCCAGGGCCAGAGGAGTGGCGATTCCCCCTCCCTGCGCGAAAGCCTCCTTCTTACAAACAGCAGCTGAAGTGGCAGACCTGTGTCTGGCAGACAGCATCACACCAGACTCGAGAGCTCATACAATTGCATGATAGAAAGCAAGGAAGCCTGTGGTGAACTGTTGTTGCTTTTCTCCTCCATGCAGGAAAACGCTGTGTGGCGGATGAGCATTTCACGATGCAAGCCAGCACCTGCAGCAGAACAGTACAGCCTCTGGACAAACCTCACTCAGCTGCTGTTTGCTAGAGTAAAAACTCAGTTCTTGTCGATAGCTGCTTGCATTACATCCTTTCGCAATTGCCCAAGTTCCGGCACAGCATCCTTTCTCCCACCGAGAAGGATGCAGCCTGACAAGTCACCTGCTCTAGCAGTTTACATGTCTCACTGCCACACCTGCTCCAGGACAAGCCCCAGCATTTCCAACAGCTTGATTCACCTGCTTTTAAGGTCAATGTTGCTGCTTCAGGTTAATTGCTACAGACTCCCAGGGAGATTCCCCAAAGCCACCCATGATCAGAGTACTGTTTCGATGGCTGCAAGCAGATCTCTCTTTAGAGGACGGGTGGGGAGCCTGTGACCCTCAAGATGTTAGGGGACCCCAACTCCCAGTAACCAACACGAGTCTGTTCACACATTCACATGACGCACTCACATGCGTGTATGAATCAGTTCACAGCCGTGGACTGCGGAGGGAGTTAGCAGCTCAGTCAACAGTGACTGGCAGAGAGTTTCAGGAAGGGGATATGTACCAGCCCTACTTGGAGATGTTGAGAATTGAACCTGGGCCCTCTAAACCACCTAGCTGCAGCTCCAGTACAGTACACAGGTACTGTAGCTGCTTCATTCAATCCAACTCAGAGCATTAGTACACCAAACAACTACACCAGGGATGAGGAGCCTTTCTGGCCCAGCGGATCAGTGGGTCCACTTTGGCAGCTGGGTGGGACCAGCCACCTGAGATCGTGGTGACACCATAAGCGAATGGTCCCTCCTACCTGTCAGAGTTAACTCATGGGGTGGGTGGTCTGCTTCCCCAGTGTGCTCAATGCAGGTAATACTGTACACTGGAGAAGATGCACCAAGCTGCATTAAACCCCTGCCTCCCATCCATCAACTGATGTGACCCAATGATGTCAGCTGATTGACAAATGGGTGGGTGGGAGGTTAATGGCCTCATGGGCCAAACAGGACCCCAGGCAGGTCAAGAGTGACCTATGGACCAGCAGCCCACCCCAGATCTACACTGTCAGTGGCTCTCTAGGGTTTCAGGTGGCGGGGGGGGGGGTCATTCCCAACTGAACATGTAGATGGCATTGAAAACTGAATCACCAGCAAGGTTGCACACCAATGGTTGCACACATAGTCAAGGCCCAGGGTCCCCCAAACTTCTCACTTGCACAGGGACACACACATCCTTATTTCCCAAAGTCAGTGATGACTGCTGGAGATTTTGCAAGCCGCCCCCCCCCCAGAGCAAATGTTGGAATGACAAGGGAGTTGGGAACTATCAGCTTCTGGGCCAAATCCATTCATCTGCTGGTAGTGAAAGAGGGCTACTGAAGGAGTTGGGGGCTGTGGGCCACTTTGGATGCAAGGCGTCCCTAGACCACCCATCTCTACCCATTTCCCAGAATGATCTATCAGCAAAGGTAGTCACTGAATGAGTAGGATACACTACTTGCTTCAGGACTTTCAAATTCCTAAAATGCTAAGATGTCATGGTGGGAGAAGAACATTAACAATCACATTCCCTTTTTGGCAACTTTCAAAGGGCCACTTGCCAGCGCTGGGTGGAACCAGAAAAAAAGTGGGAAGGACAAAAAATGTAAGTTTTACATTTGTACACCTTATTATTATTATTATTATTATTATTATTATTATTATTATTACAGTGGTACCTCTGGTTATGTACTTAATTCGTTCCAGAGGTCCGTTCTTAACTTGAAACTGTTCTTAACCTGAAGCACCACTTTAGCTAATGGGGCCTCCTGCTGCTGCTGCGCTGCCGGAGCCCGATTTCTGTTCTCATCCTGAAGCAAAGTTCTTAACCCGAGGTACTATTTCTGGGTTAGTGGAGTCTGTAACCTGAAGCGTCTGTAACCTGAAGTGTATGTAACTTGAGGTACCACTGTATTACTACTACTACTATTATCTTTAGTAGAGTAGGCTAGTTTACACACCCACCCACCCACCACCAGCAGCAGCAGCAGCAGCATCTTCCCAGCATGTCCAGTTAGAGCTGGGAGAAAAACCTGTCTGAAATCCTGCTGCCAGTCAGTGTAGGCAATACTGAGCTAGATGGCCCAATGCTTCTGACTCAGTATGAGGAGTTTGTGTTCCTAGGTTCCAGTTCAAGGTCACATTCTAGCTAGAGAAAACTCAAAGAAGGTGCACAGAGCATGGCTATTAAAAAGGGTGGTCCAGGGCCAGTCTGAGTGGCTTGGGGGCCACATTTGGCTGCTAGGCCTAAAGTCCCTCATCCCTTGCCATTCACAGCACTCTGCATCCATCAGAATGGAAGCTGCTCCTCCCTCCAAGGCTCCAACACCTGTAGATTTGCACAGAAAGAACCCCCACCAGTGAAGCATTGCCAACTTCTGTTGCCCTCACCTGCTCTGCATGCAACAGCAGGAGGAAACCACGGTTATCTCGATGGAGCGAAGGGGCCTGAGTGGGGAAGGGCACCAGTGCACCTGCTGATTTTTGCAACTCGACCCTTCTTTAAGACGCAAGACAGGTCAATTGGCAACCCTCATGCGTCCATCCCCCAAAATGTTATTATTAGCAGATTGAATGCTGTAGCGATGCAGCCCATCTTTAGGAGGGAAGAGGGGGTCCGTGAGAAGCCCCTCTGTAACTCCCCCCCCCCCCGTCGCGGGGTAACTTCTGTGCCTTGACGAGGGCGGGGGGGGGAGAGGGGGAGAGGGAGATCGCCGGTAGAAATGGAAGCGGGGCGGGCAGAGGGAGGACACCCGCCCCCGACCCTCGCTGCATTGCAGCTGCTGTTGCTGCCCGGCCAGAGGCGGCGACTTACCGGCGGCGGCCAAGGACTCGGCCCTGACTGAGGCTCGCAGGAGCCGGTAGTAGAGCTCCATCTCCGCCTCGGAGATCCGAGTCAGCGGCAGGCGCAGCTCCGGCGAAGAGCCGGACAGGGCCATGCCGGCTCGGCGGCTACTCCCGGCCGGAGGAGACGGAGGCTGCGCCCTCCATAGCCCGCCTCCGCCGAGGAGTTCTTCCCGGGGCGCTCCCGGCTCCAGCTCCCTCCTTCCCTTCCAGGCGATCGGGAGACAGGAAGAGCGCAGCGCCCCAGCTCGGCGCTCTCTTGCCTCGGCGGCCCGCGAAGTCTCTCCACGACGGCGAGGCGCAAGGACCTTCGCGCCCTGGAGAGGAGGGCGCACGGGCTGGGCGGAGCGCCTGGATGAGTTTCTGCCCGGGAGCTGCTTTGGGCACCCGTGCTTCGGGTCCGCCTCGCTCTGAGCTTCTTTTTCCCGAAGGCTTGTTTTATTTATTTAAATGCACTGCATCATTTCCCTCCAAGCCTTTTCCTCCAAGGAGCTCATTGTGGCGTGCATGGTCCGCCCTTCCTCATTTAGTATCCCCAGAACAACCCTGTGAGCAGGGCCGGATTTAGGTTTGATGAGGCTCTAAGCCAGGGGTCAGCAAACTTTTTCAGCAGGGGACTGGTCCACTGTCCCTCAGACCAGTGGCGTAGCGTGGGGGGTGCAGGGGGGGCCGGCCGCACCGGGCGCAAATCCACGGGTTAGGGGGCGCAAATCCACGGGTTAGGGGGCGCAAATCCACGGGTTAGCGGGCGCAAATTACTTGCCTTGCCCCGGGTGCTGACAACCCACGCTACGCCACTGCCTCAGACCCTGTGGGGCTGGACTATATTTTTGGGGGGGCGGATGAACGAATTCCTATGCCCCACAAATATCCCAGAGATGCATTTTAAATAAAAGCACACATTCTTTTCATGTACAGTGGTACCTCGGGTTAAGTACTTAATTCGTTCCGGAGGTCCGTTTCCCCAGCAATTCTCTTTTTGTTGGAATGCTATCCTTTTTCCAATAGCTAGCAATCAAAACTCTTGCCGCTGTTGTCATGTACAGTGGTACCTCAGGTTACATACACTTCAGGTTACAGACTCTGCTAACCCAGAAATAGTGCTTCAGGTTAAGAACTTTGCATCAGGATGGGAACAGAAATCGTGCTCTGGCGGTGTGGCAGCAGCAGGAGGCCCCTTTTAGCTAAAGTGGTGCTTCAGGTTAAGAACAGTTTCAGGTTAAGTTCAGACCTCCAGAACGAATTAAGTACTTAACCTGAGGTACCACTGTATAAGAATATGTTAGTTTTATCATTTGGGATATCTTTATCAAGAATTCCTAATTGATATGCCTCTGCCTTTTTATTGTGTGATGCCCTTATCAATTTTTTTATCTCGTCATGGATCATGTCCCAAAAGGTTTTAATCTTTGAGCAAGTCCACCACATGTGGTATAACGCGCCTTTTGTCCTATTACATTTCCAGCATTTATTGTTGTTCATTTTATTCATTTTTGACAATCTGTCAGGAGTTAAGTACCATCTATGATGAATTTTTCTGTAGTTCTCCCTTAATAGGTCAAACGCCGTTAAATTTATGTTTTTCTCACCCTTACATTGGTTTTGGATATACCGTATTTTTCGCTCTATTCAATTCAATTCAATTTATTTATTACGGCCGTAGGCCCATACAGGAAAAAACATAAGTAACAGCTTGTGCACGTGGAAAGAAAAAAGAGGGAAAAAAAGAAAGAAAGAAAAAGAAATAAACAGCCACTAAAACGCCACTATAACAATAAAATACTGTAAGATGGAATGGCATCCTACACCTTAATTAGCTTGTAGTGCTCCTTGGCGTCGCTTTTGGGTAAGGACCGCGGCCAGGAACCTAGCCACTTTCAGGGTCGTATGGGAATCCTTATCCTGCAAGATTTGGGCAAGGTGGAATGTTGGGGGGGTACCCACTAGTTTCTGTATGATTGATCCCAGCAAATTTGCCCGTAGCACATTGAACAAGGGGCAAGAGAACATAATGTGCTGGAGCCACCCCGGCGACACCTTATCACATTTGCACATGGCGGGGACTTGGCCCTTTGAGAATCTATGTCTCAGGACATTGGAGGGGAAAACGTTAAACCTTGCTTTGGTGAAGGCCAGTCTATGGGCAACAGTCGAAAGGGAGGAGAGGTATGATGGAACGCAGTAAGTTAAAGTGATACCAATGCTCTGGGGCGAACAAACACCTCCCCCCAGCATATAATTTCGCTGTAAATCGATATCATCCAGTCTTTGGCGGATCAGTCTTTGAGCTGTGCTTTGGTCTAATTTTAGGGAATCTGAGGGAGAGATTCCATAACTCAAGAGTTTGGCATGAATTCTACTAGACCAAAGGCTAGAGAATTCGTCTCGCCATAGGCATTGGACAAGGTAATGGTTTGGTAATCTATGCCACAATGATAACCAGTAATTGAAGACTTGCTTCCACAGGCAAGTTTCTAAGGATGCGATCTTCAATTCTAGTCGCATGGCTGCGTTGCTTACGCACCGAGGGAGCATTAGGAGCCGACGTAGGAATTGGTTTTGCAGAGTCTCAAGGGGAGCAAGATCTGTCAACACGGCCCAGAGCGGGGCAGCATAAGCAAGCACAGCCACCACTTTTGCCTTGAACACCTTTAGGGCCGAGGGAACATGCAAAGCTCCATCCGAAAAGAAAAATCGGAGGAGCGCGTATGACAGAGTTTTGGCCTTATTAAGTAGGTGTTGTATATGAGCTTTCCACCCCAGATTGTATTGAAAAATAACTCCTAGGTATTGAAATTTTAAGACTTGCTCTATTTTTGCTCCACCAAGCTTCCATTTATATAGTCTCCGGCTTCTGGAGAAAATCAGAATCTTGGATTTGACATAGTTGATGGTTAATTGGTTGAGTTGACAATACGTGGCAAAGATCTTCAGAGCTCTGGTTAGTCCAACACGTGTAAAAGATAGAATTACTGCGTCGTCCGCATATAAAAGGAGTGGGCAGCGATAATCCGCTAGTCTAGGCGCGTGTGTACTTGGAGATGAGTTAACTAGGGGTGCTCGCATGTCGCTGATGAATAGGTTGAATAGGCAGGGAGCCAATATACAACCTTGGCGCACTCCCTTGTTTATTGGTATCGGGTTTGTGAGGTCGCCCGCAGGAGTGAGTCTCACTCTGGCAAGGGTACCTTCGTGGAGTTGACTTATAAGCCATAAGAGTCTTCTATCAATGCCCTGTTTCGCAAGTTTCTCCCAAAGAATATTTCTAGGCACGCTGTCGAAGGCTGCCTTTAGATCTAAAAAGGCCGCACAGAGGTAGCCCCGAGGAGGGGAGGAGTACTTCCGTGCCAGATGATAAAGCACTATCGCATGATCGGTTGTAGAACGTTTAGTTCTGAACCCTGCTTGTTCGTGGCCAATCTGGTTAGTCTCATCTACCCATCGCAATAGTTTAGTCAGCAAAAAGCTGGCATAAATTTTCCCTATAATCGAAAGGAGGCTGATGTTACGGTAATTTTCCGGCTCCATTGGAGAACCTTTTTTATGAATTGGTACTATGATGGCCTCCTTCCATATTTTGGGGATGAGACCAGAGGCGTTGATTGCGTTGAAGGTTTTGGCCAAGATGCCAGCCCACCATTTTGGGTGTAGTTTGATGGCTTCGGCAGGGATCAGATCGGGCCCAAGGGCTTTGCCCGGTTTCAGCTGAGCTATTAGCTTGACTATTTCGTCAGGATCGATGGGAGGCCAAATGGGTAGGTGGGTAAACAGGTGCATCAGATGGTCGGAGGGAGCATCTGCTTGTGAGAAACATTTCTTCAGGAACAGTTCCCATGTCGGTGCAGGGATGACTGCCCTTGGGTATTTCCTCACCCTTCTATTAATCAAAGACCAGAATTCCCTGGATCTGTGTGGTTTTGAAGCAGTAATCAAAGCCTGCCAACGATTATGTTGCCACTCACGTTTGGCAATTTTTTGCATGCGTTTATAAACTTGCTTGGCTTGTGCGTAGCTAGCTGGCAGAGTAGATGCATCGGAGGTCTTATATACATTATATATAGCACGAAGGCGCTGTCTTGCTTGTTTGCACTGAGAATTGTACCAGGGGGCACCGTGAGTTTCGCTCTATAGGACGCACTTTCCCCCCTCCAAAAATTAAGGGGAAATGTGTGTGCGTCCTATGGATCGAATGCAGGCTCCTTGGCTTCAGCGATAGCAACGCGAAGCCTCCGAAGCGCAGAGGGAGTGCTCCCAGCCCCACCAGGAGATGCTGGGGTGGGATTGCTTTGGAAGATGCCTTCTCACAATCTCTACTCTTGAACCACGTAAGGACATAAGAAGTGCCTGCTGGATGAGGCCACATTGGCCTGTCTAGTCCAGCATCCTGTTCTCACAGTGGCCAACCAGAGGCCTGTGGAAACAAGAGCATTCTGTATTCCCTTCCTGCATCTTCCAGCAACTACTACTCACAAACGTTACTGCCACTGACTGTGGAGGTAGAGCATAGCCATCGTGCCTAGTGGCCATTGATAGCCTTTAAAATCATCCATGTTGGTGGCCGTCACAGCTTTCTGTGGGATTGAGCTTCCAGAGGGGTAGCTGAGCATGCCTGCTGCAGGAAAAACAGGCATTAAAAGAACATTTCTCCCAAAGAATCCTGGGAACTGCAGTTTGTAAAGGATGCTACAAATTGTAGCTATGCAGTAGAAGGGTAATCTATAGTTCCCAGGATTCTTACAGGGGAGAAGCGATAATGCTTTTAATGTATGGTGTGTAAAAAAAAGGTAAAGGGACCCCTGACCATTAGGTCCAGTCATGAAAGATTCTGGGGTTGCGGCGCTCATCTCGCTTTATTGGCCGAGGGAGCTGGCGTACAGCTTCCGGGTCATGTGGCCAGCATGATTAAGCCGCTTCTGGCAAACCAGAGCAGTGCACAGAGCGGTACCTATTTATCTATTTGCACTTGGCATGCTTTCGAACTGCTAGGTAGGCACGAGTAGGGACCGAGCAACGGGAGCTCACCCCGTCGCGGGGATTCGAACCGCCGACCTTCTGATTAGCAAGTCATAGGCTCTGTTTAACCCACAGCGCTACCCGCGTCCCTTTGTATGGTGTATACACAGCCTCAAATTAGCTCCACCAGCTCTGTAATACTAGAGCAAACATTATAATACATATTGTTCTTCTTGTTGTACTTTTATAAATACTATTTATAAAACCCATTCCTGCAAGCCATGTAGTCTGGAATAAACTCAGTCACCCCTCCCATCATTAATTGTTTCTACTAGGTGGGGAGGGGTGTTGGATCTGCTTCCCTGCCTTGAAGAAAGGCGCAGGTCAGGTGTGTGCCCAGACCTGGCCACGCTTCGCAAGAGAGGTGTGTTGGTTCAAGGTGGCCATGCTGCCTGCAATTTGCACTCCTTCCTGACGTGTCTTCCCCAAACCCCTTCTTCCAGAGGCTGTGTTGAAGTTTTCCATCACGTGGAACACAAACTCGCGGAACTACCTCGAGGCTCAGGCAGTGGTGGAAACCCTCCTCAAGCATGAGACGCCAGAGAGCCTCTTGCAATACGAAGGGATCAAAGCAGCTGTGGAGTCTCTCCCACCATACACGGCACTTCCAGAGGCTGGGCCGGTTACTGCAGGCCTCCATGTTCCTTGATTTCATGTGACAAAACATGAAGTTGCCTGACGCCGCCAAGTGGGACGAGGAGATGGACACGTGGTGAGCTTTATTTATTTATTTAATTATATTGAGGACAAATTAGAAAAAAATACAAATATACAAAAAAAGGAAAATACATGTAACCAATAGAAAATTAGAAAACATTTTACCTCTTCTCATATTTACAATTATTTGCACCTCTACAAAACAATATTCACAATAAAGAAAAGAAATGAAAGGTAAAATATAAAAGAAAAGAACAACAACAAGAAGAAGATAAAGAAAAGGAAGAAATAAGATCAAGAATGATACTTTAAATTGGCTAGAATATTTCCAACTTAAGGCTACATATGAGAAAGATATAAAAATTAGGGGATTTGGGAATAAAACATCAAAATTAGAAAGAGAGGTATTACAAAATAATCAAAAAACACTTTTGAAACTGTATAGTTTATTTAATAGACCAAGAAGTAAAAGGAGAGAATATGCTAAAGTGGGAATGGGATCTAGGATATACAATTGATATGGAAGATTGGAAAAGTTTTTTGGGGGGAACATAAATTTTACGGCCTGCAATTCAATAAGAGAGAATTATATGAAGATGCACCACAGATGGTATATGGCACCAGACAGACTAGCAAAAATGAATAGATCGATTAGTAATAAATGTTGGAGATGCAATAAGATGAAGGGCACTCTATACCATATGTGGTGGACATGTTCAGAGTTCAAAAAATTCTGGGAAATGATCCATGAAGAAATTACAAAATTAATAAAGGTTTCATATAACAAAAGGGCAGAAGCATACTTATTATGAATTTTGAGTAAGGATATCCCCAAAGATAAAATTAACATATTCCTATACGCAACAACAGCAGCGAGAATGTTGGTGGACAGTTACTGGAAAGGAAATAACATCCCAACAAAAAGGGAATGGTTAAGTAAACTATGTGAGTATCTGGAGTTAGCAAAACTGGCAGATATAATAAGGCATAAGTCTAAAACTATGGTTCAGAAACAATGGGAATGTTTAAATGAATATTTACACAAACAGGGATCAAACACAAAAGTTTGGTTGTGCTTAGACTAACCTTGTGAAAAATACAGAGAATACAAAGATTAGATGGGCTGGGTTTTATTTTTTATTTTATGTTTTGGAAATGTACATCCAGGTGTTTTTCCCTTTAATTTTTTTTAGGGGCCCCAAGGGAGTGGGGCGCTGAGCTATAGCTTGTTTAGCTTATACGTAAATCCGGCCCTGCTCTCAATCCAAAAGGGGTAAAGGAAGGAGGCTTCGCAGCTTCTTCCGCGAAGAACACCAGCGCTTTAAAGGGCACGCATTTAATCAACGCGCTCGCCAGGCTGAGAATCCGCTCCAGCCAATCAGCAAGCTGTTTCCCTGCCGGGCCGACTCCACCGAAGAGAGACGACGGAGGGGAGGGGGGGAAAGAACGAAGGGACCTTTTTAACCCTAGCACCACCACGGCCCTTGGGAAACAAGGCGAAGGGGGAAGCCAGGGGAGTATTCCCCCTTCCTTTTCACTCATTTACCGAGAGATAAGAAGGAGGCTCGAATCCCTCGAAACTCCCTCTGGTCCTTTATACAGGATCGGGCCCTCTTTGTCTCATCGCCTCCCCCCGCCCAGGCGCCTGAGATCGATTCGCCCGCCCCCCACCCCCTAGGCATTACTACGGTCCAACTTGTGGGCGGGGACTGCGCGCCTACGTCACCCGCGGACCAATAGAAAACGGCCCGGGGGGGCGGGGGAAGCAGCGGCGTCTTTTGTGCTTCGGCCAGATGTGCGAGGCCAGCTGTGACTGTCTGCGTTCGGGATCTCCCGCTCCCCGCCAGGTGAGCTGCTGGGGCTGCGAAAGGGGAGTTGTTCGCCAGAGGCGCAGGCGAATCCTCCCGCATGTTGCTCCGCAGTAGCCCCCCTCCGCTGTTTCTAAGTCGTCTACTCCGAAGTAAGCGCTGGACCTTAACAGGCTGGCCAGACATGCACGCGAAGCCCCGAGAAGGAAGCCTGACTCGGGACCAGGGCACACACCTTTTTCCTGCGACTCCGTCTATTTCTATTTGCTTTTAACTGCTTCACTCCCCCTCTGCTCCCCGCCCGCCTCGTCTGCGAGCTGTTTTAAATGCGCGTGGGTTAAAAGGGAAATTTAAGTTTTTAAATTTCTATAAGCCCGGCTTGATTAATAGATCAAGGGCGGGTTAATAGATTTGATGTTGAAAATACGTAATCATGAAAGTCTTTCCAGCCCTGCATACCCACTCTCCTTAAAGTGGTTAGAGCAGTGGTTCCCAACCTTTTTTTTTTAACTATGCCCCACCTCTAAAATCCTAATGCCCACCCCCACCCCACCCCGTGACATATAATTCTTATTCAGTGACACCCCCCTCAATTCACGTGGAGGAAGCCTAAAAGGCTGTTGACTATGGATAACTCGTTCTCAAATTGCCCCCCTGTGGGGCGTGTGCCCCCACATTGGGAACCACGGGGTTAGAGCATTGGACTAGGAGCTTGGGAGACCAGGGTGCAAATCCCTGCTCAGCCATGTTGCTTGCTTGGGCTAGTCATGTGACTGACAGCCTAACTTACATTGTGGGGACCTTGTGAGGATGAAGTGAGGCAGGGGGGAGATGTGCAAGGCCACTTTAGCTCCTTGCAGAGGGTGGCATATAAATTAAATAAGTAAATAAAACTCAGCTGCTTGCAGCCATTCTCGTTCTAGCTCCCAGTTACCTTTGGGTGGCTGACATGAGATGGACAGAAAGCTTCCTTTGTTCTCCACCTAAGGCCAGGAACCTTTTTCAGCCACTACGGAGAATGCCTGATTCACTGTAACTTCACTTCTTGGGGAGGCTATGGCTTTATCTGTGAGGCTAATGGCATCCACAGCATCTTAAAGAGTGAGCTGTGTTTCCATAGCAACCACTAGGGTGATCCTGCTCTCCAGGAAATGGTAGGCATTTGCCCACCACCTTCCCTTTGGTGGAGGTAACATCAACTTGTAAGCAGAAGAACAATAGCCAGAAGAACAGCAGGCAAACTGTAGCTAGAGTTGGTGTGTGAGTTTTGGGGTGGGCTGGATGGCTTGACATGTTGCATGGGCTAAATCCCAAAGCTCTGGCAGCAGATGGAAGGAGCAGCCCTAGAGATTTATGGGGGAAGCAAGATCTGCTAGAGTGTTAATGCTGCGAGCCCATCCTATGCTCAGGTCGTATACAGTGGTACCTCTGGATGTGAACGGGATCCGTTCCAGAGCCCCGTTCGCATCCTGAAGCGAACGTAACACGCGTCTGTGTGGGTTGCATTTTGCCGCTTCCGCGCATGCGCATGACGTCATTTTGAGCGCCCACGCATGTCCGAGCGGCGAAACCCGAAAGTAATACATTCCGTTACTTCCGGGTCACTGCAGAGCGCAACCCGAAAACACTCAACCTGAAGCATATTCATCCCGAGGTATGACTGCATACAGTAAGTGTCAATAAAACCATATAACTTAAAAATGCTATATGTCTTTTAGGTAGGCATGCATAGGGTTGTGCTGTAAATGTGAGATGCACTTGTTTTATAATCTTCAGAATGTGAAGATTATGTCTAAAATGCTCCAGAAGAGCATCCATACTTCTAAAAGGGCATTTAATCAAATAGGAGCTGGATTTAAAAAGTTGTTCTCAGAGGGACAAAGCAAACACATACTCACAGGTGCTTCATTTTTAGGACTGGTTCCACAACCCTTACATTTGGATACAAATATGTGCTTACAATGTGCTTTGCACATGCTCTGCACAGCAAGTTATTCAATATAACTTGCACATTGTCATAATGTTAAAGCAGCCAGGTGTGCTTCTTTCAGTCTAGCTTACAAGTTGGCAATTTGACAAATCCTGAAGATGGAGTTTGATTTCTGTGAACTGAACCTTTTTTTTTTTTTTTTAAGATTGGGTGTTTCATTCTTCAGATAATACCGAAGAAGTCTACAAAGGGGTGGCTGCTTCAGTTATCAAGTCGGCTGTTCAGGGATATAATGGTACATTAAACATCAACACATTTCAATGCTTGCACTGTATGTGGGTAGTAGTCTGAGCTAACCATTGCTTTTCCTTTTAGAAACTATTTTTCCCTATGGCCTAACTGCTTTGGAGAAAACTTCCACAATGTTGGGCACTAAAGATTGCCCAGGAATCTTACCAATGGCCATCAATGATGTTTTCAATAGCATCTGTGGAGTAAGTTTTTCTACTAACTGAACTTAGTTTCAGATACCACATTAGTGCTGCAAAGCTGCATATTGAACCTGCTTTGATGATTTCCTAGCTCCACTTAGGAGAAAAGGCTGTGCAGCCACTATAAGGCAGTTTCTATTTCTTGTTGGCCAATAGGTATTGTGAGTGGAACCAATATAGAGATCAGGGATGGGAAACTCTGTTGCTCTTCAGATGTTGTTGGAGCCTGATCCCATCACATCCATCAGCTATGCTAGCTGGGGCTGATAGGAGCTGCAGTGCAGCATCATTTGGAGGTCCATAGTTCCCCATCTATAGTATAGTTCATAAGCCAGTGGGAATGTTTTAGTGATGGCATTGGATGGGGGTGGGCAGGGAGCCATGTTACATTAGTTCTCCATAATTAGGGATGCTGATGCATGCATGCTCTTTACTTTTTCAGATTCCTGACAGGGAGTTCCTACTCCGTGTATCATACATGGAAATCCACAGTAATACAGTTGAGGACCTACTGTGCAGCAGTATATGGCAAAAGAAACCCTTGGTTGTTCGTGAAGACATCAGTGTAAGTAACCATTGCAGTGCCAAAGCTCCCACGCGGCCTTGTAACAGGAAAAGTAAAATTCTGGAAGTCAGCATGTTGTTGACAATTGCCTCCTTGGACTTTGCCCATTTTGCTTCTGAATTGATTAAAATCTTTTTATTAAAGTTTACCTAAAGTTAGCTAACTGCCTAATAGCTTTGCATTGCACATATAAAAAGAGGTAACACCTAGAATCAATACAGGGAGCTGTGTGGTGTTATGTGCTTTTAAAAAAAAAAATCTCTTGTAGGGGTATGTCTTTGTTGGAGGTCTGACTGAAGAGGTCAAAACTTCTCCAGAGGAAGTTTTGAGCTGGCTCCAGAAAGCTGAAAGTAAGACTAAATATTTGGTATGACACATATAGAGCTTCCTGTGCAGCTCTGATACTTCTAAATCCATCAACTTTCTCTGTGTTTTGCTCTGAATAGAAAACAGGCACTATGGTGCGACAGAAATGAATGAAAGAAGTAACCAGTCACATGCAATCTTCCGAATGGTAAGTGATCATGAATTTTATTTTACTGATTTATTTTAGTTCAGAGATCGGAAACCTCTGGCCCTCTTTGATGTTCCCGGACTCCAAAGTCCCAACAGTCCTGACTGTTGGCCATACTGATGGGAGATGGAGTCCAACAACATCCAGAGGGGGGCACCAGGTTCCCTATTCCTGGTTAGTACCTGGCTATGATATCTGGCAGGATATGAGAGGGAGAGATTTGTTGTTGTTATATTATAAATTTCTACCACTGGGTGATTTACAATATAAAAACACAAAAATATTTGCCATAATAATAAGCAAAAACAATGAAACACACACACAGTTTTAAAAGGCCATAGATCGTTTAATTAGCCAAAGAGGGATATTTTTGCCTGGCACCTAAAATATGTAACAAAATCACCAGGCAAGCCTCCTTAAGCATTCTACAAGATATGCCAGTTTTAGGTTCTGTTGGTCGAGGGTAGGTGTGCTACAGTATACAGACCCACACATGACAAACTGGTACAGTGGTACCTCGCAAGACGAATGCCTCACAAGACGAAAAACTTGCAAGACGAAATAGTTTTTTGTTTTTTGAGTTGCTTCGCAAGACGAATTTCCCTATGGGCTTGCTTCGCAAGACGAAAACGTCTTGTGCCTTTTTCTTAAAACCGTCAATGCATTCCTATGGGAAACCGTCAATGCATTTCCTATGGGAAACCGTGCTTCGCAAGATGAAAAATTCACAAGACGAAAAAACTCGCAGAACGAATTAATTTCATCTTGCAAGGCACCACTGTATTAGTTGGTCTGGTAATCTGTGGTGGTATAGTAAAACAATTTCACAACTTTGCTTACTTTTTTTTTTTTAGATCATTGAAAGCAAAGAGACGATGGATATCTCAAGCTGCGATAGCCCTGTGATGGTATCTCACTTGGTGAGTTCTTTGAAAGAGAGAACTGAGGTTTGTAAATGGGGGTTGTTAGAAAAAACTACTATTGAAGGATGCTGCATGAGAACATGAGAGGAGCCCTGCTGGATCAGACCAATGGCCTGTTTATTCTGGCATCCTGTTCTCACAGTGGTGAACCAGGTGCCTGAGACCCAAGCAGTTTCTCTACTTGTGATTCACAGCAGCTGGTAGTGGAGGTTGAACTTAGCCATCATAGCTAGTAGTCCTTGATAGTCCTTGTACTCCATAGATTTGTCTGATCCTCTTTTAAAGGCTTCCAAGTTGGTGACCATTACTACGTATTGGGTGAGTGAACTCCGTAGTTTAACTATGTGCTGTGTGAAGAAGTTCTTTCTCTTTTGTCTGTCCTGAATTTTAGCTATGTTGAATGGCCCTGAGTTCTAGTATTATATGACAGAGAGAGAAATTGAGAGAAACTTAGCCCTGTCTGCCTTCTTGTTACATGCATAATCTTATACACCTCTGTCGGGTCCCTCCTTAAACTTGCCTTTCCTCTGAAAGCCCCAAATGCTTTGACAATTGGAGGAAAGAGGTTTGTGTGCCATATGACTCACTCTGCCCCCTAAGCTAGGCTGCTGCCCTGAGATGAAGTAGAAGATATTATTTTGCCACCAGTCTGGTTGACTTTGCTATACAGAAAGAGGTGGGGAGGGGAGGTGCCATCTTCTGCTTTGGCTCAGGCAGCAAAACATATTGGGCTAGCCTTGTGTGCTTTCTGTTTGAGATCTGGCCGGCAGAGTCAAATATATATTGGGATTGTGGAAGGCTAATGAACTTCTGAAGTGTTTAATAGGGCTGTTTCTGCCTGGGAAATAGCAGCAGCAGAAATTCAGTTGCTCTGGGTTTCAAGTCTGTTTGGCACAGCATTCCTAATGCTTATTCAAAAGCAAGTTCTATTGACATTGCTGGAACATACTGAAGAGGTGCAGACTAAACAATATCCATATTATTATTGCATTTATATCCCACCTTTGCTCCAAGAAGCTAAGGTGGCCTGCTTGACTTTGTCCCCCTTCATTTTATACTTACATCAACCTTACAAGGTAGGTTAGGTTGAGAGACCAAGGTGATCCAGGGAGGTTTGTGGCTGTGTGGTGATTTGAACCCTGGCCTCCTAGGTCCTAGCCACACACTCACCACTATGCCACGTTGGGTCCTTGGACTATAGTAGAAATTCAGTGGTCAAAACATCAAATCGCACAGTATGCGCATCCCTCTACCTTTTTCTTCTGTTGCAGACCATCCTGGATCTGAGATGCAATCTACAAATGACTGGCTCCCTTTAACACACATTTCCTCTGTTCTTTCGCTTTCATGAAATATTAAATGTTGTTCGTTTGAATGTATTTCCTCCCAGATGTAGTGACCAGTGCTGCACAAAATTATTGTTCCTTTGATTTAAACTCCTGGCCAAAGACCTTTTTCTGCTCATTTTACAGTCTCAGGAACTTATTTTTCTCAGGCTTTCATCTGCCACTGTTTGGAATTGTTGTTCAATCAATAGATGATTTGAATAGATCTTGTGTGAGAATGGTGTCTAACACAGTCTTACTTGAATTTTCAGTATTTGGTAGATCTGACAGGAAGTGAAAGAGCTACCCAAACAGGTGCTGAAAGGTATGTAGCTGATGATGATCAAGCTTTTCTGGTAATCTGCTAAATCCTAACTTGTAAAACATGTAAAACAACAACAACCCACGAGTAATTCCCCCCCCCCCAGGGTTCTTGGGCATGCTTGCTCTTATTTATGTAAGCCATTTACAGCTTAACAGTAAAATTCATCACATTTGGAACACAAGACTGATGCAGATGTGACATTCCCAACTGGTAGATTCTTGCACAAAAATCTAACTTCTCTACGGCAAGGATGAGGGACCTGTAGTGCTGTAGAAGTCGCATATGAACTCCTAGCAATCCTAGCCAGTATGACCAGTGGTCAGCAATGCTGGAAGTTGCCTTCCAACAACACATGGAGGGCCACAAGTTCCTCATCCCTGCTTCTGCAGAGACCATTGTAAAACCGCCCCATGATCCTTGAATGAAGGGTGGTATATATTAGCAATTTCACTCCTCCAACGCTGCAGATGAGATTGTTGTAAATCACATACCTGTCTGGGACGAGTCTGGGAAAGGAAGACAGTCTTACCTCTTCCACTGCAGGTACTATTACACTGTACTTTGCTTTTATTTCTTTGTTCGTTCTCTTGGAGCTGGAGAGAACGGACGCCATTATGCTTTTGTCTGTACATAGTGTGTAAATAAATAGTAGATTAGTTCTATGATGACTCACTTACTCTTGCTGTGTTATGCCGGAAGATTAGTGTGCATAAACCAGCTGGTATGTGTCACTAGAAGCGCACTGTAAGAGAAGGGAGATGCCTTTTCCAGAGCTGTGTGTACCAGAGGACGCTCAGAGGATGATCTCCAAACCATCCTAAATATCTTTGCAGAAGATTACGAAAAGCTTGGCCTATCACTCAACATCCAAAAAACCAAAGTGCTGCACCAGCAAGTACAAAATCACCCCTCTGCAGCGCCACAAATCCAACTCAATGGTGTAACGTTGAAAAATGTCAATCACTTCTCCTACCTGGGCAGTTATCTTTCCACAAGGGCCAACATTGATGCTGAAATCCAGCATCGCCTGATCTCTGCGAGTGCAGCTTTCTCCCAATTGAAGTGCAGCGTGTTTGAGGACCGGGACATTTGCATGGAAACCAAAATGCTTGTTTACAAAGCTATTGTACTACCAACCTTACTGTATGCTTGTGAAACAGGGACGCTAATAAACGCCATCTCCAACTCCTCGAAATATGCAATCAACGGTGTCCCCGAAAAAGTTTACACATCACTTGGGAAGACAGGCGAACAAATTTCAGTGTACTGGAAGAAGCAAAGATCACCAGTGTTGAAGCAATGATTCTTCAACATCAACTTCGTTGGACTGGTCATGTTGTGCGGTTGCCTGATCATCGTCTTCCAAAGCAATTACTCTAATCCAAACTTAAAAATAGCGTAATGCTGGTGGTCAACAAGAGGTTTAAAGACTGTCTCAAGGCAAATCTTAAAAAATGTAGTATATACACTGACAACTGGGAAACCCTGGCCTGTGAGTGCTCCAGCTGGAGAACAGCCTTTACCAAAGGTGTCATGGGCTTTGAAGACACAGGACGCAAGGGAGAAAAGTGCTAAGAGGAAGGCATGCTTGGCAAATCCACACCGTGATCAACTCCCACCCGGAAACCAATGTCCGCACTGTGGAAGGATGTGTGGATCCAGAATTGGCCTCCACAGTCACTTACGGACTTGTTGTTAAAACCGTGTTTATGGAAGACAGTCTTACTCGGCTTCGAGTGATCACCAAAGAATACGAACTATTGGTCATTGCTTGTATGCAACCCTTTCCACACTGGGGGGTGCAGACTCAATTTCACAGAAATGACTGAGAAACTTAAATGCTTTCATTGTTTCTTGCTGATGTTTAATGTCACAGCTGTTAGTACTTACAGTACGTTATTATCATCACAGTAATAAACAGATTAACAGCCATAATCCTCGCAAGCATGGAGGGGTCTACACAAAAGCACATGGGTGTCCTAGCCAATGTAACATGTCAGGGTAATTTTTTCTGTAATGTAAACTTCAATACCTTCTCCAGGCACCACACACATGGATTTGTTTTAAGGGATTTTACTACCCCAAAATAGACTGAAAATTTGGCTTGGGTTAGTAAAGTATTCCCAAAAATGTGTGTAAGTTTTCAGCGGGTCATATACAAAATCCCCCCTCATAATGGATTTTCCTTGCTTGGGAAATCATGTACACCTTACTATGAACAAGATTTTGTGCCTTTCGACCTTTGGTATTGATGCTTTCCCTTGGTAGATCTCATCAGAATCCCAGGCGGCAGAGATTGTTGAAGAGAAGTATGCTCTTCAAAATGAGCTGCAGGAGGAAAGAAAGAATCTCACTGAGATGCTCGTGACGTCAGCTTCTCTTGCATCAGCTCAAGAGTTCAAGGTAATACTTAAAAATTGAAGTGTTGTGGGACCTTTGGTGGAAAACTGGTGGCTCTTCCACATTTCTTGTATCAGCTGTTATTAAGTAATCAAATGGGGCGAGGGAAGCCTGGAAATGACTAGAAGGGTGTCACTGTAGAAAAGGACCTTTGATTGCATGGAAGTTTAAGGTAAACCCTTCATAAAACTGAGTAAGAAAGCAGAACTTACTTATTGTGTGTTTCTTTTTATATAAAACCTGACTCAGGTCCAACCGATACAAGAAAGGTCTCCTGAACTGAGGCAACTTCTTGTCAAGACTTCCAGTACCAGAAGGACTAGAAGGGTGTCACTGTAGAAAAGGACCTTCCACTGTGTGGAAGTTTAACATAGCTCTGTTAATGCATGCATGAAGCAGGAAGTTCATATCGGGAAGCTGGTATAAGAACAGGCACCAGCGACTGAGTGTGCTGTAGTGGTGCCAGGAGTGCAGAGCGGGAGGGTGAATGGAGCCTGCTGCTCTCCAGTCCAGTCCCCATCACCCAGGGCCCTCCACAACTTGGCAGCTCGTGGAGGGTGGCATGAGAAGGCTGCCATGTGCCCTTCAGTCCCAGCCTTACCCCTGAGGACTGGGATCAAAGGGCATGTGGCAGTGGTGTCCTTCTCATGTCGCTCTCCCCGGCTTCCAGCCTCGCAAAATAAGGCTTTGTGTTGAATTCTGAAGCCACTACTTGCCACCCGACTAGTGAGACACAGCAAGTTCAAGTTGCTTATAGTGCTTGCAAACATGTTTTTGGAAAGTTTCCCCTCTCCCTTTGTAACTTTTTTTGCAAATGCTTATGGTAGAACTTACAACTAGCTTCAACTGAACTTGTCATCACTAGGCCATGTACAAATTCCAAGACATCAGCAAATGGGATTGTGCTTTTAAAAATATCTAACTTCCTTTAATTCTCCTGCGTGCCTTGATTTTTACTTTTATTTTATGTTTTAAGTTTCCAAGGACAAGGAAGAGGAGAGCGACCTGGTCTGCAGGAACAACAACCCAGCAAGCAGGGGAATGTCGCCTGGGAAGCTTTTTCCAAAAAGCCAAACAGTTTAAAAAACCTTGTCTAGCAGAGATGAAAGCATGTAAGTTTGTTATGCGTGGAAACTATTTTCCATATAAAATATGGGCTGAAGAATGGTAGGTTGGGATAAGTTAGAACTTAGATAATACATTGTCTAAACCAATATCCACAGTGAGCTGCAAATAGTTAAACACTTGCACCCATTTTGAGGGCTCTGCTTAAGCTGCATATGTCAATTATGCTGAATGTTATTGCTGCATCTGAAGTTTTCAGAGAAGGGCAAGAGGGCTCTTGGCATAACTTAGCCTGCTCCATTTATCTCCTGGTTGCTCCAGAGGTCGGATTCTGACATTGATCTTTAGGCGCTAGGGAGAACTGGCTTCCTTGCAAATGCTTGCAAAGGCTAATGTAGCCAACTCTCTCGCTGCTTGCATTTGGCTGCTTGTGTGTTCTTTCTCCCATGGCAAGGGAGAATTAAACCCACTGGGCCCCAAGGTAGTCAAAGCTCAGTTCCTTTCACTGCACCTTTCTGCATTTGTCTCAAGAACTTAGAGTCACAGAATTGTAGCATGGGAAGGGATCCCAAGCGTCATCTTGGCCAACTCCCTGCAATGCTGGAATCTCAGCCAAGGCATCCATGACAGATGGTCATCCAAGCTCTGCTTAGAAACCTCCAAGGAGAGTCCACAGCTTCCCACGGGAGTCCGTTCCACTGTTGAGCAGCTCCTGCTGTCATGAAAGCTCTTCCTGATTGTTTAGTCAGAATCTCCTTTCTTGTAACTTGAAGCCATGGGTACAAGTCCAACTTCTAGAGCAGGAGAAAACAAACTTGCTGTATCTTCCATGTGACCGCCCTTGAGATATATGGAGATGACTATCATATCTCCTCTCAGTCTCCTATTTTCCAGGCTAAACATCCCCAGCTCCTTCAGCCTTTCCCCGTAAGTCTTGGTTTCCAGACCCTTGGTCTTCTTAGCTGCCCTCATTTGCACGCATTCCAGTTTGTCAATATCTTTCTTAAATTGTGGTGCCCAGAACTGGACCCAGTATTCCAATGTTGAACTGACCAAGACAGAATAGAGTGGTACTGTTACTTCCCTTATCTGCATCTTAAGTATACAGGCTTTTATTTGTTAAATTTTTGGCAAAATGGGTAGTCTTTCAGCTGTATCCTCGGAATGTGATGATCAAGGGATGACAGCCCATTCCTGAAGAAGAACGGACTCCAGGGTCTGAGGTTGGTTTGGTAAGCAGTATATGTGTGTGTGTGGAAACTAGCGTGCTTCACCAAAGATGAAATTTACATTCAATTTTTCTCTTACCCCTCGTGAATATGGCCCCAGAAGGTTGCCGAGAAATGAATGTCACCCTTGGAATGGAAAAGGTTCCCACTCATCTTTCAAGAACGAAGCTGGGATGGGGAGTATGCCCTCTGCAGGCTTCCTCCCCCTTTCTTTTTTGCAACAACAATTTCTTGATTACCCCCTACTAACTATATTGGACACAGGTGGCGCTGTGGGTTAAACCACTGAGCCTAGGACTTGCCGATCAGAAGGTCGGCGTTTCAAATCCCCACGATGGGCTGAGCTCCCGTTGCTCGGTCCCTGCTCCTGCCAACCTAGCAGTTCAAAGCACATCAAAGTGCAAGTAGATAAATAGGTACCGCTCCGGCGGGAAGGTAAACGGCGTTTCCGTGCGCTGCTCTGGTTCACCAGAAGCGGCTTAGTCATGCTGGCCACATGACCTGGAAGCTGTACGCCAGCTCCCTCGGCCAATAAAGCGAGATGAGTGCCGCAACCCCAGAGTCGGTCACGACTGGACCTAATGGTCAGGGGTCCCTTTACCTTTACCTTTACCTAACTATATCAGATCGACATGACTTCTTTTACACTTGGTTGGATGGGGTGGAACTGAGGGAGCAGAGTTTAGGGGAGAGAAATTCTGAGGTTTGGAAAGCTCACCTCTCCTTTTCAGGGTTTTTTGCAAGCCTCCAAAACTTGGCAGCGTTGCCAGCATGTAGCTGGAACTTAACATATAAACAATGTCTAGCTCTCAGTATGGCTTTGGCAACAACACTTCTGAGCTACCAATATATTGCTGAAGGAACAAGCAAGGGCTTTCAATATTAAGGTTTTATGGCACAAAACGTCTAGTAAAATGGCAGGTTCCGGTGATATCGGAGCTCAAAGTCGCATATGATTGTAAAAGTAAGTGCTGACACTGTAAATTGAGTTCAAACAGACTGGTAGCCAGTACCTTTCCTTCAGGAAAGATGAAGTGTGTTCCCTTCACCTGTATTTATGAAGTGCCTAATTTTTTCAGTTTTCCAAAGCAGCCCCAGATACGATACACCGCAGTAATCTAGTCAGGAAGTGGTGATGGCATGGATCACGGTGGCCATTGGGGGGCAGGGATGCACAGTTGATGGACACACCTTAGCTGGTGAAAAGCACTGCATCTCACATCCCCAGCAACAAAACTGGGCCTTGAGACGCTGCTCTGTGTCTTCCACTGTTTGCAGTATGGCCTATGGACACAAAGGACATCGTCTTCCCTATGGTAGAAGACAAGACCTCACTGATGCCGTCCATAGAGAAGCAGAGCGATACGTTTAGCACCAACATGGCAGCAGGTGTTCCCAGAAGGAGGCATGCAAGGCACCATCCAGCCATCTTAGGGACTCCACTCCAAATTTGTGTAGGGTTTACTCCTTAAGCCTTTTCTTCTCCCAAAGACATTCTGCAAGGCAGTTGTGTATTACAGCTGAACATTTTAGTGTCATGTCAAGCCATAACCCAAGGTTTACTGTACACAAACAAACTGGAGATTGGAGTGAAATAAACCATGATTGGTACACCAAGAAGAAACCTTGACTTATCATCATGGTTTATTTTTCCTTACTCCAGCACTAGCCGCGAAGAGCAAATACATAATTTGCTCATTTACAGTAAGTCATGACTTACAGTGATGTGCACAGATGGTCAGACACAATTTGCAGTCTGTCTTTGAGAAAAACTGATATATACATGGTGTGCTAAAGTTTCTTATAACATTTTTGGGATAAAGTTAGAATATTGAAACTTGCATGGCCAGAGCACATCACTGACACCTTGCCCATTTTCCTTTTCTTAAGAAGCAACCTAGCAAGATCCAAGAGCTGCAAATAGGAGACACAGAAGAGGATAGACCTTGTATGAAAGAACAACTCAGCAAAACTCTAGAGAAGTTGAGTGAAATGGAACAACTGGGGGAGAAATTAAAAGCCAGTAAGTCTAGAATTGAAGCGGAGTTAATGGACATGCTTAAATAACTCAGAAACTTCATGAGCAGGAAGAAGCAATGACAGACTTAATCCAGGAGCGAGATTACCTGAAGGACAAATTGAATTCTCTCCAAGCGGAGAGGGATCTCATCAGTAAAGAGATGCAAGAAGCGAAATCAATGGTAAAGTATTATTAGTTTTTATTAAGTTCCCTTTTCTTTTCTTTTTTACTATTTACAGTTTATTTATTTTTGTAAAATTGCAAAAGTGCATCTGCCAACTAACCTTTCCTTCCCAATGTCCTTTTAATAGCTTGCACTTTCATATTTGTGCTGGTCTTTTAATGGAAGGGGAAAGTAAGCCAGAAACCTTTACCAGTTGGATATTCTACCATCACAAGTTACAGTTCTAGGAATCGAGAGCAGATTTTCATAGACCAAATAATGCGCACAGACTGGGGGAATGTTGTGCATGGCCGTGTGAGACCAGGAGCCTGTTCAGGCGGAGTGGAAATGGAGCTGGTGGTCTAAAGCTGGCCTTAAATCTTGGAACAGGAGAATTTGTAAGTCATTGAGGGAAGGCTTGTGCTTCAAATCTAGTGGCAGGGGATGGGTCTTTTGCTCCAACATATGGTGTTCCTGGCAGCAGGCAGCCTGGAGAAGGGTTTGGGCATTAGAGAATTAGGGAGCTCCAGGTCTTACCTTTCAAGGTAAACCCTGCATAAAACTGAGTAAGCAGAACTTACTTATTGTGTGTTTCTTTTTATATAAAGCCTGACTCAGGTCCAACAGATAAGAGAAAGGTCTCTTGAACTGGCACAAGTGTTTGAGTCAAAGGAAGAGCAAAGTCAGACGGAACGCAATACACAGCAGCAATCTTGATATTTTGTGGACCCTGTGGGCAAGCCTAGAATGCTGAACTGGAAATCAACTTGTGTTAATTTTTATCACTTCATACTTATTTAAAATTACACATTTGCACAAATATTTGTGTTGTTGAAACTGAAGTGATCTTTCAAAAGTGTGGTGGTATAGAGACAAATTGAGATGTGTGTGAGCTCACCGTGACAACCGCTCTGTAGCCACATCTCCAAGGGGAGTCCCAAAAATGTAGGCAGCTGTAATTGATCCCTGAGCTGGCAAAAGCTGGTATAGCAGTCAGCATGTTGGAATTTGGATTGGATGGCCTGGATTTGGGTTATTAATCCAGCCATGTGCATGACTACAGTCCTATGCACTGTTCCATGGAGAGTTAGCTCCATTTAATTCAGTGTCTGCTTTTGAATATAATAGGCTGAGCTTGTAGATCTTTAAACAAAGGTCTTCAGCCAGCCAGCAGTCTTGCAAAGTGTTTAATGGGATTTCTGCTTCATGCTAACCATTTAAGTCTCTAGCTTCTGCTCAAATCTTTTCCCATTTACACTGCTGGATTTATGTATAGGCTAAGTAGGCTGAAGCCTAGGGTCTCTAAATCTATAGGGCTTCCCTAGTCTGCCCAACACCCAGCAGGCTGTCTCCCCTCTCCCCAAATTGCAAACCCAAGACTTCATGCGAGGGCAGGGCAACTTGGGCCCAGCAACTATGAGACTCAGGGCCAGCCAGTGTAGCCCAATTTGAAACTCTGGGGCCTAACTTGAAATTTTTTTGTGGGGCACTGCTTCACAGCCAAAGTCTGCAAAATCTTACGAGATATAAATCCATGTGCTAGGTCATTTTCACAAGGTCAGCAAAGTCCTTCAGAAGTCAGGTCTGTTACTGAGTTCTTGTGCAAGTTTGTACAGTTTTCTTGATTTTTAAAGGAAAATTAGAGAAGATTTTGATGAGCTTGAGAAATAGGCAAAAGCCAACTTGCCAAATGTCAATTATAAAACAAGGAGACAAAGAGTGAGGGCACGGCAAAGAAATGACAGAAGTGCACCTGATGCCTTAGATGCACTTTCTTCAAGAGATAAGTTTAGGATAAAATCCTTTATTCCTATATTCCTTTATTAGATGCACTTGAAGCCAATTTAAAAAGAGGTACTGTGTTGCAGAATTGTTTTCCATTCTTGCTATCCTGATAGCATCTAAGCAAGAAATTCAACAAGGTGTAGAACTGTTGATGGAATATCTACCCAGAAGATATTGACCTGAAACTTCTTGATTAACTTTTGCACTTTCACCTGTATGTGAGACAAAGCCATAGTCACTGCACTGCCACTGGCTTTAAACCGGAACGCTGTTCCTGTTCATGCATAATGCTGGAGACACACATGCCAGAGAACCCCTCTTTGCATCAGGCTTGGGGACCGGTTGGTGTTAGGGAGAGGACGTGCTAGAGAGGATCTTTCACAGGTTTGGATCTTCAGGGGAGGCCTGCAAGACGTCTCCAGTCTGATTTGGCCCTTATGCAGCGGAGAGCTGTATAGCGCTTTGAGTGTATGGCTTTTCCTTTAGTGTAAGGGGCTAACCGCGCATCAGAGCCACCTTGCCATAGCAGCCAACTCCTACAGACCAACGAGAGATCTCCACTCCCAATAAAATATATGAGGGGGGCAGCCCCCCTCCAGTTGATGGGCATTACCATTCAAATTGTGTGTGTGCTGTGTCATGTGATTGATTATGTGGGACAGGGCTTACCTGCTGTCACCCCCATTTTATTCAAATTGGCACCCCTTGTGCCAGTTCTCAAACAAAGCGCCTCTGGAAACGCAAGGTGCACTTCTTAGGTAGATACTTTGTCCACTTAGCTCCGGACTGTCTGTACTAACAGGATTGTGCATCTCAAGAGTTTCAGGCTGGGGTGGGGGCGTTAAAAGCTGCTTTAGGCCAAGTCAGATCTCTGGCCCACCTAGGTCAGCCCTACCCGGAGATCCAGGAAACCGAACCTGTGACGCACCAGCATGCACCCCTTAAATGATAATTTTAGACTCTAGTCTTCACAATGCTGAAAAGGGGAAATATTTAAGTAATCTAAGAAGCTGCCTTATGCAGAGCCAGATCATGGGACGATCTAGCTTAGTACAGTGGTGGACCTTGGGGACAGCAGCGCCCTTGTGGGCTGCCAAAATTCAGCTCCCTCCACTTCTTGCCTTCCACTTTATGTACATCACATTCAGGACTTTAAATTGTGCTTTTATATCAAATTTCCTTTTCTGCGTATACTGTAATGTTTTACTGTTGCTATGGCCATTGGCTAATGCGAATAAAGTTTTTTTCCATAATCTCTCTTTCTATGTACATCATATATGCAGCATCCTTGAGGTACCCTGTAAGACCGAACCCAGTAAGGCGCTCCCCTAAATCTGCCTCTGCTCAGAACTGTCTATGACAGTCAGAGGCTCTCAAGGGTTCCAGACAGGGTGACTGTCCCAGACCTACCTGGAGATGCCAAGGGTTGAACCTTGGTGCCCTTCTGGATGCAGAGAGGATGCTCTGCCACTGAGTTGCAGCCTTTCCCCAAGGTCTAACCTGGATTGAGCTCCTTGCATCCAAAAGGATGTGGTCAAACCACTGAGCTCTGGTCCTCCTTCCACTTTTAACATTATCTGCAACCAAATAGCTTCAGTTCAGCAGTGTGGGGAGATTCACCTGCAGGATTTCTGCCTGGCACTCTCAGCTGTTATAGAAGCCCAGAACTCCTGCCAGTAAAGGGAGGACAGCTTATGGCAGTGAGCACCATCTGTTCACCGCATACTGGACGTTCCTTGTGTCAGTCCAACGAAAGGGAGAAAGAATGTCCTAAAACACACTTCTCCTTTTTTAAAAAAACAAAGCACTTCCACATTGCCACTCCGTAACCTCAGAACCATTTTTAGCAGCATACAAAAATAATGAAGGATAATGTATTTAAAATTCCCAACAAATATTGTTGTTGGGTTTTTTTTTTAAGTACCAACTATCCCTGCTTTTAACAGTGCAGTCCTATGCATGTTTAGTGATAAAAGGAAGTAGGACAGCCAGATGAATCACTGCTCTGCTTTTCAATTAGATATGCGCACGTTGAGTGTGCTGGGATGTTAACTCTATATAGCAGCTTTGTTCCAAGTTCTATGTAAGCTGTCATTTCACATCAAAAAAAGTTTGTGGGGGGGAAAGGCACTTATGTCCTGCGTGGGCTGCATAATTATGCTGCTGCTTCTTTTTTTACATTAGAGGTTCAGAAATTTGACAGGCAGACACTGCCCTCAATCTTTTGAGAGAAAGTTATGATTATTTTTTGTTCTTATTCAAATGGAGGGGGTGGGGGTGGAATTTTGATCCTGTTTCTTGAAGAAGCTTTCAATCTATTGAAGCAATATACATAGCTGCTCCTCTACCCAAATTGGATTTGGGGTGGTGGTTTCATTTTACCAAATACAGTCATACCTCATGTTATGTTATTTCAGGTTATGTCCCGTGGCAACCCAGAAGTACCGGAAAGGGTTACTTCCGGGTTTCACCGCCCGCGCATGCGCAGAAGTGCAAAATGACATCACGCGCATGCGCAGAAGCACCAAATCGTAACCTGCGCGTGCGCAGATGCGTTGCTACAAGTTGTGCTCTTTTCTTGTTGCAAACGGGCCTCCTGTTCGCAACCAGAGGTACCACTGCACTGCTACTCCAGTCTCTCTGTACTACTCTGCGTCCATGGAATACACCATGTGGCTGAGCCACTGTAGTACTTGTTTGAAACTGGAGTAGAAATAGGTGCTTCTCCCCCCTCCCTTAGTATTTTGCAGTTGAGTATCCCAATGTCCTGTTAAAATATGATTTTAGTGCCATCCTCCAAACTGCTCCTGGCTTTTGAACCACTGATACTTCTCTGGGTTTTTAAGCATTGTTTTTTGGGCGATACTGTTTTCTTTCATGCAGCTGAAACGCTGTGGAAACAGCCCCTATATGCAGCTGCAAAAAAGGTGAGAGAAATGAAAGGACACAGCAAGTGGTGGCTGTAGTCTTACAAATACATTTGCAAAATTGCTAGACCCCCTAATTGGCTAGCTGGCTGGCCTGCAACCTAAAAATGGGGAGGAAGGGGAAGCATTTTTTCAATGCTTCTGTGCCAATAAGTGATTTTACCTGGCTGTGGACAAGAAGCTATTTTCAAGCTGGAAGATGTGATTATGGTCTGGGTCTGTAAGCGAAAGAGTAAAGTGAAGGGGGAGCAGCATTACCCACTGCCACCCACAAATGCTTTGCTAGGGTTGCCATATATCTGGAATTTCCTGGACATATACATAATACCGCATTCAGCAGCAGCGTCCAAGTGGAAATCAGCTAAATGTCTGGGAAAATCTGAACATATGGCTGCCCATGTCAGCTGTGCCAATTTTCCCAATTTCCCCTTAAAATAGCTCAAAAATGGCATTTTTGTGTGTGTGATTTGTGCTTATTACACAGAAAAGTCAGGTTCACTTAAGGCAGGGGTCCTCAAACGTTTTAAACGGGGCCAGTTCACTGTCCCTAAGACACTGTTGGGGGACTATACTTTGAAAAAATATGAACGAATTTCTGTGCACGTTGCACATATTTTATTTCTAGTGCACAAAAACCAGGAAAAATACAATATTTAAAATGAAGAACGATTTTAATCAACATAAATATAATTTTTTTAAAAAATTATTTTGACTGTGTCAGACCAATAAGTATTTCAATGGGAAGTATGGGCCTGCTTTTGGCAAATGAGATGGTCAATATCCGGTTCCATATTTGTCACTTCTAGTCGTAGCAAGTGATGCAAGTGTCCACCAGTTAGTCTGGATCTGGTTGGAAATTTCAGATGTTTCATTTGGGGAAAAGTCTGTTCACAGACATAGGTGCTGCCAAAGATGGTTGCAAATTTGAGTGCATGGTTCTGAGATTAAGACATGTCTCAGAGAGGAGCTTGATTTGAATGCGTCTCATTGAGGGTTGTGGGGAACCACAGACCTTAAGCTCCAGGGAGAAAAAATGTGGGGTGGAAATTCAGTAACTGCTCAGTCCCACTTCAGGGGCGGAGATTCGGATGAACCCATACCATTTATTTTTTCAAAGCCTGCCTCTGCCTGGGCTCGTCTTGGATGGCAGGCAGACGTTTACTTGCAAGCAACCCGATGCTGAGGAGTTTTCCTTGCAAGCAAGCGTGCCTTGGATCGCAGCCTAGCTCCCAAGCACTTTTCCCAGGACAAAAACTCGCTAGGATGATGGCAGCCATCTTTTTCCTTGGACGTGATCCCCAGTGGCCCCAGGGATGTTTCCTCATGAGTAAGCACTGGAGCCCTGCGTTCCTTGTGAGCGACCTTCTTCCCCCTTTCCCTGCCTTCTGAGCATAGCTCACCATCGGTGTGGAGGCTGCTGCAGGCAACGGAGGCTGAGCCCGGCCGGAGGAGGCGGTGGTTGGGGCCGCCGAGCAGGGCTGCAAGGATAACAGCAGCCAGGGCTGGATCAGGTGGAGAGGGCGGCAGAGCGCAGGGCGTGAGTGAGCAGCATGGTGGCTGGCGATTGAGGGAGGCAGACATGTGGGGAGAGAGGCAAGGCAAGGCAAGGCAGGGCCTTGAGCGGGAAATCCTGACCTGCCTCTCTCCCTCCCGCCTGCTCTGCTTAAAGGCACCGTGGAGCAAGGTCTCCAAAGCGCTTTGAGTCTCCTGAATGGCTTTGCAGTGAGTTCTGCAATGGCTGGGCGGATTTATGACCCTGGAGGGCTGGATTCGGCCCGCGTCCCATAGTTTGAGGACCCCTGACTTAAGACAACAAACTTCACCAAGCTCAATCAGAACATACCAAAGTTTATTGATTATTTCAAAACAAAACAAAAAAAGGTTTGTTTTCATAAGGGAAAAAAAAGGAGCGAGTTGCATTCATAAAAGTTAACATTCACATTCCATTGTCATTATATAAAGCAACATGAACGTATAAAATTGCAGTTGAAGTGATAAAAATTAAGAATGCAGTCCTGCTGGGTTTTCGCAAGAAGCTGAAAAATGCATCTTAAAATCTGTATATATAATTTTACACCCTCCCCCCCCCAACCCCGTATTTACAAAAACAAATGAACAAATGTATTTTCCAGAAGTTCTGCTTCAGATTTAAGTCAGGCAAGTTTCAAGATATTGACACAAGTCTCTTTGGACTGGTGTGGCACAGGTGCAAAGCTGAATTAAATTTTTTGTTTGCTTATTCCGTCTCACTGGCCATATGCAAATTTTCAGCAACAATTATATTGCCTTGGGAAGAGGGAGAGAAGCCTCCAGCCACACTTAGTTGCTGGAAAATACAGAATGAAGTGCAGAGAAGGTTAGCATTCATTAAGGCCCGGTCTATGCAGAGAGCAGATCACCTGGGAAAACTGCAGCAGAACTATACCATGTTAGAATGAGTTCCCCATGAAAAGGAGCACATCAGGGAGCTGTTTAGGCCATTTCTCTCTAAAATCCAGTTTTCCATGTGAAGCAAGTCTGACCACCATCCCACTGGAGGACACAATGGACGGGGATTCAATTGGGAGATCCCCCATCTCCTATCTAAAGTGGCACAGTCCATTTTTTAAGCACCCACCCCCATCTTTTCTGTGTTGTAGGCCAGACCAAACCCATCACTTTACAAATGGGATTTCAAAGAAGCCATCTTTCCTCTTTTCTTCCTCCAAGCCTCTGCATAAATCTCAATGAACTGCTAGGTTTACGTTACTTTCGGGTGGACTGGGCTGAAATGAAACTGTCTCTGCGGTGGCTTGGTATATCCAAAAGCAACAAAATGCAGAAACCATACTTTGGTAAACTTACCAAATTAATGTTACTTGGGGGTAGGGAAGGTGGATGGATGGGTGATAAGCTTGAGGCTTCTCCTCACTCACTTTGAAAAAGCACCCCCCCCCCAAAAAAAAACCCAACAACAAAACCACAATAAAACCACCACACTCCTCGAACTAAAATAAATGGGGGAGTGCAGAGTGAAACCTCATCACAACCACTAGGCAAAAGGCTGCCTGCAGGGAGCCTGCCATCCCCCAGGTGTTATGGACCACACCTCCCATAATCCCTTCTCACTAGTCATGTGGGCTGGGGCTGATGGCAGCTATGGTCCAGTAACATCTGGAGGACTTCAAGGTTCTCCTTCCCTGATACAGAGAACATTAGAGCTGAACATTTCAGCACTAGCACTGGAGAAGTCACAAAAGCACTGATTGAAATATGCATATAAACATCCCTCCCAAATGGTTTGGCACCCAGGCTGCCATTCAAGTTGCCTTTGGGACCTATCTGGACACTGCAGGTGAGACATGGGTCAAATTAAGATCTGTTATTCCAAGAGTGGCAAGAACCACACCACTGGTTTCTTTCCCGAGAGATGTGGGTCATTGCCAGCCTCCCCACTAACATCTAGCAATTCTCCAATATGTCCTTTGTAGGCACAGCGGAAGTGAGAAGTTCTGATTTACTGGCCCCGTTTTTTAAAAAAAGAGGTGGCAATGGGGAAAGAATGAGCAAAGGAAGACTGAACCTTGATTAAATGCTGGGGAGTTTTAGGAGCAGCCCCAGTCACCACACGCCACATCATCACAGGCTCAGATCTGCTACAAAAACGTTTTAACTGGACCATACATATGCCCTACTATGTGGAATTGCTTGCTGCTGGTGAATATCCTTTGCCTTGCATAGAAGCAATGTGTGAGCCGAAGCTTACACTCTTTTAACTTGAATCGTAAATTCCAAACCAGTTTTCTATAGGGCCTCTTCCACCGTTGCAGGAAGTGCTGAGGTTGTGGACAACACTCATGGTAGAGGGAGGGGGAACCCGTGGTGCTCTGTGTCCACTGCATGTGCCCAAATGAGCCGCATCAGACACTACATGGCGGCAAACGCATGCACCCACCAGACACGTGCAGCTGAAGGCATGCTTGGCGTTGCACATGCAAAATAGCGCCAGGTGTCCACATTGAAAGGATTCTGCAGTCTTTGAAACCTATTGTTGGAATTGGCCATTAAGATGTGCCACACTTCGGAGGAGATTGAAGGTGATGTGTCCCCTGCCTCCCTTCACAGAACAGAAGGGATAACAGTACAGGCTGTTTAGGTTTTGCATCCCACACTCTTTCAAAAAAGGGGGGGCTGATGTCTCATGGGTTGGACCTGCCACCCGCTCAACAGAATACGGAAGAGGAGGACAAGGTTAGCACAGCAAAGAACCCATGGCTTGCATCCTTCGACGATGCTCGGGACACTGACTTGAGCTTGTGAAGCAGTCATACATTCTAGGCAATGTGGCAACCTGCATCCAAAAGGCAGGTGCGCAAGCCCATCACAGCAGAAGTCAAAGCAGGTCAGAAAACGCAGGTCCCACATTTTCACACAGCCAAAGGACACCAATCTAGAGTTTGGGTGGGTGGGGGGAATAGGGCCATGTTCACTTTGGCTGTGAGATACCTGTTTGGCGGGAGAAGAGAGACCCTGGACAAGGGACACATTTCAAAAAGGTGGGAATTAACCTCAGGTTTTGAGATGGACATAGATCTCTGGGAGAATGGGTGCTTCAGTTGTTTTGTTTTTCAGGTATTCCTGATTGGATAGGAGAAAAAAATGGGTATTTTCTCTAAATGTCCACATTGTCCCTTTAAAAGGGTATGGCACAACTTTCTCATTAGAGGACCTGGGGTGGCGATGGGGGAAATTAAGATTCCGTCAACAAACATCGTTTATGGCTTAGCAACAGAATGGTTACCTACCAAAAATTCCTAGTGCTATTTTGGGGAAACTGTAACATACCACTTGTGCTATATCTTTGGTTGGAAGGGTGGGGGGGGGACAGAGCCATGCACAGCCCTTCCTCTTCCTTGGACAAGGGTGAAGATGGCTGAACAGAGGACAGATCATCCATCGCAGCGGGCAAAAACCTCACACAATTTTTGTCATCAAAACAGCAAAGTTCCTTTCTCAAAACTTGCATTAGGAAGGGGGAGGAACAGATGAAAAGGATGGCACCCGCCTTTACGTTGAAATCACAATGCAAACCAAAGGTCCTCTTTAAAAAAAAAGAAGCCAAAAAGCCTAACCAAAATATAGAACCATTTGTATTTTTCTTCTTTTTCTTTTTCTGGTGGGCCTGATTTGCTTCCAAGCATTCATTTTTGACTCTGAGAGTGCTGTTCGTTTAGAACTGTGTGCTGGGGTTAAAATCTTTGCATCTGAAGTATCCTGAGATGGCAACGTTCTGCAAAATTAGTCACGGAGCTCCCTGGCTTTCCTTCAGCGGTGTAGCTGTTCCCCCGCGGTTTGTAGGACAACAGCATCGGCAGCTCCAAGGGGTTAGGCTGTAAAAAAAGAGGGAAAAAAGGGGGGGGGGGACAGAGAGCAGGGGTTGGGAAGAAAGAGAGAGAAATTCAGCTTACGTTGTTGTTGTCAACATGGACCAGGAAGGGAAAGAAACAGAGATAGCAGTGTGGCACCATGTCAGAAATCAAGGTTTAGAATTTGCAAGGAGTTAAAGAGTTACATGATTTGCGAATGGGTTGGGGAGGGAAAATGCCAAACCAAATTCGTAATTAAGCAGATAAGCGCTATGATTAGAATTCTGGGAGCTGTAGTTTGTTAAGGGTGATCCCCCCCACTCCCAGAGCTACACATCCCCGTGTGTTTTATCAGGGCACTCTGCAAATTGCAGCCCTGTGAGGGGAAACAGGGGTCTCCCAGGAAACCTCTACTCCCTCAGTGAACTACAGTTCCCAGTTCTTTGGGGAAAGCCATTGCTCTTTAAAGTGGCATCCTAGTACTTTAGACGTACGCTGGGGGTGCGGCTAGTGGGGTTAGCAGATAATCATGTGCATTCAAACGGGTTAATTGTGCAACTCCGTTTAGGGAAGGACCTCTGTACAGTGCTAAAACACTCTTCGCATGCTCCTTTGCTTTGCTGTGATTATCACAGGACTTTTCGTGCCTCTGTGAGCAGCCACATCCCCTTCATGAGATATGGGGATGGGATTCTTTCATTTGCCAAGCTGAGGGGCAAGGTGAGGAGGGAACGCCTGAGGCTGCCAGAAAATAAAAAGCTTGGGTGCCACCTAGCGTTGAAGGGAAGGTTTGCTCTCTTGTTTTCTTCCAAGTATGAAATCTCACCTCACCTTTCAGCTAACCACGGCAGCTTTCCACACTGCCCACTTAACAAAGCTGCCTAGATATAAATGCAAGCTTTAGAGTTCTATCTACAGTTCTTCATGTGCCTCCTCTTTGAGAGGTCCGGAGGGTGGCAACACGAGAACGGGGCCTTCTCTGTAATGGCTCCCCTTCTGTGGAATGCTCTCCCCAGGGAAGTTTGCCTGGTGCTTTCATTATACACCTTTAGGCCCCAGGCAAAAACATTCCTTTTTAACCAGGACTTTTGGTTGACATCCTAGGCCCATTTAAAATGTGGGGTTTTTTTTATGGGGGGGGTGTTATTGGGTTGTTGTTGTTGTTTTTATTTTGATTATGCATTTTGTGTTTTTATATTTTGATTTTATTCTGTGAAGATGCCCTGAGACCTGCTGGTATAAAGCAGTACTGTATATGAATTCAATTAATTAAAAATGAAGACAGTTTATTTTAAGGAAGATGTCACTGTGCAAATCTGCCTCACTGGTTTCCTTTGTGTTTATTTGTTTTAAGAGGCCATGGCGGAGCTATTTAACTTTTATGAGACTGATTCTTATCTGCTCTCTGATCAACAAATGATGGTATGCCATTTTATTGCTCAGTGCAAGTCACCCAAGTTACATTGTAGAATAACAGGGTGTCCTCCATGTATTTTGTGGTTTTATATCTTTATTTTGCTCTGTGAACTGCCCTGAGACCCTAGGTATGAGGCAGTATATTAATTCAAACAACAACAACACTCTAGAGGTGGGGAACACTGGGCCCTGCCATTGCTGCTGAACAGCTCCTATCTTCCTTGGCCACTGGCCATGCTTGCTTGGGCTGATGGGAGTTATAAAGTTCAGCAACATCTGGAAGGCCAAAGTACCCCCCACGCCTTCCCATAAACTAATAGCAAACCCATGTTCCCAGGTACCAATTCTTACTTGGCCGAAACAGCACCATCCACACACAAGGAGATGCTCCCAGTTGGCCTGCAATGACTGATCTCTGGTATTGGCCTCTCTCTTTCCCCACACTTTATATTTAACTGATGGGACAGACGAGAATTTCAGAAATTGTAACAGGAATGGAGCATCCTTGGGACTCTCCTCAGTCACTGTCGCTTATTTCTGACTTTGCACCTTCCTCAGGTGTTTCTGCCTGGCTGGAATGTGTCCTGAACTCCCATAATACCTCCCTGCTTGCCTGGATGGATAGAGAAGGTTGGGTGTAGAAACTAGAGTACGGCACAAAAGGTGGCTTCATGTTCATTGCTCCACTCCCTTGTAGGGATGGTGGCCTAAGGCAAGCACAACCAGGTGAGGTTCACTAGGCCAATGTATTGGGTTGTGGCCAATGTAGAGTATACTTGTTCTGCTGTTGGATGTCATTTGGCAGAAGGGAATACATAAGCAGGGGGCTGGCAACTTTGCTGAACCATTTCCCACCAATGCAACGTTTGTGTTGGATTCCTCTGTTGTACAACATTAAAACTCACCTGTCTGCAAATGCAATAATCCTTGCATTAACGAACAGAATGAAGTCTATTATTTATTATTGTTCTTAATTATCTATGGACATTCTTATAGTTGTGTTTAGCTTTTCTTGATTTGTTTTCCATTTGGAAGGCAGATTCTAGCATTTTATAATAAATACATTTGAAAACAAACAAACAAACAAGCAAACAATGACTTGGTGCTTCATGTCCCCATATTATGTAACAGAGGAAAAACTTGAAAACAGAGATGACTATTATGGACATGAAATGGACCATATGCATCTACAGGGCGATATTTTAAATGGAAGTAGAAAGGTGATTGGTTTGGCATTCTTCCCTCTTCGTTACATGTGGCAATTAACACACTTTTGAGAATCAAAAACATTTAGGAAGGAGTTGCGTACAGTGTGTGAAGAATACACAACAGACACAGAATCCACAGACAGATGGACTCATGTTATTCTATATCAACAGGCAATCAAAGCCAGGTGATGTCAAAATACAGAGATTTTGCAAGTCTTATTCAGATAGGAGCAGCATGCAGCTAGCAGTTAAATACCATCAAATCATTTAAACACCTCACAAGTGCAATGCCAGAATACTTGGGGAGTCAATGGAAGCCAGTTGTTCTTTCCTTCCAATTGAAATTTTCACTTCTAGAGTCACCAAGAAACCAACATGGATTCATTGATGCTTAAAACTGAGCACAATTCTCCAAAAACCTCTTGGGCCCCACTGAAATCCACAGAGGCACTCAAGTCTCTGTGGTTTTTGGAGGACTGTACCAACTGCAGGTTTGATTAACTCCAAAAGAAGCTTATGCTAGGGCTGGGGCAATTACTTCTTTGGGGAATGAGCTGGGATTCACCTCTCCTTCTGTGAAACTTGTAATGGCTATGGGGCTCCAAATGGGTTCTGACAATCTGCTCCACCTTAGCTTAGTGGTACAGGATTTGCCTTGTGTGCAGAAGGGCCCGAGTTCAATCCCCATCATCTCTAGGTGGGGCTGAGAGAGAACCCAATCCTGGAGAGCCACTGCCTGTCAGTGTAAACACTACTGAGTTAGATGGACCAATGGTCCGACTCAATATAAGCTAGATACCTGTGTTCCTTGCAAGCCCAGAAATATCAGACTCTGCATCTGTTGAGACACACAAGGCTCTACACACCACTATGCACACTGGCACATTAAGTGCACTTAATGTAACAGAAAAAGCAATAGAAGTGGTGTCTGCCATAAAACATGTGTGAGTGAACCCAACTGGAATAGCCACACATCTCCCAATCCCAAAGGTCTCCAAGGCTTGGGTGAAAAAGGAGTTAGGTAAAGGTAAAGGGACCCCTGACCATTAGGTCCAGTCGTGGCCGACTCTGGGGTTGCGGCACTCATCTCACTTTACTGGCCGAGGGAGCCGGCATACAGCTTTCAGGTCATGTGGCCAGCATGGCTAAGCCGCTTCTGGCGAACCAGAGCAGCGCACAGAAACGCCGTTTACCTTCCCGCCAGAGCGGTACCTATTTATCTACTTGCACTTTGACGTGCTTTTGAACTGCTAGGTTGGCAGGAGCAGGGACCGAGCAATGGGAGCTCACCCCGTCATGGGGATTCGAACCGCTGACCTTCTGATCAGCAAGTCCGAGCCTCTGTGGTTTAACCCACAGTGCCACCCGCGAGTGAACCCAACTGGAATAGAAGCCACACATCCCCCAATCCCAAAGGTCTCCAAGGCTTGGGTGAAAAAGGAGCTAACTTTCCTCAAAAAGCAGCTTTCCTGTATAACCAGCTGCTGAATAACTATCACCATACCAAGGTTCTTTCTAAAAGGATTATCATACAATGGCCATCGATATCCTAAACACAGTAACTACAATCTTGTGGCTCAGGATGTTGACATAGTCAAGACAGAATGAACGAAGGCAAAATGAGTTGGGCTTACTCACATTTTTAAGGGGGGGGGGGAGAAAAAAAAGGACAAACAGAAGGACCTTCTGCATAAAAAACAGATCCCACTTCCACTGGCTGTAGCTCATCTGCTGATTACACAAAAAACTGGAAGGGTTTGGATAATTTGCAGTTGCCTGCTTGGACAATGGCTCTCATGGAAAAGTTGACTAAATGCTAAAAAGGCACTGAACGGACAGCAAATGGAAAATGATTCTGCAGAAATACGCCGTGCCTTTACAGCAGGGGTAAGCAACCTAAGGCCCATGGGCCACAAGCAGCCCATGGGGGTTGTTTAATTGGCCCACAAGCGGCCCCTGAACCCAGCCACCTGCTTGGCGAGTTTCCACACACTGCACTAAACCGGCGCAGAGCAGGGACTCGCTTCCATGGCACCAGAAATCGTGTCTGCGCAGACGACGGAAATCACGAGCGCACGCGATCTGGCCCATGGAGGGATCTCCACTGGAGTGAACCGGCCCAGGCGAGGTAAACCTTGCCAACCCCTGCTTTATAGCATGCATATCAGAAATGGACACAGGCGTGCAATCTTCGGGAATTATGGCAGGGTATATTAGGCTAACTTCTGCACCTTGTTCTCATGAGAGATGAGGATTTTTCCCTCCCCCTTTTACTGTATGGGGGCTTCTCATGTTGGAAAAATCAAATGAAAGCATTTACATAGTAAAATAATAACAACAATTGCATGCAAATTCTGTCCATCCCTTCATCTGTGTACTTCAGTTTTGACAACAAAGGTTTCAGGGAACTGGGGATGTCTCGTGGTTTTTATGGCCAGGGTTGGGGGTATTTGGCAACTCCCCTGGCTTTCATGGCTCCAGGAAAGAGAGAAGTAGCCACAGGTTGAGGGACCTGTGGAAAAGGGCAACAAAGACCCGGAAGTGTGCAGAAGTCGATAAAACAAACCAGGCTCCTCTGACTTCTGGGCCTTTTTGCAGAAAAAAGATCCATGCATCTCCAAACACCTTCTAAACCTCAATCAAGATGGCCACAAAGCTTTTACTGAACGAAAAGCTTTCAATGCTCTGGCCTGTGCTAGATATCGTATCTTGCTTTTAATAAAAACATCTCCACTAAAAAAGAAGAAGAAAACCCAAAACTCCCAAATGGCACCCGAAACCCGTATGGCAGGCATTGTACCTGTCGATGTTTGGCAAGGAGAGTTGCCAGCCCCAGTGGCTGAGATTACAAGAATCACATTTTAATTGATTTCAGGGATCGCTTGGTTAATCCATGCCTTCCCAGGCCCTAATTCTTGAGAACAGGATACCTGTCACAATACATTAGATTCGTCTGAGAAGGTTCTTAAAAGGAGAGGTCTGACTGACGGTCTGGTCGGCACTGAACTGGCTGCAATCCTAGGGCGCACTCTTTTCTGCAAAGGGTGAGGCAAACAGAGTATAAAGCACGTGAAAATGCAACAGATGATCTGGGCAAAGCGAGGTTAACAAGGCAACGCAACTGAGCTCCGGAAGCTAAAATGGAAACGAAAAATGTTAAAAGGAAAGGGTGGTGGGGCGGGGGGGGGGGGGAGAGAGAGAGACAGCACACAACTTACTGTGAGAAAAGCGGACCAGTTTGTGAAGAAGAAGCAAATCTCCTTCCCAGATATCAACTGAGAAGCATGTGGTTCGTTTTCACAACTCCACTCAATGCAGCAGAGAAAGAAAGCCTCACCCTATTGGCTTTCTGCTCCATTCAGAGTGTGGGGGGAATACAGCTTACATGCCTTCAACGACTACCTGCAATCCCCCACCTGAGATGCCTCACTGATTCTGAGTTCCATCTTCTGCAGGACCTGCCTAGTAAATTAACCAGGATTCTCTGTGTACTAGTCTCACGGGGCCCTTCATGGGTAGGAGGGAATGGCAGGGTGCAACACTGGTCCCCATTATCACCTAGAGGTACGAAGCCTCTGGACTGGCCAGGCCTCCTAAAATGTATAGGTCACCAGCCACCTATAGAATCGTGGAGTTGGAAGGGACCCTGACAGCCATCTAGTTCAACCCCCTACAATCCATACCAGACCCTGCTTAGCTTTGCAAATGTGCTGGAAGTTATATTGCTGCAGTCTTGCGGCTGTCCGTTCCACCTCAACAAAAAGGTTCATGTCTATATACTGCACTTTGTTCCCGTCTTAAGTGTATTTCAAAAAGGTGTCTAAGCAACATTAACGCAAGCACTAGCCTAAGCTTAGGGAAAAAGCTGTTCCACTATACAGGGGCCACCACAGAAAAGGCCCTCCCTCTAGCAACCACTGGCTATATTCTCATAGGCTTCGGCATGACAAGGCAGGCCCCACCAAGTAATTGTAATGGTGGAGAGCTTTTTTTTTTTTGCCCAGGGGGCCAGGTATTCATCTTCCGCACCCTGGCGGGGTAACTTTGTCAGGTGGGTGGGACACCCAACTGTCAAAGGGGTGGGGGAGATGTTGCTCAAGCAGGTTTGAACTCCCTGTGTGTTGCCTGATGGGCAGGGAGCTCAGCCCTGGTTTGTGCAGGGCTTGGCTGAGCCAGCCAGTTCCCAGCAGGCATTCACTAGCTCACCTGAAATGAAAACTCCCTGCATTAGCAGACATGCAGGAAGTTTTCTCCTGCTTTATGAAGCTGCGTCTTTACCAGCCCAACATCTGACACAAGGGTGGTTTAGGGGGAATCTGCCTCACAGGCCAAATGGGGAGGCCTGGTGACCCAAGTCTAGCCCATGGGCTGAAGGCCCCCCCACACCTGATGAACAGCAATGATACCTGAAGTGGTGCAAAAACAAATTAAGACATTATAGGTCAGTACCAACACCTGGCCCAGTAGCTTATCTACAATCCGTGTTAATTCCTTTAAGAGTGATAGGCTGCCCCAGTAAGTAGCTTAGCGGCTGAATTTTCCATTATCTTGCCGCTTCCTGACCAGCCTTTAACAAAACTGAGTAATAATAACAACAACAACAATAATTTTATTATTTATACCCCACCCATTTGGGTGGCTACCAGCAGAACACTAAAAACAGAATAAAACTTCAAACATTAAAAACTTCCCTAAACAGGGCTGCCTTCAGATGTCTTCTGAAAGTCAGGATAGTTGCTTATTTCCTAGAGACCTGATGGGAGGGTGTTCCACAGGGCGGGTGTCACTACCGAGAAGGCCTCCTGCCTGGTTTCCTGTATGGAACTATGTTATGGAGTGGCATTTTAATAGCATATATACATTTATTTTTGCTAGGATTTTGAATACTGCGCAATCCTGCCCTGCAATCATCAGATGAAGGGCAGTCTAATAGCACTAAAGTAAATGGGGTTTTAGGGGTGGGGTTGTACCTCTTGTGGGGGAGCATGTCATGCTGCTTCCCAGGTAGTTCATCCCCACTCTGCTCAATTTTACCCTTGGACTGCCATCTGTCCAGACTTTAATTTGCTCTGAACTCCTTTTAAGATGTATTTTAACTAACTGATTGCCTGTTTTTATGTTCTTTGTATACTGTCTTAGTTACATGATGTTAGCCGCCCTGAGCCCGGCTCTGGCTGGGGTGGGCAGGGTACAAATAATAATGTATTATTATTAGGGGTTCCTAGAAGTTGTCAGCACGTGACAGTGTCCACACCCTGAGAACCAGCCAGCAAAACCAGGTGAGGGCAGCTGATGGGTTCCGAACCCTCAGTGAGATAGGGACTAACTCATCAATCTGGGAAGGAAAACTCTTGATCCTAAACCTCTGCTGCCTTGTGGGATAACTCTGGGAGAAGAAAAGGCTAAGGAGTAAACCCTACACTAATCCAGAGTGGAGGCCCTAAGATGGTTGGATGGCACCTTGTACACCTCCTTCTGGCAACTTCTGCAGCCAAGCTGGTGCCAAAAGTCTTGCTCTGCTTTTTCCTGGACCACATCAGGGAGGCTGAGGGAGGTGGGGCTTGTTGCTTGGGCAGCCCAGGGCCTCCATGTACACTGCCCAGAGGTCACTCTGGTGATGCTAGTGCAGCAGAAACAACATGGGAGGCAGCAGTTATGAGTTACTGGCAGACGCTGTACTTCTTCAGTGGTTTGATTTCACCCCCCCCCCCCCGGAGGTGCGCCCCACTGTCTGTCAAGACAGATCCATGCCAACAACAAACTAATGCAATTTTTTTTAAAAAAGTGTTCCCCCACCTTCAGTCTGAAATGGTACCTTTCCATTATCTTCCGCCCTGGAGCTCCACCACTGCATCCCATTGAAAGGACTGCCTGGCAGCTGACCTGGGTGAGCTGACTCCACCAAAGAGGGAGTGTGGAGGCAGGGAGAAGGAGAAAACACTGGACAGGCAGGGGTATTTGTGGTATTTGCTTTAGTTTTTGTATTTCCTCCAAGGAGCTCAAGGTGACGCACTTTGCTCTGTTATCTCCATGCTATCCTCAACCCACCAACCCTGCAATGTAAAATCGTAGAAATGTGGAGTTGGAAGGGACCTTGAGGTATCATCTAGTCCAACTTCATGCAATGCAGGAATATGCAGCTGGCACACACAGGGATCGAACCTGCAAACTTGACACTGTCACTACTATTGTCAGCAACTACTAGGCTGACAGGTGGTGACTTTATGTGTAAAGTGCCTTGAGTCCCGTTGGGGTGGAAATAAATTGATAATGATGATGAAGTTGATGATACTGGTTACTGGCCCAAGGTCATCCAGTGAGCTTCCTGGCAGGAGTGGGGATTTGAATGCAAGTCTAATACCCTAACCATTACACCACCACTGGCTCTTCCATGGATGGTTCAACCACACAAGCTGCTCAACGCTGGCAGCTGCAATCTCCAAGCAGTCAGCTTCAGAGCCTTGTCAGGCACAAAGACAGCTGGGCTATTGGGGAGGGGGAAGATTGGGATGCCTTTGGAGAAGGGGAGATATGGAGGAAGCAATGCACAGTGAAAAGCAGAAATGCAAGGAGATGCATCTTCAAAAAGAAAAGGCAAGGCACACACACACATATTATCAAGGAGGTTATATGCGTAGAGAGAAAGGAAAGCAGCTAAGTGGCTCAAGGGCTTCCAATTATTAGAGAAGAAAGATCACCTTATTCATTCAGAGAAGCTGTGATTGCTGGAAGTTTGAGAGAGCACGAAGATAGTAGACGTTCCCGAGGACGGAAGGCGCCTCGTTACCTGGTTCAGAAGGGCACAAAAGAAAAAAGGAGGAGATTTCAAAGAGGAAGGGAGGTAGGTGGGGGCAGAAAGGAATGCGGGGACAGGCGGGGGGGGGGAGCAAGAGAGAGAGAAATTACAAATGAACTTTCCACTCAAATACCTCCTCAACATGGGGGAAGGCGCTGTTAATAAAAACCAGGGAGAACAGAATATGTTGAGATAGAGAAGCACTGAAGAGTTAGAGACAAGAGAACAGCAGTTTTTAGACAGGAAGACTTGGGGAACAAAAGCACAGCGACTGAAGCTGATTTGTTCTGAAATAGGCCAGAGGGAGGAGGGGAGGCTTTTAAAAAATCAGTTTATCCAGAGCAGGCAAAAAAAGGGGAGGGCAGGGAACATTTATCTGTATTGCATTTTTAAAAATTGTGTATGTAATCTTTTACACTCAGGAATCAGCCCTGCTGGCTCCAGCAGAACGCCCATCTCGTTTCCAGGCATCTTGTTTCCAAAGGTGACCAGCCGAATACTTTTGGATTGTTTCCGTTTCCTGAATGGGGGTGGAGGGCTAATACAATTATTGGTGGTGGTGTGTGTGTGTGTGTGTGTGTGTGTGTGTGTGTCTATGTGTGATATATAGATAGCTATATATAGATATAGATAGCTATATAGATATATATGCGTGCACCTGAATATGGGCACTTTCTTGGGGCTGCATTTAACTCTTGGTGCCATTGGCCAGAGCATGGTCTGAAGGTACATGGCATCATCGCCTCGTCTGATGGATCTGGGACATGTCAGTGTCGGGGTGAGTGATCACTAGGGAACCACATATCCTCTACCTTGGTTGGGTTCCACAACAGACAAGTAGGTGGAATGTAAACATGACCAAAAATATTATTATTTTTCAAAATAAAATAAAGGACCTCTCCACCTCCAAGATTTTGTCTAACCCTTAAGAGTTTCAGTGTAAAAAGAAATGCAGGATAGCTAGCAAACTTTGCCATAAGGTAACCTATTACCATCCAGATGTTGGACTCTATCTCCCATCAACCACAGCCATGGTGGTCAGTGATGGGAACTACAGCCTAGCAACACCTAGAATAGCGTTTCTCACACTTGGGGCCCCCAACTGTTGTTGGACTACAACTGCTATCATCCCTGACTGCTGGTCCCGCTAGCTAGAGATGATGGGATTTGTAGTCCAAAAACAGCTGGAGACCCAAGTTTGAGAAGTACTGGCCTAGAGGGTGCCACTTTGGCTACGCCTCTCATATGGAAGGTGCTGCCACAAAGGAAGGAACATTCTTTTGTCTACCGTCAAGTTGATTTCATTGGGTGACCCTGTCTCTTTTCTGGGGGCAGGAGAAGGTGTATCAAACTTCACTTGCTCTCAATTCTTCTCCCAATTTTTATAAAACTCTGCCATGTTCCTAGAACATGGGGAGAGGAAGCTGGTACGCTGAGGTGTTACTGAATTCAACTGCTGTCAGACGCAGTCAACATGGCCAGCCGGTCAAGGATGATGAGAGCTACCATAGCTCACCAACATCTGAAGGGCCACAGATTTTGTATCTTTGCTTTAGCCTTTCAAGAGGGAAAATGCTCTACCACCTCTGTTCCCACTCACTGGGGTTGCATGTTCACACACCTTTGTGTTTGCTTTTTTTAGATTGGCCAACCGAAGCAGTTGAATACGTCACACAATACTATACTGCGATACCAGTTGTCTCTTTTTTTCCTGATAAATCTTTCACAATAAAACCTTCTCATTTGTCAGAATCGATAGTTTCTCTGGGCAGATTGCATCAAAATTCGAGGATCAAAGGACAAAATCCTTTTCTCATTTTACAGCTTGAATAAAACAGCCACATATAATATTTATTCAATCTGTAAAATGAGAAAGGGATTTTGTCCTTTGAACTGAAAAACCTCCTTTCTCCTTCCATAAGTGCCTCAGACTCCATACAGGGTTATATACAGCTGCATATAATTTTAGGAAGTCTGCTTCTGGAGGCACCATCACTGAATTTTGTTCCAATGAACAATCATCTCATTAAGTTCACAGGAAATCTTGGTTTGCAGAAGTTGGCTGTGCACAGCACTGATTGGCTGGAACTTGGAACATTGTGAACACCCCCTTTCTTCCCAGAGCAGCTTTGCAAGTCTTCTCCCCACTCAACTGTGCTCTGTATAAAAAATAAATTGAAGGAACTGACTGTAATAAAAAGAACTAGAACACAGCTTTTAAGAGGGAAGTGAACTGTCTGTCTCTCTTGGACTCCACACCAAGGGAGAACACAAGCACACAACACAGCCAGTTGTGCTATTTGTTCATCCCAGTTTAACGTTGGGAACCCTAACTTGGTCCTGGGGGCACCACGGATCCTTCTTGGTGTCTGCCAATACCCGCTATCCCACCCACCCACTCCTCTCTCCCTCTCTTTTCAAAGAGTATTTTCATTTTGGGGAAAGGGCGTTTGGTTGGGCTTAGGGATGAATACGCCAATTGCAGTTTCTCTGAGTTTCACATACTCCCAGTCATATTTTCAGTTCTCCTCACTTGTCTTGGTGAAAATTCATCAATATTGCAGTGTCACTTGCAATATTGCAACCCTGATATACAAATGCTTGCAATACACACATTTTGCAAAGCAATTGCCCTTAATATACAGCATTTCACACGCACAATTTACATTATGCATTTTTTAAATACATTACTTGACTGGGTAACTGCATTGCAAAATGCAGAGAACTGCAAATTTCAAAGGATGACGGAGTTTTGGTTATTCTTTCAGAAAGTGCAAAATAGGTAGGTACGCATTTAAACCCAAACTGAGCTGAACTTCTTCCCCATCCCTAGTTGGGGTTGTGCTGAACCAAAGGTGATCCACTCCAGAAGCTTTGCTAATGCCATCTTGGTAGTCAAGATAACCCCACAATTAACTGGTAGTTGCTGCAGCAAGGAGCTCATATATGTTTATATTCACTTGCTTTGATATACGCTAATTGGCTGACTTTGATGTTATCCTTATCTGTGGGCTTCGGGTGCTGGGCTCTGAGCCTAGAAACAGGAACTCTCTGTAAGATTTGGGTGCTTGCCATCTATGTCCTCTTCTAGTCAGGTGAAGTGATGGGATGTCCTGGCCAAAGTGACATATGCTACTTTGTGCATAAAGAAACATATGCACGTTTGCTTGGGCACGGACAAGCCATCTCCTTGCTGCGGTGACAGTTCCATGTCTGTAAAGGCTGGCAGGCTGATTTGCTGTTAATCTACACCTTTCTTTTAATAAAGCACTAGAACTGATCTCTCTGGCATTTTTGGCATCCATCCTGGATACCCCTGCACCCAACCACTCCCACAACCCCTCCTTTGGGCTGGTGGATCAAGACAGGGTGATGCCTGGCTTTTTGTTTGTGTGTGTTTCAGTGTTTTGCCTTTTTCATGAAGGGGGAAGGTCTGAGGTTTTCTTTTGTGAACTGGATACATTGTGATGCCCACAACGGATTGCAGTCGTACCTTGGTTCTTGAATGGAATCTGTTCTGGAAGTTTGAAAACCAAGGCACAACTTCCGATTGGCTGCAAGAGCTTCCTGCACCCAATTGGAAGCTGCATAAGACATTCGGCTTCCAAAACAGTTTGCAAACTGGAACACTCACTTCTGAGTTTACGGCGTTTGGAAGCCAAAACGTTTGAATCGCAGGGCATTTGAGAACCAAGATATGACTGTATTATTATATCCATCCCTTTGGGGGGAAAGTATTTAATCTGACCTCCAAAATCACTAAACAATCTATTCCTCCCAATTCAGCCAGGGCTGGTGGGAGTCAGGAATATGTGGAGGGTCACAGGTCCCCACCCCGGCTCTACAGGGTGCAGGGATGTTGCTGTGCAACAAGTCTGCAGTCCTATTTGGCCATTAACCCTTACAGGGTTTGCAACTGCCTGCTCATCAACCCCACCAATACTGGTGCAGTGCTCTTGCCTGGTCCTGCCTCCTTCCATGGGCTGGATGGTGTGGTTTGAAGCAGGGAGCAGCAGTGCCGGAGCGTGCCACTGGAGAACAGCCAAGAAGGACACAATGCCCTGTGTCCCCCACAAAAAACCCTGTGCCTGGAGAGGCAACTCTATGTGGAAAGGTTGCCCACATGACTTGGAACCCTGATGCAATTTCCCCACCTTTTAAACCCTTTAGGAAACTGTCAGGGGACCTGCCTACTGTTTGCCCCTAAACGTGCTGTTAATGTAACTTGAAAGAGGGAAATGTTGGCCCTCCCACCATCTGCCAGTCAGGAAACACAGCAGGATTAGTGGATTCAATGTGTCAAGGGCAATAACAACAACAAAAACTTACTGTGGAGTGTTCAAAGCACTTCACATCACACCAATGTTTGTACCAATCACCCCAAAAACATACGGGTGGGGAGCTGAGCCGAAGGCTGTCCTGTGAAATTGCAGTCTCAACTGGAAACCTCTGCTCCGTTTTAGCCACTGCCCTCTGCTGGCAAAGCTACCTTGTATAGTACTCCTTCGACTGACAGGTACCCATCAAAAGCGTCTACAGCCTCCTCAATTTATTTTGGGGTGCTTTAATAATAATGCTATTGTGCCTTTTTTATACTTTAGCAAAGACAACTCTTTGACATGTTAATTGTGTATAAAGTTTACTGTAAAACCGCATGAAAGTACAATCTAACATAATGCACACGGCAACATTTTTCAACACGCTGTATAAAAAAAACAACGGAAAATATTTCTGAAGGCATCACTTAGAACTCACCACATCCTTGTTAAAACAATGCCAACTCCAGCATTTTTTTAAAAAGACAAATAAGAAAAGGGAGACCTGCAATTCACGAAATGGTTTATGGGCTAGAACCATATGAAACAAATATTATATGGGAGTTCTGATGCAGATGTAATACTGCTGGTCTCTCATCTAAGAAATCAGCTACCTGTTCCCTGCCCAGCTGCAATCCCAGTTTACCATCTGCACTGGCACTTACAGTGCTTAGCATTATCCAGGATCCCCTCCCAAGCTGGTTGACCAGCATTAATCCAGGTTTAAGGCTAGAAAGGCAGGGAGGGGCTACTTATGCTCAAGGGGGAAGTACGGAGCTTATGAGCTCACAGATCACACACTTCCTCACCCATGGCTAGGATTTCCAGGGAGGTGCATTTGCAGCAGGCGACTGTTGCCAAGGCCTCACTGACACAAAGGATGATTCAGCTGGCAGGCCCAATCTGTCATGGATGGTGGCTGCTGGGGGTGAGTGGGTCAAAGTCGCAGCTTCTGAGCAGCAGACTCTTAGCAGTGTTTTTGAAAAACTGAGAACTAAGTACTATTCAACTAGCCCAAGTGAGGGACTTAAGACGGCTGGGGTTTAGTGCTTGTTAAGCATCACAGAGGAAAACCAAGCTCCCTTCCTGCTGGTCCCAACAGGTATGCTATGGGATTTATGCTTCCAGCACAAATGGCTCCTTGCAGTATCAGATTCACACAGGTACGCAATTCAGCCCTCATCAGACATAAAGGGACATAAAGAAATTGGACATCTCCCTCAACTCATAAAAAACAAAAACAAAACACCACCTTCCACAACCGCTGAAAGAGATGCAGGAAGCCCTAAGCAAAGGTCCAGCTGAAAACCTCAAAATATGGAGTCTGGGTCTGATTTGGAGTTTGGGGGGAAAGTTCTTTCTGGAAACCCCTGCTTGCGTTCTCGCTCGTCTTGGTCCAGCCTCTATGAGTTCAGGTCTGGACAGGCTAGATGGATGAAGCTGTTGTCTGCTATGCACTGCCAGCTGCCCTTCCATATCCCAGAGATATCCTCTTTGCTGATCTCGCCAAAGAGCCATTGGTTGTCTATGAGGCACTGCTAGATAATCTGGGCAGAGCTTTCCAAATGTTCCAAACAGCCTGCCTGCCAAAGAGATCGCTTAGAAGAGGGGGATCCACTCTTCGGGTTCAGAAGTGTCAGGCTTCTTCCGTTCGCTCCTTACCTGGTGGCGTTTTCTCTTCATGCTTCTAAAGAGTTGGAAAAGGATCTCAGGGAGAAGGGCAAGTAAGATCAGGCAAAATATTGCCAACCAGACTGAGACAGAAGTCAGCAGCTGGGCAAAGACATGATACATTCTTTGTTGCTTCAAGAAAGGCCTGGCCGGAACAACAAAGAAGGAGGGAGAAAGAAAGGCACACATTAGATTTATTTAACAAAACAAAACAAAACAAAAAACCACCCCTCAACCGAACAGGCTTGCCTCATCCTTTTATTTATCCCAAAGCATCAAGATTTATGATATATAAATCAACTATATAGTGGTACCTCAGGTTAAGTACTTAATTCGTTCTGGAGGTCTGTTCTTAACCTGAAACTGCTCTTAGCCTGAAGCACCACTTTAGCTAATGGGGCCTCCCGCTGCTGTCCCGCGCCGCCGGAGCACGATTTCTGTTCTCATCCTGAAGCAAAGTTCTTAACCTGAGGTACTATTTCTGGGCTAGCGGAGTCTGTAACCTGAAGCGTATGTAACCTGAAGTGTATATAACCTGAAGCATATGTAACCTGAGGTACCACTGTAATATGAATGTGAAAACTTATTACAAGCAACAGAAAGTAGCATGGAGTGCTCCAGTTCATGATGCCAGCTGGCCATGCCCTCTCCCAGGCTATTCCATTACATTCTCCCTCCTAACCACCTGGTTTTCCATGCCCCTCCTAAACAGTCACTCAGTATTCCCAATGCCCATTGGGCCTTCACTGAGCCATTGCAACCCACCCCCCATCTTGAAGATAGCCCCTTCACTGAACATGGATCATGCCATTTTGCCCACACAAATCTTTTGCTAGTTTGTTTTCAATGTCTTACGTTCCAGTGGCTGTTTGTAGGCTCTGGTGCCAGTATTTGTGATTCTAACAAGGACTGCCATTCTACTGTTATTTTAGTGGTCTGGGATTGTAAGTAGACAGGTGAGTCTTTAAAAAACTATGCATGCACATGCAAGGATTGGCACTTGGGAGACCTGAGGCCCCTATTATAATATAGGATTACCATATTTTTCTGTGTATTAGGCTATATTTTCCCCTATTTTTTCAAGTTAAAAATTGGGGGGTTCACTTGTACATAGTGCATATGGGGGACTGGCAATTGGTTTCTGTCGCGAGCAGATTGTCAGCAGCGATTGGGTGGGTGTTTGGTGGCTGTGGCCATGACTGCGGTCGATTGGCATCCGCTGTGGAAATTGGGCGGGCGATTGGTGGTTGCTGGCAGCAAGCCTGCAGACAACTGGTGGCTTTGGCGACATGAGCCATTTTTCAGCATCGGTCAGGCGGGTGAGTGATTTTTGGCAATCCCTGCCCAAACCACAACTCTGGGCAACCCCCCCCCAAAAAAGCTTAACAATTCTGGGCAATCTCCCCCCATTTTCTTTTTTGGAGTCCCCAAAAATAGAGGTTGTGTTATACACGGGGGCGTGTTATACATGGGAAAATACGGTAATGCATTTTATACTCCAGCCCCATCTGTGCACATAGAATCACAGACCAGAGTTGGAAGGAATCACAGGGGGCATCTAGTCCAACCCCCTGAAGTGAAGGACTCTTTTTGCCCAACATGGAGCTCAAACCTACAACCCTGAGATTTGGAGTCTTGTGCTCTACCAGCTGAGCTATCCCTATGAAGCTAACTTACACTGAGTTGGGCCACTGGTTCACCAAGACCTGTGCTGTCCACTCTTGTTTAGCCACAGTTATGCAAGATTTTAGGAAGGGGTCATTCCCCAGCACCTGTTATCTGACCCTTTCAACTGGAGATGCCAGGGGTTGAATCCGAGGCCTTCTGCATGCAAAGCATGTGCTCTACCACAAAGGCACAGACTCTTCCCTTTGGATCTCAGGGCCGCTCCCTACACACAGAATTTATTGCCACAGCAGTCTTGTGCTGTAGGTGGACTCATTTGCTAGCAAGGTCAGCTAGTAAATTTCATGGCCAAGTGAGAGTCTGAGCATAGGTCTTCCCACTACCTCGTCCTGAGGAAGGGTCATAGCTCAGGGGTAGGAGAGCACATGTTTTGCATCCAGAAGGTTCCAGGAGGCATTTCCAGGTGGGGTGTAAAAGAGAGGCCCCTGCCTGAGAAGGCCGCTGCTAGCCATTGTTGACAATGCTGAGCTACATGGACTAATGACCTTAGATAGCAGAAGGCAACTTTCTATGTTCCCATGTCCCTAAAAAGTTTTAAAATATATTTTTAGTAGCAGTGAATAACCCCCTCCCACCATCAATCTCATTATGTTAAAGAAGGAGGCACCTCATATTTATTAAGGTATTTGTTCTCACGCAATCCCCCCCCAACTAAACTTTTGGTATTATTATTATTATTATTATTATTATTATTATTTGAATTTATATACCGCCCTATAGCTGGGGGTCTCAGGACAGTTCACAGAGTAAAATCAAGATATAAAACCACAAAATACATAATAAGAATAAAAACAAACACCCAAACAGCCACCCCCCCCCCCAAAATACAGTACACTTAAATCTGGGGTGCAATCGGTGCAGATTACGGTGGAGCACAATAATATAAATTGAAAATAAAATGCTTACCAAATGATTCCTCCCCAGAAGAATGAGAAAAACACATAGAAGACCAAAGAACCCCAAATGACAACGTGGGTCACCCACGTCCAGAACCGAGTGTCTAATGCCAGCTGGAGTATTTGAAAAAGAGAAAGAGATAAAAGAGAATGGGGAGCTTTAGATACAATATGTTGTAGGGCATAATTATCATTAATTACTACAGCAGTTGGAGCAATAGGAAGAAAATCACCGCCAGTAACATCAATACATCAAGCTCAGTATCAGGAACTCCTCTGTACAACTAAAGTGAGAGGTGGCTTTTTAAAAAATTCAAACGAGGACACTAACCTTTAGAGTGACGGTGAACACCAATATGGTAAAAATCATTGTTCCAAAACTCCAGTTCCCAGACATCTGAAAAACAGAGTTGGCTGAGATATTTGCCTGGTTCAGATTTTTGAAAGAGGGCAGGCGAGGAATTAAACAGATGATTACAATGAACTGAATAATTCATCCCCACCCACAGGAGCAAGATACTGCAATCATCAATAGAACATTTCCCCCAAACCAAAAAACAAAAACAAAAAAACACCTTGCAGAGCACAACAAAATCAAACAAATAACATTTATGGCTATCCACTGCAATTTGCTCAATGGTTCTTTTTTAAAAAAGGGGGGAAAAGAAAAGAAAATGCAACCATAGTGGTCTCCTGCTTTAAAAAAACCAAAACAACCACAGGTGTGAGGAAGCAAGGTTAGCATTCCTTTCCACTAAGGTTTATGTTGGCTGGTAAGGGGTCCAGATGAAAGAAACTCAGAATGCTTTGCAATTGTATGAGAGAAGAACTGGCACTGCAAGGAAGGTACAGTCTCTGCAGAGGATTCTGGGTAATGTTCCCGAACATGCACTCAGTCGAGGAGAGGGCAAATTAAAAAACAATAACTGATCTGCGTTTTTCGATCATGGGATGATGCAGCCTGTATCCCCCCTGCCTTCATGGGGTGTGGAATTCAACATGGTGCTAAGTGGAGCTCCCCTACCACTCTCCAAAGCAGATTTAGGGGGTGCAGAGGGCAGGCTGAGGGTTGGGGTCCCACTGCGTGAGCGGACTTTACTCTGCTCATACAGCAACTTAAGTTGAATCCCGTCCCTAGGATCCAATTCCCGAACCTCTGGTTCAGTGCTAAACAGGAGCCTGGTTCAACACCCACATGGACAAGCCTTTATGTGTGGACTGCTACCCATCCTTTTTCACGCATCTCCTTCTTTCTTATTTTTTGGCTCTACCCGCATTGAAGAAAAAGCAACAGGCTGTGTTTCAAAGTCAGAACAATGGCAACAAATGGGACAATTTGCTTACCAAATTCTGTCAAGATCTGAATGCATACATTAAAACAGAAAGTGACATGTAAAAAGTTTTTTGTTTGTTTGTTTGTTTTTAAATTCTTTTGCATTTAATGACAAACAGGCAGAAAGTCAAGGTGCAGAAAGCCAGGGAACGTGATTAAATGGTCAACAAGAAGCAACTTTGCAAGAAGAAGAGGAGGAGGAGGAGGAGGAAGAGGTTGGACATGACATCCCATCTTTCACTCCCCTTAAGGAGTCTCAAAGTGGCTAACAATCTCATTTCCCTTCCTCCCCCACAACAAACACTCTGTGAGGTGAGTGAGGCTGAGAGACTTCAGAGAAGTGTGACTAGCTCAAGGTCACCCAGCAGCTGCATGTGGAGGAGCGGAGACGCAAACCCGGTTCCCCAGATTACGAGTCTATCGCTCTTAACTACTACACTAAGGATGCAGCAAAGTAGATCTACGTGGATCTCTCTTTTGGAAGCTGCCAACCACTGCTGCTTCCAAAAAAACACTGTACAACAGAGTTTATGGAAAACTGCAAAATCTGAAAGAGGCTTTGATTCACTGGCAGTAAGAACAACCTTTGCACAGAGGCCACAAATAAACAGGTTTGATAGAAGAGATGCACAACTGCAATGGTCAAATACATAATTTGCAATTAACATTTACACAAAGTCACCTGAGGGCAAACGAAGACACACGCAAGATTCCCCACAGGTTTTTGAAGTGACAATTGCAGCTGTTGGTTGGGGGAGGTGAACATTCAGATCAAGACATGGAGCATGGGGAGAGGTTTTGTAATCCTTGCCCCCTCCCCCAATGGCATTTCTATTAACTTGCACGAAAAAACACACACAAAAACAACAACAACAAAACGAGTCCACTGCCCACCCCACTCATGGGGTGGGGGAAGTTAATTGAGAAAACAACACAAGGAGAAAGGTTAAAAAACCCTCCTGTGGACAACACAGTACTAATCCTCAATCGCACCTCCCAGCTAAGAAAGAAAGAAAGAAAGAAAGAAAGAAAGAAAGAAAGAAAGAAAACATTTCCTGCCACAATCACACAGTTTCAAAAGTGGTTTCCTGCATGACAGGGGCATGCTCGTTTAGATACACACATCTGATGAGCCCGTGGGTGCGTGGAATGAGTTGCACCATTCAGCAACTCCAGGCACAGCCTGATTTTTGGTTTAAAAGGCTTTGTTCCTCTTACCTTTCCGTTGTTCTCTATAGAAGAGTTCATGAAAAAAAAGTAAGTCCCAAAGAAAAACACGCAGCCGTCAAAAAGGCCCAGGAGGGTCCAGTATAAGAAAGGTTTCAACTGCAACATGGCGTTGTCGGAAACGTTCCTGCCAAGGAAAATGCAACAGAAAGAAAAGGCTTTAAAACTGTGTTCACGAAAAGCAAGGTGGTGTGTGTGTGTGCGCACGTACGCAATTGCCAGATGGTGTTCTGCAGGGCCCCAAAGCAGGCAGGAGACCAAAAGGTGACCTTGAAGATTACAACAGCAGCACAATCCCTACACAACCATGCAACCTCACAGGGTTGTTGTAAAGATACATTTTATTTGGGGAGGGGGAGAACCTTGAGCTCTGTAGAGGGAACATAGGATTAAAAAACATACAATAAATAAAATCTATGAAATCCCCTTCCTGCGTTAGAAGTGGAAAAGAAAGATGCGTAAGACTAGGAGGTTATGAAAAGAAACAAGAAGAGTTAATTTGCAAAGACGGTAACAAGGTGACTGTATAACTTTCAGACACTTCTCTTCACAGGTTGTCATTCCGTTTCAGTACTTATTCTCTGCCCAGTCTGGGTCTCGCTCTTCTTTTGTTTGGCCCGACAGAATCATCTTTTAGCCAGCCACACGCTCCAAAAAGAAGTGAGGAAAATGTCTGAACTACTCTAGCTGTATTGCTCTGGTGGCTTAAAAAAAATAAAATAATAATAATAATAATAATAATAATAATATAAAACACAGATCTGATACCTGAAACTGCTTTAATGCTCTGTCCTTATCATTCCTATGAGGAACGTAAGACATGGGCTCCCTCTACTGGACTTGAAACACACTCTCTTTCCAAAAGAGAGTTCTTGAAAAGACTGAAAAGGGAATGCAAGGAATGCAGTGGGACAGCAGCAGGATTTGGCCCAGGCAGCAGCCGACCATCAATGTCCGCCTTGTCTTCTCTGACAACTGCTCTCCACGATCTCACCAGAGGAAGGGTCTCTCCCATCGTCTCCTTTTAACTTTCACATACCTGCACACAGCTACTGCTGAGCCATGGCCTCTTGCTGCACAGCAGATGGCATGCAAATATGGCTATTATAATAGCAAAGATGAGCTAACACAATTCATCTTTCATATTTCTTTGTTATACAATAAATTTGCAGACCAATTCTTGTAGGGATCACGCTCCCCTCACTCCCCCCTTTAAATACTGTTTCCTTCCCAATTCCAGCTGTTCTGCTACAACTACCCCAGCTCATCTTATTATATGTTGTTGTTGTTGTTGTTTTATTTCTACCTTGCTCATCTGGCTGGGTTGCCCCGGTCACTCTGGGCAGCCTCCAACCTAATACAGTGGTACCTCTGGTTGCGAACGGGATCCGTTCCGGAGGCCCTTTGCAACATGAAAAGAGCGCAACCCGCAGCGGCGCATCTGCGCATGCACAGGTTGCAATTTGCTGCTTCTGCACATGACGTCATTTTGCGCTTCTGCGCATGCACAAGCGGCAAAACCCGGAAGTAACCCTTTCTGGTACTTCCAGGTCTCCGCGGGACGTAAGCTGAAAGAACGTAACATGAAGCAACATAGCAACACAGTAAGACATCAAGCATTAAAAACCTCCAGATACATGGCTGCTTTCAGATGTCTTCTAAAAGTTGTGTAGTTCTTGATCTCCTTGACATCTGAAGGGAGGGTGTTCCACAGGGAGGGCGCCACTACCACAAAGGGTGATATGGGCCTTGGGATATTTGAAATTGGAATGGTATGGTATGGTATGAAGTCAAGCACGTTTGGGCCCCACTGAATTGGGCACATGGTTAAATACCTCCCTCTGAAAGAATCAATGGGGTTTAAAAGTGCTTAGCTTTGACAGGGCCATGATCAGGAATGTTTTACTTCTGGAAACGTGCATGACGCAGAGAAAGGCGAAGCTACCTTCCCTCTCGTGTTGTTTTGATAACGCAGGGCCTATTGTAATAGCAGGCTGGGCTAAAGCCCCTCCCACCTGCTACAGCAACGCCGTTTCACAGACAAAGCCAAACCAGGCAGAGCTGCACTAAGATTTAGGAAAGGGAATGTGCTTCAGGATAGACCGTAATGATGGCAGGGCTAACTATCCCACTGAGAAACCATGGGGAGCCCACTGTTGCAAGCCCCGCCTGGGATTCTGTAGCTGGACCATCCCGCCTGCCGAAACAGCAGTGATAAACTGCCTAAGTAGCAGAGCAGAAAATGGGAGAGCTGAAAAAGGCAGCAGCCTGCAAAACCGCTTTGTATTCAGGGACACATTTTCAGCTGATGAATATTCAAAGCAAGGCCATCTTATTTTTTGCAATTAGCTTGTTTTCCTTACTCTGCTCATGCAATTATGACTGCCGGGCAAGCACAGGAGCTCAACAAGCTCCTATCAAGTTATAAATAGTGGCAGAGGGGAATGCTGAGGCGCTTGGCAGAGGGAGAAGTGGGGCAGGGGTGGCTAGTCCCATTCTGGAGCACCTCTGCTTCCGTGGCCCCAACAACCCCCCGCCCAGCCTTTTGCTACACACACAAATCCTTTGGATGCAAACAAGGATGTTTACACCAGCATCAAGCACCCAATACTGATAACAACAGCTGGCTTGCTGGACCAGGGCCAGAGGAAGATTTTCATTTGCTGGAGCAGGTTAGCAGAGCACTCCACAGATGCGAGGCTAAGCATCTGTTGCTGTACAGCTCAGGGAGAGGTGGAGAAACAGCCGCTGACAGGGGCTTTTTCCAGGGACCAGCTTCCAGCAGCACCAATCCTCCCCTGGTTTGTGTCAGTGGTGAAGACTGAGAAGCAACATCCCACTGAAGGGAACCAGAAGGTATTAATTGCTGGAACTGGGAATCCTGGTAACGGCGCAATTCTCGTTGCAGTCAGAACTTTCTGAAAGCACCCTGAGTCAGGGTAGTCAAAAGACCCACAAGCACTGGTCTAAAAAAAATTCTTCACAATTCAGAAGTTCAGGAATCAGGCAAGATCTGCAAGGAAGCAACTGTCCCAAGCTGCAAAGGTGCGACTTGCTGATTTTGTGAGAATGCCCGAACTGAAAACAAGTGCTCCACTGGGGTTCTCTGTTCTCCCCCTGGATGTTGTTCGGGAGGAACCAGCATCCTTGCTTCCCCTTTCTGAAGCAGGTGGAATTTGAGGCACATTGGGGAGAGCCTCCCCACCGGCCATGCTCCCCAAAAATGAGCACCACCACCCGTTTCTTCCTGCTTGTGTCAGGATCTGCCAACCTGACCCCAACCCCGACGGAGCTGAGGAGCTCATGACACTGACCCCTGACGGGCACTCTGCCCACCTGTCAATCACTGGAGGTGACCATAATATCAGGTAACTAATTCTTCATTTATAGTGCAGCTTGAGCCAAAGCTGCACAGCAGGCAGAGACCCAAGCTGAGCAGAACTGACGTCAAGCCCTGCTTTCTTTAGTGGGAGGGAGGCTGAACTATGGAATTCTCCCCATGGGGGACTCAGCAGCCCAGCTGACTCCAGCAGGGCTTGCTGTCACTGCTGATAAAGAGTGGGATATAAATGCCATAAACAAAGAAAAGCAAATCAAAACATTGCACCTGGGAGTGGAGTTGGCTGCTTAAGGCTACAAGCAGAGGGAAGGGAGTGCTGAATCCCTGTCCACAATCCAGCTCAACCTCTGTCACCAGCAGCCAAAGGCAGATAAAACAGAAAAGGCGCTGATGGTTACTTACAGGTATAGTTTTGGGAAGGCCATCAGAGTGTCAATAGGGACGTGTTGCTCCAGCAGACTGTAGGCCACGATTGGCATAGATGTAAAGCAGATGTTGAACATGGTAAGGTAAGCAGCATCATAGAGAGGCTTAAAAAGACAAGGAAGGGAGAAGGGGAGTCAGGAGGAGAAAGCAGCAGCGTTGTTTGCTCCTGCCCTCTCCAAAATACTCATGATGCTGCCCGCTGCAGCGGCCTCCCCTACGGCTTCAGGAGGCAACTGAACCTCAGGTTTAGCAAACTGCACTTGGTCGTGGTGGGGAAAGCTTTTATGCAGTTTTGGGGCAAACTTCCTGCTCGCTTTAGGCTGCCAACATGCCATTCTGGACTTCTGGTTTGCAAGAGATCACAGTCGTAATGCAATGTTACAGGTTCAAGAAGAGGGCTGAGTCCTACTCAGCCAGAAGGAACATGGGATGCAAAGGCAAAGCCTGCACTTCGTAGAACTGTAAACTCAAGCATAACCTCACTCTGAACTTCTACACCAAACACAAAATTGAACTGCTGCCGGGGGGGGGGGGAAGTAACCACAAAACAAAGAGGGAGAAAAGAGGAGAGTCAAAGGAAGCAGGCTTATGGAGAACAGCTGCATTCAAAGCGAGGGGGGGTTCAGCTCATTAGCAGAATTGGTTATGGCAAAACCGGTGCTTGAATGGAGCACTCGAGAAACTGGACATTGTACTCATTCAATATATCCCAAAGTCTGGTTTCAAGGAACACCGGGTAGTTTGTGAGCCTCTGGAGATGAGCCAGCAATTCCGCAAACAGGGGTTAGAAGTGGGTTTCGAGTACCACGGAAAACATCTTGAGGTTCAAAAGGGCAGGAAACCAAACCGTTAGACAGCAGTTGCAGACGCTTGCTTGCTATGACGGTGACAGCTGCCAAACAGTTTCACTTTTGATTAATTTAAAAAGCTGCACACCCAGATGGCTTCAACGGCTTTTTTGCACAATGGGACTCCCCGCCTGCCCCTGCCCCTTGCGAAGTCCTTTCTTTAAAAACCTCCAGCACAGGAGTGTTCCTGGCGAAGGTCGTTAGCTCGATTGGCAAGTGCCTATGTTTCTGCATTTTGCAAGGGGTGCATTAAGAAATAAAAGCAGGAGTGGAAGAATGGTAGAGGGTGGTCCAAAGCTGACTGGTTTACAGAGCAGAACAAGAGAAGACACACAAGGGAGCCAGCCATCTTTCCACTAGACCTTTATCCCAACTCCTGCCCTAGCGTAGGATGGAAGGTCACTCATCCCTTCACCATATATATCTGCATCTATCTGGAAATCCAATTGGAGTAAAAGGTGCCTCCTGTGCTGTTTTTGCTGCAGCGGAAACACCTAAGTGGTCCTCCAGGGCGCAAGTCTAGGCAGTGCGTATGGAACAGGTGGGAGGAAAGAGCATTTTTCTCTAGCAAGCACTGAAAGGAACAAAATAGCTTTATATAATTTGATAAAAACAAGCAGTCTGAGAATTCTGGTCACAGAAAAGGAGGTAGCACCATAATAAAAAATTAGCAGGCCTAGAACTTCAGCCCAAACTGTCAGTCGCGATTCGGCTCACAAAGTCATCACCGATAGCAGCAACCTACCTGTTGTGAAAAGCCACAGAAGAACTGGTACAAAAATTGTGGGAAAATGAAGCAAAGATTCTAAAAATGAAACAGAAAAGCAAAAGCCATGTTACTCGGGAGACCTAAGCACTTTATTAATTTATTTTAATTTATACAGCAGAGAGCACTGGGGACCCACTACATTAGAAACAGCTATCCTCACAAAAACGTTCTTGCCCTTTTCAGATTTGCTGACAAAGCTCTGCTCCAAATCCCCACTTCAAAAGAGCAGCAACGTGTTTTGCCCTCCCTCCCAGGAGGCACAGGGTGGCATATATGCAGGTGATCCCATTTTATCCTTGGAGTGGGGAGGGAGACAGGCTTGTGTGTAGGTTAGACTGAGAGTGCGCAGCTTGCCCCCAGCATCACAAAGCGAGCTGCTTCTTTTTTTGTGCCACCTGTTTTGTCTTCTATAGATCCTGAGGGTTATCTAGTCCAACCCCCTGGATCTCAGCAGTCTTTTAAAGGCTACAACTCAATAAAACAAATTTAAAAATCACAATCACAAACGTAAAACAACAAATTCAGAAGAGCCTTATTTATTTCAGGGAGGTGTGTGTGTGTGCGCTGCATCACATGCTTACTGCCCATTTTCCTGTCCACGAATGCTCTACAGAAGAGTCATATATTTACAGTACGCTGGAAGACCAAATGGCCAGCCTCTCTTGGAAGGGAATTCTGTCACAATGGTGCAGTGATTGAGATGGCCCTAGCCTGTGCACCCACCCATGGCAATACAAACAGAGGTCTTTGTTGGCCAACTGCCAACCCACTAACACACACCTCCTCTCTCGGCATGCATACCAACAACCATGGTAAGACAGGACATAGGAAGCAGTCTTCTATCAGGTCAAACTGTTTGCAAGCCTAGCCCAATACTGTCCACTTTGGGTGGCAGTAGCTCTCAATGGTCTCAAGCAGAGACCTTTCTCATCACCTGCTAGCTCATAGTTTTAACTGGGGGGGGGGGGGGGTCGGGGATTGAATTGTGGGCTTCCAGCGTGCGAAACACTTGCTCCATCGCTCAGCTATGGGACTGCAAAGCCAGGAGTGGCTGAAGGACAGAAGAGGCCAGGAACAACCGACATATCCGTAAGTCAGGATAGGTGCCATAGGCCACTCATCTAGGATCAGGGCTTCGGAATTTCCACCTTCCCTGAAGCCCACCAGCAGTTCATCTTGGGATTAACCAATGATTGGGAAGTGACTAAATGCACCCTCCAAGCAGATGAAGCGCATTACCTTGTAGAAGAAATACTGTACAAGGTGTGAGATTCTCACGTAGTACAAATGCCCATGAGCCAACAGCAATTTTTTCAAGTCTTTAAACTTTGGGATGGCGTAGTCACTGTTCCGGGCTGCTTGGCGGCCCTCTTTACCTTTGATACCTGGAAGCAGAGATGGAAGAATTGGTGGGCGAGGAGATCCCTGGCCAAAACGTCCTGTATAAAAACCCCAGTTGCTCTTCCTCCCCCCCTGCCATACGTACACTTCTATCATGCTCCCCACACTCTTAGATTTCTCCCCCACTCACCCTGCAAGACAAGAATACTCCAAATAGTTGCCCAATGCTATGCACTTCAAGATATGCCTCACCTATGCCCACATGAGCTTCCAAGATCATGCTGACGTCGTTGGCCCCATCTCCCACCGCCAGGGTTATTGGGCTGCCCTTCGAACACTTAACCATCCGGACAATCTAAATGGGCAAAAGAGAAGCAATGAAGGCAGACCGAGAAGGAAAAAGGAGTAAAGTCCATGAACCTCTCTTGTGTTGCTCACGAGAATTACATTTAGTGTAGCGCAAAAGGGGGGGGGGATGGATTTGGACTTGAGACCCAACAGGAAAAGATGCCACAACCAAAAAAAAAAAAAAAAAGGTCCTGCTGTGCTACAAGTCAGTTGCCTGGTGAGAATTTACTTCCACAACTTCTGTTTGTTATCCAGGTGAGGTAATTTATTATCAATCGTCGTCAAACATACAACCCTTTTACTGTTAATATTTATTACCTGCCCGTCGTTGTCTTCACCTTTATCACCTTTTGATTTGGTTTATTAGATGCCACTTTTCATTCAAATGAATCCCAAAGCGGCTTGCAACCAATAAATAACAAGAGCAAGACAGAATGTCATATCATGCCCTTCAACAGCAAGTCAGAGATGCATTTCAGCAATCTAAAATTCAGTAGTGAAAGCAGTTTTTAAAAAACTGCAAACTGGTGGGTCCTAAAACACAACACTCCTCTCAGTGCCAAAGGCCGGGGTAAAGAGGTGTGTAAACATAGCAGTTAAAACGCAGTGGTTCTCTTGTTGGTCAAAGGCCCTGCATCACACACACACCTGCGCTTTCTGCAAGGGAGCCATCCGACAACATAAGACTGCTGTACACTTCAGGCAGATCTGGAGGAAGATGCTTTTGTAGTGGCCGGAACGTGAATCTTGGGAAGGGTTAAGTATCAGGGCCAGGGTGGCACCGTCGATAACCAGTCCATACTCATGACTTAGTGTCCAGCTTCTAAAACAGAAGACAACAAGCCTTGCAATAATTAAATACACCTCTCCTGACATAGATCCTGGAACAAGATAAGGGCAGCGGCTGCTTTGGCACAAGGCACTACAAGACAGACAGCTAAATAATCAGAAAGCCAAAATTAACAGCAGCTAAAACAGGAAGCTGTGTGCCTTTGGTTACATTATCTGTGTTCACTACTGCATACATAATGGAACAAAAGGATGTGGACATTTGCTTTTTGCTGTGGACATAACTGCCTCTTGTCTATACTGAGTGGCAGGGGCTTCCTCCAGGGTTTCAGGCTGGTTCCCCCACCCCCTTATCTGGAGATGGCAGGGATCAAACATGGGACCTTTCAAATGCAAATCTGATGCTCTAGCTCTGAGTTGCAACCCTTCAACTAAGCTACTCTGGGGACAGTTGTTAAGCTGCTATTGCTCAAATGGCTCCTAGTTTTTTTACTGGGTATCTGGTAGCTGGAAGAGTTTTGGAAAAAGAACTGCCATGGACTCTAGACTTTGTGCTGAGCCTGTTTAACTGTTCGGAATTTGAAAGTGTACCGTTGACATTCTTCGTCTTCCCTACTGAGATCCTCTGCAGTCACATTCCTGCTAACTCACCCTTTGCATCCCACTGCCCCCCCCCCATGTCCTCTATCACCCACCCCTCAGCAGAACGCTCTGGTGTTAAAGACAGTTGGAAGAAACCAGCCAGATCAACTAAATATTTGCATGATTTATTTCTGTGTGCATGTCCTAGGGGTTTGGAGAAGATTCGGAGAATACATTTGAGCTCAGGTAGACAGGAGCATCCTAGTACAATATCCATGGAATGAAAGGTCAAGGGACATGGGATCAAGCTACTGCCTACTTGCCCTGGTATGATCTCCCAATTTCCATTTGCAGCAAACTTGCCAACAGTGATTGTTGGAGTTTGTTGCAAGTTGTGGGGTGAGGGAAATCAGGAAGGAACCAATACAGGGAAAAGAACATCATAAGACAAGCCTCATGGATCAAGGCCAGTGGCCCACCCAGTCTAGCATCCATTTCTCACAGCAGCCAGCCAGGTTCCAACAGAGGAGGGATAACAGAGGCATGGTGGCCAGCCTTGAGGTACACAGGAGTGAACTTTATTTCAAAGTCTGGGCACTCTTTAAAAGAAACTTAATCTGTAGTCGCCAGCAAATAGTGCTAAAGGTTAAAACTGGTTGCGTTCCAGAGCACTTCTGGAAAATAATCGACTACAGAATGCCCTTGGCTGAACAAAGTCCAGTCTCTCCTCCTTGGCTGCAAAGTTATCTCAGGGCTGCCTGTCCACAGACCCTTAGAAGCTGCCTGTTTGACACTTACCTCTTTGCATTTGGGGGCACGTCGCTCACCAGCTTCTTGTGATAATCCACGAGCAGCTCGTGCAGCCGGTCCTCTTTCCGGTCTTCCCCTTCCATGATTTTGGCTGTCAGGTGCAGCAACTCCGTGTTGGTCTGGAAGAGTTTGCAGGCATAGCAGGTGGCCTGAGCCGTCTCCAGCTTGTCCCCTGTCAGCACCCAGATCTTCATCCCCGCGGTGTGCATGGCCTCAATGGTTTCAGCAGCAAAGTCCTGGAGCCTACGGGCAGAGACACCTTTCGCTTATCAAACGAAACAGCTGGTGTGCCAAAATGTTCTTTCCCCTCTACAATTTTCTTTTCTTTTTTAAAATGATCCAGAATTCGTAATGGGTAAAAAAGGATACAGGAGAGAGATAATGACACCCTCACAACCATTAATTAATGAATTGGAACCCAGTAAAACTGGTGGGGATGAGAAAGAGAAGATAAGGCATTTTCCAGTCAACAATTCCACTAATACAAAAAAAGAAAAGACAACTGTCTATTTTCCAGAATAATTCACTCTCCCTTCTGTTCTAACAGTTCAGGGGCTGATTTCTGATTTTACTTACTTTCTAGGCAGGCAGTAGGAATATAAGAACTGCCTCAGGGTTAGACTGTTGGTCCATGTAATTCAGTACTGCCTACTCTGACTGGCAGAAGTTCTACAGGGGTCTCTCAACGTCTTCCTTGTCACCTGCTCCCTGATCACTTCAAATGGAGATTCCTGGGATTGAACCTGTGACCTTCTGCATGCAAACTACATTTGCTACCCCTTTAGTCCCGAGGCCACCACAAAAATCAGACATAAGGCTATCAGGAGAGCAGCTGGGCCCTGTATGGCTGAGAAGGAAAAAGGCAGAGGAGAGCTGAAAGAGGACAGGTTCTGAAGTTGCTCAGACAGGCAACAGAGATCAAAGCCTACTGGTGCACTGACACCTCCATGCTACAGTGTCCCTCTGGTCCCTAAGTTCAAGCCCTGTGGCAAGCTTCCTCACTGGCATTATTTTTCCACCGATGGCATTTGGTGATAATATTCAGCAAGGTGCTCTTCTGGCTCGCTGGCATTCTAAACTGGTTGGCAGAACCACAACAGGGCTATGTAGGAGAGCCAGCCACCCCACATTCAGTGAGCGCATGAAAAAAGCGGGGTCGTGCATGTTCGCAATGCACTCCCATAAAATGTGAAAGGAGGCCAACACACATGGAGGGGGATGTGCCTAGGCACATCTGGGTTCTCAGTCATGTGGTGGAGCTGTATGGATGCACTCTTTACCTCGGCGCTTAACCATATATATGTAGCCTGCCTTGGGATCTTGCGATGAAAGGCAGGGACAAAAACATCACCCAATCTCCTTCTCCAAGTTGCGGAGGTCACGTTTCTTTTCCTGTGGACACTTACTTGTCTTCCACAGCAGTGGACCCAATCAAATGCATGTTCCTCTCAATATCGTCGAAAACCTGGGCCATCTTTGCTTCCCGGTCCTGTAGCGCCATCGTCGCTTCCTTAACCCGGGTATCAATTATGTGGTAATCATAGTGAGATATTTCTTTGTAGGCCACACAGAGAGTTCGATACCCATCCTAAAAAAACAAGCAAGGAAGTGCATTTTTCTAAACCTCAGGTCTCCCACCCAACTTCCCTCTAGAACAGCAGGGTTCAGTCACTCGCAGGCACCTGCAAAAAACCCCAGACTCAACCTGTTGGGCCGCTGGTCATAGGTAGCCTCTCAAAGCTGCCTTAAAAAGATTGCTGGGTCATGGTTTGACGGCCATGGTTCTTAGAGCATTCCTTGCAGTAAATCCACTGATGCTAAGTGTACTTGGTAGAAGTAGAGCGGCCTTTCAGGTGCTCAAAAACCTAAGAGTCTTGTGGGATCAGACCAAGAGATTCACTGAGTTCCAAGACCTTGTCTAAAAGTATGAGGTGGGTGAGGGGGGTAGCCACCTTGCTGAAGCTGAGCAGATGCAGGTCTAGTCAGTGCCTGGGTTCAGGAGACAACCTGGGAACCCCATGCACACCAGCTTGTGTTCCACAATGGAAAAGAAGTTTATTATCCACAGAATAAGCAAGGCCAATAAAGAGTCCAGCATCCCGTTTCCCACAGTGGCCAGCCAGATACAAGGCATTACATCATCAGGCCTTACTTGCCGCTGCTCCCCAGCCAGTGTTCAGAATACAGTCATACCTCAGGTTAAAGTAGCTTCGGGTTGAATGTTTTCAGGTTGTGTCCTGTGGCAGCCCAGAAGTAACGGAATGGGTTACTTCCGGGTTTCGCCGCTCGCGCATGCACAGATGCTCAAAATGACATCACAAGCATGCACAGACGTGGCGAATCACGATCCGTGCATGCGCAGACGCGGGTTGCATTCTGCTCAGGATGCGAACGGGGCTCCAGAACGGATCCTATTCACTTCCAGAGGTATCACTGTACTGAAGCTGGGGGCTCCCATTTAGCAGCACAAAATTTAAAAAGTTTAAGGTTGGGGCCACCAATATGAAACCCATTAAAACATTTGATTAGGAATAGGCAATTGGGAGCCCAATCCCGCCCCTTTACAAATTAACATCACCCTTGGTCATCAGTTGTTTTCTACCACACAAGCCAAGATGCAAGGCTTTTGGAGACAGCACCCTTCTCCAAGGGAACAGCAACTGTGATGCAAATAGGGTTCATGCTGTTAGTACTAATGGATTCGCTACCACAAAATGCAGAAGCAGCCAACCAAATGGCTTCCTTCGGGAAGCCCACAAGTGGGACCTGGGGACAACTGTGCTCTCTCCTCCTCGGATTCCCCAAAAACTGTTATCCAACTGCATACTGCCTCTAGCAGTGGAGGGAAAACATAGTCAGCCTGGCTAGCAGTTGTTGAAAACCTTTCTGTCCATGAATTTCTCTAACCCTCTCTTAAAGCCATTCAGGTTGGTGGCCATTGCTATTATCTTGAAAGTTCTGCACTATTTATCCTGGAGAGTCAGCAGTAAAGGTGATCCTGAAAGGGTGAGCTGGTGGAAAGAGTCACTGCCACCAGCCTTTGGGACTTTAGTCCAAACATGGTCCCTGTTAAAAATCAACAGCCAATCTGGGCAAAGCTTAACGGCATTTGATTTTCCAAACGCCAAGATTCTGGACTATGCATTCTCTCTTTATGAACAAAACAAAACAACTCATCAGTCAAAGTCGGCGTTCTTACCATTGCATTGCGTTCTACGTGTATCCTTGTTTTTTGGACGTCAGCTTCTGGGACCCTGGGGAAAATTGCAGAGTCTGCTCCCTTGCAGAACAGGTATATGCTTCCTAGAAACAGAGTTTGAAAAATGATGGGTGGGTAAAATAATCAGTTAATTCGTAGGACGAGAGATCTAGGGCATAATACAGAATTTGATCTCTGGGAGTAATTATGGAAGAAAGATCTTCATGCTACACATTGAAAGAAAACCATATAAAAATGATACATAGAGGGTATTTAACCCTGAGTAGATTAGCCAAGATGTATAAATATTAATCTGACTTGTGTTGGGAATGTAAAGAAGTAGCTACATTTTTTTCATATGTGGTGGTCGTGCAAAATAGTTAAAGATTATTGGGAAATGATATACTATGAGATGAAAACAAGTTTTTAAAAAACATTCCCCCCAAAACCAGAAGCATTCCTTTTGAGAATAGTTCAGATGGAGGTACCCATGAGTCAGAAAAAAATTATTTATGTATGCAACTACAGCAGCTTGGACTTTGTTAGCCCCAAAATGGAGCGTGAGAGAGGTCTCTAAGAAGGAGGAATGGCAACTTAAAATGATAGAATATGCAGAGTTCGCAGGCCTAACCAGTAAAATAAGAGAACAAGAAGATCGAGTCTATAAAGGGGAGTGGATTTTGTGTGTGGAATATATGGAAAATAACAGTAAACAAGTGAAAATGCTAACAGGATTAAGGTAAATTCTACAATGTAATGTAGAATGAGGAAATATGATTGGGGGATTAAATGATTTTAACAGAATATGCATTAATTATGAGAAAATTAAAAGACCCATGGAAGAGGAAGCATGGAAGTCAATGAATGTATTATTATAATGGTGGATATTTAATGGTGGAAATGTGTATTTGAAAACTTTAATAAAAACTATTTGAAAAAGAAAAGAGATTGATTATTATTTAAAGCAGTGAAGAACAGGCCACTGCTGGAAAAGCCAAAATAATAAATTTCATGGTGAAGAGAGAAAAGAGCTTCAACTCACCATCGTGCGATTTCACGAGAACACTCATTCGGCGACGGACACAATCAAAATCTAGAACATTCAGCAGTTCGTACCTTTTGAGGCAAGAAGGACAAAGAGCATTCAGGGTCTTGGAAGGTGGCTGGAAAACTCAAACCACTTATTACACTCAAACCCTACACAAGTGAATCAAACAAGAACCCTGCATAAGCTTCAGTTAGCCGCTGCTCTGGAAAGGATAACACTCTGCATCTATTATGAAGGTATTTAGGGGTTGTAACTTGTGTAAATGAAAAGGGGTGTCTAAGTCAAATCCACCCTCCTAAGGGATGCTTATCTGGCCTCTGGGAAGAAAGGGGGCGTGTCTAAAAGCAGGAGGAGGAGCAACTGTTGGCCATGCAGCCAGCCAACCCTTGTCCTTCAGCTCCTTTAATAGCCTTAGCCCACACTTCCGGGTTGGCGCTTCTGGTAATGGCGGATTTCCTCCGTCTCGGAGGAATCCACTCCTTGGAAATCAGGGTCTGACCGTCACGGCGAGGCGGAGACCCGCTAGAAACCTTAGCCCACTTAAGGATGCCTCCCCCACCCTCCCAAAAAAGAGAAAACTGTTTTGAGTACATTAATGATGGGTTTTAAAAGATGCTGGTACTTCTGGAATTCTAATGTGGAGCCAGCAGCGTCAGGCAAGGATCAGAGAGAACACTTGCAAAACGCAAGGCTGGAGCTGCCCCACCTCAATTAAGCGGTATAAAAAAGAGGAAGGGGGATGCAGCCCAGGTACACCTGCTGATTTCTGTACTGCTCTAACAGGTATCTGTCACAGCCCCGATGGCTCAACAGAAGCAGAAATGTGGGAAAACAGCAATGGGAACCAGGCGCTAGATTCAAGGCAGGCGAGTGAATTTTTTTTAAATAAAAAACCATGCCTCGAAATGAGCCAATCATTTCCATCACCACCGCCCAGTATTAGGGTTTCCCTAATCAGGCTTCAGCTGCCTTGTGTGATATCGGGAGGCCTAGCCGCGGTCGCACCTACCTTTCGATTTCCTTTTTTCGGTTCTGTACATTCATGAAGTTATTTTCTTGTCCTAGAAAAGTGAAACCATACCTGTCAATGAACAAAAAGGACAGAATGGCGTTGAAAAAAAAAAACCAACACACACGCACTTCAGATTTAAAAAGAAACAAAAAACTGACAGAAATTAAAATGAAATAAAAGCCACGTGGAGAAAACTCTGCCTGATAATGCAATATAGGCAGCAGTTGTGTGAGCAGTTCCTTGGAAACGTAGGAAACCCGCACAAATAGTGCTGGACACAGAGCTCAACTTCCTGAGAAAGTCTCAGGTTTGCTTTTTTTTTTTGTCGTTGTTGTTAAAAAGTAGGTTTCTAGTTTTCATGGATGAAAATACATTATCTGCTGAAATCTCAGAGAAGTGACTAAGCTTTCCAAAGTCTGGTGAAAGAGGTATCATATTCTTCAGCATTCCTTGCCCCCTTCGTAGTTCAACAAGAAGCGTCAGAATCAGGCACATTTGCTCAATCTGAACTGCTTCTCATGTTTCAGAAACCAGGCTGGACATTTAGCATCACAGGTTAGATGCTGCGAAACAGCCTTCTGGCAGGCAATCCTCTGCTAATTTGCAGGTGATTCTTGAAGACCAGTTCATGCCTACAGGCCTATTTTTTATTTTTATTTTACAATTGTTTTGTTTTTATTTTCTGAACTTGTTGTACACTTGCACACTGGCATTTTATGTGAGGTGGCTGTCTATAAATATTTTTAGAAATAAATAAAATGTTCGCAAGATGTAGGACTGAGTTTGTGGGGGGTGAAGGACTTCCAATCGCCCATAGACGTGTCTGTGTGTGAGCGTGTTTAAGCAAAGGACTATAGCCACCTCTGATCCTTGTATGTGGTTGGTGGGGGGCAGAGCGTGTTCAGAGATTGCTCTGCACATTTCTTCTGTTTTGCTTGTTTTTAACTTATGGACAATATGACTGCATCCCCCCCCCCCCCCAATTCTCTCTTGGCAAGCAGCTCGTTTATTTTTTGTCCATTAATGTGTTCCATTTTGCTGATGCCCCCGTTTCAGCTGCTTTGCAAAACAAAACCCGACTGAAGGACTTTTAAAGAATTTATCTCTGCTGTACAGAACGATCTAAACTTTTATTTATTTATTTTTATTTTTGGCCACAGTTGCAACACAGGGGAAAAGGTTGAAGGACTCTGGTTCAGCCTGCGCTGACCTTAGAAGCATCAAATGCAACTTAAAACAAACAAGCAAGCAAGCAAAAAAAAAAAGGGGGGGGGGACACTCTTTTTCAGCAAGAGGTAAAGGACCAAGCCCAGTTGCTGGAATGTTCGTCCACTGATGAGACAAGAGTGATAGCTGTTAAAAATCAAGACACTACCACCCAGCAGCCTACGTTTAGGCCAGGATGGGCAACAGGTGGGCTGCAGCCAGCACCAAGCCCAATTTTTCACACTGTCCCACCCTAATTTTGGAAGTTGTCAGTTGACTTCCCAGCTGTCTGGCCCCAGAGATTCTGAAATGGCCTTGGTTTCAGAGAAAAGGGTGCCTGCCAGGTTCCTTAAGGTGAAGTGACCTGAGCTGAACAGCTCCAAAACGCGCAGAGGACAGGTGCGATGTCATGGCCAAGGGAGAGAAGAAGTTCGCTATCCCCCAGTAGAAAGATTAAGACCCCCCCCATCTGCTTTACAAGCATCTTCTCCAGATGCATGCCACTGCCTCTACAATTACGCCCACACCTGTCTGAGTAGGCGGCAAAGACTCACTTCCAAGTGATTCACCTTCCTGACTCAGCTTCTTCATTTTAACGACTTGTTATAAACACTTCCATCCCACCTTTTCACCAGACGGGCCACAGCAAAGTGGCAGGGCACCTGTTTTGAATGCAGAAAGTCCCAGGCATCTCCAGGGAGAGCCAAGAAATATGCCATGCCTGAAATCACAGAGCTGCTGCCAGTCAGTGTAAACAACACTGAGCTAGATGGTTAGGGATTGTATATCCAATGTTAGTCCCGCACAAAGCAGACCAGCTGGAATTGATGAGCATGGGTTCAAAGGGTCTATTCATTGTATGTCTTTGCAGGTTGCAACCCTATGGTCCTATTTGCATCCGTTGGCTTACAACAATTTTTATAAACCATAAAATCCAATTAGAGTTGTCCCAAGCAATTTAAAACAAAAACAAAAAATTAAAAGACCTGACAGATGCAGCAGATAAAATACAATTTAAAAAGAAGGGGGTAAACCACAAAATAATCCTCAAACAAACAGATCAAATGCCTGTAGGCAAAGGACACATCTTGGTCAAAATAATCCTTCCTCTTCTGTTACCCTCCTGATGTTGTTGAATTACAGCTCCCATCATCCATGACTACATGACAACAGCTATTGTGGCTGACGGGACTTTGGAGTCCAGCTGCCCTTGCTTTCCACCATCATGGGGTAAATGGAAAAAGGCAGGAGGGAAATGGGCCAAGGAAACATCTGGGGATACTAGGGAAGTCTAGGGATTCTGAGATGTTCCTCGGACTGGTTTTGACAGAGAGAGTATGCACAATACCTCTGACCAGACCAGACCAGTGGGTACCAAAATGGCAGGACTTCCTCCTGTCAGGTGAGCCTCCCTGCAATTCTGAGCTTCAGCAGGTGCCCAGCCATGGTGGCTCCTAGCATAGCCCATGCATCAAGGGAATTCCAAAGCATGGCCTAGGTCACGGAAACCTACAGCCAGACCCCCCAACAACCGCAAACATCTTTAAGCCAAATTTCACCAGGCAGTTTCAGCAATATTTTCTTTACCACTCTCAGTATCCAAAAATGGAGAGTGTCCACCTGTGAGCATAATGGCCTCACGAGGAACATTTGTGTACCGTTCAGTATAACTGAGTGGGAAGATAGATGTACTGGGAAGAGAGTGGCCTTGCCTCCGAAGCCATCCTTACTTTTGAGCTCCTTGCAGCAAAGCAATCTCGTCTGGGGAAGCGGCAACATACTTGCTCGTGCTGCCTGTCTGCGACCCCCCTGAATCCATTTCGTCTTTCTGCTGGACCTGAACTGTGTGGCAGAGACACAAAGCACGAAGGAACAGCTCTTCACGGTTCTGGGGAAGGGATGTAACAAAAGGAAACGAGAACGTTAGCAAGCAGGCTTCCTGTTCCAGGGATACAAGGAAGAAACATGGAGACATCATCACAGGACCAGCAGCTTCCAGTGCAACAGCAGTCAAATTTTAGTCTTGCTCCACCCACCCCCCACCCTCCCACGACAAGACAGTGTGCAGCCCACACTTCCAAAAGCTTGTCTACGTACTCTTGCAGCCCTCTTGGTACAGGAAGTTGGGCTGCCCTGCACTGGATGCTTACCTTATCTGCTTTTCCATGACCCTTCAATCCATCAACCTCTGTAATGGAATCACCATACTTGTAGCCGTCAATGCTGCACTCAATGAACTCCATTGTGTTTTCTGTTAAAGTCCCCGTTTTATCAGAAAACACATACTCAACCTAAAAGAAAAAGAGAAATGGTTCCCAGTTAACGAGAAACAAAACCCTTTGCTCTTTCCCCAACCGGTGGCATCTATAGCAAAAGTAGGCCCGCTTCACTTTTATATATGTGTTAAGACATAAAACGCTTTAGGAAGTGGCTTGAATGCTAAAATTAAAACATGCCTGTTACATTCTGATTTATGCCTCACATTTCCTGCAGCAATGGCCCCTGGTTCTTTACACTGTTTTCATTTTTATCCTGCTCATTCTTCAAAGACAGATATACACTGGTGTCCCCCCCCCCCCCCCCGTGATGATCTAGCTTCGTCTCACTGTCCAGGTGAGCAAGCAAGTTAGTTGTTTTCACGTTCCTGGCCAGAAACTAATTTTCTTGGAGAGCCACTTGGAAAATGGAAGGAAAGCAGAGTTGAGCTACATCTTCCATCAGCACTGATCCCTGGCTGTGTTGCCTGAGGCTGAAAACTGTGGGAGCCCTGCAGTCTGGAGGGAGACAAGTTTCCCATCCCTGAAGCAAAGGGTGGAGAACCAAGGCTCCATCCCTCCAAGTGGCCTACTGGCAAGTCCACCTCACAGAGAACCCATTCCCTCCCCAGATGGGAGAAGACAGGCCCTTAGGAGGGAGAATTTGGCTGAGATCTTCTAGCTGCTGAGCCATGCCTTACACAGCAGCAAGCAGTGAAGCCCAGCTGCCCAAGAAAGGGAAAAACAAAAAAGTCAAACCAAGTTTCTATTTGCAAGAAAAACAGTCCCGCTGCAAAAGGAGGAGAAGAAGCGATTTTAAAAATTAAAAGCAGCACGACTAGGAGGATCAGCTGACATGTGCACAGCATGGGATTGGGAGCCTGACATTTCCCTGCATGGTAACAAGCATGCAAATCCTGCTTAGTGAGGCTAATTATAGCATCCAGCACTCAGGGGCCCAAAGAATCAATCTTTAGCGCTAATACATATTTAAATACTCTAAAAAGAAATCCTGTGTTGAAAGGAACACGAGAACCTAGAAGTTTCAGGTTCTGTTAAGGCCAGATTATTACGTCTTGGCTGGCTAAACGGCCTTTTAGAGCCACCGCACTGGCAGGAAATCTACTATCTTCTCCCTGACATGTTTGCTCTGCTTGTTTCACAACCAAGCCGTGCTTTCTTTTGTTTTGATAGTTGCAATATGCTTTTCTATAGCTGCATTGTTCTCATTAGGGAGGGCAGAAATAAACAGGATCTAACTGAGAAGAGAATGCTAATGGAATATCAAAGTAAAGGTGATCTTCTACTTGGATTGATGGTCAAATCTTGAGCTCTCAGTATTTTGGAGCTTGGAAGCAATTCTAAATTGATTTGGGCTACAACCCTAACCGCACGAGTAAGCCTCATTGAATTCAGAAAGACTTACTTCCAAACAGGACTGAGTTGTCAGGGTTAAGCAGTCAGTTCTTTTTTGAGTCCAGAACTTTAGTGAAAAAAATGTGAGCTCTGAAGGATTATTATGTTCCGATCTACACACAGTGTTGTGGGCTGGTACTTAATTTTTCTGCAGAAAATCTGTTGTTCCACAAGGACATTTGGAAGAATGAATGGATGCCGACTGCAGATTCAGTATTAGTGAAGCTTAGCACAGTGTGAGTTTTTAGCATTACTTATAAATAACAAGGACAATTAACTTGCTGAAGCAGATCACTCACTCTCCATGGCATCGGCAGCTTCTCCAATGCAATCTGAAAACTTCCCAAGCAAATTACTCTGATTAGCATTTAAAAATCAGTCCAATTTTACCTTGGGGAAATTTTCCAGTTTGGATTTTTCTGGAAAACCCATGTCACTGCTGACGCTTCAGGTCAGTTCTCACCAAAATTCAATACAGCGGTAGTTGTATCATTTTAACTTGGACCAACAGATTGTAAGACACTAACTGCAGTGGGGAGGAGGGAAAGGTGAGAAAAAGGAAACGAGATGCTACTGACCTGGCCCAGCTCTTCATTGAGGTCAGAGGTGTTCACCAAGGCTCCTTCATTGCAGCTCGCATCATACATCTCTTTGTCCCATGAAATGAAGAAGGAGCCCAGGAATTTCTGCATCTCAACTGTCACGTACATGGAGACAGGGATGATGAAATTGAAGAGAACCATGAAGGACAGGAAATCGGTGAACATTTTTAAGAGCTAGAGAGAACAGAAAGATTGACTGGACTGTTGTTCTAAAAAGTACACAAGGGCAAACGCTAACGAATACAGCGGCGGTGGCAATCAAAGCTGAAGCAAGCCCAGTTACCTTGAAGGCTTCTTTGTCCTTTTGGGTTCTCTGGTTGTACCAAGGCTCATCGTGAAATGGAACGCTTTGCCAGACGTACTTAAGAGTTGTGCATATTATAGCCTTGCCCACAAGAATGCATAAATAAACGATCAAGAACATGTTGATCGATCTGGAAAGGCAAAGTGTTAAAAAAGAATCACAGTGGTTTATAGTATTACGCAAGCAGTGGGAAAACTCTATGCTGGTAGAGACCTGAAATAAACAATTCCAAGACTTATAAGGGTACAATACCCCCCAAGGTTTTGCAGCCATCCAGCCTTGTTTCAAGAGAATTGCACCGGCATTAGACCCCTCACTTGAATTAAACCACATTACGCTCATGCATCTGTGAGGCTCTCTTTTGAAAAGCGTTGGAGACATGCAGCTGATAGAAGATGCACTGGCCAGACTGCTACCTTGAGACAGATGTCAGAGAATATTGGGGGGCGGGGGAGGTACTGAACTGGACACCTATTTATTTCTGGTCTTAATCCAAAATGTTGATGTAAACCTTAGCAGGGGAGGGGGACTGGAACTCCCCTAACCCCCCATGCCAAAGCTGATGGGTAGGTACAGCTGCCCGCTCATCAGTTAAGTGACATGACGCTTTGAAGCACTTACAATCATAGAATCATAGAACTGCAGAGTTGCAAGGGACTCTAAGGATCATCTAAGCCCAACCCCCTGCAATGCATGATTCTCAGCTGAAGCATTCATGATGGCCAGGCAGGAGAGCACCGTGGAGAGACCCATGCATAGTGCTCTGAAGTCCTGTTGATCAGCTGGTCACCTGTGCTGCAGAAGACACTTTTGGTTCAGCACAGCCTCCTGCCAACCTGCCCACATGTGATTCAATCGTTTATTTATTCAGTGCATTTATATGCTGCCTTTCTGGCAAAGAACCCAAGGCAGTTTACAATTTTAAAGGACGAAAAAGAATTATTTAACATTTGAAGTTTAAACCTGACTGGGGCGAGAAGCCAATCGAAGCCCTGTGTTGTCGTCGTTACATACATATGGTCATACATACATGATGTCAGGTGATTTGCGGGTGGGCATGCCTTGGCCAGAACAGAGTGGAGTGCAAAACAGGGAGGCCTGGCAGGACTTTGAAACAGCTGAGGGATACAATAGCTCCTAAACACAGCCACTGAGGCACTCCAGTTAATTTCTATAGAAATTCCAGGGAGGAAAACAAGTGTTGTGGATTTACAAAGAGGTGAGACCACCTGGGGGCCCCAGATTCAAGGTAGGGGCAGGATGACTGCCGCATTATCAGCAATCCAGTTCGGGATCCAATGAATCCTGGGCTGGCTAAAGCCTTTCCCACCTCCAGAATGCCTTGTTCTGCTGGTAGGGATTTGGAAGGCATGCAGAGAAGGACATGGCACATGTTTGTCCAGTCCAACCTTACCCTTTCACACACAGCACATGTCTTATACAGGGCGTGGGGGGGGGTGTAGATTACCATCCCTCTTCAATTTTACAAATACCATATTTACTCGAATCTAATTTGGCCTTTTTTGGCCAAATTACGTTGCGAAAATTAAGATGTACATTATATTCGGGCAAATACGGAATGTGTCACCGCCACAAAGCTGGGCTTTTCTTCAGCATGTGCCATGCTCGAAACTCCCATTTTTCTAGGCACATTTTGCAACAGGGGATTTCATTAGCATGAGCAGTTTCTGAGCTCTGGGAGCAATACCGCCCCTAAGATTTCAGATTAAAACTGCCACTGTTGGAAGGAAAGAAGGAGCTTTTTTCTGCTTGCCCACTTCCAGCTACTCTCTGAAGACTTGAGAAAGGATCCTCACAAGAATATTGGGGGGTGCGTGCACAGGGGAAGGACTAGACCAGGGGTCTGCAACCTTTAAGACAAAAAGAGCCACTTGTACCTGTTCCAGAAGAAAAAAAACCTGGGAGCTGCAAAACCAGGAAGGTGACGTCGGGACGGTGCGTGACTAACGCACGCACCGCCCCCATGCGACGTCACAGCCAGTACAGCGCCCGCCACAGTGGGGAGTGTCGGGGCACACAATGTGCCTCCTCCCCTCACTAGTATCCGCCCCAGAGCCACGGCAAAGGTGTAAAAGAACCACATGCGGCTCCGGAGCCGCAGGTTGCAGACCGCTGGACTAGACCATGTGAAAAATTAGCATAGTATTTTAGCTGCAGTGCATTCAATTTCAGCATTGCTTTCTTGTTAAAAAAAAAAGTGCACCTAGACATTCCATTGTTGCGCCTTAGCTCCTGGCTTTCATATCTCAGTTTCCAACACTGGGTGTGTCTGAGACAAAGGAAGAAAGTTGAAGTACTATATACACAATCCAATTAAACAACAGTTGACTCAAAAGAGATTTACAATATGTCCAGATAACCTACTTTTCAACTGCAGATCGCTTCTGGGATTTTCCTTGGTAGTTCAAAGCCATTTTGGTTTCCATTCCAGTATAGACTGCGACTCCTACAAAAATCAAAGCCACCAGTGAAACGCCCTGAAAACATTCACCTACCTGCTCCTTCCTAGGAAGGAAGTTTCACAATGACCAGTCCACGTAGGCAAGTACATAGGCTCACTCATGTTCCACAGCAACTGGTAGTCAGAGACATAATAAATGTAATAAACAGTTCATTCTGCATGGAAGAATCATTCTCACTTGGTTGAAAATGAAGTCACAGTTGATGAGCTTAAGCTCAGGATAGAAGAAGAAGTACAACCTTGTGGTTGCCTCCTGACTGTCAAGTTATTTTGGGAGAGGAATTCAAACCAGAAATTTGGGTTTGGCCAGTTCAAGCAGATTAAAGTGCTCTATTGCACTGGCACAACAAATCTGCTTAAGAATTTTCCTTTTCTTTTTTAATCACTCTTTGCGCTTAGGGAAGTGATGGGGAAATGCACTGGGAAATGGGGTAAGATCTGAAAAACCCATTAAATGCACTGAGAAATGGGGTAAGACCCTGCAAGCAAATCAGAATAAAGATCAGACATCATCCAACCACTGTGCATGCTTTGTGCAAGCAAACCAAGATGGTAAAGGTAAAGCTCATCTCGCTTAATTGGCCGAGGGAGCCGGCGTACAGCTTCCGGGTCATGTGGCCAGCATGACCAAGCCGTTTTTGGCGAACCAGAGCAGTGCACAGAAATGCCGTTTACCTTCCCGCCGGAGTGGTACCTATTTATCTACTTGCACTTTGACGTGCTTTCAAACTGCTAGGTTGGCAGGAGCAGGGACCGAGCAACGGGAGCTCACCCCGCCGTGGGGATTCGAAACGCAGACCTGCTGATCGGCAAATCCTAGGCTCTGTGGTTTAACCCACAGCGCCACCCAAGTCCCTCTCAAACCAAGATGAGTGCCCATTTAAAAAGGTTGCCTGAGTGAGCCCTTAAGTCAAAAGTAAATCCCACTAATTTAAAATGTGTGTTACTAGTGATTAAATATGCATAGGAACCCAGCCCAAAACTTTTGTTTGGGGCAGGAAATAAACACCACACAAATTTGAGATTTCATCCTTTTTCCCAACGGGTCCTCCCAGGCGTTGAGATAAGCAGGTGGGTCCCTCTTGGTAATAATAATAAGCATTGCTGAAATAAACTGGAAAATGTCAAACAGTTGCTTACCATAGATCCTAGGAGTGTTTTTTAATGTCGCTCCCTTCAGCAACAGGTTCTCGGGACCCAGTGCCCTAGAATGAAGTCAGACTATTAGGCCACTTACAAAAGGAAAGAAGGGTGGGGAGAGGGAGAGGGGGAGAGGGGGAGGGGGGGGAGAGAGAGAGAGAGAGAGAGAGAAGATGCATTTTGAAAATATCAACTAATATGGCAATGGTAAGGGGGAAGCAAGACAACCCCACTAAGACGGTTTCATTAATGTGCAGGGAAAGTGAAAAATCAGTGCAAGGGATAGAGAGCAGTCAAACATCAAGCTGCTGATGTCAGCAATAGCCTTTAGGGAGGCGACAAGAGGCCAGCTAATTAATTACGAAACAAAGCATAGGGATAATGAACTAACAAAACAGCTGACTAACCTGGCTACTGGCTCTTGACCGTCCTTGTAGATGGTAATTCGGCCCACAAACCTGCAATGAGAGATGGGCACAAGAGGTTGCTTATTAAGCGCTGCTGGTAATTTGTAGGAGAGCCGCCGCAAATTATCAATGAACAAAAGAGGTGGGGAGAGAAAAGCAAAGGTGGGTAAGGACTGCAGAGCTCTGAGAAACACCTGTCCCACAAAGCAGTGGTGGGGAATCTCATCCCTGGGGGCCCCAAATGTGGCCCTCCAAGCCTCCCTATTCGGCCCTTGGGGATTTCCAAGGCCACACCGTTCTCCAGGCCACACCCCTCACCTGGCTTCTCATCAGAGATTTTATTTACTTTTGTTTGTTTATTAAAATAGTATACCACCCTTCCTCCTTAGTTCTCAGGATGGCTCACAACATGGAATTACAATATAAAAACACAATATGCGTAATAAAAAGAAGAATAAAAAGGTTTTGTGGCCCGGAACTGTGATAAGGCATTATTTCTTCCCTAGGTGGAGGAAGGGGATGGTTGTGCAGTGTGCTTGTGTGTAGAAATGGCTGGCCTGTCAGGAAGGTAACTTACTGTAGAAAGTTGAAAGCCACATTTGCCGCTCCACCCACTTTACCTGTGGCCCCACCTATCACGGCCACACAGCTCCCAGAAGCTGGACCATGGTGGAATGAGGCCTCAGGCTGATTAAGGTTCTCCCACCCTGTTCCAAACATTTGTACACTGTGTGCTATGCAAATCCAGTGAGTTATTCACCAATAAGTTACTCTGGGCAGCTCCCATCAGATATAAAAACATAGCAAGACATTAAACCTTAAAAAGCTTCCCTATACAGGGCTGCCATCGGATAGTTCCTAATGTTACATTATTACTCATCTCCTTAATATCTGGTGGGAGCCACCCATGGGGTGGGTGCCACTACCGAGAAGGATAAGGAAGGAACGATGGGGATGGATGGATGGGTGGATGGATGGATGGAGATATATATATGGCACAAAAGTGCCAGAGACTAAATTTGTGAGAACCATGTTTTAAGGCATTTATTTTACAAGCAGTTATTCGTCAGTCTCCAACCCACCATCCTCCCTAGCATTTGCTAAACGCACATCTACCAAGCGCCTGCATTTGCTAGATGCTGCAGAAAAAGATTAAAAAGGCAGAGTCTGCCTTTAACCCGTTTATGGGCTGTGAGCTCAAAGACATGACACATTTGGGAGGAGGGAAGAGTACAAGGGAAGGAGAATCAATAGCAGGCCAGGGAAAGGGGCCGGTCCCTCCCTCCCATGCATGAGAAAGGGGAGGGGGGAGTGGCAACTGGTCAGGCAGGCCAATGGATGGAAAGGGACTTGTTCGACATTTGCCTAAGGGCAATTAGACCAGGATCAATTTCAGAATATAATGAAGCACAGTCAACTTGCTCATATGGGGAAAGGAGATCAACAACTCTAAATTCGGGAATGAATCGAATTCTCAAAAAGAGATAATCTCACATGAGAAGGGTCATTTAGCAACTGCACTGAATGCAGAAGGTACCAGGTTCAGTCCCTAGCACCTTCAGGCAGGGTTGGGAAAGATCTTTGTTTGAAACCCTGCAGAGATCATAGAAACATAATCTTAAAGTTGGGTGGGACCCAAGGATCATCTAGTCCAACCCCCTAAAGCATCCATGACAGATGGCCACCAAGATGCTGTTTTAAGACAGACAGATGCTGCCTGTCAGTGTACACAACTGTGAGCAAGATGGACCAACAAGATATGATCCTAATCGCCAATCCTGGCTGCCTGATCTCCCAGGAAATGGTGCAGATCCAGCTCGCAGCTGGTTAATGCAAATAAAATAGCAAACAGAAAGCTTTGACGCAGTCGAAGCAGAACCTACCATGCACCTCAAAGCCCAACTCATGAGCCCAGTCCTGGGACAAGACAGAAACAAGGTGGTGCGTGCCTCAAAAAAAAAAAAAAAGGCAAGGAAATAAACGTTGCGTTTCAGAACTTACTTGTAGAGGTCTGGCTGAGGCTGTTCACATTCTATTGTAGCAGTAAGGCAATTTATGGCTTGGCATGTATGGAGTTTGGCAGTATCCTGCACAGTGTAGTGAGTCTAGAAGGGAGACGGAAATGCAAAATCCGTTAAGCAGCTGTTTACTGTCCCTAGAGTACACAGACCGTTTTGCACAGTGGGCGATTCTAACAAGCTACAGAACTCATGCGGTGCTTTGATTGCTGGAAATGCTACTAGGAATTGGTTTTAGCTGATCTGTGTTTTAGCCATCTTCGAGAGGCTCATTATTACTATCGCTACTGCTGCGTTAGCTGTAATTTTATTGCTGGGTTTTTAAAGGCCTTTTATCCCAGCTCGATCAGTGAGATCATCCAGAGGAGCGCGGCTGGCTGCTTCCTGTGTTACAGAGGCTTGACGTGACACCCACTAGAAACTGGGCATGTAGCGTCATCCGTCTTACGCTGTGGAATGCTCTTCCAACACAGACTCAGCAGGCACCCTCACTTTTGACTTTCCTGGAGATATTTTTACATCAACAGGTCTATGCAGCTGCTTAAAAAATCTTCAATTAGCCAGTCATTTTAACCATTTTTTTATATTTTACTGTATATAATTGCTATGCACTGCCATGCTATATTCTAAGAACAGGTGGTATATAAATACCTTTTATAAATACAAAATAATGAACCTATTTGCAAGCTACCACAAGAACCCTTTTGGCATAAAGCAAGACACAAGTGCTTCAGTAACTAACCAACTCAGTAAACCTACTAAATTAAAATGCACGTTGAGCCAATTATTTGCTCCTACAATATAGAAATAAGCTGGAAATTTACAGATAGATCCTATGCGAAATAGATGCTTGTCTCCTCCTTGTGGGGTTGCAGTTCCAGTTGAGCAGCTTACTCTTGATAGCTCATGCACTGCCGTATACTAGCTTTCCACGCTGAACAAAATCTTAATTCAAGGATGGGGAACCTGTGACCTCTTAGCTGCTGTTGGACTCCGGCTCCCATCAGTGATTGGCCATGGAGCAGGGATGATGGGAGCTGGAGTCTAGCAACAGCTACAGGTTTCCCATCCGTGGCCTAATAGGTTGATTCCAGAGACCTGTTGAAAAACAATCCATCAGCTTCTCCAGGTTTCATGAAAAGCTGCAGGTGCTCCAACAGGTGTTCTGTGTTCCCTGTTCCCCTGAGTGCTGGCCTAGGATCTCTCAAAGGTAATCGGGTGAGAGAATTAAATGTCAGTGGAGGAGGGAGAGCTATTCTAGGCATCCCTGGCTACGCAGATACTTCTTGATTAAATTAGAAAGCAGACAAAGGGTTTAAAATTCTCCATTTAAGAGGTTCTATTTCTAGACACTACTCGGGTGTTGTAAATCACTTCTGTCAGCAGGAGACACTGCTGTGATCCATCTTCATAAACAAAACTCACCCAGATGCTTCCCTAGCTCGTTATCTCTAAATTTTCCTCGTTTCAAGCTGGATGAGAAACAGCTCTATTGCATCAACGGTGGGAGATGATGAATGGCATTAAAAGCACAGGCATTTTCACAACTTGGAGGTTAAGCTCTTGGGCTTTGCGCTTCCTTGCCAAAGATTTATAGAAAAAGCTCATTAAACATTTTAAGTACATTCCTTCTCAGGCACATCCTGTTGCACCTTGTTCTTGCAAAACAAGATACAGGACATGCTTTGGAGGAAAGTTGAAGGGGGGAAAGAGTGTGTGTGTGTGAGGGGAGAATCAGCATGACTTGCTTGCGGTAACAGTTGATGAGAAGACGATGAGCTGGCTAGATCACACCAGTGGCCACTCCAGTCCAGCATCCTGTTCTTAGAGTGGCCAATCAGATGACAACAGGAATCGTGTAAGCAGGACATGAGCACTCCTCACTTTTGTGGTTTCCAGCAACCGGTGTTCAGAAGAACACTGACTCCGAGCATGGGAAAAGAGCATAGCCATTGCGCCTAGTGGCCACTGGCAGTCCTATCGCCTGTGAATTTGTCTGATCCTCTTTTAAAAACATCCAAGGCCATCACCGCCTCCTATGAGTGTGTATGCCATAGTTTAACCATGTGCCAGAAAAACACCAGTGTTCTATTATGTTATAATGTCTCTCTCTCACACACACATGCACACCAAAGTTCAATGATATTTTATCTGGCAATGTACAGAAAATGGAATGGTTCATACGGCTGGGTGCGTGTGTACATGCACGAGAGAGAGAGAGAGAGAGAGAAAGACAGACGGACAGACAGACAGACAGACAGACAGGCAAACAGACAATCTTCCATAGAATAATGGTCCCAGGCTCTGTTATCCTTCAAAAGGAAATCTGAAACAGTAAATCATAGGATGGGAGATCTTACTGCTATTATCAGCCAGACTTCATGTTATGAATCATATTGCATATGAAGTAAGATCAAAATATCGAACCTTCAGAACGACAGATATACCTGCGTTTCAATAGCTATTACCGAGACAGTGTATAACATACACAGAGGCGCTATTGTATTTTAAAAATGGTATTTTGTACAAATACAGTGGTGCCCCGCAAGACGAATGCCTCGCAAGACGGAAAACCCGCTAGACGAAAGGGTTTTCCGTTTTGGAGGTGCTTCGCAAAACGAATTTGCTATGGGCTTGCTTCGCAAGACAAAAATGTCTTGCGATCCCTGGGGTTTTTTCCCCCCTCCCCCCTTTTTCCCAAGCCCCTAAGCCGCTTAACAGCTGATCTAAGCCGCTTATCAGCTGATCTAAATCGCTAATAGCCTTTTAGCAGCTAATCCGCTAATCCCTTAAGCCTTTAATAGCTGCTAATAGCCTTTTAGCAGCTAATCCGCTAATCCCTTAAGCCTTTAATAGCCGCTAATAGCCGCTAAACCGCTAATAGCGCTAATCCGCTAATGGGCTTGCTTCGCAAGACGGAAAAAACCGCAAGACAAAGAGACTCGCGGAACGGATTCTTTTCGTCTTGCGAGGCACCACTGTATTAAAAATGGGCAGATAGTAAAATTGATTAGTTGTTCACCTAGAGATAAACCTAAGCCTTCCCTCATTTAACACGAGAAGCGCCTGGTGGATCAGGCCCATTGCCCATCTAGTCTAGCATCCTGTTCTTGTTCTGGCCAACCAGCTGCCTGTGCAAGACCAGGGAGCAGAAGAGGAGCTCAGGAGCCCTTGGCTTCCAGGAACTGCTATTCAGAAGCATGGCTGCCTTTCAGACTTTTGATTTAACTGATTTCTGCCTTTTTGCAGGGCAAATGTGTGCTCACAATGGCACCAACTATTTCCAGTTTTATTTTATATTTTTGTGATATCATAATAGGCTGCAGGGAGTGGGTGCTTGAGGGCCACATGCCAATTGCGCGGCTGGGGCATGCGCGCGCACACACACGACTTTCCAGAGGTCTCCCTGCTGAGACTGAGAAGTGCAGCTGCTCCCAACACACACCAGTGGCAAAAGATCTCACTCTGCCCAGCCTGCATAACAGTAACTGGGTGGGCCAAGAGAAGTGCAATTTACATTTGGAGGAAGGTGCTCAGGGATGACTCCCATGGCAATCATGATCCCCTCAGCGGCAGGGGTAGGCAACCTAAGGCCCGTGGGCCGGATGCGGCCCAATCGCCTTCTCAATCCGGCCCACAGACGGTCGGGGAATCAGTGTGTTTTTACATGAGTAGAATGTGTGCTTTCATTTAAAATGCATCTCTGGGTTATTTGTTCATTCCCCCCCTCAAAATATAGTCCAGCCCCCCACATGGTCTGAGGGGCAGTGGACCGGCCCACGGATGAAAAAGGTTGCTGACCCCTGCCTCAGTCCATCAAGCAGCAGTTCATTAGGCACACCCCTGCCAGACAGCAAAATTCACTCGTGGGTGGTGAATTTGGCAGTGGTGGGTGGCTCATGCATCTGTGGCTGGCTGCATGGAAGACCTGTGAAGGTTGCATGAATCCCATGGTTTATCCACCTTTGCATTGAATGGAGAAGGCGCTCCATCAGTGGCTATTGGAGAAATCCACATTCAGAGACAAGGCGCAGCTGCATCCCCAAAAGGGGTGTGGTGGCTTGATCTGCCCAGTGGCATAGCTAGCTGCTTGGGCACCCGGGGCGGCACAAATGCCCTGCACCCAGGGACAGGGCAAGCCGCCCACGGGGCAGGGTAAGCCAGGGCAAAGCATGCTGTGCAGAACCTCCATGGAGTCCACAAGCCCCATGTTGCCGTTTCAGGCAGTGTGGAGCCTGCAGGGGCCCGAGCCACTGCGTCATTCCCCAAGAGAGACGTGTAGCTCAGGTGCACTGCAGGCCAGGCCCCGTGGTCACCCCCCTCAGTGATGACACCTGGGGATGGACTGCAGCCACCTTCCTACGCCACCGGATCTGCCCTCACAGAAAACAGGATGCTGAACCTTTCATCTCACCCAAAAGGCACGCTCTTATAATCCCATGTAAGCTGTGGACCAGATAGGAGCCTGCCGCTCATGAGAGAAGGACTGTGGTGTAGCTCTGTGAGGGCCACGCATGACCATACGCTCCCCAGCACAAAAATATCCTGTCATATAGAATTAGCAAGTTGGGAAGAGAGCATGGCTGAAAGGGAATGCATTTCACTTTCCTTTGTGTGACAGGTACGCATAGTCAGTCACTCTTGATTCGCAGCCTAGAGACTGCGCCGTGTCAAAGCTTTGGAAAGCCAAGATTTACCGCTTCAAAGCTTAGTGAAGATAAAAGGGCTGCAGGTCAGATGTGCTGTTTACCCATTCTGTTACCTTGACATTTGATTCTCCATCCAAACTAGCTGTAGTGACATAACAACACCCGTCCTTGTGAGTTGATGCGAGGAAGATCAGGTCGCATGGGAAGGTTTCATCAGACTTTACTTCTACTATGTCGCCAACCTTAAAGACCAGAACAAATAAATGTCAACGTGCTGCAGAAATGTTTCCTTAGATGTACTTATTTAGAGCATCACCCCCCCACCACTCTTCAGCTGAAAAGGCTTTATTGATATAAATCAACAACAAAGAAGCAAAGAAGACCTCTAAATCTAAAAGCTCTCTGTCGTGCTGGGAGCAGGGTGGGGGGGGCTCATGCAGGGTACACACATTCCTGCCTCCATCCCCAGAACGTAGCCTTCACACAAGTCACAATCGTGCTGCATTACAGAAGAGGAAAAAGCCTTCTGCCAAGTGGAATGGCAGAGGAGGGATGAAGATCTGTCTCCTCCACCAAGCTTGCTCACTCGCCTGCACAGAACTCCTTGCTGCCTGTGGCTCCCTGTGGTTAAAGGCAAGGCCCCAAACCATTTCCAACGTGCAGAAACCTCGCTCGTCTTTGCTACAAAACACACAAGTGCTTCAGCCCATTCTCAGCCACCCCAACCAGCCAGTGGGGACCAGCTGGAGTCCATCAGCAAGCACGAAGTCAAGGTTTTAATAACAACTCTCCCTGCACTCACCCCCCACCCCCCGCCTTTCGCTACAGGCTCCCTGGAGCTTCCCAGTGCCTCGAAAGCTTGCTCCCCTCTTTCATACCACACCTTGATTCCTTCGCACTCCTTCTTCACTTGCTTTGCATCCTCGATCACCAGGACGGTGCTTTTGTTTACTTCTTTGTCAGCCCTGTGCCGCAGCCAATCCTCATAACCCTGGAGGGATAAATTAGGGAGCAGGGGGCGGAAGTCATCACAATCAAGGAACAAGAGAAAGGGAAACAAAGAAAAAAGAGGTGAGGGAGAGCCTTTCCTCAGGTATTTAGCAGAGCTCTAAGTTGACAATCCTCTTTTTCCATTTACTTTTTTGGGGGGGAAGGGGGAGAACACAAGTACCTGTTTAATAGCTGTAATGGTAATAACAAAGAATAGAGGAAGTCCGCTCGTGACGGGGCTGGTTGGTGTGTCTACTATGACCTGCAGAAGAGGGGGAAAGGCAAGTTATTGGGGGAGAATTAAAGAAAAGGATATTTGCTGGTTTGATGTCCTCAGCTTTTATAAGCAACAAACGTAAACTGACGCTGCAACATGGAAAACACAGGAAAACACCAGAGTGCGCATGTCATTGCTTTTTAATGAACTGCATCTGTTTATGTGCAATTTTTTCTGTACAATAATGCATTCGTACTTCTGTTTTATAGCATGTGGTGAATGACTGGTAGCAAGTGCCTAGTAAGTTTTGAGAATGATGTGGCAAAGTTTCCCATTCATTCAAATGGCAGAGGTGTCTTCCAGATAAGAAGAAAAGCACCCATGTATATTCTTCATGCCCACTTTCTTGCTATGAAGAGCTTGTGAAGGGATCTCTTTGGGTGTCCAAATAGAATAATGTGACGTCTGAATGCATCCTTTTCCATTATATATCCTGCCATGTGAATCCAAGTGTGTATTATTATTAGTAGTAGTAGTAGTAAAGAACTCATTTCTTCGAAGCCAACACTCTTCAGTTTTGATTCTCCAGATGTTGTCGGGCTGCAAACAGCAGCATACCTGTTCAAACTGGCTGAGAGTGACAGGAATCTTATCCCAGAAACATCTGGGGACCCAAGGCTGATTGAGCTCTTCAGAGCCTTCTGCTACAGATAGGCAGTTGATATCAAGTATGTGCTAAGCTTGCACTGTAAATGGAGGTTTGTCACACACATGCACATTTGCTCAAGAGCTCAGTTCATGCTCCAGGAAGTCTGTTCACTAGAACAGCTATTCCAGTGGTCCAAGCTACTCCAGCGATAAAAGTATTTGGCACTCGGAATGATAAGAATATAAGGAGAGCCCGCTGGATCAGGTCAGTGGCCCATCTAGCCCAGCATCCTGTTCTCTCAGAGGTCAACCAACCTGCAAGCAGGACCTGAGTACAAGAGCCCTCTCCCCTCCCGTGGCTTCCAGAAAATTATATTCAGAGACATTTATGCTTCTGACCGTGGAGACAGAGCATAGCTACTGTGGCCAGAAGCCATTGACAGACACAACTATGTTTGAATTATGAGGGTTAGCTATGTTATTACAACAAACAGACACTTTAAAAAAATGTTGCAGCACCCTTAAAAGACTAAGGCTGCTAGCTACACACCCTTACCTGGGAATAAGCCTCGTTAAAGAAAGCGGGACATACTTCACAGTAAACATGTGCAAGACCGCACTGTAATGGATTTATTATGGCATGTGTTTAAAGCTGCACAGTCTTCACAAGAAAAAGCCTCTTGTGGAACAATGAACACACACATTGGTGGGTAGGTGGATTTGACGGGTTCCATGCCTTTAACTGCCAGGCTCTACTAATGCCTGGCACAGGAGCAATGCTTTTGTAATGCAATGCCAAACATTTGAATATAACATTAATTTCTTTCCTATGGTAATGGCTAACTGGGGTGGGGGCAATGGGAGGTTTGGTACAAATAGGTAGCCATGAGATTTTTCACGGGGGTGTTCTGCTTCAGAAGATAGTCAGCTGGGTTTTTTGTTTTTTTTATCACAGTGTGATAATTCACACACACCTCTCCATGGCCAAGTTTTCAAGTAACTTTTACTCAGAGTAGACCCGCTGATATTGACCATGACGGGTCAACTCTGGGCAAAAATCAGCTGTATGCAATTCACTGATATTTCTTCCAAAACTGCACAGCACTGGAACTGAGAGAGAAAACCGCATCCGTCCCTAGTGGCGCTATTTTGATTTGTTTCAAGTTAAATATAGCCTTTGTTCCAACCTGTTCCAAGTTAAAGCCCCACGCGCACTGGGGAGATTCCTGTTGAATTTGTTGCTCCTGGCAAGCTGAACCACACCACCCAAGGAAGTGGAAGTGGCGGCCGGTTAGCCTGGTACATAAGCAAGGTTATACATTTCACAACCAGCCCCGACTGCTCAGATCAGGATTCTACAGTTATCTGGAAGATGGGGCGATGCCATCTTAGCATTGTCATGTAAATTAGCTGGAGCTACTTCCTCAGAGATCATTAATGCCTCTGCCCCTGACACAAGGATGAGATGCAAATTGGCAAAGCACTCTGTCTTCAAAGCAGGCAAGATGCAATCGCCAGGAAACGCAGGCAGCAGCAGTGGCGAATTCAACGTACTCCATTTAGCAAAGTCTGAGGAAGGTTCAGGCTTATGAGGAATGGGCCAAGATGCTCTCCTCCGTCTACAATAGTGAGTGCTTTTAATATACGTCAGCAGATATGCTGCCCAAGAGCAGTGGCTGGTGCCCAGTGCTGCAGATCAAGAGCCCTTTTTTAAAAAAAACGCTGAAACACTGAAAACCCATCCGACATCAACAGAAGCTGAACCCACTCCCCTACTTTCCTTCCCTGAAACGGTTGGTCTGCAGAATTTCAGCTTGCTTTTGATTTTATTTTTTTAAAGAGTCTCCTGATTCAGCTCTAGCCTCTTTAATCAGAAAGCAGAAGTGAAAAGGACACAGCCCACATCTGTGGTTGCTATTCGCCTACCCACAAAGAAATGCACACTCAGAAATTTACTTCTGCATTTGTGTAGCATCTAGGCAACGTAACAGGGAGGTATTTGGGGGCCTCATCACAAGCTGTTGTGTGTGCAGGAGGGAGGGGATGACGCATCTTTGACCATTGAAGAGAAGCAGCTATATAATGTAGTGTCTCTAGGCTGGAGCAAATGACACCATTGTTGTCGTGTTCTCTAAACACGAACCCACTAACTTATGCCTTGAAAAAAAGAGTCTTTATTTTAGAAGGATGGCATTGAAACATTTCAATGACTGGTACTTAAACACACACACCAGCAACATTCTCCCTCACCTTCATTGCTTTTTCTAAAGCAGCCTTACCTGTACAAGGAAAATGATAAGGAAGTAAAAGTTGGCAATTCTTCGGAACTGTTCAAAGAGATTCTTTGGAAGAAAATTCCAGACAGTGTACTGTGGGGCAAAAAAGCAAAAGAGGCAGGTATGAACCAAGACTTCGACCAGCAATGGCCTCTTCTGAACAGGGTTGCCCTGAGACATTTTGGCACCTGAAGCTAACCAGAAAATGGCACACACACACACACACACAAACCACCCCCCACCAGGGAAGAAGTGAGGGTCAAGGAACTACATCAGGAACAATGGGAGAATAAAGATCTAAAATGGGAACGAGGGTGGAAGGAAACCTGAAGTGCCTCCTATTTGCCAAGAGGCTGCTGTGGAGATGGTACTGGAGGGGCTGTGGGCGATGCAATCCTCAGAGGCTGGATCTGCTGCCCCTCTGGATTCGGCTGCCTGAGGTGGTCGCCTCACCTTCCCTCATGGGTGGAGTGGGCCAGCCCTGCCTCTGAAGACCGAACCAAAATTGGGGTACCTATCATCTGTTCAATATGTCTGTCTGTCTGTCTGTCTGTCTGTCTATCTATCTCTGTCTATAAATATAAAAAGGGTGGCTTTTAAAGGGGCAAACAATTATAATGGGCATGCATGCACACACATCCACACACCCCTTTGGTGTCATTTCCAACGGAAAGAAATAAGCATCTTGCTCCGTGAAGAGCTTGCTTTGCTACCCACTCAGAAACGTTGGTTTTCCTCCTTTCATTTGTATGGGCCGTGTCCCGTGGGTCTTACGCCAGCGTTTGCAAAAGGTTTGGCGCATAACCCCACTCAAAAATTCTAGTGCCAGAAACAAGAGATGTGAAGGTTTAAAGGGGGCGGCATTTTCCCTGTCTCTCCCGCACACACAAGCCAGCTTGAAATAAGGTGAGGTGAAGTGGGGAAGGCAGCCTTGAGGGCCAGCTACTGCCTCTGCATTGCTGAAGAAGCACCAGGACTTAAACATCAGAAAGTGCTTCCAAATGTAATGGCAAAATGCACTGCGTCTTCAGTCGCTTGGTTCAAAACGAAAGGCTGCCAAACATACCTCTGGCAAGGTATGCATTTGATACAACCTCTTGGCTCCTCCTCTGACTCAACAATACCAAGTCACAGTGGGACGGGACCTCCACTGGCTTACAGAATCCCAACCCGTTCGGGTCTTCTCAAGCTACAGATCAATAGTATAGCCTTCAGAAATGTTGAGGTCTCCCTCACAGTGCAGTGAGAGCCAGGGTGGCACAGCAGCTAAGAGTGTTAGGTCAGGACCTGGGAGGCCAGGGTTCGAATCCCCACTCGAACATGAAGCTCCCTGGGTTGACCTAGAGCCAGTCACTGCCTCTCAGCCGCGGCTTCCTCACAGGGTGGTTGTGGGAATTAACAGAGGAGGGGGTATGCCACTTCTAGGCCAGCCAATCTTGTTTTTATTCTGTAGTTTTTATCTTGGTCCCTCGTACCTATGGGACCACCTCTCCTGGTATGTCCTGCGGAGGACCTTAAGGATAACAACACTTTGGAGGTCCTGAGCCGCAAGGTGATTAGATTGGTCTCAACTAGGGCCAGGGCCTTTTCAGTACTGGCCCCGACTTCATGGAACACTCTGTCACAAGAGACTCAGGCCCTGCGGGACTTGACATCTTTCTGCAGAGCCTGCAAGTCAGAGCTATTCCGCCTGGCCTTTGGTTTGGACTCAATCTGACCCTTATGTTTCCCTCCCCTTATGGTTTTGATTAATGGGCTGCTACTAAAATGGGGCTGCATTTTAAATGGTATTTTAACCCCTATTTTAATTAACTGGGGGTTTTTTGTTTTTTGTTTCCTATTATGTTTTATTGTAATTCTATTGGTGTTAGCTGCCCTGAGCCCGGTTCTGGTCGGGGAGGGCGGGGTATAAATAAAAATTATTTATTATTATTATAATATTATTATTATTTTGTGAACTGCCCTGAAATGTATGGATGAAGGGTGGTATACAGATTTAATAACAACAACAACTCCTCTCTTGTGCTACTGCAGAGCTTCCCAAACTTTTCCTGTTGGTGACACACTTTTTAGACATGCATATTTCACGACATAGTAATTCAGTTTTACTAGCAAACTGGAGGTTAAATTAACCCCTTTCCGGCCCCAGGAGGAGCATGGGGAGCATTCATGTGACACACCTACACACTGTAGCCGACACGCTAATGTGTCATGACACACAGTTTGGAAAGCTCTGCACTGCAAGGGCTAGAACACAGAACCGATAGCCCCATGATCCGCCAGCCCATATAGTGAGACATTAGGGCAACGGGTTGCAGCATCTCCCTTGTAAACAGATTCCAAGGGCTGGAATGACTGTGTCCATCGGGAGTAGCCGCTGACTCTCCTCTTGTTAGCCTGGCAAGGACAACCTTTCCTACGTTGGTCCAGCTCCAGGGTCAATCCTCTCATCTGCCTACTGCACAGCCCAGACTTTCACCACTCAAAGGACAAGCTTCTGAATTGATCCAGCAAGCACCAGGAGCTCCACACCCACAAGAAAGCCCCCCCCCCCAATCAGGCTCGTCCACTAAATGGCAAGTGGGGGAAGCTGAGTTTGCACTGAGTCATTTTGCGAGACCACGTGAAAAGTGCAGGTGGGTGCTTTGCAGAGCAGAGAAAGCGGTATGGGAACCCGACCTTTTCCCGGCACACAAAAGGCACATGGAACATACAGCAGTTGATGCACAGAATCTGCTGAATGTCAACCACTAGCGGAGGTTGTCACGATGTTTTACGCAACTCCCCTTTTGCCCGCTGATAGCAGCCACCTGCTTTCCTGGCTTGGAAAAACTGTTGCCTTTTGTTCCACCTTCCGAGCTACACACAATGAGAGAAAGACTTCCCAGTCAATGCAACAGTAAATATATTAAAAGATTCAAGAGGTGCAGCTTGTGCTGTGCCTTGCCTGGTTTGCATTAGCTCTTTTTGAAAAACAAAAATAAAAAATTGAAGCTGGGGTGCAATTTATGCTTTCACTCTGCTTTGCAAATATTGCTGCATAGAAGAAACGGAGATTTGTGGCTATTAAAAAAATATTTAGGGTTGTCAACCCTAATATTTTATCCAAGCTCTCCTTGTATAATTCACAATCATTTTGTATTTTCTAATTATCTGGAAATTTCACCAGCTTCAGCGCTCCAAAATGGTTCTATATATGACTCCCTGTAACGGCATGCGCAGATGGCGAGTGCTTGGAGGAACTGTGGCTGAGAAAACGAGGAGGTTGGATCAACAAAAATCCCAAAGGGTGAAGAAGAAGCAAGAAAGAAAAAGCCAAGGGGACAAAATAACAACAACAGGAACAGCAACAACAACACAACAGTTCAATGAGGACTGACCATGCTCAGTGTCTACTGGGGCGGGGCGGGGGGAGCCAGAGAACTCTGTGTGTGTCTGTGTGTAAGAGAGCGAAGTGCAATAGCTCAAGGACTCCCCCTCTCTCCCACCCTGCTACCCACCATCTGAGGCACCATCTTTATGTGCCACCTCCTCCAGGAGAGGTTTGGAAGGTGACAACTCAAGAAGGGCCTTTTCTGTGGTGGCTCCTTGTTCGCAGAAGGCTTTCCCCATGGAGGCTTGTCTGGAGCCTTCATTACATATCTTTAGGCACAAGGGAAAAACGTTCCTCTTCAACCAGGTGTTGAGCTGATTAACTTTCTATGGCTTTTTGAACGTATTTGTGGGAGCGGGGTTATTGGGGTTTTTGTTGTTGTTCCATTATGTATTTTGAATTATCATTTTGTATTTTTGTCTTGCAAACCACCCTCGGATCTTTGGATGAAGAGCAGCATACAAATTTATCAAATAACAATAATAACCGGATGGGATGTCTTGGAAGAACATACGGTTGGTTAGCTGGAACACCGGACAATACCCTCTGTACCATTTTATTGCAGTTCCCACTCGTACATGTAATAAAGCCATTAGCTGGGCTACTTGTGCCAGACGGAAGACACTACAAAAGAGGAACTACGGGTCTTTTGTGTTTCATGCAGTTCTAAAACTGGAACACCTTGCAGGATTGGGAAAGAGTTCCTTCATGCATAGGTTTTATTCTTAGCTGTAACAAACAGAGCTGCAAAATAGCAGCAGAATAAGTGCACCAGACTGATAAAGGGTCTCACAGACTGCCTTTTTGCAAGAGATTTCTTGTTATGCCTGGAGGGCCTCGTGGATGAGCTGGATCACTAACAAAGTGTAAGCTTTAAACAAAAGACACCCCACCACCCCCCAACAAAAACCAGGCACAGCTTGCGAGTGATCTTCATAACTCATTATCAAGTCATAAGGTTAATGATGGTCAGAGTGATTCCCAAGTTCAACACAAGTCTGGGGGGAAAGTAACAGAACACAAAATTGCTTTTGCTGACGGCACACTCTGGAGTAGAACTGTAACCTGAACAGGATCTAAGTATTGCAGGTTATGAGCAGAGTCTCTAAACCATGAAGGACCAGGAGAACCTGCTCCACTCTTCCATGATGCTTGCTGGGTGACCTTCAGCCGGCCACGTCCCTTCTGCCTAAAAAAATACTCCACAGGGTTGTTGTGAAGCTAAAAACAGGTCGGGTGGGCCGGCGCAGCAATTAAAGCATGGTTATTACGGTGCTCACATGAATTGTCAAGAGCTCGCATGCCATTCCCGCAACAGCATTCATGCGGCAAACTTACCTTGGAAGAGACTATTTGGTTAGAGCAGAACTTCTGCGGAATGTAAGCCTCTGGCGTGGGAAGCGGATGGTGGCCAACAAGGACAGTTCGAGTCCCAACACGTTTCTCTTCCCCGACAAGCTGCAAATAGAAGAGGAAGAGGATTAAGTCACAGGCCCCCAAACATATTGCAAAGCAGGCTTCTGTGTCTGTGGAATTCTGCACTCTCGGTGCCCCAGGTCAATAGCCTATGGGCTCATTAACACCATGGAGCTTCCATGTTCCCAAGGGCTTGTGGCATTCACTGGATGCCAGGGGCCCCTCCATGCACACAAATCATTTGTGCATTTGGGGAGCCGCTCCTAATGTTTGTCAGTGAGGAAATCTCTTGGGAAATTACACAGATGTGCAGAGAACGTGTGTCCCACAAAAAGAAATTACCATTCCAAACGTACAGAACAACTCTATTCAGAGCTTGCGGTACACAATGTACATATGCTGCTGTTTTGCTAAAGTTATATCCCAGCTACCTATTTCATTCATTTAAAACATTATATCCTGCCACAAGGCAGATAACAGTATAAAACAAGTAATTAGCATAGAATAAAAATAATAAAAAACCACATTTGTGTATAGTGATGTGGCAGCAGCAACAACAAAAACATTAAGAGCAACAGTGGAAGCAAAGCAGCAATTAGTAACTTGGAGAGCTTTGGGGCAAAACTGAAAGCCAGCGTTTTGATGCTATCTTAACATGGGAGCAAACAAATATCCCTGGGAGTTCCATATTAGACCACTCAATGGTCCCTTCCTTCTGAAGGCACCAAGAAGTGGAGGAACAACACAGTGCAGGTCTTCCAACAGGAAAACAAATTGACTCCTAAGGGAGAATCTTCTGCAAATGAGGATTTCCAGCATGCTCCAGGGAGTCCTGGAGTTCTTCCAACCTTATCAGAGGTTCTCCAATGAGAAGACCACAAGAAACCAACATACCCCTTTACGGGCGGCTAATCTCCCGCAGCAGAATGCAGCTGCACTAGGTACATCCCACAGAACTCATGCTGAAGAGAGCAAGGCCCCCAAACACATCCCACCAGGCGCATCAACTCCCAAGGGCGGAGGAGTCTTTGGCCCCTTCAATATCGGATGGCAAAGAAGAGGCTGGTGCCAAACGACTGGCTCCTCCTGAGCGCAAGAGAGCAAGCAGTGCCATGCTGGGCTCCATGCGTGGCCTCCTCCCAACAATGTGATGTTGCCAAGTATATGACGTATGGCACACATTGCACACATGACACAACTCAACACACACCAGGCCCCCTCAATCTTAGGCGCAAGACGGAACCTCTGCCTCCCACAATCTCCTGCAACAGGCATATTTGGGGGCAGGCAAGCTCGTGGTGGGTGAAAGTTCCTTTTTTAAAAGTTAAGAATAGAATAGAATAGAATAGGATAGGATAGGATAGGATAGAATAGAATAGGATAGAATAGAAAATATTCCACCTAAAATGAAAAATAAAAGACAAACCCGGTAACATCATACCGGATCCAATTCACAGTCCATTCCATCCAATCTACCTTCTCCAACAATGGGAAAACAAAGAAGGATGTAGAAGACCACGCAAGAACTTTTAGAAAAGTAGGTCACGGCAAAAAAAGCACATACAACACAATCAACTGATGTGAGATTGGATAATACTCCAGAGCATTTTATATGCCGAGCTCTGATAGTCACACACCCAACATTTTCTCCGTTCCTTCCAGTGTGGAAAAACCTTGCTCATAACCAAGTAGTAAGGAGAGGATTTTCCTCCTATTGCAGGGGAGGGCGACAGTTTAAAAATAGCATTAATGCAACTGGAGGTACATATCTATCATTGACCGGAGCTTTGTACTGGAAATTCCCAGGAGCATCCAGTGTCGGGAAGGAGAGTTTCTGTACAGAGACCTTGACATAAAAAATGATCCAGGGCCATGAGGCTTCTAGAGCAAATTCACATTTCTGTTTCCTTCCTCGCAAACTCTCTTTTGGGAGTGCACGCAGGGGAAGATGGAAATAAAATGGAAAATCCTTCCAAACCTAACTATTCCCTGGCCTCGACGCAGCCATAAGCCTGGCAGTACATTTACCATTCAAAACATCTTCAGGGGTGCACTGAACAGCAAAGAAGAACTGCAGCCCTGGTCTTCAATTCAGTGTGGAAGTCTGCTTGTCGAGCCCATGAACAAATCTTTGCCAGGAGCTGAATAAATGCCAAATTATATGTTGCATGCAGATGTGCGTGCTTGGGGTGTGCACAGCCTCTGAATTACAGTGGTACCTCTGGTTACGTACTTAATTCGTTCCGGAGGTCCGTTCCTAACCTGAAACAGTTCTTAACCTGAAGCACCACTTTAGTTAATGGGGCCTCCTGCTAACGCCGGAGCACGATTTCTGTTCTCATCCTGAAGCGAAGTTCTTAACCCAAGGTAATATTTCTGGGTTAGCGGAGTCTGTAACCTGAAGCGTATGTAACCCGAGGTACCACTGTACACGGTGAATCAGGGCAATACTTTCCCCTCCACCACTGTATTCCTTAGGGATACATGATCTTTTTTCATCATTCATGGTCAAAGAAGAGATCTCTCTCAGAGAGAGAGAGAGAGAGAGCGAGAGAGAGAGAGAGAGAGAACAGGCTGTGATTCCTAAAAATCCAGGGATGGGGGGGTGTGTCCTGGAGAAGCCTGCCCCCAAACATCTACCCTTTGGGTAACAGGCTCTTTCCTGGAGGGAGTGATACTTTGCTGCCCATCTGTCCTGAGGATCCATGCTCTCTTACCACTCCGTGGACCTGTGATTGCTGCCCTCAACAAAACTGGGGAAAGGCCTGTCCTTGCAGCAGAACCACAGAAGACACTGTATTTTTCCATCTATAAGACGCCCCCATGTATAAGACGCCCCCTGTTTTTCGGGACCCCGATTTAAGAAAATGGAGGAGATGTATCCGCATATGACGCCCCCAAATTTTTGACATTGTTTTTTAGGAAAAACACCTAGTCTTATACATGGATAAATATGGTAGTTCCAAAATCTGGCAGGCTTCGTCCTCTCACAAGGGGAGAACTGCATCCAGTTCTGGCAGAAAGCAGAAAGGTTACACTTTTTCCCTTTGCTTTGTTTTTTAAAATCAAAGTTTAAAAATGTCCTGTGCACACA